>NC_059328.1:202642710-203381877 GCF_018350155.1 Leopardus geoffroyi | reverse complement strand
TCTTAGTTCTTCCTCTGGTTTCACAGCCCCCCTGTGCTAGTATTTGTGCACCTTGATCACCTCTGTCCTTACCACACTGAACCCCCAGGGAAGCACTGCTCCCCTTTGAAACTGTGGCCCAACTGTGAACGCAAATCATGTCTTAAGGGTATGGGAGAAGGGATTTCTGAATTACGTCTTAATGAGGGAGGGTATTTTCTTACCACACCAAACCACAAAGCTCTAAGGCACAAGGACACGCTCCCTTGGGACAGCCTGCACATGTTTGGTGGCATGTTCTGTCTCTTTCCTTCAGTTGGGTTATCTGGTTTTCCTTGTCTGCAGGCAGACCTTCCTTAGGGAAGGTCCTGGAAAAGGGTGTGACTGGGAGTTGGGTGGGATCAAGAGGGCGGCAGATCCTGGCATTGGCTTTAGGCCCTCCGTGGGTCAGCAGGAAGGGTAGGAAGAGGGGAGTCCCTCTAGGCGTCTTATATCCTAAGCACAGGTCTCTTTGCTTCCACAGAGAAGGGCATATTGTACAGCCTGTGAACCTGTGAGGAAGTACAAGGTGAGGTCCTAACCCCATCTCCTTGGGATAAATTGAAAGATCCTTGTTTGCTTCCAGAGATACCTCCAACTGCTGGCCCAGCTTCCTGGAAGGAAGTGGTCACACCCCTATTTGGCCCTAAAGGCCTGGTTGGGAGCTAGGGACCCATCGGTGATGGGAATGGAGTCCCCAAACCCCTGTCATCCACATCTCCCCCTTTTCAAAGACGCTGCCCCCCATCAAGAATCAGCAGCCTCTCAACCGGCCTGCCAGCTGGAACCTTAAGATCTCAAAGGAGGAGCCATCCTGGCTGTGTCCCCAGCTGCCCTCGCCAGGCATACTGTGCTTGGGCCTCACTGCCCGTGCACACGCCACCGACTACTTCCTGGCCAACTTCTTCTCCGACTTTCCCCGCCACTTCTTACACCGGTGAACTCTCAGGAAGGGAGGGGTCTCTGCCCCCTGGGGAACCTCACTAGGCTTCCTGCCCCACCACCTTCTTTCCCTTGCCAACTTGGAGCCTCTTCAGATCCTGTGCCGACTCAGGTTTGGGCTTGGTTCCCCAAATGCAGTAGCACTATATTTGGGCCAAAGCCAGGGCCTGCCCCAAGTTCATCTATGTTCTCATGACTGCATCACCACCACCATTGCTCATGACCCCACCCCCAGCATGGTGGCTTGCCCAGACCACTCAGAATGTCACGGCCTGTTCCAGGGAGCTGCCCAGGAAGGAGTTGGCGGCTTCTGAGGAAGAATCCCCTGACAAGTGGGCCCCTGTCTCCAAGCAGGAGAAGCAACTCCTGGTTGACTGTCTCACCGCCATCATCAGGTGACAACCTCCGCCCCGGGACCTTCATCACCCCCCTCATCTCTCTGCACTCATTCAGCCAACTCTGGGTTCCCCCCATGGGCCCTGAAGTCCCTTCCTTTCTTGAAAAATAGAACTTCCTTACAAGGCCCTTCCACTGGTGGCCCCAGGATAGGGCAGCTCTAATGGAGCTGGCTAGAGGAATCCTCAGGGCTGGATCCTAAGTTTTGTCCTGTCCATGGCTGGTAGATAAGGTCCAAGCCAGTTCACTGTTTACCCAGGACTCCTGTCCCTCCTCCTGACTCTGCCTCTAAGAACCCACGGGGCCCAGAGGTGCCTTCCTCCAAAGAAGGGATAGAGGGGGCAACTAAGAGGTCTCCTTCCCTGCTTAGCACCCATTTGTAGACAAAATAGGCAGGCACTGCCCCTTGGGGAACACGGAAGTCAGAGACCCACAGGGGGCTGCAAGGCCTCTCAGCAAGGACCTTCTCTTTCTCCCTGCCATGCAGGGGTCTGCTAGAAGACAAGATCTTCCATGAGGCCGTGGACCAAAACCTGGTGGAGAAGATACCTTACTTCTGCCAGTTCTGGAGTGAGCAGTCAGCCAAGTTCATGGCCCAGAACAACAGCCTACACTTAGCGCCAGTCCTGTCTCCATCCTCCAGCAGCTGGGAGGAAGACAAAGGCAAGGAGCAGGAGGAGGACGAACTGAGCCTGGGGAAGAAAGAAATGGAAGAAGAGGAGGAGAAGAGCAAAGAGGAGGAGGAGGAGCTGGAGGAGGAAGAAGAGGAACAAGAGGAGCTGGAAGAGGTGAAGGAGACAAGCAAGAAGGAGCTGGAGGCAGAGGAGCTGGAGAAGGAAGAGAAGTTGCCCTGGATGGCGATTGAGCCCACACGGCAGCGCATGTCCCAGGAATCCCTGAAATGGCGGTGGCAGCAGCAGCTGAAGGTCATAGTGAAGGAGGAGCAAGAGCAGGATGAGAAGGAGGCAATCAGCCGGTGAGCAACCAGAGCCAGGCGAGGGTTTGGAGGGCAGCTGTGCACAGAAGGATCCTGGGAGGCAGTGGTGTGCTGGGGCCAGCCTCTATCTGCATGCAAGGCTCTTCCCAGCTCAGCGTGCACTCCCATCTCTCTGAGCTGAAGGCCTTCAGGGGGTATTTACAGAATGGCGATCTGAGATTTACTTTTTCCCTCCAAGACCCGGCTATTAACATTCACTAGCACATCATCTCCAGGGGGTAGTTCTAGTCTCTGAAGTCTCTTAAATGGGTTTCTAGAGGCCAGAGAGAAGCACCACCTCTTCTGGTAGGTCCTTCCCCTGGGGCTGCTCTGGGGGCAGCTTTCTGTCTTTGTTGGGATTCCTTAGGCCCCACCTGGTCCCTTCGGGACCCTCCCACCGCTGGATGCCTTTTCCCAAGCCTGGCCCTGAGATGAGATGGGGCCTACAGTTGCCTGGGTTCGGATTTCACCACTGGCACCAGCCAGTGTAACGTTTGGCAACTTGGTCCCTTTTAAGCCCCAATTTGGGGGTCTGTAAAATTGGGACAAGGATGCCTTATAGTGTTGGAAGGGCAGGAAGTTAAATGAGAATCCACGTAGAGCACAGGGCACACAGTATACAGCACAGAGGAAGCGGAGAACGCGAGCGCTGTAGAGGGCGGTGCTGACACCCGTGTCCCCGCCACTCGCAGTCTCCCGGCGTTCGCCAACCTGCAGGAGGCGCTGCTGGAGAACATGATCCAGAACATCCTGGTGGAGGCGAGCCGCGGGGAGGTGGTGCTCACCTCCCGGCCGCGCGTCATCGCCCTGCCTCCGTTCAGCGTTTCCAGGTGGGGGCGCCGACTGCGCCCGAAGGGCGCGAGGGACAGCAGGGGCGGGCTGGCTCGGCCCGAAGCCTCTCTCCAACGCCTTACTGGGGCTTTCTGCCTTCCAGGATTGTGACTCCAGACTTGCTGGCGGCGCCGCCCCTCGGGCTGCATCAAGCAGAGGTGCCCCGCCCGGTGGCGCCGCCCCCTACCAACACTCTGCAGATGTCAGCGCCCCGCCCCACGGACTTGCTGCTTTAAGGACCCCCATCTCCACCGCCCCGCCAGTAAAGCATATAGCCTTTTTTTTCCCCCCGTATCTGCCTTGACTTTATTTCCCCGACCTAGGAGGAATTCTCGCGCGCGTTCTGGGAGGGACAGATGGTTGGAGTGGCTGAGGTGGACTGCAGCGACTCATTGCAGATTTGGGTGCTGGAAAGTTGCGCCTCTCCGCTCCACAGCGCAGCTGGGCGAGAGTTCCCGCCGCTCTCTGCCAGGCGCTGGACCTGGTTAGGCCAGTGGAGGGCGCTTCGGGCGGGGCCTAGCTGGCCTTTGCCTGGTGGACAGGAACTGAGCTCCCGGCCTAGTCCGAGCAGCAGGTGGCCGCGCGGCGAGGTGACCACCCCTCCCCTTTCCCTGTTGCGCCTGCTCCGAGGCTGGGTCCTTCCATCGCCAGCCCTTTCTCAGCATCTGCCGGGCTCCTGGGGCTCTGCCAAGAGCTGAGAAGGAAAGGAAACCAAGGCACGTCGCGGAGGGCTGAGCTAGACGCTGGGACACGGGTGGAGGTCACAGCTAGCGGGCCACAGACCCTACTAAGCGATTCCCATCGTGAATCTGAATCACCAGCCTAGGGAGTGTCCCTCGTCCCCCAGGATACCCACCTCCCCTCCCACTCCCCCTAACCTCCTCCCGGCAGCCTCTATCCTCTGCTCCTCCCCCCCCCCCCCCCCCGCCAGAGGCAGGTGGGTGGAAAAGTGACATCTGGTGTTGTTCCAGAGGCGCCCAGGTCCCCGACACCCCCCCCTCCACCCCCGCGGCCAAGGCCTCCAAAGAGCTCAGGCCCCAGAGCCCTGGCAGGGGTGGGGAGGGGGTGGGGGCGCTCCGCCTCCTCTGAGTCAATATTTGCTTGGAGCAAACGGGCGCCCGGACAGGTGTGTGTGTGTGTGTGTGTGTGTGTGTGTGTGTGTGACTAGGGGCGGGGACTGAGCAGGCCGTATAAGGGCTCGCTGAGCCCAGAATCCCACACAAGCTCCGGGGAGTGGGCTGGGGACCAAGCCAAGCACGGCCCGGCCAGGTGAAGGGTGGCCAGGAAGGGAGGGGCGGACCAGGTGCACACCTGCGGTGGCCGCCCCGGCGGGCGACGTGTCAGCCGCAGATGCGCGCAGGTGAGGGCGGCGGCTAGCGGAGCGCTGTGTGGCACTGTGCTCGCGGAAGACCAGGACAGGAGATCACCAAGGGCCACAGCCAGGCCCCGGGCCTTCCGCTCCCGCCCCGCGACGAGCCCCTCGCACAAACCGGACCTGAGCGTTTTGTTCGTTCGGCTCGCGTGAGGCAGGGGTGGCCTCTCAGCACCTGCCCCGGGGCCGGGCCCGACCGCCACGCAGGCACCTGCCGTCGCCGCCGCCGCCGCCATACGGGTCGGAGAGGCTGCGAGCCGCTCCCGGGGAAGATCCGGCTCCCATCCGGCCCCGCCCGCCCTGCCTTATCCTGCCCGCAACTCCGGGGCTGCCCGGCTCGATTCCGGGTAATATGGGCCGGCTGAGCAGGCTCCACCGGGTGGCATAGGGGGCTGTGGCCGAAACAGGAGCCCTTCTGCAGGTGGAAACCCAGCTTCTAGTCCCTCTCTGTCCCAGCGACCTCTCTGGCCTTGGGCAAGTCATTTCCCAGCCTTTCCTCGGTTTTCCTGTATGTTCAGAGGGGTTGGTCTGGCCTTGGGCAGGGGCCTCACCAGTCCCCAGATCCTGGTTTCGGGGCTTCTAGCAATAATGCTGAGCCACTTACCTGGGAAGTTGGAGGCCTTCGGGGGATTGGAGTGTTAGCTGTGAGGAGGTGTGGAAAATCAGGGTGGGGGAGCTAGAACCAGATGAAGATCAAGTCTGCTCCTTCACATCTGTTTGGTGCTGACATCCTGAGGGTTCGCTCCCTGCCATCTCCCTGGCCCTTCTTTCAGTCTTCCCATGTCTGAGACAGACAGACAGACAGATGGAAAAGGACAAATGGGGCCTGGTAGCCCTTGCCAGGTGGGGTCCCCAGGCACCACAGCCAACCACCTTTCTTAAACTTCATAATCCCAAGGCTTCCTGTTATATGCAGCTGGGGGTGAGGGTGGGTCTCAGTGGCCCTCATTTTAGGTGGGAGTCCACGGGTCATTAGCCACAACCAAACCTGAGACAGCCGGTCCCTCTTCTGCAGGGAGTCAAAGTGTTAAGATCTGACATGAGGGAGGGGGGTGGAGATTGCCTTAGACCCCTGGCCTCCTGCCCCGGAGAGTCTAGAACTGAGGGTTCCACACACAGCCTGAGGTCAGTGTGAGCCCTTAGCTGAGTCTCTGTCCTTTCACTCCAGGTGTCCGTCATTCCTCCTCTCTCAAAATTGATGGTGATGCTGGTCTAGCCCCAGAGAGAGGGTCGTAGGTGGAGGGAAGCCTCCTTGGACAGCAGTAAGGAGCTACAGTTTCCCCTTAGGGTGAGGAAGCATCATGGGGTAGGAACTGTACTCCCAGACAGAGGTAGCCCCCAGTGAAAGAGGAGAGTGAGGAGTCACTGGTCCCTTCCAGCTCCATTTTGGATGCTTCTGGAGGTGCTGGCTTGTCTCCTCCACTTGTTCCCACCCCCCCCCGTCACCCCCACCCAACTACCCGCAGGGCCTTCGGGATCTGCTGAGTCCTCTGCACAGAGAAAGGGAGGGGGAGGGGATGAGATGGCTCTGACAGATTCCAGGCAGTTCTGGGAGGGGGTGGACTGCAGCAGCCCCAGGGAGGGGGCATCCATGGGTCCCCATGCTGGGATATGTGCAGTCCCCATCCTGGCCCCCCGACCAGGCTTCTGTCCTGGGCCCAGCCCTCTGCTCCTTGCCTGGCACTGAATGATTTGCCTGTTAGGGGCCTGACCGGGCACTGGCACATCTTCCCAGTGTCGTTGAGGGCTTCCTCTTCCCCTCCCTAATCGTGGAAGGGGGTGAAAACTCCCCACCTTTGGCTGGGATTCCAAATCTTGGGGCTGCACAATGAAGAGCTCTCCCCCTGAAATGACTGCCCCCACAGTTAAGGCGGGGGGGGGGGGTGGGAAGAATGAGGCCAGCAGCGGGCAGGCCACCAGAGGCCGTTGTGACTGAGAGCCACTGCCTTTCCCCGCCCCCCCCCCCAGGGCCTAATTTCCCCCAGAACTCCACTCCCAGTCCCCAAGACCCGCATTTCCAGACCAGGGCCAGGGAACGGGCCTCTCGTCCAGGTCCCTCCTCCCTGCCTGGCCAGGGGCGGAGACTCCAGGCGCCAGGCTGGCCTGCAGGTGCGGGGCTTGGGAGGGGGGGTGCTCAGCAGCTGGCGTTCGAGGGGCCCCCTTACCCCTCCCCCTTCCTGTTCCTAGCCAGAGCCTGCTTCCTGTCATCCCTGTCAGCACCCCAGGCGGAGGAGGGGACAGGTAGTGGAGGAAGCGAAAAGAGGGACTGAGCAGTGGGAGTGCGGGTGGCGGTGGGATGGGAAAAGCATGGAGGAGAAATGTGGAAGGGAGGAGGAGAGCAGAAAACACAAGCAGGACAGAAGGATAGACAGAGGGTGCAGCCCAAAGGGATGGGAGACACAGGGAAGATTTCAGGACGGGGAGGGGGGGAGCTGCAGCCCTCCCATCATCCCCCTGTGAAAGCCAGAGCTAGAGAGAGGGCAGAGACAACCGGAGAGAAACCAGAGAAAATGGACGGAGGCAGAGACACAGAGGCAGCGTGACATAACAAGAGATGCACAATTCAGAGACATGGAGAGATTCCAAGGTGCCAGGTCAAAGGTCAGGGTATCGAGAGGTGGAAGGCACAGTGTCTGTGGAGGTAGGGGTCCACCATGTGAAAACAGCTTCCAACCCCACATTGCGGGAAATTACCCCCAAGAGAGGAGAGACAAGTGGCTTCTATAGCCAGGGCTGGGGGTGGGGCTGATACCCCTCTCTTGAGAAACCCATCTTTCGCTATTAAAGAGCAAAAGATGAAGAGGGGCAAGGCTCTGGCCCTACTGGGCACTGAGCAGCAAGGGGCTTGGGTCTGACTCCGTCTCTGCCCTTTTCTGTCTTGGCCACAGCTGGAGAAACAGCTGTGGCAGCTGACTGACCCCCTGCCCACCTGCTGGTTGTGACTCAGCCTTGGAACCTCTGGACGTAGAGGGTACCCAGGGTCTATGTGAGAGTCAGGGGACCTGGGAGTGGAGGCACCAGTGGGGGGGGGGGGCTCATACCCAGGTGCTAATCCTCATCCGGCCAAGGCAGAACCAGAGCCTCACTGACCTTCTTAGAGATTAGTCCCCATGGCGACCTTGGCAACTCGCCCCCTCACTTTGGCTAGGTGTGGGGGGTGGTGTGCAGAGGCCGGGTGGGGCGGGGAGAGAGCCTTCCTGAGGCATCACAGGATCACAGCAGTCAGGGTTGGGAGGGCCCTTCCAGGGTCAGCAGTTAGTACAAAACTGGGGCCTCAAGAGAGGGAATGACCTGCCCAAGGGCACCTAGAAAAGCCTCAGACCGGAAGTCAGGTCCCCAGTTCCACTCTCAAGTGTTCTTTCCAGAAGAGCAGAGGCCTGAACAAGAACAAAGGACATTAAGATACACCCCCTCGGACCCTCCCCACTCATGATCTCCTAAACTGAGATCAAAGGCAGAGCAGCTTGAATGAGGTGAAGCAGGAAGGCTCTCCCTCCTGAGTACTAGGCTGGCTTCCACAAGGCCAGTGTGGAAAAGGGGATGCAGATCCCAGAGCTCTGCCTGCTGCCCTGACACCTCCCTCCAGCCCAGCCCAGCCTGCGGGTGTGGGGGGCGGGGGAAACCATGCCGCAAAGCCACTTATAACCACAACCACAATGACAGAGACTAACATTTATTGGGTGCATATGGCACGCCAGTTCTGTGCTTTACATGCACCTAAATCTTCACCACATTTTTTAAGACTATTGTCCCCATTTTACAGAGGGAAAAACTGAGAAGTAGAGTGCAGCTTATACGCAGGGGAGCTTGGATTTGAACCCAGGCTTTAGCGCAAGACTCCAGAGCACTCTTAACCCTTCAGTGTCTGTATGATCAGGGGCGGGTGACTGAGACACCTTCTCTCCTCCTCTCCGTGGCCGTGGAATGGGATACGTGCATGTGTAAGCGAAGGGCGTACTTGTGTGTGACTCCAACATCCAGCACAGAGTGGCACACAGCACATTGTATTAAACGTTTGAGGAATAAGCGAGTGAACAAGTGTGTGCCCATAAATGAGTGTGATTTGGGGGGTCTACTGAATCCTAGGAGAGTGTTCGCACGTGATGCCTGCCGGATCTGTCTGCGTGCGCCTGCAACTGTGTGAATGCATGTATGTGCGTGCCCTCTCCCTGCTGCCCTGTGTGAGCCCCATCGCTTTGCGTCTGGTGAGTGGGTGGTAGTGGGAGGGGCCTCCCAATTCCCCGGATGGTAGCCAGCTCTTCACCCTACTGAGGGGCAGAGAAGAGGGGCTCTGTTTCTAGCAGGGTAAGACAATGGGTATGTGGGTGGGGCCCCCGCCCCGACAGGATCCCCCCCACACACACTCTTTTGGGGCCAGCTGTTGGACCCTGCCTGAGTTGAACTGATCTCTCACTCAGTTATCTCTGTCTCCCAGGAGACCAGATCTCACAGCCCCAGGGAAAGTGCCCTTCTGCCAGTTCCAGGCTCTAGAAGGGGGAGTGGGGGGGGGGGGAGGCGAGGCAGAGGGTGGGGGAGTGGGGCTGCAAAGAAGAGGCTGGTGGTGGGACCAGGGGAGGGAGGGCCCCAGTCACAGAATTTGCATCTTCAGTCACCAAAGCCCTGACTGATTTCCCAGTGAAATGAGGTGGGAGCAGGCCAACTTGAGGAGAGGACATTGGCCACTGGGTGCTTGCTCTAAGCTGCCCGGCCATATGGAGAAGTCAGGCTGTTCAGGGATGGGTGAGGGAGATGTCCCTGGGGATTCTCAGGGCCTTTACATGGAGAGAATAGAGACCTGGGTGGGAGCCCAGGATCAGGTTAAGTGTTTCTTTGTCAGATCTGAGTGCACGTCCCCTATGGGATGGGTATCTGACTGGGGTCTGAGGGCCTCACAGGTCCTTAGAACACAGGACTGAGTCTGCTGGTTTCTCTTTGGGATCTTCAGGTGCCTTGTGAGATTTTGAAGAATCGTGAGGAAGGTGACTGAAGATTTCCCTATGGGACTGAAAGTCCTCATAAGAGAGGCAGGGCTGGATAGGGTGCGGGTAGGAGTTCTTTGAGGGTGATGAGATCCCTATGAGATCTTGAGGTCTCCTGGCAGTGTAGATCTGGGGACACCATTTTCTTTTTGTCTAACTTCCCCCTCCATGCCCAAAGGCTGAGGCTGTGGATGCAGAGGAGGTAGGGGTGAGGGTGCTGAGCTGGCAAACAAAGCCACCTGTGCATCCATCCTTCAGGAAGCTCTGAGCGCAACTGAGCTGGGAAAACAAACAGGACCAGCTGCTGGGGGTTGAGAGGGGGCTAGGAGGGGATTGGGATGGGGTGGGGGGAAGCTGGGGGGGCTGGAGCTGGACCAGAGAAAGGAGGCTGGGACAGGGGTCCATAGCACAGAAAAGGGACAGGGATCCCAGAGTCCCATTCCAGCACACCAGGCAGGGTCACCTGACAGCCCCTTCCCCTCAGTGGGTCATTCTTCCCTTTCTCCATGACTTTGAGGCCCAGAGCCAGGGAGGGGTCTGGGGGATGTGGGGACCCTGAGAGACGACTAGGCAACTGCCTATCGGTGGTCTTCGTGGGTGTGCCCATTTCTGAGAGAGCCAGGCACAGACATCGACAACTAGGGGGAGCAATGAATGGGCCCTACACACCATTTTCCTGATGAGGAAACTGAGGTATGCAGGAGGGTAGAGGCTGGCTAGTGCCTCACAGCTTCTTAGAGCAGAGCCAAAAGCCGAATTTAGGACTAGAAAAGGGGCGGTGTCCTTTTTCACCCAAAGGGTCTCCACCCCCCAAATCCCAGCCTGATTCCTAATTCTAATTTGGATCTCAGCTGTTATTCCTCCCCACTACTTCCCTGGCCTGTGAACACACACCCCGCGCGCGCGCGCCCCTCCTGTAGAATGTGGTTGTCTGGCCAGCTGAGAAACTGGAAACTGCCCACCTAGGTGGAGCCCCAATCTCAGGGCCGCGCCCAGGACCCACGCCCCAGCTCCCGCAAAACACTGCCCATCTAAGAGACACCAGCGCACCTTCGAAGCTGACACCCAGCGCCAGCGTCACGGAACAGCGCAGACGCACAGCCTGACGCACTCGCCACCCGCGCGCACCGCCCCTCCGACCTCAGCCCCCGACCAACTCCCTCATCCACCTCACCCCTCTTCGCCCGCTTCCTCCGGCGCGTCCCGCCCGCGCCTCCTGGTGGCCGAATCCAGAATTTCTGATAGAGATGGAGGAAGAGGGAGGGAAAGAGAGAGGAGAGATTCAGGTTCTCACCTCCCACCATGTCCAGGCAAAGTCCAAGGGCCAGGACACGAAGAATCCAGGACTGGCTCTTGCCTCCCTCGATAGTTTGTACTTCTTTATGGATTTGGGGAAAGTATACCCTATTTGTGTTTCTCCAACCACCGCCCACCAAGGGTAGGGAATCAGGGAATTGGCATGGTTCTGACCCCGTCTCCAGTCAACCCCATATGGTCGTCCGTGCTGTGACTCAAATATTACCAACTGTGCTTTACTTCTCAGTTTTCGGGCACTTTATTCTTGGCATTCACCTTCACACACCTTATGATCCTCAATAGCTATTCCTTACCAATGAAAAGAGAGACCCAAGGGAGGCTCCAGTGGCTCCCATCACTTGTTGTCAGCACTCCAGAATTTGTGTGTGCGTGGGGGGGGGGTTGGTAGAGTGGGCAAACCATTACCCTAGCTCTCTCGCTGGGTAATTTCCTCTACTCCTCTTCCCCTCCCCCCAGACATATGGCCCAGCCTGACCACTTTGTTGCCTCACTCACTCATGTTTTATTGAGCACCTACTATGTGTCCAGCACCATGCTGGGTTTGAGGATAACAACAGGACTGACACAGCCCCTGCCTCCTTAAACAGAGCTTACACTCTAGCAAGGGAGACACTCGGTACAGCCATAAACACACATAAACAAAAGACGAAGACAGCTTTAGAGTGGCAAACACTGTAAAGAAAATAGGGTGAGGGGTGCCTGGGTTACTCAGTCGGTTAAGCCTAGGGCTTCAGACGTCAGCTCAGGTCATGATCTCACGGGTTTGTGGGTTTGAGCCCCGCATCAGGCTCTGTGCTGACAGCTCAGAGCCTGAAGCCTGCTTCAGATTCTGTATCTCCCTTTCTCTCTGCCCCTCTCCCATTCCTGCTCTGTCTCTCTCTGAAAATTAAATAAAACATTTTAAAAAACAGAAGAAGAAAAGAAAACAGGGTGGTATGATGAATAGTAAATGCCAGGAACAGCATCACTCAGGAGGTAATAAAGAAGCAAGTATGCCAAAGTCTTTGACTAAGACACTCCAGGCAACAGGAACAGCAAATGGAAAGGCCCTGAGGTGGAAATGAGCTTTTGGCAGTTGGGGGAAAAGATGGACGGTCAGCATGGCTAGCCTGCCAGGAGCTGGAGGTGGCTGCATCTGGCCTATGAGTCCTTTTAGTCACAGGAGACTGAGTGGCAAGAGGACTGGCTTTGGAGTCAAAAGGTTTAAATTCTAATCTTGCTTCGACACCGGTTTTGTGAATCTGGCCAAAGGTCGGCACACCCTTGACCCTCAGTTCCCACATCTGTATATCCAAGCCTACCATTCTCAACTGTTGTTGAGTCTATAAAGAAAGCACTTGGCTCATAGGAGCAACAAAATATTATTAGTTCCCTTCTCACTCTCCCCTCCACTTCTGCTGGAATAGCCCCTCCATTAAGGAAAAATCACAATTTTGCCAGAAGTCTTTGTGCCTCATTGAGAGCTACGATGGTTGGGACATTCCGCTGTCAATTGTGAGGAAATGTCCTCCCTGGAGCCTCCCTTAGGTCGCCAAGCCTTTCCTCCTCCTTCTCTCCCTCCCACAGTTCTCCCCGACACACAGGGCGCTGGGAATGAGGGTAAGAGCCTTGGCCCTTCACTCCCAACCAGAGCTCTCAGACCCTGGAGCTGGGTGTGGCGATTGGGAGAGTCGTGCTAAGGTTGAAATATTCTTTCTACCTACCACAGCGAGCCACTTCCCTAGCTACTATTATTTCTAAGCGCTTCGTAAATCCGCGTCCTCCCTTGGGCGGTTCACTCTCCCTGAGTTCAGCGCCGCCTCGCGGCGAGTCCTGCGGGTGAAAACTCCGGGACCGCAGAGCCGGTTCTGGGAACTCAAGCTTGGGTGGAAAGGAGCCACAACGGGCCGATCCTCCGGGGAAAAGAGGACTGAGGCGCGTGAGGGAAGTCTCTTGCGGAAAGTCGTGTCTACCCTCCCTGCCCAGTGTGGCCCCAAAGAGAGGCCTTGACCTAGGCCTGAGGAAGAGGCGGAGTTTAGACGTTGGGAAGAACTCCCTGCGCCCTCCAGTCAAGAATTGGCAGTCTTAGCCGGGCGGCCCCAGGGTGACCTGGTATCTCCATCCCTAAGTGTCCGGGCCAGGGAGGGCGCGTTCTGCCCAGAGCTCGGGTGCGCCTTGCCTGGCTCAGGCCCCCAATAAAGAAAAAGCGGAGTCAGCCTCAGCTGTGGCGGGCGCGGGACGTGTGCCTCAGCACTTTCTATTGTAATCCCGGAGGGCTGGGGCCAGATTGGTGGCTTTGGGAAAGGCCTCGGCTCCCCAGAGGACACCAGAACTGACCGCAGCCTGCCCGCTGACTCAGCTCCCCCCACCCCAGCGGGAGGGAATGCGGGGAGGGGAGACGAGGCCGGGTATAAAGCCCCGCACGCCCGGCCCGCGCGCAGCCTCTCCATTTTTCCGTCAGTACCGCGCTCACCCACCCGGTGAATACTCCGTGCTGGGGCAGGGTTTCTCCGGGGCGGGGGAGGGCGAGGTGAGGGAGAGCCTCTAGCGGCCCTGGTCCAGCCCCGCGTTCTTCACCTCCAACCCGGGTTGGGCGAGCCTGGGCCCCGGATGGGGGCTGAGGGACGCTGAGCCTTTGGTCCCACCCTTCTCTCCCCAGCGGCATGAGCAGCGCCCCCGCGCCGGGCCCGCCGCCCGCCAGCCTCACGCTCTGGGACGAGGAGGACTTCCAGGGTCGCCGCTGCAGGCTGCTGAGCGACTGCGCAAACATCGCAGAGCGCGGAGGCCTGCGCAGGGTGCGCTCCGTCAAGGTGGAAAATGGCGCGTGAGTGATGGTACAGGCGCGGCCGGGCTGGGTTGGGGGCCGCCGTGCTCCCCTGGTCTAAGCTCCGAGCCTGGGACCTCAGCTCTCAGCCCTCCGTTCCCCAGACTGTTAGCCCTGCCTGAGACTGACCAACATGGGAAACCCCGTGGCCTCCCAGAACTCCCCCACGTGCCACAAGACAAATCATGTGAACTAAAAGGATAAAGGCGAGAGGCAACCCTTTGTGGGAGCCCCGTGAGATGGGCCTGAACCCTGAAGGGGTTCGCAGTGTAGTTATTTCCTCCCCAGAGTTTTTCTCTGTGCAGCTAGATAGTTCTGAACTTGGTGTAACAAAAGAAGCTAAATCTCTTCCTCTCGCTCCATCCTGGTCTCTGAGAGCCTGGGGCGCTTGGGAGAGCTGAGGCCTCTGATTATTGCAGGTTGTTGTTATCACAGATTGCCACCGCAGGTTGGGGGGTTCCTACACCTACCTTTGCAGGCACCTAAATCCTCAAGGTAGGAACCGTTGGTAGGTGATCTTCAGAACCTGGAAAATTCCTTTCATCCTGGGGAGGCTAAGCTGGAAGCCTGGATCCCTGAAACCCCAGATAGCAGCTATATACGGTCTTTAGTTTTTCTAGAGGGGCCATATTGCCATGTGCTGTGTATGTCAGGGTAAGGACCTGAGGTTGGAGAAAAAAGATGGGGTTCTCAGTCTTTTCGATCACAGTAATCAAGGTGGGGACAGAGGAAGGAGTGAGCCTGGGGCAGATGCCTCCCAGCTTTCTTTGTCTTTCCCCAGTTGGGTGGCCTTTGAGTACCCTGACTTCCAGGGACAGCAGTTCATTCTGGAGAAGGGTGACTATCCTCGCTGGAGTGCCTGGAGTGGCAGTGGCGGCCACCACAGCGACCAGCTGCTCTCCTTCCGGCCAGTGCTCTGCGCAGTAAGCACAGCCTTTCCCTCCCCCTTCTGCTTCCTACCTCCTCACTCCAGACCCTGACCCCACGATGGCACCTCATAAAGGCTGTCCATCCAGTGTATGGGAATGTGTAAACACAGTTCCTAGATGAGTGGTAGTGGCATTACTTCCAGAACCAGAAGAGTCCCTGAAAGTTGGGACAGTGGACCTCAGTCAGGTGCCCAAAAATCAGCACCACGGACAGCACCAAGCCCATGCCTGTCTTGAGCACCCATGTTCCTCACATCATGTCGTCCACACCTGTTAAAGAGTGCTTCTGCCATCACACAGTCCTGTAAGGTTGGGACGGCTGCTGTTAACCTCATATACAGGTATGGAAATGGGGCTCAGAAGGGCAAAGTGACTTGCCCTCGGACACAAGGGTTAACATGATGAGACTAGAACTCAATTCAGGGATCATTGTTGAGAAGAGATCAATCTCTGTGTGTATGTATGTGCGGGAAGTGTTGGCAATGAGTCAAATGAATCACTGGACAGGAGGATCTCACTTATCACTTGTGCTGACTTAGGTACCCTACTGTTGAGGCCTGGGGCTGAAAGGTAGAGGGTAAAGAGCAAATGCTGACTCAGCCTAGCTTCTATATTCCAGGAGGGGAAGGCCCTAGGACTATGGAAGCCCAGACTCAGCCAACACTGATGCCTGGCCTGTCTGTTATGATTCTGCCATCTGGCACCCCTCAGTTGGGCCTTACCCTATGAGAGGTTGTTCCCAAGGTGCTGCACAGGGGATTGAGTAGTCAATGAAGCCCTTAGGAAAACTGCCTTGGTTCGTGGGCCAAATTTCTCTCAGGATCCCTGATTTTCCTTCTGCAAAGAGGTCCAGATTACAAGATGCTCTCTAGTCCTGACCTGGAAGGGTTTCTGGGAAACCCTCAGTCTCACCATCTCAACCCAAAGCCATAGAAGGGACTAGGCGAGGGACTCCTGAGCCTCCCAGCTTCCTAGCTTGCTATGAACCTGATGGAGTGATCTTTGGGAATGCTTGTGGAGCCAAAGTGTCTGCAGAGCTTGTGTTGGGTGGCAAGGTGGGGAGAGTAGGGCTGAGAATGTACCCATTAATACCTCTTTGGAGGACCTAACCTGACCACTCCCACCTTCCTGTGCTTCAGAATCACAGTGACAGCCGTGTGACCCTGTTTGAGGGAGATAACTTCCAGGGCTGCAAGTTTGAACTCAGTGATGACTACCCATCCCTGCCCTCCATGGGCTGGGCCAGCAAGGATGTGGGTTCTCTCAAAGTCAGCTCTGGAGCGTGAGTCCCAGGACTGGAACAGGGAAGATGGGAAGAGAAGGGAGGCAATGGAGACCAGGGAGGGGGGTTGGGAAAGGTGATGGGGTGCTAAGAGACATAGTAAAGAGATGCTGAGTACTGGGGGACCCGGAGAAGTGAGATGATGGAGACAGACTGGGGGGGCGGGCAGAGAATAGGAGAATAAGAGTCAGAGAGCCAATGTGGGGATAGAGCAAGGGATTTTTAAAAAGATGGATGAAGAGGCAATGGAGAGTGGGAATAGGGGAGAGAGATCATTGCAGAGAAAATTGAAGCAAATGGCATTGGAGCTAGGGGCTGGGGCTGCGAAAGGAGGGCTGCTAATGGGGGACATTGGTGGGGGTGGGGGCAGAGCCTGCTCACCACCCCTGTGATCTCACTGGCCTAGGTGGGTGGCCTACCAGTACCCAGGCTATCGAGGCTACCAGTATGTATTGGAGCGGGACCGGCACAGTGGGGAGTTCCGAAACTACAGTGAATTTGGCACACAGGCCCACACTGGGCTGCTGCAGTCCATTCGAAGAGTCCAGCACTAAGCTCCACAGCCCTGACACCTCCCATGAGGACCCTCAATAAAGGTTCCTGAACCTGCCTGCCCCTCTTGCCTCTTTCTTGGTGTCTTGCGTTGTGATCTTCATCCTAATCCTTCTGAAGGTACTTCCCTGCCAACCTGACTCTTCCCTCAGTCTTTGGGACTGTTGACTATGAAGCATAAACTGGCTTAGGATGTATGTGGCTAGATCCCGACAGGGCTGAAAAAATGGCTGTTAAGAACCTTGGGCATCCTGTTAAAGACAACCAGTCCCACACCTCTCCCTGATAAAGGCCGATCAGCTTGGTCCAGGTGTACCATAGCATACATATGGTGCCTTTGCCATCCTCTGGTTTGGGTGCACACAGTCCTATCACAGCGCTCATAGGTGAATTCCACCCACCTGGGCCAGGCACCAGCATGCACGGCAGGACCCACTTAACCCTATGTGGAGCTCAGTTGGATTCTTCTCTAACCCCCAGGAGTTTGTCTTCTAGCCTGGCTCCCTATCCAACTGAGTAAAGCCTGCACCCTTTTCCTAGCTTTATAGAATCTCTGTCTGATAGAGAAGCAACACTGTAAAAGGATAAATGAGTGAGAAATTCCACTGCCTCCCAGGGCCTTTGAAAGGGGAGACTTTCTCTGAGTGGAGCCCCAGACCCTTTGTCTGAATAACAATCCCTTCGCAATATTGAGCTCCAACATTTACAAAGCATTTTTATGCGCCTCCTCTCAGCTGTTCCCAAGAACCCTCTTCATTCTTCCTCTCTCTCCCCTCTCTTCAGAGGGTTGGTCAGCTGCAAAGTCTACCCCACAGCCACTGACCACAATAAGCCTGGTTTCTGGAGGGGTGGCAGAAGACCATAGCCATGTTGGGGCTGAGTGTGGTAGCAGAGCCCTTGGCACCAAAGCAGTTTCTACCCAGTTCCCTCACTGGCCCAGTTAATGATACCCTTAGTCTCATAAGCAGGGCCTTCAAGGCCCTGGGGACTCCCCTCACTCTGTCATTCAGGGATGCTTGTGTTTTCAAGCCCCTGGTGGACCGGTCAATGGGCAGAAGTGGCCCAGATCATCACCCAAGCCCAGAGAAGGTAGAGAGAACAGTCAGACTTGGACCTGAGCCATTCCCAAGGGCCCAGCTGTGCAGTCAGGCATCTGCTCCCTTAGAAAGAGCCCTGGACCAGAAGTCAGAACACCTGGGACCCAATAATGTAGCATCCGTGAACCTCTACTCCCTCACCTGTAAACTGGGGCTACTGATCCCTGCCTTGTCTATCTCACAGTGTTGTGAGGATTCAAGGAGAACCCACTGAAAATGCTTGTGGTGTTATGGAAAAGCACTGGGGCAGTCAACATAGGGCCCTCATTCCCTTGCGCTACCCTCCATCCCACCATCCATGGATCCTAGGGTTAAGTCTGGAGAGCATGGGACAAAATTCTAGGTAGGGTATGAATTCTGCTTTATACTCGGATGAGTTCTAGAGTCCATGGCCCCTGTTGCATTTGATTCTCCTAATACCTTCCATACTTCATCCATTTCACCATCGAAGCTGGGCTGTCTGAGAGGGGGAAGGTTTGATGAGGCCATCCACTTAAATGGTGACAAAGTCAGGACTTGAACACAGGGCTCCTGACCCCAAATCCAGGCTGTTAAGGGGAGGCTGACCTGAGCTGTGGCTAAAAGCCTCAGCAGAACCCCAAACCCCTTTGGGTCCCAGAAGAGCTTGGGGTTCCTTCCTGGTCCTAAATGTCCCCTTGGGGGATGGTAATAGTAACAATAGCTAAATGTATATAGAGCCTGTCTGAGTGTTCAGCACGGGTTATGTAAGCCTCGTAATTCTGTATGGTAGGTACTACAATCCCCATCTTACAGCGGAAGGGACTAACTTCCCCAAAGCCATACAAGTAAGAAATGGGGGAATTGGAGTTGAACCCAGAACTCAGACCAACTGGCTTCAGAGCCCAGCAGTCTACCTCTCCACTTCCTGCTTTGCAAGGGTAGGCAGTGGACAAAGGGAGATCTAGTATCCACCATCAGCTAAGCTGCCCTCCTTCTAGGAGGGTCTGTGTCTTCTGGGAGGAGTCAGCAAGATGGCTGTAGGGACTGCCAGCGTGAACTTGAATAGGACACTCCTGATTTCTAGGTCTTAGTGTCCCCACCTGGGAGTTGAGAGAGCTAATATTTGCTTCAGGCTTTGTCAACATGAACCTTCTAGGTTTTCCTGGACCTAGGGGTCCAACTCCGCTTCCCACACTGGAAACTAAGGAGTATGGGATGCAGAGGCCAGGCTAGAACTGAGTGTTTCCACCTTTCCAACCTCCTCCCACTCTAGGCAGGTTGATGGTCAGCAGAACCCTGTGGGACTGGCACCCAGCCAGCTGGGAGGAGGATGCAGGAGAAGCTGCCTGGGACTCATCCATTGGCTGCACTCGGCCAAGGCCAAAGGGGATGAAGGAGGTCTTCTCCTTTCAGGCGCAGCCAAGACCCAAGGGCAGGGTCAGGGATGGGTTGGGGGGGACACCTCTCAAACTCTTTCCAGAGCTCACCTACCCCTCTAGCACCTGAGTCTTCAGTGAGGTGGAGGCACAGAGCCTGAGCTGTTGATCCCTCACCAGTCTGGAGCTGGGATGTCTGGATAGACCCCCAACTCTGAGCATCTGTCCCTTCTTTCTCAGCCTTCTGCTGAGAGCATTATGTGGGTGAACCTCACTGCCTCCCCACTCTCTCAGCTCTGACCTCCTGCCCTTCATTTTCTATCTAGGAAAGAAATATGAAGGCATGAAGGAAAGAGATTGGGACCTCAACCCCACCCCTAGGCCCTCCCCTCCTGTGAAGCCCTGGGTTTGGTCCCCAGGGAGGATCCTAACCTCTTATCTTTGCTCCCCCCAGATTCTTCATCCACATCCTGAAGCCCCATCTCTCTTCCTTTAGGATCCTCTGGCATCCTGAGATCTCCCATTTCCCCCTGGGCTCTGCCTCCCTCACTCCTCCTTTGCTCCTTCTGACTTTTGCACCCTCCATCAGCAAAGATGAACACTCCAGCAGGTACAGCAAGTGAGGAATGAGCAGGGGCCCTCCCTGCTGAGCCCCCGAAGTTGGGCTTCTCAGCCATCCTCAATCAGGCACCCCTGGATCATGGATTCTGCAGGAGACTTGCCCACTCCAATCAGTGTAACCTGAAGCCCCAGGTCTCCTCATCTGTTGGGCACAAGCAGTGTCAGTTTGGACAGTAGCCACCAGGTGCTGCATGGCTGCAGCGGGGCTCTTAGCCCAGAGCCTCATCTTCAGCTAGCATCCCTCCTTAGCTAGGCTCTCTTGAGCCGGGAAGCCCCACAGAGATTCGAGGCCACTTGAGAACCACGTCTGCTTTGCTAATACACAACCAGCATCTTTGGAATGGATTTCAGCTTCCACAACTCCTCCCGCCCTGGGTTGGGGGCCTTAGACAGTACACAACACTGTTTCTACCCCTTTCCTCCTGCTAGAACAAGGTACCAGTTGTTCAGAGAGAACCAGGATGAGAGTAGTTGTGAGGGTGGATAGTGGGGTGGGGTGAGGGGAAGGGGATGGATGGAAGAGCTATAGTTTGGGGAGGAAGAGGAGCCTACCACATGCCACAAATTAGAAGCAAATGAATGAGAAAAGGAGAGGCATAGGAAAGAGAGAGAGAGGAAACAGGAAGGGGGATGGCATAGAAGAGACGAGATGAGGAAGGAGAGACTTAGAAAGGGGGAGAAGGGGCAACCCACTTGAAGTTGTGGGGGGAGACGGCCCCGCGAGGGCCTAAAGGCCTGGGAGACCTGGAAAGGCAGGGAACAGGCCAAAGCAAGAAGGAAACAGGGAAGGAGATCGGGTCTCCAGGGAAGAGTAGAGAGCAGGCGAGGAGGAGTAGGGAGAAGGCGCTGGGAGGAGGAGGGGGCGGAGATAAAGGGAGCAACTGCTGCCCGGCCGGGAGCGGAGCGACAGGCGAGAGGGAGGGAAGCGGAAATTTAAAAGTGAAGATGGAGATAACGCAGCCTGGAGACGGGAACCCGGGCGGGGGTGGGGGGAGGAAGGGGGAGGAGAGCGGAGCCGAGATGGGGGCGGGAATGGGCGGAAGGAGGGGCTGTGGCCCCAGGGGTCCGAGGTGGGCCGGGTACTCTGCCCCTTCGCTGTTTGCTGAGAGTCACGGAGGCGGAAAAGAAATGCGCTCCCGACCCCTATCAGAGCGGGAGGCCCAGGCCCATCCCCCGCGCGTCTCCCGGGTTGCGGGGCGCTGGGGGCTGCTGGGTGCGCTTGGCTGCGGCGCGGCGCGTCGGAGACTTTATTGCGATGGGGCGATAAGAGGGGCGGGGGCGGGGTCCGGGGGGCCGAGGCAGCAGCGCTTTAATTAAAACGGAAATTGCGGCCCCTGCCCGCGCGGGGGGCCGGAGGGTTCCAAGCAGCCTGGTAGCTGGGAGCATCGCTCCAGGACCCCCTCCATCCCCCGCCACACCCGGGCAGCCCCCTCCCGCCAGGCCCTGTCGGACCTGTTCCGTCTTCTTCTCCTTGTCACCCGCGGTTGCCTCCGGCGGGGATCCGTGCCCCGGAGCGCAAAGCCTGACGCTTCCCCCCTTTCTCATCCCCCCCCCCCCACCTCCCACCACCCAGTCCCTGGCGGCGATGAGACAGAGCGGCGCCTCCCAGCCCCTGCTGATCAACATGTACCTGCCAGGTACCAGGGACCAGCCGGGGGCTGGAGGCACCGGGACCTGGGGCCGGAAGTTTGGGCTAGGGCATGGGAAGGGGTTGCTGGGGTCCAAGGGAAGGGGATGCGGTCCAGACACTAGGATTGCTGGGAAGACTGAGCAATCTAGGGCACGGGGGACCTTAAAGGCAGATGGAGAGGTTTGGGGTTTTAGTGCGAGGTCTAAGGACTCCAAGTGAGCAGATTGGGAACCTGGGAGGCCGAGGGCGGGAGCTCAGGGGCTGAGAAAGCCTGGTAGGGGGAGCAGAGGTCTTCGGTGTGGCCGGGGACTGACTCCGTGTGCGTTCAGCGTTGGGAGGCTGTGGTCCGCTGAGCGTCGCCCCTGCGCCCTCGTGGCTCCTCACCTCCGTGCTCCGAGCGTTCCCACCAGCCCAGCCTTCCAGGCGCCCTCCTCTCCTCTCCGATGGGCTCCGGGCGCTCCCGCTCGCCAGGCGCACTGCCGGCTCGGCTTTATAAGGCTCCCGCCGGCCCGTTCGGAAAGCGGATTTCCTTTTTCCTGGACGCGTTTCCTGACTTGGGCGTTATGGAGGGGCTCCGCGCGGCGCGCGCCCAGGCCAGGCTGCGGGAGGAGGAGCTGGCGGCTCGAGCCCCCAGCCTTGCACCCAGGAACCAACCCCCAACACCCCCACCCTCCCGAGCCTTGGCCCGGAGCCCTTTCGGTCAAGTCCACAACCTCCGTCCCGGTCCTCCTGACTGTTTTTTCCCGCTGCTACAGATCCCGTCGGAGACGGTCTCTTCAAGGATGGGAAGAGCCCGGGGTGGGGGCCGCTGAGCCCGGCGGTACAGAAAGGTGAGCTGGCCCGCGGACTGGGGGTGGGGGTGAGGACAGTGGATGGAGGCCGGGGCATCCACCCTAAAAGGACGGGCGCCACCGGCCACCCGATTGGAGGGTGGAAGCGATGTGTACTGCAGGGCTCTGGAAAGGGAGGGTGCAGGCATACTGTGGAGGCCGAGGAGAGGGGGCATGCACTTGGCTTTTGGCTCCAGCATATTCCAGGTCCCAGGGCTGGACCTGCAGACCAGGGCAGAGGGAGAGGATCCTAGCCCTTGGCCTTTTCTGCTGCAGGGCCAGGACCCAGGTGCTTGGTGTCCTTTCCCTATTGGCAGCAGGAGCACAAGGCTCAGGACCTCTGGGCACGGGGACCCCGATAATTACTCCCTGGCCACTCCAAGCCTCCTCACCACAGCACCGGGCCAGCACCTACCTGCCTCACTGGCCCAGGCTGGCGAGGCTGTGGGAGCCAAGTCTGCTAGGCTTCGTTTCCCCACCCAGTTCCACACATCTCTAAATTACTCTAGGTTTTGCCTTGTTGGTCTCAGAGCCTGGCTGGCCCTCCGGCAAAGCCTCCCCAAAGCCCCCCACCTCCCCGCTCCTCTCTCCTCCCCCACCTTCCTCTCCTCTCCCCTTCCCCACCTCAGTACCCTAGATCTCACCAAGTCACGGTAACCACAAAGACAAGGTTGGCAACTGGTTTACCCAAAAGGAAACGTGATTCCCAACAAGAATGGGTTTCCAAGCTTCTGATGTCGGTCTGCATCAGTGCCAGCTGCACGTTTTCACCCAAACCTTTCCTTGTTTCTGACCCTAAAGCTCCTGACCTGAAGTCAGGCAGCTACTGCCTGCGCTGGTGTGGAGGGATTGGGGTTGAAGCGAGGGTGAGTAGCAGGTCAGCGTTTAGAGAGAGGGGTTGAGAAAAGAAGAGAGGTCCCACCGGACTTGATTGGAATCAATCATCAGACTACTCGAAGGAACACTCCTCCCCTTTGTTCCCCTAAAAGAGAGTGTGAGGAAGTAATTGTATCAAGATTTTTCTCCCCTTGTCCGACGGAGCCTCCAAAACAAGGGAGTGGGAATTCTCGGGCAGCCCTCTGTCTCCTCGCCGGCATAGCTGGGAAACACCTACTGGCCGCTTCCAGCAAATCCCGAAATCAGCACTGGGCCGAAGAGCCCGGGAGATGGCCAAAGATAGGGAGGAGGCAGGGAGCCAAGCACGGGCGGCTTCCCAGTCTCATCTCCTCTCCTCAGAGCTGTGTGTCAAGCCCCAGAGAAGTATAACACCTCCACATGCCAGAATCCCGCCTGTTCCGAAAATGGGGACCCAACCCGAGTAGCTGTGCTCTGCGCACTGGGCAGTTGAGAAGGGTGGGGAGCCTTCAGAGTCTGACCGTCCTGGCACGCACTGGGGGCCACTGCCCCCATTCCTGTCTGACTGGTACCGCAAGAAAGCCAGCCTCCACCTCTTCTCCACTTTAGGCAGGGTCAGTCCGACTAACTGTACGCCTTTGGGGGCTAGGCCTTGTCTAGGGGCGGGGGTGATGCTGCCGCACTCCTGCCTCTTCCCTCTGGGCTTGCGGACAAGGTCCTGCCTGGACGGGGCAGTCTGACGACCTGCGCAGACTACCCTGTGCGGTTGTGTGGGCTCCTCTCTGCTGAATAGGGGCGCAGGGCCAAGGCGGCCCGCGTAGGGGCTGCTATTCGGCCCCTGCTGGCCTGCGAGAGAGCCGCTGCTGCTCCCACGCAAAGGAGGCTGTGCTTCGCCCTGCCCTCCTCCCCAGTTCTCACACACCCAGGCGCCCGCGGAGCTGTGTCCTCCTCGGTGGGAGCCGTATTTCCATTGTGCAAAAGCGCGGTAAGCGCTAAGGACCGCTCGGAGGACCAGCCCCTTCCTGGCCAGCCGCTGCAGCTGCGCCCAGCTACCCCGCTGGCCGCGCCTGTTCCCTCCCCGACGCCGGGTCCCACCCGGCCGGGCCGGTCTCCCGCCTCACCTCTTCCCCTACCTCCTGCCTCCCCCATCCCGCCTGCGGCTGACAGCCCCGTCCCCACAGGCAGCGGGCAGATCCAGCTGTGGCAGTTTCTGCTGGAGCTACTGGCGGACCGCGCCAACGCCGGCTGCATCGCGTGGGAGGGTGGCCACGGCGAGTTCAAGCTCACGGACCCAGACGAAGTGGCTCGGCGCTGGGGCGAGCGCAAAAGCAAGCCCAACATGAACTACGACAAGCTGAGCCGCGCGCTGCGCTACTACTACGACAAGAACATCATGAGCAAGGTGCACGGCAAGCGCTACGCCTACCGCTTCGACTTCCAGGGCCTGGCCCAGGCCTGCCAGCCGCCGCCCGCGCACGCCCACGCCGCCGCCGCGGCCGCGGCCGCCGCCGCCGCAGCCCAAGACGGCGCGCTCTACAAGCTGCCAGCCGGCCTCGCCCCGCTGCCCTTCCCCGGCCTCTCCAAACTCAACCTCATGGCCGCCTCGGCCGGAGTCGCGCCCGCCGGCTTCTCCTACTGGCCCGGCCCGGGCCCCGCCGCCACCGCCGCCGCCACCGCCGCACTCTACCCCAGCCCCGGCTTGCAGCCCCCGCCCGGGCCCTTCGGCGCGGTGGCCGCCGCCTCGCACTTGGGGGGCCACTACCACTAGACGGGCGGCCGGGTGCCGCGCGCGCCCTCTCCCAGGCGCCGCGCGGCCTCGCTCGATCCCGTCCACACCCCGGGGCAGGGGCCCGGAGCCTCCCCCCCACACCGTTCCTTTGATCTCAGATTTTACTTCATCGCCGCCCCCAGCCCCAACGGAAGGGACCTGAAGCCTCCTCAGTCTTCTTTTAACACTGGATTTGCCACCACGCCCAGCTGTGACAGTGGCCTGCCCCCACTTCCTTTAACCTCCTTCTTCTAGACCCCAGACCACGAAGGGGGTTCCCGGACCTCCCCGTCTTTTTCTGCTCTCCACCTGTCCTTCGGCCTGGCTCCTGAAAGCCCCCTCCATTATGACCCCTCTCTTTAGAATTCCAAACCTTTTCTCATTTTTTCTCTCCCCACCAAGCTGCCCCACCCCAGCATGATGGAGGCCTCACACCGTCCACCTGCTCCTCCACCGCCAGGGCTTCACCGGACTTGGTGAGGGCCACTGCCCCTGTGACATATCTAGGTAGCTTCTGGGCCCCTTTCTTCCGCCCCCGCCCCCCACGCTCAGGATGGCCTGGTGTGTTTCTATTCCCTTCCCTTCTATTAAAGCTCCCGAGCTCCCTACTGTCTCCTCTCTGTGTTCTTTGCTGCACCAGAAGGTTTTTTCAGAGGGAAAGGAAATGCCCGGCTCAGGCCTGGCAGAGAAGCCTCAGGAGGAAGAGTTGGAGAGAATGAAGGCAAAGTGGGCTTGGGTGCTACCAGAGGAGAGAGAGGGGCCCCTGGAGGGTGGGCTCAGCCTAAGAGGGAGACTGACCTGCGGCAGCCCCACCCTCCACCGAGCAGGGGACCCCAACCTGCCTCACCCTCCCTTCCACCTGCCTCACCCTCCCTTCCACCTGCCCCACCCTCCCTTCCACCTCCACCTCTCAGTCACCCCACCCCATCTGTCTTTTTTTTTTTAATGTTTATTTATTTTTGAGAGAGAGAGCGCGAGAGCACGAGTGGGGAAGGGGCAGAGAGAGAGGGAGACACAGAATCCTAAGCAGGCTCCAGACTCCAAGCTGTCAGCACAGAGACCTAGGCACTGCTCCAACTAACCAACCGGGAGATCATGACCTGAGCCCAAGTCGGAGGCTTAGCCGACTGCATCCCCCCAGGCCACCCCCCCGACCTATCTTTTAAAAAAAATGTTTATTTCTGAGAGAGAGAGAGAAAGAGAGAAAGAGAGAGAGAGAGAACGAGCAGGGGAGGGGCAGAGAGACAGGGAGACAGAAGACTGGAACCAGGCTCCAAGCAGACAGCAGAGAGCTGGATGCCGGGCTGGAACTCAAAAACGGGGAGATCATGACCTGAACCAAGTCAGACGCTTAACGGACTGAGCCACTCACTCAAGCGCCCCCCACCCTGTGTAATATTTACACCATCTCAACTTTTCCTCA
The DNA here is from genome assembly GCF_018350155.1 of Leopardus geoffroyi. NCBI lineage: Eukaryota > Metazoa > Chordata > Mammalia > Carnivora > Felidae > Leopardus > Leopardus geoffroyi. The sequence continues at coordinate 203,355,919 of NC_059328.1, read as the reverse complement.
GTCTCTCCAGCTCATCTTCCCCACCTCCCCTCGCCTCCCCAGCCTACACTCACTTTGACTTTCACACTCACTCACAACCCCCCCCCCCCGCGCCCCTGTATCTCCAACGCCATTTTTTCTCTGGATCAGCCTCCTTATTTTCAGAAAGAGGGACACCCCTTCCAGCCCGCGGTCCGTGCCCGCCCCTCCCAGCGGTGGCTTGCGGCGGCACCCTCCTTCTCGCGGGTGGCGCGCGCCCTCTGCTGGTGGAATCCGGGTAAGCCAGGGCCAGGTTTTGCAGCTAAACCCAAGCTTAGCTTGGTGGAACCTCAGGTGTCTCCCCCTAACCGAGGACTGGAGGACTCCGAAGCTTCCAGCCTTCCTTTGACCTTCAGAGAGGAGGGCAAAGGGGGAGCCCTAGCCCTGCATCCCTAGGAAGTTCTGGAAGTGGCTCAAGTGGGTCATTCTGGATGAGCCCTTTTCCTCACCACCCGGAGGCCCTCCTGAATGCTGCACCCATGGAACCATGACCCTCCTAATATTTCTGCGCCTTTTACAAAAACTGTTGGCAGGAAAACTTCCTTCGCGTTTCCTTAGATGAAAATGACACCTGGGTAGGTGCGTGACGTGATGACCGCGGCCTTGGGCTGCACACGAAGGCCAACGTTCCCCTTCCACCTAGTCTTGGTGCTTCTATCCCAAGCTTCCGGCAGGTTGTTGGGAGAACACCCTGGGCTCCTGCCAGGAGGCTGAGACTTCCCTGTGCCCTGTGGGCAGGAAGGGGAAATGCAGGTGGAAGGCAGGACAGCTAAGTGCAGGGAGGGTTGGAATGCTTTCCCCCAAAAAGTGCTGGTGAAATCCTCAAGGGCCACCCAGGGAAAATCTTCATTCTTTTTCATTTTATTGTCACTTGATATTTTCTTTTTTTTTAAATTTTTTTAACGTTTTTATTTATTTTTGAGACAGGGAGAGACAGAGCATGAACAGGGGAGGGTCAGAGAGAGGGAGACACAGAATCTGAAACAGGCTCCAGGCTCTGAGCTGTCAGCACAGAGCCCGACGCGGGGCTTGAACTCACGGACCACGAGATCGTGACCTGAGCTGAAGTCGGCCGCTTAACAGACTGAGCCACCCAGGCGCCCCTCACTTGATATTTTCCTGGTTTTCCGAATAACACATACTCAGCATAGAAAATTTGAGAAATACACACATAAGGCCTTCATTAAGCATGTGTTGGATGAAGAGTGTAATGAAACATGGAAAAAATCACCTACAGTCCCATTGCACAGAGGCCACTATTTTTTTTTAATTTTTTTAACGTTTATTTATTTTCTTGAGACAGAGAGAGAGACAAAGCATGAACAGGGGAGGGTCAGAGAGACAGGGAGACACAGAATCTGAAACAGGCTCCAGGCTCTGAGCTGTCAGCACAGAGCCCAATGCGGGGCTCAAACTCACGGACCATGAGATCGTGACCTGAGCCGAAGTCGGGCGTTTAACTGACTGAGCCACCCAGGTGCCCCATAGAGGCCACTATTCATAACTCTTTGACATAATCTCCTTCTTTTTGCTATGGCTTTTAGAATTTAATGGTATCCTACTGTAGTCGCCTAATATTCTGGCATAAACATGTTCCATCATCATTATGCTTCTATATACTATAAACTTCATGGGTGGAAGGTCAGGCTCGTGTATTCCATGGAGCAGATGAACCAGGGGATGAGTCCCACCACCGGGGGATGAGGGCCTCAGTGACTTGGAGGGACACGCAAAAGGCCTCTTTGCAGGGGGCAGGAAGCTGGGAGGGAGAAAGAATTCATCTGAGAGCCAGACCAGGATCCAGAAAGATCTGGGCTGCTAAGAATTGTGGGCTAAATGCAACAAGGTGAAATTTTTTTGGCAAGGAGTGTGAAGTCTTGCTCTTAGATCTTTATTTTATATATATATTAATGTTTATTTTCTTGAGAGAGACAGAGACAGAATGTGAGTGGGTTAGGAGCAGAGACAGAGGGAAACACAGAATCCAAAGCAGGCTCCAGGTTCTGAGCTGTCAGCACAGGGCCCGCCATGGGGCTCCAACTCACAGATCGCAAGATCAATACCTGAGCCAAAGTCGGCCGCTCAACCGACTGAACCACACAGGCGCCCCGTTGCTCTTAGATCTTTAAATGAAAAGACAGGCGGCCAGAGTGTGAGGCATGGCAAGGAAGTGGCTCAGTAGAGCCTGTGTATAAATTAGTGGCTTCTTAGTCAACACAACATTAAACGGAAGTCTGAAGGATGAAATGCAGAAAGACCATTGTGATCTGAGGATGCATTGATGGAGCTATGGCACCCAGGATGAAGGAAATGACCCACTTGCTCTAATGATTGTGCCCCCAGCATACAGTACACAGTGTTAGAGAACACTTCCAAGAAAACATCAAACGGAGAGTATACAGAATAGTGGGCTCAGGCAGTGAAAAGAAAGAATGTTGGAGAACCAACAACGAGAGATGTAGTCTGGAAATCAAACTAGGGAAAGGGACATGAGAGCGTCCTCAGTTACTCAAAGAGCTGCCCTGTGTCAGAGAACCTGGATGTGCGCGACAGTATTAGGACAAGTGGTAGGAAGCTACGGGAAGACAGATCCCATCAGTTTGATCTAATGAAGCACCTCTGTCAGTACTCAGCAGCTCCTTCCTTGAGGGGTCAAGGGGGAGGTGAACAAGGTAACTTCTCCAATCTTGAGACTCTTGAAGTCCTGTGAGTGACTTGGTAAAGACAGGATTTTAGGTGCCATTTGGCAGCTGAAGGGAGGTGTTGTTAGATTGGAGGATCTTCTTACCTATGAAATCACATCCTTAAAGCCCACCCTGCCCCTCTGTGTTTTCCTGCACGCAGAGCCAGTTTGGGAAGCTAAGATACAGGAATGCGAGCAAGAAAACCTGAGTTCCAGTCCCAGTCTGGCAACTAATTTGCTATGTGACCTTTGGACAATCACATCTCTTCTCTGGAATTCCATTTTATCTTATTAAATAGAGACTCAGCCAGGGATTTGCAAATTCTACTCTGTGGAACCTCAAAGGTCACCGGGGTTCCCCCCACCCCCCAAAAGTTGGAAAATGTCTTTCCAAGGTGATTTCTAAGATTGTGTCCAGCCCCAGCAACCCATAGATGGGTATTCTCTTCTCCAGGCCATCTTGGCACTGGCAATATCACTGCCTCCAAGATGTTTCCAAGCCTGAGTTACTATGCTCTTGGGATGACTCTACTCCCACCAGAGCCCTAAAGAAGCCACACTTAGCTCTTAACACACTTAGCTTCCTGATGATTCAAGTCTGTCTTCATTAATGATTAACCCCTTGGTTCTTGGCCTTCCCAAGGTACTGATTCCAACATTTCTTCCCTTTCCCAACCCAGGGTCCAGCCCATCTTGCATTCCCTGAAGTCTTGAGCCTTTTCTCAATCTCCTCATTTATGTCACTGGTAAAAATATGACTCACTCCCCACCCCGCCCCCTACACCCCATATGATTTTGCTCTCAAGTTTATAAAACACTTCCACATCCATTCTTTTATTGGTCCCCTCAAAGGTCAGGGAGGAAGACAGGGTAGGGATTGCTTCACCCACTAGAAGGATATATAAACCAAGGCCCAAGACGTTAAGAGACTTTGCCACAGTCTTGGGCTTGTTCTAAGACCTCTGTCTTCTGGTTTCTCTCTCCCAAGCCTTTTCTCAGTGCCGATAGTTTCCTCCATCATCCTGAGTGGCTTTGATCACCTTGTTTTTAGGGTCCCTCCCACTGCCTGCTTTCCCTCCCACCACCTGCCAGGATTACACAGACCTGTGTCTCCTCTAGTAATGTGTGTTCCATGTCACCAAGCTCCACTTGCAGATGGAATCAGAAGCCCGACTAGCATGCGGCATGAGGACATCTGTGTTCACGCTGCCTGATACCTGCACGGTCAAGGAGCAACAATGCCACCTAGGGCACCGAGGCTGACAGAGCACTTGCCCATATGTTGGCTCTGTTACCAAACATAGTCATCAAAATGGGCTTCTGTGTTGTACTTTTCTTAGAACCTTCTGCTTTTCTAGCCTTCATCTTTTTTTCAACATGTCTCTAAAATGCACTTAACTTCAGCTTGTTCCTCAACCTATGTGTAATTCATCTCAAGTAGACCTACTGATAATAAAAATGAGCCCTACCACTCATTGAACCTGACTCTGCCAGGCTCTGCCCTATGCTAATGCTTTTCATGTGGTATCCCCTTTGATCAGGCCACCGCCTTACCAGGTGGGGATGACTATCTCCATTTTCAGATGAGGAAGCTGAAGCTTAGAGAAGTCAGGTGACTGTGATCCCAGAACTCAAGTCCTCAGCATCTCTCTTCTGGAGAGCCTCTTCCTCATGCAGATATGACCTGCTGCTGTGCCCCCTGCAGATACACTTTTGTCTACTTGTCATAGCAGAAGACTATTGGTTATGAAGGGCACATTGATGGCTTGTCTTATGAGTGCCCTTAGTTAGGGCCTCTATCTGATAACAAATCAGAGACTGTTTTGTTGCCCCATTGTCTTTTGCAAGACTTCACCTTCCTGCTTATGTTCTTACAAGTTTGGAGATCACGGTATGATGGGTGGGGTTGGGGGTCTGACTGCACCTTGGCTTTGGTGGCATTTCCTACCTCAGTTTTGTCAGTGTTATTTCTCCTTGACTGTCCTCTGTCTTGGGATGGTGGGTTTCATATGCAGAGGCAAGTGACCCACCATCCCATTGACTGTGACTTTCTCTCTCTGAGAATTCTCTCTATTTCCTTCTTTCCTGTCTTTGTAGACAAAGGCAACATAGTGTAATGGTTAGGATCAAGGGCTCTGGGGCTAGGCTTCCTGGTTTGGGGTGCTTGCTCTGTCCCTTGATAGCTGTGTGACCTCAAGCATGTTACTTTGCTACTTTGTGCCTCAATTACCTTATCTGCAAAATGAATATGATAATAACAGAACCTACCTGAGAGGGCTGAAAGATTAAATGATTATATAAGTACCTTGGTACATATATCAGTGTTTTCTATTAAAACAAATAAACACCACACCAAACAAAGAAAGCACCTGCCTCTTCCCCCTCTAGTCCCAATCAGATGACCCCATGTCTCCTGGGAGGAACTCGAGTGGCTACATCTACTTTTCTAGGCCAGTCCAGACCTTGTCCTGGATCTACCTGCTGAATTTCATCAAGAACCAGCCTCTTGACTGGTGATGGAGCCACACCACAGGCACATGGGGTGGCCTCCCATACCCAGTGCATCCTCCATTTATTCTTGGGGTGAGACATAATCTAGAATTATAGGATCTCAGCTAATGTGATTTTGGAAATCCATCTATACTATTTGGAGACTTAGTTTTCTCTTCTAAAATGTGGACAATAGCAGGGCACCTGGGTGGCTCAGTTGGTTAAGCATCCGACTTTGGCTCAGGTCATGATCTCACGACTGGTGAGTTTGAGCCCCATGTCGGGCTCTGTGCTAACAGCTCAGAGCCTGAAGCCTCCCTCGGACTCTATGTCTCCTTCTCTCTCTGTCCTTCCCCTGCTCACACTCTGTCTCTCTGTCTCTCAAAAATAAATAAACATTAGAATATGACTCAAAATGATACTATGTGTTGCTCGCAGGCCAAAGTGTTTAGAAGTGGATGTCCCTTCTTTATACTCTCTTCTTCCCTTCCTGCCATCTGGATTCAGATGAAGACTAGTTCCTGAAAGAAGGCAGAGCTACCATGTGGATGGATCCTGGTTCCTAAAACACCCATGGAGAGGTCATCCATTCACATGCATTAGACTATTCCTTGAAGTTTGGAAGTTTTCTTGTTACAGCAACTAATATTACCATAGCGAACATTCAAATTGCATTTAGTCTTTACAACAATCTTTTGAAATAGACATTATGATTTCTCCCACTTTATAGATGAGGAAACTGAGGCACAGAGGGGTTAATGAAATCACACAGTGAAAAAGGCCAGAGCAGAATGTGAACCCAGTCTCATTTCAGAAGCAGTGAGTTCTCTTAACCACTAAGGATGCGAAAGAGCTTTATATGCTAAAGCTTCCTAGAAATAATAATAATAAGGGTACTATTTATTGAACACTTATGTGCCAGGCACTATTTAAAAAGCTTTACATTCATTTAATCCTTACAACCCTCTGGAGTTGGTTCTAGTGTTATTCCCATTCTGTAGATGAGGAAAACTAAGGCACAAGATGTTAAAGAACTTGCTTGGGGTCACAGTGCTGCTAAATGGTAGAGACGTTATTCAAACCCTAGCAGCCCAACTCACTTCTTCCCTCACCCTTTACTATCATCTCTGATGGAGGAAGGAGCAGATTCTAAGATTCTAAGAGGCCCAGGAAGTGGCAGGATTATATGCCCAAACCCCAGCCCAACCCCAGGACAGGTTCCAATTCCAGCACTCACCATGGATTCCAGACAAATAGAGTGAGAAATAAATTACAGAAGTCTTGTGGCCAACTGTGTCCCTTACATTTATCTCAAATGACATGATAGAGTAGAAGGAGACCAAATGGACATGGATTCAAACCCAACCCTTGCCTACTTCCTATAGAATTGAGAAGGCTACTTACTCTCTCTGAGCCTCAGTGACCTCATCTGTAGAATGGAGATACTGATTATACTCACCTTGTTGGTTTGCTGCAAGGGCAGAGACTGTGCCTAAAGAATCTAGCACAGGGAGGGAGCTGTTTCATAAGTGTCATCCCCCCAGCATCAACCAGCTCAGAACAGAGACCTGCCCTGTGAGCTCAGTCTTCCACCAGTCTAATCCTCCAACGGTAGCCCAAGTCTCCTTTCATGAGTCACGAGCTCCTTCCTTAATTTCCATGAGATTAGGGGAGGAAGAAGTAGTTAAAAGGAGGCTGGGAGGCCAGACCCTGAGCGTGAGCATCAGGTTCATTTTTTCTGAAAGAGGAGGACAAGTTGCTTAGCAACACAGCAGGAAGTTGTCAGGGAGGCTTCAGGCAGTGCTGTCCTTTTTTTATTTTGCAGTATGGAGAGATCTGAGGAAACACTAGATTGGGAAATGAATGGGACAAGTGGGAAACGGTCTGAGGTCAGATGGCAATCTCTGGGCCTCATCCTACTTTCCTATAATCACCTTTCCAATACTCCTACCCTTTTCCCTTTTGGCACACAGAGGCAGAAAGACAAGTTCTGGGTCCATCTTGCACACATCTGTGCAATGACCATATCAGCAACCATGTATCTAAAACTCAGGACCACCTTATGTGTGTACTTCACTTTACAGTTTACAAAGCACACCCACAGACATAGTTTCACCCAATACTTACAACAGTTTCTTTAATTCCTATATGACAGACAGGGGAGAAAAGTCTCAAGGTCCCAGTGAGGAAATAGCAGGGCCCAGGTTTGCTGCAAATCTCAGCATATTTCCACTTCATGTTGAAGCATGGATGTTTATACAAGCATCTACACACACATGTGTGCACACAATTCCATATGCTCACAGTCTGAAGGTGCTTCATGCCTAGTGTCCCCTGTGCACCTATCCTCATCCCTGTTCAAAAAGAAGGTGCAATATGGAGGCAGGGTTCAGCTGTTCTTCCTTGCTGACCCCAACCAGCCTGGGACCAGGGGATCCCTGGAGTATGGAGTTTCAAGAGGGACCTGGCCTGCTGGCCCAAAGGCCTCAACTCAAGAATGTTGCTGGACTGGGCCTGGCTGGCACAAGTGTCTACATACCAGCAGCTGAAGCAAGTCCCCTGGCTGGCATTCCAGAGAGATGCACGTGGGTCCCACTGGACCCTTGCCTGCAGCAAGGAGTAAACACATGTCACCCAGGTTATAGATAGCTCATGGGAGGTCCAGGTCTCCAGAGCTCCCCACTGCCTCAGGGGCCAGCAGAGCTCATCAGAGCAGCTCCAGGCTCCTTTCTGGATTCTGTCTTGGTCCCTTATTCCATCTGTCAATATTTATTAATAGTGCTGACTACCTTACCAATGGTTGTACCACAACAACAGTAATATTGTCATTCCTGTTACAGCCATTTGATAGACACAAATTCAGCTAGACATCTGAAGTCCTTGTTTCCATCTGATGGTTGAGAAAACTGAAGTTCAGAGAAGTTGAATGACTGACTTAGATCACTAGCTAGTTAATGGTAGAATAGGGACTCAAATCACTGACTTCTGGTATTTTTCTCTGTACATCGCCTTATTCTACCTTCAAATATCTGGGTGGGGGGGGAGGAGGAGTTGCAAGGGAATATTCAGCCACTCCATCCTTTATCCCCAAATTGTGCATGCCCAGTACCCTGTAAGTCAACATGCCTCAGAAAAGGCAATTTGAATAATTATTTTGATAAAGGTTTTATCAACTTCCAAAAAATTATTTGAGAAGACTTACTGTATAGCAATATACACAAAACAGAATATTCAGTTTCAAAAGACAAATAAAAAAAAGCAGTTGGTGAACTATGAGAGGCATTCCCATAAATCAAGGACAAGGTCAATATATCTGTTTTATCCCTTCTAACCTTGTGATCACTGCCATCAGTGAACATTCTATCATCACTTCTCAGCCTTTTGGCTAAGATCAAGTGTAGTGAACATTCTATTAAAGGTCCTAGTTGGGGCGCCTGGGTGGCGCAGTCGGTTAAGCGTCCGACTTCAGCCAGGTCACGATCTCGCGGTCCGTGAGTTCGAGCCCCGCGTCGGGCTCTGGGCTGATGGCTCAGAGCCTGGAGCCTGTTTCCGATTCTGTGTCTCCCTCTCTCTCTCTGCCCCTGCCCCGTTCATGCTCTGTCTCTCTCTGTCCCAAAAATGAATAAACGTTGAAAAAAAAAAATTAAAAAAAAAAAAAAAAAAAAAGGTCCTAGTCAATGCAATAAGATAAGAAAAGATACATGCTATATGCAAATATTGGAAAGGAAGATATTAAAATGTCCTTGTTTGCAGACAGTACAGCTTCATACCTAGAAAATCCAACAGACCCAACTGGAACACAATTAGAATTAATGAAACTAGTGTATCCAGTCACATACAAAGATTAACATACAAAAACTTATGGTTATCCTATAACTCTACAAAAATAAGGAAAAGAATTGGGAATAACAGATTTACAAAAGCAATAAAAATATGCTCCTAGATAAACCTAATGAAAACCATGGAAACCTCTAAATGAAGAAAATGACAAATCTTCACTAACGGACAAAAAAGAAGACCTGAATAAATGGAACATTTAGCATGATGCTGGGTAGAACGACTCAATATCAGAAAATGTCAAATCTGTCCAAATTGGTCTATAAAAGTAATATAAGCTTGGTTCTAAAGTTCTTCTGGACTATGCTTAAGAGTAGCCTAGACAATGTTAGCCAAATAACAATAAGCTTACTGCAAAGCTGCAGTTATTGAAGGTGTGATTTGGCACAAAAATAGTTAAGTAAACCAGTGGAACTGAGTAGAGCCTTGAAACAGACCCATGCATATGTGGAAATTTCATAAAAGATACAGATCACATTCACTGTAGGGAAAGGACGACTGTTGAAAAGTTGGCACAACTTGTTATTCATTTGGGAAAATATAGTTATATCTCTACTTCTCATTACACACAAAAATAAATTCCAAAACAGATTAAAGAATGAAATCTTTCTTTCAACAACGAATAGTTGTATACTTATTGGCAACCAAAGACAAACATGGAAACTGTCACTATTTCACATTTCTTGAGACCCTACTAAATGCCAGGTACTGTGCTAGTTCTCATTGTTTAAAGCAAGAATGTGGGGGCACCTGGGTGGCTCAGTTGGTTAAGCAACCAACTCTTTTTTTTTTTTTAATGTTTATTCATTTTTGAGAGACAGAGTGTGAGCTGGTGAGCGGCAGAGGGAGAGGGAGACACAGAACCAGACGCAGGCTCCAGGCTCTGAGCTGTTAGCACAGAGCCCGATGCAGGGCTCAAATCCACAAACCATGAGATCATGATCTGAGCTGTAGTCGGAAGGATGCTAAACTAACTGAGCCACCCAGGCACTCCAAGCAACCAACTCTTGATCTCAGATTCAGGTCATGATCTCAGGGTCGTGAGTTCAAATCCCATGTTGGAATCTACGCTGGGTATGAAGCCTACTTAAAAAAATAAGATAAACTGGGGTGCCTGGATGGCTCAGTTAAGCGTCCGACTTTGGATTAGGTTATGATCTCGCGGTCTGTGAGTTCGAGCCCCGTGTCGGGCTCTGTGCTGACAGAGCCTGGAACCCGTTTCAGATTCTGTGTCTCCCTCTCTCTCTGACCCTCCCCTGTTCATGTTCTGTCTCTCTGTCTCAAAAATAAATAAACATTAAAAAATAAGATAAATTTTTGGGCGCCTGGGTGGCGCAGTCGGTTAAGCGTCCGACTTCAGCCAGGTCACGATCTCGCGGTCCGTGAGTTCGAGCCCCGCGTCGGGCTCTGGGCTGATGGCTCAGAGCCTGGAGCCTGTTTCCGATTCTGTGTCTCCCTCTCTCTCTGCCCCTCCCCCGTTCATGCTCTGTCTCTCTCTGTCTCAAAAATAAATAAACGTTAAAAAAAAATTAAAAAAAAAATAAAAAATAAGATAAATTTTAAAAGAAAGGATATCAGTGAGTTAATGTGAAGCAAAAAATTTCCCCTATGTTTATTATTTGAATAAGGGATAATGGGCCTTCTATGGCAGTTATGCCAAAGAGGAGTATTCTTTAAGTGGTCTTTTAAAAGATATTTATTTATTTTTGAGAGAGAGAGAGAGAGAAAGCAGGGGAGAGGAAGAGAGAGGGAGACAATCTGAAGCAGGCTCCACGCTGTCAGCACAAAGCCTGATGTGGGGCTTGAGTGAGATCATGACCTGAGCCGAAATCATGACTCAACTGACTGAGTCACCCAGGAGCCCCTAAATGGTCTTCAATGGATCCTTGCAAGAATGTTTATGTGTATGTCCATGCTCTGTGTTCATGTATAAAACATGTGCTGCATGTGTACACACACGTTTGCTGTGTTAGATAGGTATCTAACTTACTTGTCCAGAAAGGACATTCTTAAATTCTTGGGATTTGGAAAGAGCTTGAGGAAAGGGGAGTGAAGAGACTTTGGAGATGAGTGAGAGAGGAGGGGGACTGGGCCAGACAGACACTACTCAGCCTCAATTTTCCTTTCTCCTTCTTTCCTTCTTTTCTTCCTTCCTTCCTTCCTTCCTTCCTTCCTTCCTTCCTTCCCTGTCTCTCTTTTTCTTTCATAATGATTTTCCTTCTTTTTAAGGCAATAATAATAATATTCATTGTAACAAACTAGAAACTCAGAAAAACACTAAGAAGAGAGTAAAACTGATCATTTAAAATTCCACTACTTAGGGAAAGCAATCGTTAATATTTTAGTAAACATCTTAAAAGTCTCTGTTGCTGCACACACACACACACACACAGAATTATTCAGTATATACCCGTTGACTGCCTACTGTGTGCCCAAGCACTATGCTAGGTGCAGGGGATCTAGCAATGAACAAGACAGACCTTTTATTGAGACGATACAAGATAAATAAGCAACACAAATTTATCAGGGGTGACAAACGTTGTGAAGAAAATAAATCAAGGGTATGTGAAGTAAGGTGACTGTGGGGCAGGCTGAGATGCATTAATCAGGAAGAGGTGGCCATTAAGCCAAGATTTGAATGACATTAAGAGGACAGTTATTTAAAGATTAGTCTCTCTCTCCCACACAAATAGGATTGGACCACATTATATTGTTTTTAACCAGATATTTTCACTTTATCATGGTCATTTTTCATGTCAATGAATATAGATTGATGTATCATTTTAATGGTCCATAATATCCCAATAAATACTGATTTAGTACAATATACTTAATCTCCTACTGTTACATCCAATTTATTATTATTATAAACAATATTAGGATAAGCATCCTTTTGTCAGGTCCTTTCCCACTTATTTCCTTAGGGCAAATTTCTGGAAATGTGAAGCTGGGTCAAAGAACACGCTGCCTTTTACATTTTTTTTTTAAGTAGGCTGTATGCCCAGCACAGAAGACCTGAGCTGGGATCAAGAGTTGACTTTTAACCAACCGAGCCACTCAGTCACCTCTGCCTTTCACATTTTGATCCCTAGCCACATAGCTCTCCAAAGAGACTGAACTAACATATGTGTGTATATATATATATATATAAAACAATACAAGGAAGTGCATATCTCTTCATGTTTTTATCATGGTTGGCATTTTCCATTTTAAGAATCTCTGTCAGTATAAGACATGCAATCTCCCATTACTGTTTTAATCTGAATTTCATGGTCAACAGTGAAGTCTCTTTTAATGTATTGATTGATTATTTATATTTTTTGTGCAAATGACCTCTTTAAAGTTTTAACTAATTTTCTACTGAAAATATATTTTGCTACAAATATGTTCTCTCAGCTTTTCACTTGTCTTTCGATCTTATTTGTGGTTGTTCTTTTAATTTCTCTATTTCTCTAACATTCAAAATCGAAAATGGAGTCAGATGAATTAATCTTTTCCTTCAATGTCTATGCCTAAAAAGATGTTCTGTACCCAACTCATATGCAATAGTAAAAATACTAATAAATATTCTTCATTTTCTCAAGTTTTTTAAAATTATAATTGGACTATTGCCGTATATTAACTACTACTTTCTAATTATGCAAACAATATGCTAGTACATTTTTATTGTAAAAATTAAACTCCATAGATAAGGTGAATGTCTTTGGACAAAATCAATCCCACTTCTTCCAAGAAGTCATTTATTAAGAGTGATGTATATTTTTCTCAAGCTTCTATTATACACATACACATACACACACAAATTAAGGTTTAGTTTTGTTTTGCTTTTGCATAAATTATACTGTATACATTGTTATGCAATTTTTAATGATACTACATGGTTTGTACATCTTTCATCAGTACATACAGTCCAATCTATTCTTTTTAACTGAATACTGTAGTATTCAGTAATATGGCTGTATCAAAATTTGTTTAACCCCTAACTCACTGGTGAATATTTAGTTTCTAATTTATCTCTCTCCAAACAATAACACAATAAAAATATGTTTGTCATGTCTCTTTGTACACATATTCAAGTATTTCTCTAGGGTCAATACTAGAAATCAGAATTCCTAAATAAAAGTTATGTGCATTTAAATTTTTAGTAGGTACTTTTAAGCTGTCTCCTCTTCTAAGGATTTTATAGCTTTTTTCTTTACATTAAAAAAATCAATTTGGAATTTATTTGGGGATAAAGAATGAGGAAGGACTGGCCTTTTTTCTTAGTATAGACGACTACCCAGTTGTACAAAACCATATGCTGACTAATCCATCTTTTCCCAATGGAGTTGAAATGATGCCTGTATCATATATTACATTCCCATGTATGCCAGGGTTTAGCTTTGGGTTATCTATTTTGTTCTGTTGTCTATTCCTATGTCAGTACCATATATTTTAACTACCTTAGCTCTTTAATACCTTTAAATATCTGACAGGGCAAGCCCTCCATCATTACTCTTCTTTCTTATGCTTTCTTGATATTCTGTGTTTTTCTGGGATTACATGTAATTTTTTTAAGGAGTTAAATGTAGAAAGATTATAATGGAATACCTCTTTCCCTATTTATATTGTTTATCATCACCTTTCTTTTAGGTAGTCATATATAAAAATGCTTCCTTTTAGGTAGTCATATATAAAAATGCACACAGAGAAACTTTATGATTTATGGACTTGAAGCTAAATATCAGTCACAGGAGACTATGACCAAGAGGTGTAAAGAAATGGAAGTGGAGTAATCTTAAGAGAGGGGGGTAACTGCTGTGGGCAATATATCCAAGTAGAAAGAGACCTTAGGAGAAGCTAATTACTAAAGAAATAGCGGGGAAAACCGGGGGGGGGGGGACTATGAAAGTCTAACTTAGATTGGGAAAATGTTAATGCAGAAATTAAGAGGTTAAACTGAAGACACAAGGAAGAAGAAACAAAAAATAGGGGTGGAGGTTGCTGGAGTGAAAAGTTAGCTATCCAGCCAGCAAGTGCAACAGAAAGACTGCCTCTAAATCTCATCAATGTATTAAACTAAAGTCAACTAATGTATTGAATCCTGAGACTATCCCCTACAGTTTATCTATCTTGCACCCAATCTTTCATCACTGAACTAGAACAATTTTTCTACCCATTTACACACATAGTCTGGGGCTATAGGTGACCTTCCTGTAGGGTGTTTAGCAAGGTTCTGAGAAGGAAGGTAATGGTCTTAATAAAGGTCCTTAAACTGTTAACACCTGCTGTCTTGAGGCCACTTACAGCAAATGTTGTCTATCATGTATAAAGGGGTCAGGAGTGCCACTTAAAGTGGGACATGTGAAGATGGTCAGCCCTCCATACCTGGCTGTCAGCTGTCTTTCCTCATGGGGGTGTGGCTAGAAGGGCTTCTGTGGCAGTCTCTGTTGTAGAAATCTTCCAGAGATGCCCATCTGGGTGCCTGAGGCAGAGTCTCCATGGGTAGAGGCCACAGGATGTCCCCTTGTATATTGCCAGATGCTTCGGTTGCTGGGCACTCTGTCTGGCAGGCAAAGCAGTTACCATGACAACCAACACCCCCGCCCCCACGTCTGCAGGTTTTTTTTTTTTTTTTTTTTTTTTTTTTGCATTTCTCCTTTCCCATTAAGTACCAAGGTATTCCAGGGACAGGCAAGCATATCTCTCAGGACAGAATGTACTCTGCTCCAGGAAAAGGGGCAAGTAAGTGGGCAGTGGAGATGTGTACATGTCATGACTGAAGGAGCCTTCATCAGTGTAAATGCCTATGTATTTCCTTTCTGGGTTAAAATGTATGCTTTTGGTTGTATATCAAAGCAACAAATGGCCAGATCACTGTTTATCCACACATTTGCTTTCCTGCTCCCCTCCCCTCTCTGCTGCTCCTCCTGTGCTGGGAGAGTCACCCCGGTCCTTTGCCAAGGGAAGTGCTGAGTCATGGCTGCATCTGGGTTTTTGTCTCCTACCCTCCATCTCCATTCTTTCCTTAGTCCACCCCTCACACAGGCTGGGCTTTCTCTAGAATTCTGAGCCCTCTTCACCACTTCTCTCCTCAGCCTGGACTCACTGTCGTGAGGTTTGTTTCTGAGCAGAAAAAGAAGGCACTTGACACTGTTTCTGCACCTTCTCCCTTCTCACCTTGCCTTCTCAGAAGACTGAACCTTTCCCCCATGTGACCACCCCTCCCAGAGAAAACAGGAGTCTGACCAGGTTTGACCCAGGAGGCTAATTCTTCCGTGTATTCATGCTGATCCTCCTCCAGTCGTTTACCCCCTAATCGGATTATGGCAGTGTCTCATGCCTCAGGGGCATGGCAAGGAAAGTGAGATTTAATTTGACACCACGCACTGAGGCTTTTTTTTTTTCTCATTCTAAGTCTCCAAGTGCCAGACCACAGGTTCCTGGACGGGTGTGTGTGTGTGTGTGTGTGTGTGTGTGTGCAGTAAAGGGAGGATGCTGTTTCTATGGGTTCAGGAGCAGTACAGAGAGCAGAATGTTTGGGAGTCTCGGTAGACTATCGTCTCTCTTTCCCACCCACTTTATACTCTTCTAACGCAGAAGTTCCAACCAAGTAGTCTTGCTAACTAGTTCCAAATAAGGCAGACTAGGATGGTTTCCTCCGCTAGAGTGGGGAGAGTGGAAAGCGGCCCCGCCCGCTTAGTCTGGTTGCTATGGCGACAGCCGCGGGGTGACCCGAGTGCTCCTCCCTCCCTCCTCCCAAACCCGGAGAGATGACGGCACCGCGCTGACTGCGCCAAATTCCAGCCAATGGGCGGCTGCTCCCGCCTTCCCTTCCGCCTGCTCTCCCTTTTCTCCCCCCCCGGGAATTCGATTCACAAATCTGGACTGGGGATTTCCGGCTCCAGGCCGGGTGCAAGGGCGCTGGGCCGAGGTCGAGGGAGAGTCGCGCTCTGTCCTCTTAGGAGGGTAAATGGAAGCCGGCATCCTAGGTTATCCTGCCAGACTCCTGCAACTCGCCACCAGAAGAGATCACAACCTACTCCCCAAATTATCCGGAAAATCTAGTTGAAGCTGAGCCTGTAACTCCTCCTGCCCCTACAAACCCCCACCCTGCCCAAGCGCGCCGGTCAGCACCACGGACAGCGAACCCGGGCCTAGTCTTTTCAGGCCTCGCGGGGTTCTGACTCCAGCTGCTTGATGTCTGGGCGGCTACTAGGGTCAGAGACGCCAGCGCTCTACGGGAGCCAGGCCTCCTCGGGCCAATGAAACTGAATGGGGCGTTTCGCCACGTGGCTAAGAAGGCAATGGAACAGGAATCTCAGGCTAAAGAGCTTACTTCTGTTCTTTCAACCCCAAAGAATGGCTCCTGTCTCCCAGGCTGCCTGTGTCCTACCTAGCCTCCCTGGGGATAAGGGGCCAGGTTTGAATCTTAAGCAGGGATGGACTTCCCAAGGCTGTCCTGGGTGGGCGTGTGACTGAAACGGCCTTGAAACAACCTAGCATGTTGGAAGAAGGGTGTGGAGCTGAGTGTGACAGTCAGGCCCCACCTGAGAGTGGTGAGCACAGACTTAGGCCTGACTGGACTCTAGACAGTATATATAGTGGGGAGAGGTGGAGGAAGAGAAAAGCAGCAATCATAACTAGCTAGTTCTGCTTCAGTGGACTACTTTGTAAAGGGAACCACTTTTGCTGTCCTCATCACGTAATCCCTAAATAGCCTGTGCATTAATGAAGAGCTAGATGAGACAAGATGGAGGTGGAGTGGGTGAGGGGATTCAGCTTTATCACCAGGCCTCAACCTTTGGCTACTTTACTCTCTGTAAAACGGAAGCCAATGCGGGGGGCGAGGGGACGGAAAGAGTAGCAGTTCTCAGGTACCCACCTTCCCCACGAGGCCCGTGGGGGTCCTCCTGCCGTGCCTCTGACAGTTTCACTCCTGCTCCCGCTCCCTCCCTCCTGGGGCCCAAAGAAAGGCCGGCGCAAAACCATCTGCAGGCGCTTCCAGCGCTTTATAGTTCTCTCCGGGACAGACGGACAGACAGACAGTGCAGCCCGCGCCGTCGGCCCGCATCATTGGCACCTTGGACACGGCACCAGGCCCAACCCAGTCCCTGGTACCCACCCGGGAGGATTCCGGTCCGGCCTCAAATCAGCACCTCAGACAGCTCCCAGCCCAACACCCATCCCTCCCCCCTCCCTCTGGAAACAACCAAATAAATTAAAAGGTGGGGGGAACAAAAACACCTAAGGATAAGGAAGAGGAGGTGCCCCTCCCCCAGTGTAAGAAGAGTTTCTGTCTCCTCCCATCCTTCCGCTGAGGCGCCGCCGCCGCCGGGGTGGCCTCCTAGGTTGATTTTGCTCCCAAACCTCAGCCTCTTGAAGCCGGCATCTCCCCCACCCCCCAACTCCCGGCATGCAACACGTTGGAAAAGGTAGGGAGAGGAGGTGGGGGTAGGGCGAAGGACCATCCAGGTGGTTGTCTGGGCTCCTAGGGCTGCAGTTTCTCGCCGCACCTCAGTCAGTTCAAATCAAGAATTAATAGTCCCTTTGGTCTGGGAAGAGGGATATGAGGGCTCAGTCGGGGGAAGAAGTGCAAGCTGACATAGGTGGGGGTGGGGGAGAGCAGACAGGAGGGAAGATGGTGACACATGCCAGAAGGGCGGAAAAAAAAAGAGAACAAGAAGGGGAGCTGGGGACACAGGTGCAGAAAGAGAAACGGGAGCAATGAGAGATAGTCAGGTGGGGGGTAAGATGGAGACGGAAATACACACCCAAGTTACCGAAAATGGAGAGCCAGAGAGGGAGATGGGAAGGCAGACCGGAGGATGAAGGTAGAGGAAGAAGGCCGGGAAATGGTCAAGACCAAGGGACATGGACTTAGAGACGCACACAGAAAGGAAGGAGGAGACCCAGGTAGAATTGAAGACATGGGGCACAGGCAGACAGAAAGGGTGAGGTTGGGGGTTCCCCTCCCACGCGCATCCCCCACCCTATGCCTAGCATATTCAGAGCCGCGGCCTCTGGCGTCCTGGCCTCCACCTTCCCCTGCGGGACAGGGGCGGCTCCTCCTCCGGCCGCGGCGCGGAGCGGCGATAACAGCGGCGGCGGCTTGATGGTCCCGGGGGCTCCGAGTGCGTGTCAGGGGCTGGGATGGGGGTGGGGGGCGGGCGCGGCCCTGGGAATCCCTTAGCGGTCCAGGTTCATAGTCCAGTGCTTGGCTCCGGTCGCGCAGCTGTCCCTGGCGGCCGAGGAGGAGGAGGGGGCCGCGGGCGCGCCCCCGCTGGGTGGACCCCCGGCGCCGGCGGCGGCCTCGCCCTCGTTCTTGAGGTCTTGAAAGACCTGCGTGAAGAAGTGGGGGTCGGCGTTGAGCCGCAGCATCTGGGGGCTGAGCCGCTGGATGAGGCGCAGGCAGCGTTGCCAGAAGCGCTCCTTGTCGGGCTCCACGAGGAAGGGCTTGAGCGGGTATGAGATCTCGTTGCCCATGTAGGAGTAGGCGAGGTAGAGGCAGGTGAGGAAGGCGGCCTGCAGCTCGGCGGCCGACGCCAGCTCATCCCCGCGCAACGACTCGCGGCACAGCAGGTACACGAACACCAGGTTGGCGGGCGTAATGAAGGCCTGGTCTTGCCAGCCCTGCAGCAGCAGCGAGCGGTCCACTCCGCGGAACCAGCCCACCAGCTCGCCCGGGCTCAGCTCCTTGAGGCGGTAGCAGCGTCGGCACACGAAATCGCCCAGGCAGCGCAGCAGCTCGCCGGTGGACGCCTGCACGATGACCCGCCGTGGCGAGCCGCCAGGCACCGGCGGCGCCGCCTGCGGGGCTGGGGGTGGCGGCGGTGGAGGCTTGCCCCCACCGGAACCCGGCGGCGGGGCGGCCCCGCTGCCCCCCGACGGCGGCTCGCAGGTGGCAGCGGCCGCGGGCACGGTGGGCACCGGCACCGCCAGTGGCTTGGTGGCGCCGCCGCCGTCGGGGGGATCCCGACCCTTGCGGAGAAGGTTCTCGCGGTTGCGTTGCTGGACCAGGGGGTCAGGGCCAGTGGATGCCGGCTTGGGCGTCACCTTCTTGCTGCCTTTCTTCTTCTTGGCAGATGCGGCCACCAGGCGCTTCCAGGTCAGCGCCGAGATGAGCACTGACGGCCGCTTGAGCCGGCTCTCGCCTTTGCCGCCCTTGCCTGCTGGCGGCGCCCCGTAGCCCCCCAGCGCCTCGTCCCCCGCGGGCGGCGCTTTCTTCTTCTCTTCGGGCAGCCCGCCGGGCCTCCGGCCCTTGGCCGAAGAGGCGGGGGATAGAGACAGCACCGTGCCCATCCTGCAGAGCGGGGCCGGCGCCCGGGCCCCGGCGGGAACCGCGGGCGGCGCCGCTGTCGCCGCCGCCGCTACTGCAGCCCCCGGAGACCCGGCGGTTGGGGGCCTAGCCCCGGCCCGGGCGCGGGAACGGGCAGGGGAAGGTGGTTGCTTGGCTGCTCCGCGGCGGTTGCTCGGGGTCTGAGCTGCGCCAGCTGCAGCGTCAGCCCCACCCCTTGGGCCCGGTCTTTAGCAGCGCCGCGCCCCGCCTCACGCAGCCAATCCTCGCCCGATTTGCCCTTGTGACCGGCAGCTCCTTTGACCAATAGAACTCGCATGCCTATCTCAAGTCCCGCCCCACCCCCTACCCTCTGTCTCTGGTCCTTTCCCTTCACCAGAAAGGGGAAAGGAGGAGGAGGTGGCCCTGGTTCCAAGGGCCTCCTCAGGGTCAGAGCTGGGGAGAGGGGACTGGCTGCTCTCCCCCGGCCCAAGTCCTAAGGCCCTGGGTCAGCTTGTTTTAATGCATTGGATCTTGGTAGCAGAGAAGCAGTGGGAAGAGCCTCTCCCCGCTGTTGATTATGTGTTGGGGGGGGCAGGGTGGGCAGTGAGTACCTTCATTAGGGCGCCCGGGCACCTGCTGGGTCGAACTGCTCTGGCTTCCCCAATCTGGCCATAGGTAGATTATCTCTTCGCTGTCCTCCCCTGCCTTTGTCCCATGAAGCCACCACCGGGGAGCTTGTGGAGGAGTGCAGCAGGTGCATTCTTGCTCTGCCTGTGATGGGGTGCTGGCACGGCCTCGACCTTCCAGCAGGTCACAATCCCCTCCTTGGGGGCCTTTGCTCTGGGGATGGCAAGACCCTCAGATATATATTCCTGAGCCTGCTGTTTGCTGGCCTGATTGTCTGCAGCTGAGTCCGTGGGGAGAGGCCCTAGGCTTCGGTCCCTGGGTGGCTCCTCTTGTGCTCTTCTCCCTCACCAACACACCCTGATCCCACATCTGGGTGGGTGATGAATGATTGGTTCCTGGGGGAAATGCTAGAAATTGGATGGATTGGTCTCCTCGGGCTCAGACAGCAGACAGCGCTTCCTGTGTAGAGGGAGGCCCAAGCCCAAGAGGTTTGGCCCAACCTTCAGCCCAGCCCTGGGTCCAGGTTGAGATGGGTTTTCGTTGTTAAATTCTTCCTGCCATTCATGTCCGAGCTGTCCCCACTCTCAGCTGCAAGATATTAGGCTAGGTCCTGCCCATTGCTCTCTGGGTCTGTTTCCTCCTCAGCACCCATAAGGCCTTGTCCTCTGGGCCTTACCTGCACATCCAGGCTGGTTCTGGGTCTGTTCTGTCTGCTTTATGGGACAGTGTCCACTCTTTTCCAGGCTTGCTCCCTGTGGCTTCCCAACACAGAAGTCTTAAGTGGGCCTTGGAGGTAGGTATGATGGGGAGAGAAGCCCTTGCTTAGGGATTCAGCAAAATCCTCAGAATTATCCCTGGAATCACCTCCATGTTCTTCATAGACCACCAAAATGACTTCCAGGGACTACCGCTGTCAGGGTTTGTGTGTATGAGTATGTGTGAATGTGGTTTGTTCCATATAGGCTGTTCCAGAATCCCCTTGGGCTGCAGTTTCTGCCACCAGAGGCACTGGCTTTTCTCTGCTCTCCCACAGCCCCTGCTCACGCACACCTTCCTGGAGGCCTATGGTGTGGCTGTCTTGTTTCCCTATCTCTTTACCACCATATGCACACAGACTTGTACCCCCTTCCTGACTCAGCACCCAGTGAGCACTTTCTCAGCAGAGTCTCTCCTGCTCCCTTACATCTGATCATTATACTTTTGCAGCCCAGATGACCTACCCAACCTCTTCTTCTCCCCCTAGTTGCAGAAAAGCGTTCCCTCTTTTCAGCTTCTATAATTGGTCCCACTTCCTCCTAGAAGGGCTTCTGAGTCAGTCTTTATCTGGCACCCAAGGAACAGTAGGCTCACCAGTAGTTAAGGACAGGTCCCACTGAGACTGAGTTGCCCTAGCAGAAACACGTGGATCTGAACGGCACGTGGATCCTCCCAGTTCTGCTCCCGGGAGTCCCTCATTGACGCAAGGCCTATTACTGGTGTCACGTAGGACAAGATCTTCTATGCAGCACCCACAGATGTTGCCATCAGGGTACCTCCACTCCAGGCCCGGTTGTGACTTCGTATTGTCCTCTGGGTCAGAATCAAGAATTTTCTTCCCTGCTTCAGGATCCCCAAAACAGATGCTTTAAAAGGTCTTACTCCCTTTCTCATTTTTCACCTTGTCCTGCCTCAGACCCTCTCTCTGGCTCATACACTTTCCACCCTCCTCCTTTGGTTATCCCTCTTGAATCTCTGAGCAACTACCCTGGGCCAGAACCCTCCCTCAAACTACTACCTTGCCTTCTTCTGACAAACTCTTGAAAATCCACCTCTTTCAAGAAGCCTTTTTGGACTGATCGGAAGGGACCTAATGCTCTTCCTGAGGTCGATCTTTCTAAACTCTTTCCCCAACAGCAACTGCTACGTAACAACTTGGTTAATTAAAGGCTGAGCTCTGAGTCCTGAATCAAAGATACGCAAAATGAATATGGATGAAAAGGTTTTTAAGTTTATTTATCTTGAGAGAGAGAGAGCAGGGGAGGGGCAGAGACAGAGGGAGAGAGAGGATCCCAAGCAGGCTCTGGGCTCCCGATGCAGAGCCTGACAGAGAGCTCAATCTCACAACTCAGAGATCAGGACCTGAGCCAAAACCAAGAGTCAGATGCTTAACTAACTGAGCCACCCAGCAGCCCCTATGGATGGAATTTTTAAAGGACAAGGAGACAAAATAATCAAAACAGATCCTAAAACAACAGCATTTCTGTTATTAAAAAAAAAAAAAAAAAAAAAAAAACAACCTTGGGATGCCTCGGTGGCTCACTCAGTTAACCGTCTGACTCTTGATTTCATATCAGGCCCTGATCTTATGGTCATCAGTTTGAGCCCAGAGTCCAGCTCACTGACAGCTCAGAGCCTGGCTGGGATTCCCTCTCTTGCCCTCTCTCTCTCAGCCCCTCCCCACTCTCGCTCTCACTCTGTCTCTAAATAAATCAACTTAAAAACAAACCTTTATGGAGGAGATGAGATTATGTCTCTACAGGGTGGAGGCCAAGGGGAATAGGTATAGTGAAAAGAGAAAAACTTCAGGGAGAAGACGGGCTTTACAGAAGGGTGGTGACTTTCCCACCGCATCTGCAAGTGTACGTTTCTAGTTGGGTTATGTTTAGGGTCTATATTCTGTGATTGATTCAATTATCTGTATTAGTATCTGTATGTCATGTCTCCTCTGTCCATTTCTCATGGATGTGGGTGCTCCTCTGGGACAGTGCTGGCTGTATTAGACTCCCAGAGATGAGAACCCCGCCTCCCCCAGACCAGGCTCCTTGTCTGTCTCCATCACTCTGTAGATTTCCTAGAACAGTGCCCTGTCCAGATAAATGGTTATTCCTGCAGCCTCTTTAAGGCAAGAACTGCAGACCTCAAAACAAGAATTGGAGGGCTTAGACCAGGGTATTAGCCTGTGTAGGAACACAGCCTTATTGATGAGGATTACCACCAATTTCACCTGAGAGATGAGCCCTTCACTGACCCCCACCTCCGGGACGATGAGCCCCATCTTTAAGGGAACATTTCCAGGCAATGTTGCTCAGACTCTTCTACCCTTTTATCTCCTTTTCTGAGAGGCCATAGTCCAGGAGGCAGGAGGTAGTTCTGGTCATTCAGCTCTCTGGACCTCCTTTCCTTCATATTAAAATGCAGGGATTCTATATATCTTACTTTTATTATTGGACAAAAAAATGAATATTAATGAAAGGAGATAACATCTTGGGGATTGGACTTAAAAATGATTCCTAAATTCTCTTCCAATTCTACAATTCTGACTCTAAATAAAACTCATCCCCTGAATCTGTTTCATTTTCTAGCTCCAGCACTGTCTGGTTCTCCCTAGTCTGTTTCTGCCTGACGGGCTCAGTCTTTGTGTGCACAGCATCCATGTGAGGCCTGCTTTTCTGCAGTTCAGCCCAGGAGATGAAGGGGAGGTGCTCAGGCTCACAGGTCTCCCTCCCCAGAGCCCTCCAAACTTTAGTGGGGCCCCTGAAAGGTTCTGAGACAAAGGGCAGCATGCCAAGGTAGTCCAGGGTCTCCCCAGTGAACATTAAGGCTGGAGGCCCCAGGACCTAAGGTCATTGCAACCTATGTCTCCAGGGGGCCCCTACAGAGAGGCTGATGGCAATAAAGTTTCTTAAAACAGCCAGGGTGGAGACTCAGCCTGGGCATCTGAATGCCTGGATCCTGCTGCCTCTGACTTCTTCACCGATCCAGTGTCCCCACCAGGGTCTCACCTCCTGAGGTGTGCAAAGGGGAAGGATATGCACCCTCCCAGCCCTCCTTCCCTCTCCTGAAGCTCTTAGTCCAGGAGAGCTCGTATGGGGAGGAGTAAGGTCCGGGGAGGCAGCTGAGGGAGAAGACCTCCCCAGGCAACAGTGGGGAGTGGGAAAGGGGATGAGCAGAGAGGAAAGATCAACCTGACAAAGGAGGTGCTGCCAGCTGTCAGGAGGAAGACCCCACCTTCTCACCTCCTTCCCATTCCAGCAGGCCCCTTGTTAGGATCTAACCGAGGAGGCCCAAAACAGGTGTTTTAGAAGAGAATAGGGTTGGAAAGCATAGCTGAGGAAGAAGTGCCCTGGGGCAGGGAGAGAAGGGACTGATGTCTAGATACTGGAGGCCCAAGATTGGGGTCAGGGGAGGATGTGGGTGAGCTGGGAGCTCCTTTTCCTTGCCATAAGCTCTGCTTCCTTCTTTCATAAAAGAAGGTCTCCCTTCCAGGTTACTGATGCCAGCCCTCCTCATCCTCTCACCCTCACCCCTCAATCTTCTCTCCCTAGCTCCCTGGCCCCTGCCTTCACCTCATTTGTTGCCCCCTGAGCACAGCTCTCTGGGCCCAATCCTCCCAGCTCCCTCCAGCTTTATTTGTCAGCTCACCTTGTCCTGCCTCCACCAAGCCCTTTTCCCCCTCCTCCCTTTCATACCCACCCCAAGCATCACCCCCCACTCTATCTCCTCCCTGCCCCTGCTGGCACCCAGCATAGCACTCCAGATGTAGGAGCAGATCAAGAAGGGCGGGGGTGGTGGCTGTTGCTTTTCTGGGATATTCTTAGCCTGTCTGGGGGCTGGAGCTGGAATCAGTGTTTCCATCTCAACCAGGCAGGTGGCTGCAGGGAAGCTGCTGCTGTGGCTGGGTCTTCATCTAGTTCCATGTCCCTTTCCCTGTCCTTCTATGTCTCAAGTCCACTCTGTGAGCACAAGACCTCTGTGCCCTGGGGTAGGTGCTTCTGTCTGCCCTGGCCTAGCCCCAGTGAGGTCTGAAAACTCTGCTCTTGGAGACTCTTGGGGGAAAAGAGGGCCTTTGGGAACTCCAGATCAGATGTTCCCTTCATGTCTCTGCCCCAAGGTGTGCTTTCTTCTGCCCCAACAACCCCTGCTTGGTACTTGGTCCCTAGACTCTAGTCATGACCATGAAAGCCTTTGTTATCTCAAAACACAGGAAGCATCCAGGGGCCCTGAAGTTCTAGGAGCTGTCTCTTGAGTGAGTCAGAGCCTGGGGTCCAAGTCTCCTTTGGGATTGAATAAGGGGTTCACTGGCCAGATTCCTTTGTTAACAGACAGAGGGACCAGGGAGAGATCTGACTTGTTCATAAATAGCACAGAATATATTTGTCACCTTAAAAGAGACAGTGTGCGTTCCTAGGGATTCCTATGTGCATTCTAGAGTCATAAAGGTCTGGATTCAAATACAGCTTCTCCACTTATGAGCTGGGAGACTTGGGACAATTTCTTAATTCTTTTGAGGTCTATAAAAGTAGACCATCACAGGGTTGTTGTAAGATTTTATTGAATCTCACAATGCTTGTATACTACACGGGCATGGTGGTTGGTGTTCATAAAATGTGAATTATTACAAATTACATTGCCACCATTATTTTTACAGAGCAGGAGAGGTTTACTTGAGTTGTACCATGACCACGTTTTGTTTTGTTTTTTCCTCATTAGAACATTCTTCATTGAGGCCAAGGCAGTACCATCATTTCTTTGGTTTGGTTTTTGACATCTAAGTTTACAGCTGTCCTTTCTTTTTGGCTATTGTGCTGGCAGCTACTGTGACTCAGACTGTCTCTGGGGGCTTGTTTGATTTGATTCCTGAGGTAATGAAGACCTGACAGCATATCAGTTCCCCTTCTCTGGTCCAATGCAGGCCTTGCTAATTTTGTGAACCTCTATACACCTGCTATGTTCCAGGCACCATACTGACCCCATAGTTTGACTGTGGCTTTGAGAAAATGTCCTGCAAAATTATAAAATCCAGGGGCGTATGGGTGGTTCAGTCAGTCGAGCATTGGTCTTTGGCTCAGGTCATGATCTCATGGTTTGTGACTTGGAGCCCCACTTCGGGCTTGCTGCTGTCAGCATGGAGCCCACTTTGGATCGATCCCCGTCCCCCTCTTTCTGCCCTTCCCTCACTCATGCTCTTTGTCTTTATCAAAAATAAATAAATATTAAAAAAATATAAAATCCGTATTAGCAAATACTACTTGAGAAACTATAACGTACGAGGTTATAGTATAACCAACTGGGCTGGGTGCTGAGAACAGGAAAAAGTGTGAGTTTGGGTTTCAGCCTTCAAAGAACATACAACAGAGATGATAGAGACGTGAGCAATAATAATAGTGGTAATTGATCAGTGTCCTATGATCAGTTACAGAGGATGGAATTGGATGATTTGGCTAATCCCGCCCATCCCCCCTCCACCTTCCACCGTTGCAGCTAATCCAGCTTGTCCTGAATCCTCAAGGTTAAGCAACTACTGGCAGGGAGTTAAAATCAATTTTTAAGTAAGGTCCAGCTCCTCTGCCTTGTCTTGGGTCTCTCCAATCCATGGCCTTCCCTGTCTGACTCTAAGCTGTGATGATGGTATACACCTTTTCCAAGGCAGAGCCAGGCCTCAGCAACTCCCTGGTCGCAGTGACAGATTATTGCCCTCAGAGCAGGAGAGTTAATGAGTTACTGTGTGTGTGAAGAGCTCCTATGGGCCTGCTACCTGGTCCAACATCTTAGGAGCCACTTTTATTTATCTCCTATTTGTCCAGCATTAGGGGCAGGTGGGGGATGGGCTTTGGAATAGGTTCATTAATTTATACTTTCATCTCCTTGATCTCAAAATATAAAGATAATCCTTTGTTTTCACCTCCTCTGAGTAAAAAGGCAATTCTAATGTTATAAGCTTGAGCCCCATATATACTCACTTGTGATTTTTAGTGGGGAGCAGAGTAACCACTAGATTAATTAGTAGTTCCTAAACTACTCTACTCAGCAGAACCACCTCGGGGAACTTTGTGAAAATACTATTTCTGGACTCTGCTTCAGATCTGTGGAATCATAATTTCTTCAGGTGGACTTAAGGTGGCATCACTATCAGAAATTATTATGAGGGAAAAGAAAATGCCGGGAAACGACTAGATCCCACCTGTTCTTTCTGTTTTGCTCCCTATGGTTGCTGCTGGCCAAGCATCCTCTGATAAAAAACAGGAACAACAACAACAAAAGACCTTATTTGCCTTTGGGAAACCTGCTTCTTCCACACTCCTAATCCATGTGGTTTGCCTCCCTAGATCCAAGATAAACTCAAGCAGTTGCTGTCCTGGTCACAATGGATCAGGCATGGGCTGGGGACTAAAACCAGCCCAATGAGACTCAATTCTTGGAGCTTTTCTAGAACTACTGGGAATGAGGTGCTTTTATCCCCCTAAGCCGGTGGGAGGAAAGCCTTGAGGAGATGGTGACTCTCTGGCCCCCATATGGAGAGAGGTCATCTGAACTAATACACAGGAAAATAGAGTCAACAGATGGAGGGAGACATTCCTGATGTAATTTTAGCTGCTGTATCCAGCTGGGCTTGATGAAGGTTTATGACCCATAAATGCCCCTCCTCCCCACTTTTTTCCTAATCTTAAGGTAATTTGAGTTGCAAATCTAATATCTGCCAGCTAAAAAAATCCTGCCTAACAAGCTTCCTTCTGGAAATGCGTTGGTAACATCAGAGAAATACATGTTTAGTCTTAATGGCTGAGGAGGGTAGTCTCTCACATCCAGCTGCCAGTGAAAGGCTGAATCTGGAAGAGGTACTGTTGACCCAATGTGGATTCTGACCCCAATGCCTATTTCCTGCTACAGTCCTCGGACCTCCCTGTCCAAAGCAGAGCTGGTGATCGGAGTTCTTCATCATGGCCCTTCCTCAAAGTAAAAGCCCTGGGACAGGAAAGCCCTTTCCCTACAGCCCACACGACTGTCAAATCTTCTTTCTGGACTGTTGCCAGGTTGCATTCCTTAGGTATCAATTTTCTGCTGAAATAAGAAATTTGATGCTTCACCCTCCATCGTGGTTCTGAATCAAGTTTGCCTCCAACCAGTGTAAGAGGCAGCTGTGGTCACATAGAACCATTTGTTATCATCAGAGCCATTAGCACAGTGTCTCTGGAGGGCCAGGGAAGGGGTGGGCTTGAGCTTTAAGCTGCCCCAGGATTCTTGGCCAGAACTCCAGAACTTTGTCTGTCCTGCCTCTGGGGAGCTCTCTCAGGGGAGGGGCTGGGGCTCCAGTCAAACCAAAATTTTCAGTTACTGTATGATTCACGTCTGCCTTTTTAAAAAATATTTATTTATTTATTTCAAGAGAGAGAGAGCGCGTGCTAGAGAAAGGGGCAGAGAAAGAGGAAGAGAGAGAATCCCAAGCAGGCTCAGTGCAGAGCCCGACTCGAGACTTGAACTCACGAACCATGAGATAGATCATCACCTGAGCCCAAGAGTCACCTGCTTAACTGACTGAGCCACCTAGGCATCCCTGTCTTTTTTTTTTTTTTTTAAACTCCAAGGTTTTTTACTTTCAAATTGTGGATTATTCTTCAATGGGACAATATTTTCCTATCCCACTCTGTGGTCCAAAAGCACAATCTTGATGGTGATTCTATGAGACTTGGGCATTCATTCATAATTCATCTCTCCATTCATTCATTTATTCATTCGCTCAACACAAATTTGAGTACAAAAAATTTTTCTTCGTCTTCTTCTTCTTCTTTTTGTTAAATTAAATCCAACTTGCAGCATGATCCTATTGGGTGGAAGGAAATTCAGTCTTAGTTGTCATGGGGACTCCATCCTACTCCCAAAGTTTATAAACCTTTCCAGAAAACAAAAGGTGTCTAGCACAGTCCTTTGGGGGAACACATTGTCCAAGCCCAAAGAGCATCTCAAAGTCTGTCATTTGTACCATTTCTAGGCTATGACTGAGGGTCAGAAATCTTTAAAATTGTTGTGTGATAAGTGACACACAAAAAGTATAAAAAATAGGGGGGCCTGGGTGGCTCCGTCGGTTAAGCGCTGGGCTCCCGTCATGATCTCACGGTTCATGAATTCGAGCCCCATGTGGGGCTCTGTGCTGACAGCATGGAGCCTGCTTTGGATTCTCCGTCTCCCTCTCTCTCTGCCCCTCCCCCACTCACACACACACACACACACACACACACTCTCTCTCTCTCGAAAATAAACATTTAAAAGAAATTCTAAGCAAAAAAAAATTTTTTCAGGTATAAAAGATAAAATAACATATCTACCCCCTAGTTCAAATAAAGTATTGCCTACACAGTTTAATCCCCTTATCTTCTCCTTCCCAATAGCCTCTTCCCTATCACCAACCACTCAAGAGAATAAACAACATTCTAAATTTGGTGTTTACCCTTTCCATATATTTTATTCTCTTACTACATGTGCAGGTCCTTGATTAAGCAAATGTGTGTGTGTTATTACTACATAACACTTACCACAAACTTACACATTTAGAGGCTTAAAACAACATCTATTTATTAGCTTACTTCTGTAGGATAGAAGTCCAGGCGGGCTTGGCTTGGTTTTCTACATACAATTTTATAAGGACTGAAATCAAGGGCGGTTTTCTTGTCTGGAGTCTCTGGGCAAGAGTCCGCTTCGAGGCTGATTTAGGTTGTCAGCGGTACTTAGTAGTTACAGGACTGAAGTCCTCATTTCTCTGTGGGCTGTTAGCCCGAGGCTGTTCTGAGCTCCTGGAGGCTGCCCACAATCGTGCATCGAATCCTTATCACACCTGGAATGTCTCTTATTTCCACTTCCTTGACCAGCTGGAGAAAACTTCCTGCTTCTGAAGGGTTCGTATGATTAGGTCAGTTCACCCAGATAATCCCCTTATTTTAAAGTCAACTGATTAGTAACTTCAGTTGCATCTGCAAAAAATCCCCTGTGCCATATAACATAGTGTATAATGTACTTACTCATGGGAGTAATGTGGAGAAGGAGGAACATGGAGGCATCTTCGAATCCTATATATCTATGTATCTATGTATTTTTCTATCTCTTGAAGGTCAGTTGTTGATATTTTAACATTATATAAGTGAAACCATACTATATTAATCTGAAACTTGCTTTTTTTTTTTTTTTTTTGCTTTAAGTTTGTAAGATTTATCCTTGTTGATGTTGGCCTTTGCCACTGCATAACATTTCACTGCATGAGTAAATTTTATTTATTCTCCTCGTGAGTGCTTTTTAGGTTGTTTTCAATTGTTTATAATTACAAACAATGTTGTTATATTTTACATGTCTCTGGTGTACATGTGCAGTCATTTCTCTAGGAATATTCCCAGTAGTGAAATTGCTGGGGTATTGAGCATGCACATTTTCAACTTTGCTAGACATTATTAAATTGTTCTTTTAAGTAGTTATAATTACTCACACCACCCCCCACCAGCAATGTATGCAAGTTCCTGTAGCTCCACATTCTCATCGACTTGTGATATTGGCAGATTATGTGAAATAACTCGTTGTGGTAATATATGAACTTTAGATATTCAACAAATAAATATTTATGAAGTGGCACTACCTGCCAGGCAGTGAACAAATTAGACAAGATCTTTATCCCATAGAATTGCATCCCATGGAAAAGGCAAATACACACACACACACACACACACACACACACAGCTCACTTGAGATCTCCACTTGGATGTATAGCATCTTGATGCGTCAAAAACCAGCTCCTGATACCCTCTCCCAAGCTACTCCTGCTGTCACCCGTATCTCTGTTAATAGCCTTTCTAGTCTACTAATTGCTTAGGGCAAAAGTTTTGGGATTATCCTTGATTCCTCTTTTTATTTCATGCCCATATGTAATCCCCTAGCAAATCTTAATAGTTCCGTCTTCAAAATATCCAGAATTCCACTTCTCACAATCCCTCTGTCTCCACTTTGGCCCAAGCCACCATCATCTCTTATTTGGTTTGTCGCAACAGACTCCTAACTGGTCTTCCTACTTCTTCCTTCCCTACAGTTTGTTCTCAAAATGACAGCTACGGTGGTCCTGTTAAATGGAGGCCAGATCATGTTACTCCTCTGCTTAAAACCCTCTCATAATGGCTCCCTGCTTGTTCAGAGTAAAAGCCAAAGTCCTTGCTATGACCTACAAGGGCCTATGTTAAAGATGGCCACAAATTCCTTGCCGCTCCTCTCATCGAGAGGTGTATTGGTGCCCACCACCACCCCTTGAGTCTAGGTGGGCTCCATTACTACTCTATTAGAACATGGCAGAAAGTGCCACTATACCCATTTCGGGGGCCAGGCCTTAAAAGACTGGCAACTTCTATTTCCTGTCTCTCAAAACATTTGCTCTTGGCACTTTGAGCCACTATGCAGGAAATCCAACTACTCTGCTGGAGACACCACATGGAAAAACCCTGAGACTACAGAGAGAGGAAAAGGGGTCCAGCTTCCAGTCATCCCCACCAAGGCACCAGACATGACAGTGGAAACATTTTGGGACCCTATGGACTGACACATCTGCTAGCTGAACACTGCTGAGTGACCTCAGTTGATGCCACATGGAACAGAAAAATCACCCAGCTGAGTCCTGTCCAAATTCCTGACCTATAAGTTGTGAGATGTTTAAAAAATGGTTGCTGTTTTAAGCAAATTATTTAAGATAATTTCTTATGCAGAAACAGATAACCAAAAGAGCCTAACTAACCTTGCCCCTATCCATGATCTCTATGACCTCATCTGCTACCTTTCACCTCCCTTACTCCTGTCTAGTTCTAGCTGCCTCCTTGCAGTTCTTCAAATCTTCCAGAAAAAGCCTCTGCCCAGGACGTTTGCATGTGCTGTTCCCAATGTTAATTCTTCCGTATACACTTAAATAAAGCTGGATCAAACTGTAACTACTATTTTGTATGTTTTGTTTGTAATAGATAATACTCACC
Organism: Leopardus geoffroyi; assembly: GCF_018350155.1. NCBI lineage: Eukaryota > Metazoa > Chordata > Mammalia > Carnivora > Felidae > Leopardus > Leopardus geoffroyi. The sequence continues at coordinate 203,324,259 of NC_059328.1, read as the reverse complement.
TTCTTATTAGAGTAAATATCTCACCAAAACACTTTTAATGGATGCACAGTGTTTGATTATGCAGGTATTTGTTTTACCAATGTTTTTTATTAAAATTTTCTAATGCAGAAAAAATGAAAGAATGCTATGGTGAAAATCCACAAATTTGCCATCTACTGTCTATAATTAACCTTTTACTATATTTGCTTTATCACATATTAATCCTCTATCCAACTTATCTTGTTAAATACACTTCAAAATAAGTAAGGCCAAGGCTTTTCGCTAGCTTTGGTCATTACAATATTCCCAGCACCTAGAACAGTGCGTGGCAAACAGTAGGCATTCTATAAATATTTGGATCAATAAACTCAGGAAAACTACAAGAATTAACATACCTCAGTAAACCATCCAGTTATACAGACATAATGAGAGTCTCCAGTTAGATGTCACCCTCTCCAGGAAACCTTCCTTGAATGAGCCCTATCCCGTCAAGCTAGGCTGAGGATCCTTCCCTGTGCTCCTATAACATCTGGGACACAGAGTGCCCACCTTGTTGCATTTAAAGTATTGTATTATAATCATTTTGTACATCTATTTCCTCTATAGATGGTGAGCTTCTTGAAGGCAAGAACCATTTCTCATTTGCCTTTGTGCCCCAATGCCTAGTACAATGCCTTGCCTAGGAAATCATAAAATGGCCAGTACATATTGAATACTTACATTGGGGCATCTACTATTACATGTGTTACATGTATCATGCACTTTATATGTATCATGTTACTTAACTGGGTCAATAACCTTATGAGGTAGATAATGCTTTCATCATTCACATTTTACAGAGAGAGAAATTGGGAAACAGAAAGTTTATTTGTCTGAAGTCAACAGCTAGTCATAAAGTCGGGATTTGAACCCAGGCCATCTGGTTCTGGTGCTTGTCTTTATAACATTATGCTGCCTCCTACACAGAGGTAGCTCCCCTGTAAAACTTATTAAATGTAAGCCACAGGGGTTCTCACTTGGCCAGACCCTTCCAAAGTCCTGGGAGAGGCCCAATCATGTAGTCAGAGTTATATACCTTTTCTAACCCAAATTGGTTAAGACTGCTGTCTTGTGGCGCCTGGGTGGCTCAGTTGGTTAATCGTCCAACTTCAGCTCAAGTTACGATCTAGCGGTTTGTGGGTTCGAGCCCCGCATGGGGCTCTGTGCTGACAGTTTGGAGCCTGGAGCCTGCTTCAGATTCTGTGTCTCCCCACCTCTCTACCCCTCCCCTGCTCCTGCTCTGTCTCTCTCTCAAAAATAAACATTAAAAATTAAAAAAGACTACTGTTTCTTTCCACTCCAACTTCGCTTCTATGTTCCCTTATGCAGAAGGTATTGAAACTCTATGGTGGTTTGTGGGATCAAGCTAAATTTGGGACTCAGTGGCTCTGTTAGTTTCTTAGAATCGCTTTAAGAAATTACCACAAACTTGCTGGCTTAAAACAACAGATATTTCTCTTTTAGAGTTCAGAGTCCAGGTGTTGGCAGGTTTGATTCCTTCTGCAGACTCAGAGGGAGCATCCATTCCATGCCTCTTTCCTAGCTTCCAGTAGTTGCTGGCAATACTTGGCATTCCTTGGTTTGTAGACACTTCACTTTAATCTCTGCCTCTGTCTTCACATCAACTTCTCCTCTGGCTCTGAAGTCTCCCTCTACCATTCTCTTGTAAGGACACCTGTTACTGGATTAGGGGCCCATTCAAAATCCAGGATGATCTCATCTCCAGACCCTTAACTTAATTACAACCACAAAGACCCTGTACTAAGTAAGGTCACATTTACAGGTCTTGGAGGTTTGGATATGGACAAATCGTTTGGTGGGGGAGTACTGTTCAACCTATGCTGAACTATAGTTGTGTAATCTAAAGGCATCTCTCTGTATAGTTCATTATTAATTCATTCCGGTGTGAGACTGTCTTCCAGAATGATGACCAGTGCCCATTCACTATGCCAACAAATGCATATGTCAGATCAGAGCTTATGTTGCAAAAAGGACATGTCCTATAGTACCTAGCACCAGAAGTGTGTAAGGAAGACAAACAAGGTTTGAAATGTGGGGACCCAGAAGTTTGCCTGTGGAAGATTTTTCCAATCAGGTGTGTAAAACTATAAACGGAGAATTCAGTTCTCAGACATCAAAATGGAACTTCCCTCTTGTCAGGAATGTATTTGACTATGTCCTGAAATCATATGGCTCATATATGAAAGAAACATGGTAGCAGTTTTTCCAAATCAGACAACAATCTTAAAAACTGACATGACAGTATCAATTTTGAAGCCAGAGCCAATTCTTTAAAGCTATGAATAAAAAAATTATTTTAATCACCCATTCTAGAGGAAAGACTACATTCTTTCCAGTCTTTCTTAGACACTGATACTATAAAATTGTTGTCATGTAAACATGTGACCACAGAGTATCCAATCAAGAAATGTAGAACAAAAATATTATAGGATATTAAAATATTGTTAATTTTTCTAGATTTTGTGATATTTGTGTCAGCTTTTTAGAATTCATAATTTGTTATGATTTTCTTATTCTAAATATTCACTTTCCTGCCTAATATTATACTCATAATCTTATAATCTTTTTCTTAAGGACTCCAAGATTATATAACCTTTAGGCCCCATCAAAATCTATCCTTGCCCCTTTAAATAAGATAATGGCATTTTCACTCCTAGGTTTATACCCAAGAAATGCACATATGTTCACGATAAGACATATATTAAGCTTAGCAGGGATACTGAAATGGCCTTATACTGGAAACTACCCTAATGCCCATTATATTAGTTATCTCTTGCTGCATTAAAAAAATCACTCTAAAACTTAGTGGCTTAAAATGATAAACATTTATTATCTCCCAGCCTCTTAGATCAGGAATTTGGGAGTGGCTTAGCTGGATGGTCCTGATTAAGGAAGGGTCTCTTCTGAGGTTACAATGAAGGTTGCAAAGAGGGAAATGCAGTCATTTGGAGACTTGAATAGGGCTGGAAGACCCACAGCCAAACTCATTTAATGTGGCTGTTGGCAGGAAGCCTCAGTTCTTTGGGGGGTTGGTCTGAGGCCTCACTGTAGGGGTGGGTGGGGAAAGGGGACACATGCATCTATCTGTTCTGGCCCTTGCCTTGATTTTCCTCCTCAGCAATTTCTATTTACTGTGCATTGAGCCTTACTTGCTTATCTTCAATATTTGTAATTTTCCTTCTTTGAATCCTTTTTCTCTTTAAATTTCATTTCAATATTTAATGTTTTCTTCCTTTTCACCCTTCTACTTCTCTTAAGGTATTATCTGCTTTGTTAATTCACTCAAGCATTTTTCCAATGCAGCCTTTCCTTCTGAAATTACTTTTTTCTTTCATTTCTAATTCTTTTCTGAGTCCTGTCACCTCATTTTAGAGTGTCTCTAACTTTGATTTAGGTTGCCCTTTTATGTCTTGTATTATTTTTAACGTCTTTTATCTCCTTTCTAAATAGCTATGGTTACAGTTTTTATCTGCTCTGTGGGCATGTCTTCCTGGCATGCTTTCTCTGCCTGTAGGTAGTATTGTGGTTCTGCTTCTTATTTTCTCATAACTGTAATTGATTTGGGCCCAATACTTTTGTTGCTTATTTCTATGTGAAATTAATTTTCCTGAGCTTTTAGGGACAGCTCTTCTAACTTCACAGAGTTCCCCTTCCTGTTATTTTCATGTAGTAATAAAGAATATGGGGAATGCCCAGATGGCTTGGGTGCCTAGGCAGCTCAGTCGGTTAAACGTCCCAACTTGTGATTTCAGCTCAGATCATGATCTTATGGTTCGTGGGTTCAAGTCCTGCATTGGGCTCTGTGCTGACAGCTCAGAGCCTTGAGGCTGCTTCAGATTCTGTGTCTCCCTCTCTCTCTGCCCCTCCCCCGTTCGCGCTCTGTCTCTCTCTGCCTTTCAAAAATGAATAAATGTTTAAAAAAAAATTTTTTTTAATAAAGCATTGGAAGCATACTTCCTAAGATTTCTTGTCTCTCCTACCCTCCACATTTTTGTCTGATCCTTATCTTTTTATTTTATTTTAAGGAAAAAAAGAGAGTGCACAAGCTGGGAGGGGCAGAGAGAATCCCAAGCAGGCTCCACACTGTGAGTGCAGAGACCAACACGGGACTCAATCTCATGAGATTCCATGACTATGACGTCATGATCTGAACCAAAATCAAGAGTTGGACGTTTAACCGACTGAGCCACCTAGGCACCCCTTTATTTTTATTATATCTATCCTGCTCAATGTTGATTCTTCCCCCAGCAGTTTCTTCTTAATGTCCTTCTTAATGTCTTAATATCCTGGCAGAGAGCCCTGATGACCAGTCTCGAGAGTTCACAAGGGCTAGAGTGCCCCAATTATTTCAGACCTTGGCTCAAGCTGCTTGTACTCACCAATAGTTAGGCAAAAACCCTCCCAATTTCTGCTGCTTTCTCAATTTGACCCATGAACACCTAGTGCTTATTTTGGTGTCCTCCTCTTCTCAGTTCTATCAGAAGCCCACGACTTTCCTCTGCTTTCTTTTGCATATATGCCAATTCCATGAAGGTCTTATTGCCTTGTCTACACCCACTTGTATTTTGGGCTTCATGAGGATATCTTGCTACCTAATTTTGTTGTATATCTTATCATTGTGTTTTTAGTTTTACTATCTAATTGTTCTGTTTGGGCCTTTGTTGTTGTTTTGTTCTTTTTGTTTTGGTGGGTTTTTTGGTAGAGATTTAGAGTAAAACACTATGCCTCTGCTACAGCTATCTTCACAGAATTTCAGTTGTCAATATCTTCTTGTGAATGGTGGTTGAGCATATTATTCACTTTGTACAAATTTATTGAACTGTACCCTTCATATTTGTGTACTTACCTGTACATGGATTATATATCCATAGAAAGTCTACCCCTGTACTAGGGTTCTCCAGAGAAACAAATCTAATAGGATATGTGTATGCATATATACATAGTATGTGTATATAGATATGTATATATACATATGATATACATACATACATAGAAACAGAGGGAGAGGGGAGAGATTTATCTTAAGGAACTGCTCATTTATCTTAAAGAAGAGTGATTATGAAGGCTGGCAAGTCCAAAGTCCCCAGGGTAAACCAGCAGGCTGGAGACCTAGAGAAGAGCTGATATTACAGTTGCAGTCTGAAGGCTACCTTAAAATTAACCATACACCCCTTAAAAAGAATCTCAATATGAATTTATAGATGAGACTAAGAGAAGCTAAGTAACTTGCCCAAAATTGCAGCTACAGAAGAGTGGATTCAGAACTTAGCTCTCCCTGAGGCCAGAGTCCATGGTATTTTCCATTATACCAGGAAAAAGGTATTCCAATGGGGTCTAGTCCCACCTTCACTAATACTTTGCAAATCCAAGATACTATCCTCCTCCATAAGGAGCTGCGATGGCTTCTGAATGTTCTGTTTTTGCTTTCCACACAGCAGTCAGAGTGATTATTTCAAGATGGAAATCTGATTCATCATCTAGAACACTTCAATGGTGTGTTACTGTCTTAGTCCATCTGGGTTGCTGTAACAAAAATACTATTGCCTAGTGGCTTAAACAACAAACATGTCATTTCTCACAGTTCTGGAGGGTGAAAAGTCCAAGATCAAGGTGCTGACAGATTCAGTGTCTGGTGAGAGCCCATTTCCTTATTCATAGAGGACCAAGTCTTCTCACTGTGTCTTCACATCATGGAAAGGGTGAGAGCTCACTAGAGTCTCTTTTGTAAGGGCACCAATCCTATTCCTGAGGGCTCTACCCTCATGACCTAATCATTTCCCAGAGGCCCTACCTCCTGATACCATTAGGAGTTAGGATTTCAACATATGAATTTTGGGGAAACAAAAAAATTCCAACCATAACAGTCTAAGAATGTAGGTAAAACTTCTATATAAAGACCAAAAAGCTGTAGTTTAAACAAGTTAGAAGTTTATCAGTTTGTCAGATATACTCTAACAGTCCAGGGCTAGTATGGCTACACCATGATGATGGGGATACAGTTTTCCTCTATCTTGTTGCTTTGCTGTCCTCAGCATATGGTTTCCATCTCATGGTCTAGGATAGCTCCCCCAGTCCTGACCATCATGTCCATAGAGAAGAAAATAGGAGGAAATGGAGGCCTGCCCTTCTGCTCACAACCCACTGGTTAGATGTGGTCACATGGGCAAACCTATATGCAAAGAAATCTGGGAGATGATCTTCAACTGGATAGGCATGTACCAAGCCAAAATTCTGGGGTTCAAATATTAAAGAAATAGAGGGAAAATGGACATTGGGGGACAACTAGGACTTTATGTCATGTATGATTTTCCATCAATCTTATAATTACATGTTTCTTGGCTTTGCCTTGCCAGGCTATAGTCTCACCTCCCAGCACACCCCTGTCATTTTCCCTCCAACCACAATGACCTTCTAGTTTTTGAGTGTTCTGCCCACCCACCCCCAACCCCCCCACACCATCACCACCCTGGGCCTTTCCAGGAACTGCTCCTTCTGCCTGGACTGCCCTTCTCCCACATTGCCTAGTTAGCCCCCACCCATTCTTCAGATGTTAGCTCAAATGTCACTTCCTCAGGCAGGCCTTCCCTGATCTCACTCTAACATAGGTACCCACTCTTACCTACCATGAACCCTTCCTCTATACTACTCAGCTGAGTTGTAATTGTGCACCTATTTGATATAAGTAGTATTCAACTAATTGCCACCCTGTCCTCTAGACTATAAATCAGTGAAGGCAAGGCCATTTCAATTTTGCTCACCATTGTATCCTCAGCACCTGGCAGAGTACAGGGGAAAAAATATTTTTCTTGGAAAAAAAAAAAAAAAAAAAAAAAAGGACAAGTAAGTTACTGTGAGTCCTTAAAATTGTCTGAATGATCCTGACAGGACAATTTCAGTTCTCAGACCACATGGCTTGATCTAGAGACTTATCACCTCTTCAGTCACAACAGCAAGTCTGGATTATCTGGATCCTCCTGTGGGTAGAGAATGGGTTGTTCGAATTCCAGGTCATAGGTTTGATTCTAGCATCCCATGCGTTGCCATCTTGCCCCTCTGACTGCAAATAGATTCTACTAGGCTTTTTACTGTTTTGCTTTGATCAGGTTATATTAAAAAAGTAACCAGACAGGTTGAATCCTGCCAGATTGCATCCTTGTGCAGAAACCCCCACAGCTTTATCATGGGAATGACTGCCTGCTCTGAGGTCCAGAGTTCAGAATACCCAGAGGGAAGAAGCGCCTGGGAGTTCCCACTGAAGTTAAAGTGAAGTAAACTGGAGAATTTCTGCATATCACAGATTTAACTCCCTCTTCCACATTATTCCAGGTCTAAACACAAAGACCTCTGCAGACCTCAGAATTATGTGTCTGAATACTTTTGGCTACAAGTCACATTAGGTGTCTGAATGCTTGTAGCGTAAATTTGGCTGGCTTAAACTGTAAAGAGTTTCTCATCAAATATCACAAGAAGTCTGGAGGCAGGGAAGTCCAGGGTTCTTTATTCATTGGAACACTCCACAGAGGACTTGAATTCTTTCCATCCCCATTACATAAGAGTGGTTCTGCCCCCTTGCTGTTTTCATTTGACTATCATTCCAAACAGTACATAAACAGCTACCTTATTAGTTTTTAAAGAATGAATAGTATCTCATTTTAAAGAGATATCATAATTTAACCAACCCCCTCTTGATGAACACTTGTTTCCAGTCTTTTGATATTACAATGATGTGACACATATTTGTGCATAAGTTATTTCATGTGTGAGTGAATGCGTCTGAAGATAAATTCCTAGAAGTGAAATTGCTGGGTCACAAGATATATGCAGCATTTGTAATTTTGATATATGTTGCCAATCTGCCTTCCAAACAGGCTGTGCCAATTTATATCCCTCCGCCTAATGTGTACAGCAGGGCTTTAAGTCTTTCTGACACCATAACTTAGAGTGGAAAAACCATGGTAGATGTCTGAATGGCTTCGGGGTAGAGAAACAGTAGGAGGGTTGCTTATCAACTCAGTCATTTTAACTGGTAGCAACATAAGCCTTGATCCTCCTTTCCATAAATCGTTAATCCTTGTGGACGCCCCCACCCCACCATTGTGTGTCTCAGTCTAAGTGTCCTTGCGTAGTCCATATTTTAGAACTTAGCCTGTAACTTGCCTGTTCTATCCAGAAATGACTCCTCTCTAGTTGTCTTTTCTCCCCATCTCCACCTGGCCATGTTCTAGCCTTCTCCTCCATTAAACATTATCTGACACCTCCAGGCAGAATTAGTCACTCTACTCTGCTCCTACAGAATTTTGTTCACACCTCAGGCATAGCATGAATCACCTATAACATAATTATTCACTTACCTGTCTCTTTCCCACTATGCTCCTCAAGGATAGAAACTTCACCTCATCTTTCAACCAGCGCCCTCACACGTGGTGCCTGGCACATAAGTGGCTCACAGTAAAGGTATGCGGAAATGAAATGAGGCAAGGACACAGACGTGTAGTACCTGGTCACAAATGTAACAGTATTTATCATTTTCCTTTGCTGATCGTGGTGATGAAAGGGTAAAAATATGGATGTTTCTGAATATTTATTTTTATGTTTCTGGACTTCCTCCTTATTCTGGAATCTGTTCTGTTCTCTGCTCAGTGGCTAGAACAGTGCTTGGGAGAAAAGGCCTTTCATAAATAAATTGTGAAGGAACGGATATCTCTGATCAGAAAGAACGTCTACAGTGCAGCTGAGACTTTTTTTTTGCTGTTTAATGTGGCCAGAAGGTATTTCTAAGTCTTTCCAAAAGCCTCAATCTTGGCCCCTCATGTGTATTTAGGGTTGTGTATCTGGGTTTTATTTCACATCGTTAATGCATGTAAAAGGGCTTAACAACAGTGTTGGGTAATTAGTACACAATCAGTAAGAGTTGACTATGGTTCTTATTATTATCCTCACTAGCCCAAGCATGCTCTCATCAGTTCACCCCCTGTGCTGGTCCCTTCATCTCTCTCCCAGCAGATAATGCGGACTCAATCCCTGGAAAATATTCCATTAAAAGCACAGGCTTCAAGTCACCAGCTCTGTGACCTTGAACCAGTTAATGTCCCAGAGGCTCGGTTTCTTCATTTGGACAATAGGCATTATATTAATGTCTACCTCTCAGGTGGTTATGAAGATGAAATGAGACAATCATGGACCCTGCCTCACTCCATGCAGGCTTGGAGTAAGTGCTCAACTGTCTTCATCATCCTCGTCCTCGTCCTCAGTATTGTGGGCCTTTCATCCCTTCTTTCTGGAGGGACTCATTCCCACAGCTCTTCTGGTTGACTGGAAACCTTTAGACTGGTTCTGGAGTTGGGAGCATCACCAGAAGGCTTGTTTTGACCATGTGTGGATGAAGTTCCTGCTCTTCCCTCAATGCCCTCCTGTCTGAATATTTCTATTTCATTCCCATAAAAATATTTTGTTCGGACCCATTCCTAAGAGCTGGTAGTAGGCTGTGGGAACTTCAAATCAGAAGAATAAAGTTGCCCACTCTCTGTGACCATATCCCTGCCCATGGGCAGTATCTGGCTGACACTACTAGGTGCCCCAATTTTGTCCTAATTTTCATAGATTCACTTGTACCTTTGCCCTGTAAACTTCTTCTGTGGACCTTTATCTAAGGCAGCAACTAGGCACTCTCCTTACTGATTCAACTTTGTGCATGTAACTCAGTTTTATGAAACAAAACAATATATGGGAGAGGAACACAGAGGTGTTACAAATTATAAGGATAATTGTAGCTACTAGAAGATAACTAACATAGAAGACTGGTAAAGGTTGTCTCTATGGAAGGGGGAGGGGGAGATAATTGCAGAAGAGCCCACAGGGAGCATATGAGACCCTCATAATATTCTGTTTCTTAACTTGAGTTAGTGGGTACATGGAAGTTCATTGGGCTATTAATCTTTAAACTATACATATTCATGTAATACACTTAAGTGTGCATGATGCATTTCTTAATTTTTTTGATAAAGAAAAACATTGTAAAGGAGAAAGGAAGAAAGAAAGAAAAAAGGAAGGAAAGAAGGAAGGATGGAGGGAGGGAGGAAACTGGATCTGTTAATAGGAAAGAACATGTCAATGTCAAATTCCCATTTTTGGCTAACATCATTCAGCATCTAAGAGGATACTCTCAACAATTACTTAGTGAATCCGTTTATTTAATTTATGAACTATACATTAATTCGTGCTCAAAAATCAAACATTTCTAAGCTTCTTTCCTCAGAATATCTTCCAGACCAAAATTATCGATATTATTGTTTTAGGGGATAGAATTTCCTCTGGAATCTTCACCTTCTTGTAGTTGTTCCTACAACCACACATCACAGCAGAATAGAATCACTCTTTAGTTCTCATGTTAAAAAGAACTCTTCTCCCCCTCCCCCTGCCCCCCCCCAAGTTAACTATCACCTTCAATACTCCCATCTCAAACAAAAGATACTCTTGCTGACAAGTAATACAAAATATCACTCTCTCAATACCAGGGTTGTTAATTTTGAATTGTTTTCAACTATATCTGTCAAACGCCTTGCTGAAACAAATTATTATCCCCCCTGAACTGGCCATGGGGTAGAATGCATGGTATGTCCATAGCCCCCAGTTTCTGAAATATGCATCTCCATCCTAGGGTGCCTGGGTGGCTCAGTCGGTTAAGCATCCAACTCTTCATTTCGGCTCAGGTCATGATCTCATGGTTAGTGGGTTCGAGCCCCGCATTTGGCTCTGCCCTGGCAGCTTGAAGCCTGCCTGGGATTCTGTCTCTTTCCCTCTCCCCTGCTCATTCTTTCTCTCTCTCAAAATGAATAAACATAAAAAAATAGATTCCCATCCTCTCACCACTCTATGACCTTGTCCTCCACTCCACACAAACATAGCTATTAGATCACAATTGGGCACCTACCTTATAGACAGACAATCTAGAGGCTGGCTAGTGGCCTATGCATAGTTGTTAAATAAACAAATGAATGGATGACTATGATGTAGTCTGGCACAAGAGCTTTGCCCAAGAGAATCAACCATGTCTGAACTGAATCAATCAGATTCACTCTCCTGTGGAGCTGAAATTGAGATGCAGCAGTTGAAGCTGATGACAGGTTGAGAAACTGAACACACAAAGAGATGACAGGTCACAGAGGTTTTGAAGCCACCAGGAAGCAGAAGACATGAGTAAGCAAAACCAAGAATGAACAAACAATATTCAGAGAAGAGTTTGAAGAGTTTGGCTGCCAGCAGGAGGAGTAGGAGAATCAAAAAACCAAACCACACTAAACCAAACCAAGCTGAGTTTCCATAATGGCAAGAAACTGAAGCCCTTCTGATGTTGAAGGCATTACAATTATAACCCAGTCACAAATTTTACTTAGAGTCCTAAGTCATCTTGTAGTTCTCAAATTATGTCCTAGGCAGTACAAGGATGAGCTGTTCTTGGGGCACCTGGGTGGCTCAGTTGGTTAAGCGACCGACTTCGGCTCAGGTCATGATCTTGCAATCCATGAGTTTGAGCCCCTCATTGGACTCTGTGCTGACAGCTCACAGCCTGGAGTCTGCTTTGGATTCTGTGTCTCCCTCTCTTGGCCCTTCCCTTGCTTGTTCTGTTTCTCTCTCTCAAAAATAAAACATTTGAAAAAAATTTTTAAAAGGATGAGCTGTTCTTGGTTTCTTATGAAATATATGTTCATTGATCTTCCTGCCATATGTAATTTTAGAATAAAATGTCATTGGGGCTCCTAGGTGGCTCAGTTGGTTAAGCATCAGACTCGATTTTGGTTCAGGTCATTATCTTATGGTTCATGAGATGGAGACCCACGTTGGGCTCTGTGCTGACAGCTCAGAACCTGCTTGGGATTCTCTCTCCCCTTCTCTCTCTGCTGTGCTCCCTCTCTCTCTCAAAAATAAACTTTAAAAATAAATATACATATATGTATATGTGTGTGTGTGTGTGTGTGTGTACATATATCACTCTATTCTCTTCTTGCTTGCATTTGCACGGTTTCCATGCTTGCATGGAAAAGTTGGATGTAATTCTTATCTTTGCTTCTCTATAAGTAAGGGGTTTGTCTGTTCTGGTTTCTTTCAGGATTTTTTCTTTATCTTTGAATTTCTGTAGTTGGAATAAAATATACTTAAATGTGGTTTTCTTTGTTATTCATCCTGCTAGGTGTTCTCTGAGTTTCCTGGATCTATGGTTTAGTGTCTGACCTTACTTAATTTGGGGAAAATTCTCAGTCATTTCTTCAAATCTCTTCTGTTCCTTTCTCTTTCTTCTTCTGGTTTCCCCTTATGTGTATATTACACCTCTTGTAGTTGTCCTACAGTTTTGGAAAGTCTGTTCTGGCTTTTGTCAGTCTTTTTCTGTTTCCTTTTTAGTTTTGGAGGTTTGCAATGAAATATCCTTAAACTCAGAGATTCCTTCTTCAGCCATGAATGTCCAGTCTACCTATAAGCCCATCAAAGGCATTCATTTCTTTCTTTTTTTGAATTATTTTTTTAATTGAAGTATAATTAACATGGCATTCTTCATTCCTATTACAATGATGTTTTTGTTTTTGTTTTTAACTCTCTAGTATTTCTTTTTGGTTCTTTCTTTGAATTTCCATCTGTTTACATTGTCCCTCTGTTCTTTCATGCTGTCTGTTTTATCCATTAGATGTCTTACCATATTAATCATAGTTGTTTTTAATTCCCAATCTGATCATTCCAACATGCCATATCTGAGTCTGGTTCTGATACTTGCTCTGTGTTTTCCAACTGTGTTTTCTTCTTTCTACTATGTCTTGGGTGCCTGGGTGGCTCAGTCAGTTAAGTGTTCAACTCTTGGTTTCAGGTCAAGTCATGATCTCACTATTGTGGGATCAAGCCCTGCGTTGGGCTCTATGCTGAGCATGGAGCCTGACTGGGATTCTCTCTTTCTCTCTCCCTCTCTCTCCCTCTCTCTCCCCCACTCACCTGCACATGTGCTCTCTCTCTCCCTCTCTCTCAAAATAAATAAATAAACATTAAAAAGGAGTCACGTTACTGGACTTCAAGCTCTCTTACAAAGCTATGATCATCAAGACAGTATGGTACTGGCACAAAAACAGACACTCAGATCAATGGAACAGAATAGAAAACCCAGAAATGGACCCATGAACATATGGCCAACTAATCTTTGACAAAGCAGGAAAGAATGTCCAATGGAATAAAGGGTCTCTTCAGCAAGTGGTGCTGGGAAAACTGGACCACTTTTTCACACCATACACAAAAATAAACTCAAAACAGATGAAAGACCTAAACATAAGACAGGAAGTCATCAAAATCCTCGAGGAGAAAGCAGGCAAAAACCTCTTTGACCCTCAGCCACAGCAACTTCTTACTCAACACATCTCTGGAGGCCAGGGAAACAGAAGCAAAAATGAACTATTGGGACCTCATCAAAATAAAAAGCTTCTGCACAGCGAAGGAAACAATCAGCACAACTAAAAGGCAACTGATGGAACGGGAGAAGATATTTGCAAACATATCAGATAAAGGGTTAGTATCCAAAATCTATAAAGAACCTATCAATCAACACCCAAAAAACAAATAATCTAGTGAAGAAATGGGCAAAAGACATGAATAGATACTTCTCCAAAGAAGACCTCCAGATGGCCAACCAACGCATGAAAAAATGCTCAACATCACTCATCATCAGGGAAATTCAAATCAAAACCACAATGAGATACCACCTTACACCTGTCAGAATGGCTAACATTAACAACTCAGGCAACAACAGATGTTGGAGAGGATGCAGAGAAAGATCTCTTTTGCACTGCTGGTGGAAATGCAAATTGGTGCAGCCACTCTGGAAAACAGTATGGAGGTTCCTCAAAAAATTAAAAATAGAACTACCCTACAACCCAACAATTGCACTACTAGGTATTTATCCAAGGGGTACATAGGTATGCTGTTTCAAAGGGGCACATGCACATCCAATGTTTATAGCAACACTATCAACAATAGCCAAAGTATGGAAAGAGCCGGCAAACGTCCATTGATGGATGAATGGATAGAGATGTAGCATATACATACAATGGAGTATTACTCGACAATCAGAATGAATGAAATCTTGCCATTCGCAACTACGTGGATGGAACTAGAGGGTATTATGCTAAGGGAAACTAGTCTGTCAGAGAAAGACAAATATCATATGACTTCATTCATATGAGGACTTTAAGATACAAAACAGATGAACATAAGGGAAGGGAAGCAAAAATAATATAAAAGCAGGGAGGGGGACAAAAACATAAGAGACTTAAAAATGGAGAACAAACAGAGGGTTACTGGAGGGGCTGTGGGAGGGGGGATGAGCTAAATGGGTAAGGGGCATTAAGGAATCTACTCCTGAAATCATTGTTGCACTATATGCTAACTTGGATGTAAATTAAAACAATAAATTAAATAAAAAATTTTTAAAGAGTCACATTATTAAATATATATATGTCTTATGATTTTTTTTTTTTTTTTTTAATGGCCAGGCACGATGTACTGGGCTAAAGGAACCATTATAAACAGTTTTTAGGAATGTGGTAAATTATAGGGGGAGAGAAAGCATTCTACAGTCCTATGGTTAGGTCTCAGTCTTTTAGTGAGCTTACACCTCTGGACTGTGAACTTCACATGTGCTTCTCAGTCCCTCCTACTCCATATTAGGTGGGACAGGATGGCCAGAGGGAGCTGCGGTTAGGTATTTCCCTTCCTCCAGGTCAGTTAAGCTCTGATAAACCCTAGCAAGTTAGACTCCAGTTAAATAGTTTCTCCAGAAGCCAACCTTGCTAAGACAAACAGAATGCTCTAGTGTATTTCAAAATGGTTCCTTTTCCTCTTCCCCCTGCCAGAAGCATGCAGAAATTTTTCTATTTATTCACTGTGAGATCTGGGTTGAATTATAGAAGGTAAGGGGTGCCTGGGTGGCTCAGCCAGTTAGGCATGCAACTTCAGCTCAGGTCATGATCTCACGGCTCCTGAGTTTGAGGCCCACATGGAGCTCTCTGCTGTCAGCACAGAGCTCACTTCAGATCCTCAGATCCTCTGTTCCCCTCTCTCTCTGCCTCTCCCCCACTCTCTCCCTCTCCCAAAAATAAATATTTTTTTTTAAATAATTTGAAAAAGTAAAGAATTACAGAAGGTAAAACTCACAAAAGCTTGGGGGCCTCTGGATGACTGTGTTCCCCCTGGAGTTTCTAACTCTCAGAATTGGTCATACTCAGCTCTGAGCAAATCATAAGCTATAGCTCCGGTTCCCAGACCCCAGCACTGGCTCCTACAGGGGTTTCTGCCCACTGTCAGCTCTGATTCTCTTCATTTGCTCATTGGTTCTTGCCAATGGGGGGGGGGGGGGCGGTTAGTGGTTTGCCCTATGACCTCACTTCTCTTACAAATCAAAGACTTGTTAATTTTTCAGTTTGTTTAGCTTTTTATTTGTTGTTAGGACAGAGTGGTGACTTCTAAGTCCAGAAACCGGAAGTCTAATATTTTATTATTACTGATTTCCAGCTTATTTGTCAAATTTTAATCCTGCAAGATTTGCAAAGATTTCCTTTATGGTCCAATTTAACCAAGACTTGGAAGGATCAAACTGTTACCAAGTAACTTAACTGCATCCCAGAACAAAGTTCAAACATAATTAAAGTTAACAGAAAATAACCCAGCACCCAATAAAGTAAAATTCACAATGTTTGGCACCCAAAGATTACCTGGCTTACAAAGAAGCAGAAAAATGTTATCTAAAAGGAAGAACACTGGGACGCCTGGGTGGCGCAGTCGGTTGAGCGTCCGACTTCAGCCAGGTCATGATCTCGCGGTCCGTGGGTTCGAGCCCCGCATCAGGCTCTGGGCTGATGGCTCAGAGCCTGGAGCCTGTTTCCAATTCTGTGTCTCCCTCTCTCTCTGCCCCTCCCCCGTTCATGCTCTGTCTCTCTCTGTCCCAAAAATAAATAAAAACGTTGAAAAAAAAAAAAATTAAAACCAACCCAGAACTGATACAGATTTTAGCAGACAAGGGCATTAAAACAGTTATAGTAACTATGGGGCGCCTGGGTGGCTCAGTCGGTTGAGCGTCCGACTTCAGCTCAGGTCATGATCTTGCTGCTTGTGAGTTCGAGCCCCGCGTAGGGCTCTGTGCTGATGGCTCGGGGCCTGGAGCCTCTTCAGGTTCTCTGTCTTTCTCTCTCTCTGCCCCTCCCTCGCTCACATTCTGTCTCTCTCTGTCTCTCAAAAATAAACAAACATTAAAAAAAAAAAAAAAGTTATAGTAACTATATTATAGATGTTCAACAGTTAAGTGAACACATGGAAGAAAGTTTTAAAAGACCTAAATTGGGGTGCCTGCATGGCTCAGTTGGTTAAGCGTCCAACTTCAGCTCGGGTCATGATCTCATGGCTCATGAGTTCAAGCCCCACATTGGGCTCTGTGCTGATAGCTCAGAGCCTGGAGCCTCCTTCAGATTCTGTGTCTCCCTCTCTCTCTGCCCCTCCCCCACTCACACTCTGTCTCTCTCTCTCCCTCAAGAATAAATAAACATTAAAAAAATTTTTTAAATAAGTAAAAATAAAAGAACTAAATTAACCATCTACAAATGAAACTACAATGTGTGAGATAGAAAGAGATTAGGAACAGATTAGACATTGCAAAAGGAAAGATTAGTGAATTTGAAGACACAGACAGTGATAAGTTTAAGATGTGTATTATAAACCTCACAGCAGCCACTAAATTAAAAAACACAGAGTTATAGCTAATAATCCAATGAAGCAAAGAGTGGAGTAACAAAAAGTACTCAATCCAAAAGGTAGAAAAGGAGGAAAAGGGAGCAAAGAACAGATAGGACAAATAGAAAACAAATAGCAAGGTAATAATCAACCTAACCATATTTAAAAACCACATTAAATGTAACTGAATTAATTAGGGGCGCCCGGGCAGCTCAGTCAGTTAAGTGTCCGACTTCAGCTCAGGTCATGATCTCACGGTTTGTGAGTTTGAGCCCTGCGTCGGGCTCTGTGCTGACAGCTCAGAGCCTGATGCCTGCTTCGGATTCTGTGTCTCCCTCTCTCTCTGCCCCTCCCCTGCTCATGCTCTGTCTCTCTCTGCCTTTCAATAATAAATAAATGTTAAAAAAATTTTTTTTAATGTAACTGAATTAATTAAATGGCAGAGATTGTCAATTTGGATTTTTAAAAAAAGATTCAACTATGTGTCTCCTAAAAAAAAAAGAAAAAGACACTTTCAACATAAAGACACAGATATTTTGATAAAAACTAAAAGGGTAGAAAAAGACATATCCATGCTATCACTAAAAAAAAAAAAAAAGCCAAAATGGTTATATTAATACCAAAGTAGATTCAGAGAAAAAATATAACCAGGAATATAGAAGGTCATTATATAATGACAAAGGGATCAGTTCATCAGGAGAACACAAGAATTATAAGTGTTTATGCACCTGAAAGCAGAGCTCCAAGATTCATGATGCAAAAACTAATAGGACTGCAAGGGGTAATCCGGAATTATATTCAGAGGTTTCAACATCCCCCTGTCAATAAGGGATAAACAAGTAGACAAAATTCATAAGGATACAGAAGGTATAAGCAACACTATCAACCACCTTGACCTAATTGACATTGATAGAACACTCAACAACTGCAGCATACATATTCTTTACAGTCAGATATGCAGGTCTGCAGCTTAGAAGAGCCTTCTATGTAGGAAAGAGACTTGAGAGTCATTAGCTTTAAGATGATAATCAGAGCCTTGAGCGTGGAGGCAAAGAGAGTGTGGAGGGTGAGAAGAGAGGATGAGTAAAGGAAGAACCAGCAGGGCAACCTGAGGAGCAATCCAGACGTAGAAGCAGGAGAGTGGGTGTAATCAAGACCACTGAAGAGTGTTTCATGCAGGTACCAGCCCATACAGTCAAGCCTGTATTTACTCATTCAATAATTCTGAGCACCTGCTACATAGCAGGCTCTGTGCCGGGGACACAATGGGGAGAGAAAAAGCAGACTTCGACTCTAGTGTCCTGGAGTTCACAATCTAGTGGGGAAGACAATCAAATAAATCTCACCAACAAATCTGTAATAACAAAGATGGTTGTGAGAGCATACACCAAAGGAATGTGAGCTTCCTGAGGAAGTAACATTTGAGCAAGATCAAGACAGGCAGGCACTAGATAAAAAGCACAGGCAACAAGAGAAAAAATAGGTAAAGTGGAATTCATCAAAATTAAAAATTTTTGTGCTTCAAAGGACATCATCAAGAAAGTGTAAACACACCCTGAGCACAGGAGAAAATGTTTGCAAAACATGTATCTGAAAAAGGATTTCTAACTAGAATATATTAAGAACTCCTAAAACTCAATAATAAAAAGACAAATAATCCAATTTAAAAATGAGCAGAGGATTTGAATAGACATTATCCAAAGTCATACAAATGGCTAATAAGCATGTAAAAGTATGCTCCAGATCATTTGCATTAAGGAAATGCAAATCAAAATCATAACGAGATACCACTGCACGCCCAAAGGGATAGTCATAATGATAACTTTTAAAGTGGAAAATAATCAGTGTTGGAGAATGTATTAGTTTGCTAAAGCTACCAGAACAAAGTACCATAAACTGAGTCCTTAAACAATAGAGATTTACTATCGCATAGTTTTAGACGTGTTAAAATATAAACTAAAGCGCATTAAAAATTTTTTTTTAATTTTTTTTTTTCAACGTTTTTATTTATCTTTGGGACAGAGAGAGACAGAGCATGAACGGGGGAGGGGCAGAGAGAGAGGGAGACACAGAATCGGAAACAGGCTCCAGGCTCCGAGCCATCAGCCCAGAGCCTGACACGGGGCTCGAACTCACGGACCGCGAGATCGTGACCTGGCTGAAGTCGGACGCTTAACCGACTGCGCCACCCAGGCGCCCCGAGTGTCAGACTCTTGATTTTGGCCCAGGGTCGTGGGATCAAGCCCCACCTTGCGCTCCGTGCTGAGAGTGGAACCTACTTAAGATTCTCTGTCTCAAATTAAAAAAAAAAAAAAAAAAAAAAAAAAGAGTTTATTTGAGCAAAAACTGATTTGAATCAGGCAGTATTCAATCTAGCAGATAGAAAGGACCTCTAAGGAGCCGTACAAAATGAAAGACTTTCATAGGCAGAAGGCAGTGGAATAAGGAAGTTACAGCAGCAAAAAAGGAGCTTGGTTATTGCGAGGTTACTTTCCCTTAGGGGACGGCAGAGGTCTATCTAGTGCTGATCAGGTGATTCCTGATTGACTGGTTTAAGATTCCATTTCTGGGACAGTTGAAACTATAATTAAGTTAACTCTCAGTTTGGCGATGTGGGACTTAGTATAAGTGACTCCACTGTGGGTCTGTTGTCTTGCTTTTAACAGAGGCTAGAAGTCCAAGATCAAGGTGTCAGCAGAGCCAGCTCCCTCCAAAGGGTCTAGAGAAGGATCTGTCCCAAGCCTCTGTCCCAGCTTCTGGTAGTCGCTTGGTTTGTGGCAGCCTACTTCCAGTCTTCACAGGGCATTCTCCTTGTGTGTGAGTCTCTGGGTCCAGATTTCTCCTTTTAATACAAGACACCAGTCATATTGGATTAGAGGCACAACCTGATCCAATATGACTTCATCTTAACTAATTACATATGCAATGACCCTATTTCCAAGTAAGTTCACATTCTGAGGGACTCTGGGACATATGAATTTTGGAGGGACATAATTCAACCCGTAACAGCAAGGATGTGGAGAAACTGGGACTCTCATACAGTGCTGGTGGGAATGTAAAATGGCGCAGCTACTCTGAAACACAGTCTGGCGGTTTCTCAACATGTTAAACATAGAGTTACCATATGATCTAGCAGTTCCACTCCTAGCTATATATCCAAGAAAATGAAAACATATGTCCATACAAAAAATGATATACAAATATTCACAGCAGCATAACTCATAAAAGGCAAAAAGTGGAAACAAACCAAATGTCCTTCAACTGATGAATGGATGAACAAAATGTAGGATTATCACACCACAGAACATTATTTGGCAATAAAACAAATGAAGTACTTAAACTTACACAATATTATACGTCAATTATATCTCAATAAAAACATAAATGAAGTACTGACACATGACTCAGCATGACAGCATAAATGAACCTTGAAAACGTTATGCTAAGTGAAAGAAGCCAGTCACAAGAGGTCACATAATGTACGATTCCATTTATAAGAAATGCAGGTTTGGCAATTTTGCAGATGCAGAAAGTAGACTGGTTGCCTAGGGCAGGGGAATTTGTGGAAGGTAGGGGGAGCTGGCTATTAATGGGTACAGGTCTCTTTCTAGGGTAATAAAAAGGTTCTGAAATTGATTGTGGTGAATATGAATATTCACTATGACTATGTGAATATGTGGTGACTATGAATATACTAAGTTTAACTGTATACTTCCAGTGGGTGAATTTTATAGTATGTGAATTATAGCTTAACAAAGCTATTACTTAAAACTAATAATAGGGGCACGTGGGTGGCTCAGTCGGTTAAGCATCCAACTTCAGCTCAGGTCATGATCTCACAGTCTGTGAGTTCGAGCCCCGCGTCAGGCTCTGTGCTAACAGCTCAGAGCCTGGAGGCCTGCTTCAGATTCTGTGTCTCCCTCTCTCTCTGCCCCTCCCCTGCTCATGATCTGCCTCTCTCTGTCTCAAAAATAAATAAAAACATTAAAAATTTTTTAAAAATAAAAATAATAAATAGGAATAAATAAACTCCTTACCATGCAAGCAAAAGAGGGAGGGGGAGGAGCATTCCAGTAAAAAACAATCACCAGAAGGTGAGCTCCAGAATGGCAGCAATTTTTGCCAGTTTTGTTCACTGCTGTCGTCCAGCACCAAAACAATGTCTGGTAAATAGTAGGTCTGGTGTGTGTATACACACACACACACACACACACATATAGTATATAATATAATGTATTACATAGTAACATGTACAAAAGCCTTGTGGCTAGCTGTCTGTAGAGCATGTGGCTCTTGATCTTGGGTTATGAGTTCGAGCCCCAAGTTGGGGGTAGAGTTTACTTAAAAAAAAAAAATTAGAAAAAAAAAAAAAATCCTGGTATCTAGAAAAGAGCACTGGCCTCTGGAGAAAAGATTCAGTGTGTGTGACTGGACGGAAGAGGACGGGCAGACCGTGCAAGTTAGAGATTTGTATCTTAATCCTAAAAGCAACGGGGAGCCACTGAGGGATTTTTAAGTGGAGATGATCAGATTTGCATTTCGAAAGACCGCACCAATAGCAGGGGACAGTCAATTAAGGTAAGGACTGAAAAGCTGGATTTAGCAACAAAGAAGTTGTTGGTGACCTTGGACAAAATCAGTCCAGGTAGTGAGATGGAGTGACTAATTTTGGGAACTGGAAAGGAAGTAGAGCTAGCAAAATTATCCTACACTTGGTAAGACCTCTCCTTATTCTCAAGTCTCCAAGGAAACCGACCAAAAATATACTTGGCTTGGGAAATAACAAAAGACATGTTCGCATGAATATTCACACACAGCCGGTTCACCAGCTGATTCTGTTTCTGTTCAAGGATTCCACACTTCTCACCCTGACACAGACTGAGGACCTGTGGCCACAGCTCTTGGTTCTCTTCTCACCAAATGCTGGCCTTTCGTTGCTGGGAGCGGTGGATGGAAGGCCACAGAGCAGGCTGCCATCATCTGAGATGTGGGGGCGCTTCGGAAACAGAACTTGTCCCCTTTTAGCTTCGCTGCACCTCTCACCTGAACTACGTACAACCCAGAACCCAAGGGCAAGCCAAGTAGATGCCCTGAAGCCCTATTCACAGAAAACTAAAGGGAAAAGCTTTTGGAATAGGGCACTTGTCCATAGTGACCAGATGTCTGAACTGAGAACCAAAAAGACTGGGTCCTAATTCTCATTCTGCCAGTCACAGTAGCAACTTAACCTCTCCAGGCTTCCATCTGCTCATCTCAGAAATTACGAGAATAAACACATGCCTTGCCCTGATCGGAGTGATTAGGAGGAAATGACAACTGCACAAGGGTGTATCTAGATTTTGTGGGGCCTGAAGTTTTCATCATTTCATAGGACCCCTTTAAGAAAAAGAATATAAAATTTTAAGAACAAAATTAGGTACAGATGTGAATATTTATAATGCAAAATTACATCAAACTACAAATTTTAAAAAGGTAATGCAAAAAATTTTTCTATTTTTTTAAAATTACACATTTGTTATATTAATTGCTTGGCATGCCACTATCCATTTTTTGTCCACTACGTTTTTGGCTACAAATTCTTTAATGGTTTCCTCAGACAAGTTTGTAATGTTTTCTATGAAGAAGGAAGATGATTCAGTCTTTTTCTCTCACTGTTGATCAAAATTTGCTCTTTATTATTCCTAGTTCAAAAAGATTCTTCCGTCATCCCCACTTATTATTTTAAAATCATTCTCAACTTTGGGGAAATCTCCATCAAGTTTCTTTTCTTTATGAGCTATATGATTTCAAGGACTTCCGCATTTTCTTGTCCAGTGATTAATCTTTTATATCTCTTCATTCTTCTGGTGCTGGACACTCTAGGAACAAAGGACCTCTGGTACCTTCAGGTCACCATGCTTGTGATTCAGCACAGTGGGGGTTAGAAGTATTCTAGAAGCCTCTACTACACTGGGAAGGTGAGCAATAACTTAACTATATACAGGAACCTAATATATGTGTCACACTTAACTCAAATTAAGTGTATTCCCTACTCCAAAATGCCTAAAAATGCTCATGGCTACTTCAGTGCCCTCCTCCCCCGATAGGGAAGTCATAGGTGAAAAGAGACCACTAGTGGTCTTAACAGAGTTGGGTTAAAATGTCTTAGTTTGGGGGCACCTGGGTGGCTCCGTCGGTTAAGCGTCTGACTCTTGATTTCCGCTTAGGTCATGATCTCAGGTTTAGTGGGTTCAAGCCCCATGTGGGGCTCTGTGCTGACAGTGCGGAGCCTGCTTGGGATTCTGTCTCCCTCTCTCTCTGCTCCTCCACCACTCGCACTCTCTCTCCCCCGAAATAATAATAATAATAATAATAATAATAATAATAATGCCAGGTTTTACTACCTTTATAAAAACACGACCTTTTCCATGGCCATAGAGGGGGCCTGGGAGGGTGAGGATCCAGAAAATGAAGTTGCGTCAGCACTGGGGCAAATCACCTAAGGCTACAAAGGGCTCTTTATACGGCTGAGTCGAGCCAAGAGGGAGGAAAGGTTACTCACGTTTGGAGGGAGGTTCAGCGGCCTGGCCAGCATGGCTCACAGCTCGTGGCCGGCCCAAAGCGTGCCCAGTGAAAAAAGCTGTGGCCACTGACAGCCAAACCCCACGCAGAGGTCCCGCCGACCCACTTGCCCCCTCCTGTGGCCCCCACTCGAGGTCCGGAGTGTCAGGTGCGTCCAGCCCACCTTTAAGATCGGCATACCTCCACCTCCGGTTTCAAAAGGAGCGCGCTCCCTCGGACCCGCCCCTCACTTCCGTCCTGAAAACCCTTTCATCCCACCAGGTCTCGCGATATCACGACTTCTCGCCTGTCCCGGCTAACCCCGGAGAGCAGCCCCCGCGGGACTCCTGGTGGTGACTTTCCCTGGTGGTGACTTTCTTGGGTAGTGTTTGGGACGAGAGCTCTTCGCCTGGCACGTTTTCTAGCAGCATGGACCGGGCTGTTAAGGCGCACTTAAGTCCATCAGGCCCGAGGTTCGGATCAGGAGCGGAGGGGTGGGGATCCGCCTTCAACCTGACCCTGGTCCGGTTCTGTCGTATATGGGTGATAAGGACTCAAAAATATTAATGACTGCCGGACACTGGGCTCTATACACGTCATGTCTTTTAATTCCCACAATAACCCCAAGAGAAAGGCGTGGTTTTTACCCTGGTTGTACAGATGGGGAAACAGGCTCAAAAATGGAGGAATCTGCTGAAAGCGGGAAAGGGTGTGACCAGTCTGAATGTAAGGCCTCATTACGTGGTAAAGCAATCTGTCAGCAGACTCCTAGATTCCTAGAGGACACTGTAGCTCAGTGAAAAGTATTCCATCTTTGGGTTCACAAGACTCATGTTCATATGCAAATCCAGACACTTTCTATGCTGTGTGACCTTGAACAACTTGCTTAACCTTTCTGAGACTCAACTGATAGATAAGGATATTAATACTTTCACGGGATTATGAGGATTGGGTGTATATTCAGTGCCTACTCCAAAATAAGCATTCAATAAATGGAAGTTATAGCTATTAATGATCTTTTTAACCCCTTATATGTTGTGCGGTGTTCAGTGTGTAGGAGGTACTTAATTTAATAAACCATAACTGAGTGAGTGAATGAATGGAGAGAGAAATGAAATAAGTCTGGCCAGATACCAGGTGGTCCCTGCCTCCAATCCCCTAATCTCTTACCCCACTTCCCTGATATGGCTACACCTCAGAGGGCTTAAAGTAGAAAATGACTCTTCAGGGGCGCCTGGGTGGCTTGGTCGGTTAAGCGTCCGACTTTGGCTCAGGTCATGATCTCACCGTCCGTGGGTTCGAGCCCCGCGTCGGGCTCTGTGCTGACAGCTCAGAGCCTGGAGCCTGTTTCAGATTCTGTGTCTTCCTCTCTCTCTGCTCCTCCCCTGTTCATGCTCTGTCTCTCTCTGTCTCAAAAATAAATAAACGTTAAAAAAAAAAGAAAAGAAAAGAAAAGAAAATGACTGTTCATCCTCCTTTTCCCAAACAGTTGTGTGTATGTTAACTTGTTACCAAAGTAGCGTACAGAAAAGTGCACAAATCTTAAGTGCACTTAAGTTCTTATGAAATGAACACACTGACTGGTATAACCAGCCCCATGATGAAGAAGCAAAACATTACCAGCCCCCAGAATGCCCTTCATGTTTCTTTCTCATCATACTCCCACTATGGGATAACCACTATCTTGCCTTCTAATAACTGAAATTAATTTTGCTTGCTTTTGCACAGGATGCACCTGGAATCACACAGCATGTGCTAATCCGTAACTTCCTGGATTTCCCTGTCTCCTTGATTCTAGTGGGAATCCAAGAAGAAGCGCGGTGGGGTTGCCTCCCAGGTGGTCAGGGCTACTCCCCGATGCCACCCACCTCAACATCATGGCTAGCCTGTCTACATGCTCACTGGCCCGTGGATTCCTGTGCCCATGGACTCCTGGCACAGCTCTCCCTTTCTGAGGTAAGAAAGAATCTTCTGCTGCTGCTTCTCAGCTTTTCATAAGGGTTCCCATGATAGAGGTGTATGTCCCTGGTGACCCCTGCCTGTGCTCTTATACCCCAGATCTTTCCTTCTCCACCAGGAAGGCCCTGGGAGAGTAGAGGATGGGGATGTGCTGATTCACAAGGTGGTCATGCCCAGCTTCACACCATTCCAAGTAACACTTCTCCCCCTGCTTTGTTCAGTGTGCCCCTTCCCGCTCCATCGAAAACTGTTTCTCTCTCTGGGTGATGAACTCTTGGGGCCTCTGCTGTTCCTCCGTGCAGCCTAGCATCTGCCACATTCTCTCTGCCCACTAGACATGTTTGTTCATTCCTGAACCCCAATTGCGGGCATAATTTTTGTCTTCTTCCAGAGGATTCCTGATGCCTTGCAGATTGAGGGATGTGGCTTAAGGGTCTTGGGCGTTCTGCCTCGAGGGGGCAGTGTCTCCTCACACCACAAGACAGCCCAGGCTTTAGCCCCGTCAAGAAGCCCCATTATACAGATATTATCATCAAACCCATGTTACATATGAGGAGGGTAAGGCTCAGAGAAGTTTAAGGGATTTGTCCAAAACCATATAGTTCATAAGTGACAACAGGTAGACCTCAGGAATGCCAGTGATGCAGGCCTAGAAGGCTTGGTATCTGCTAAAGGCTACCGTTCACTGAAACTAAAATGAGACACATGGATATTTTGCAGATTTCATATCTTGTGCTCAAACAAATCCAGGACAAAGGTTTTCTAATTTCCAGATGGCAGATACAGAAACTGAGGTCCAGAGAAATTAATTATTCTGCCTGAGGTCACAGGGATAGAGAAAGGCTAAACTAGATTCAGCCCCTCCCATCCCACACATGGACCCGGAAGCCTGGCTCTTTCCTCTGTGCCCTGCCACACTCATCAAAAGGATTCTGACAAGTGCAGATATGAGTGGCTACATGGGTAATATAGGACAGTGGGGACTAGGCATTTACCCAAAGAATACAAAAATACTAATTCAAAGGGATACATGCACCCTGATGTTTATAACAGCATTATCGACAATAGCCAAACTATGAAAATAGCCCACGTGTTCATTGACTGATGAATGGATAAAGAAGATGTGTGTATATACACAACAGAATATTACTGAACTATGAAAAGGAATGAAATCTTGCCATTTGGAACAACATGGAAGGGGCTGGAGAGTTATTACGCTAAGTGAAATAAGTCAGTCAGAGAAAGACAAATACCATACGATTTCACTCATATGTGGAACTTAAGGAAAAAAATGAGCAAAGGGGAAAAAAAGAAAAAGAGGGGCAAACCAAGAAACAGGCTCTTACCTGTAGAGAGCAAACTAATGGTTACCAAAGGGGAGGTGGGGGGGAGGGTGGGGGAAATAGGTGGTGGGGATTAAGGAGTGCACTTGCTGTGGTGAAACTAATATTACACTGTATGTTACCTAACTGGAATTTAAATAAAAATTAAAAAAAAAAAAAAAAAAGGACAGTGAGGAAGCATTCTAGAGAGAGCAGAACACGGACCACCAAGGGACAAGTTTTGGTTCTCTATTAATGTGTAACAAACAGCCTGCCCCCAATTTAGTGGCTTAAAATAAAATTTTATTTTTATCTTTCACAGTCCTATGGGTTGACTCCACTCAGCTGGGCAGTTCTCACTGGGGTCTGTCATGCATTTGCAGTCAGATTGAAGCTGGGCTGGAGTCATCTGAAGGCTCATCTGGGCTGGATGTCCAAGACGGCTTTTTATTTTATTTTTTTTTCTTTTCAAATTTGTTGCAATTCTAGTTAGTTAACATATAGTGCAATATTGGTTTCAGGAGTAGAATTCAGTGATTCATCCCTTACATACAATACCCAGGGTTCATCACAGCAAGTGCCCTCCTTAGTACCCATCACCCATCTAGCCCATCCCCCACCCACCTCTCCATCAACCCTCTGTTTGTTCTCTATTTTTAAGAGTCTCTTATGATTTGTTTCCCTGAAGCCCTCCATGATATGCCACAAGCCATCACCTCCAGTTTTTCTCCTTTGCACACCATGTTACACTGAAACAGCAGAGTCCCCTAATCAGGTTGATCCTAAGGCAAGACCTGACTGAGGTTCTGGTTCCTTAGCCTCTCTTGGTTCCTGACTATTTCCCGAGCCTGATTCTGGAGGCTTCATGTCAATTTTGTGTGTTTCCGGATATCATTCCAGGAAATTTCTCTTCTACTTAAGTGAACCAGAGTCCATTTCTGTTGTCTGCAATTAAGAACCCTAGTCGGCACAAAGACCCATTGAAATCTTCAGCCAGAGGAAGTGACATGATCAGAGCACTTTATGGGCGAGAAAAAATAGAAAAATCTGATAAAGATAGATTGAAGAGAGAAAAACAGGAATGAGAGAGGCCAGTTGGGAGGTCTTCATGACGTTTGGGGTGTATGATGAAGCACAATATTGCCAGTGCCAAAGAAGTGGGAGAAACAGCAGCTTTTGGCCACTGACTGGATATGGAAAAAAGAAGAGAAGGGAAAGTCCACGTTGACAGAGTTTTGAGTCTTAGCAACTAGGAAAACAATAATGTTACAAAGAGAAACAAGCAAGTCAGGGAAAACAGTTTGGAGGGGGAAATCTTCTATCCATTTATTCAACAACTATTAATTGCCTGCTCTTTGCCAGGCACTGTTCTAGGCATTGGGAAGACATCAGTGGGGAAAACAAAGTCTCAGTTCTAAATTAATAAATACATACATGAGATAATGAACCTGCTTTAATAAAGCTTCAGTTTGTGGTGCCACACACCCACATCAGAACATATCTAACTGGCAGCCAGAACTTCAGGAAAAATCCTAGGCTGGGCCTGAAGACAAATTGGTAGTCATTGTCATAGACGTTCATTCATTTATTCATTCATTGGTATTTATTGAGTACCTACTATGTACTCAGTACCATTCTTGCCATAAACATACAACAAAAAAAATAAAAGAGGGGCTCAGCTCTCGTGGAGTTTCCATTATAGAGTACAGAGGCAGACAGTAAACAAATACACAAATATGTCAGATATGTGATGTGTACTATGAAGAGAAATAAAGCAAGGGAAAAGGAAGAGGAAGTTTGCTGTTTTAGATAAGATAGGTTGTTCTGCAAAGTCCCCTCTTGTAAGGAGATATCTGAGTGAAGTCCTGAATGAAGAGAGGCAACATCCACATGGTTACTAGGGGAAACCTATTTCAGGCAGAGGGAATAGTAAGTGCAAAGGCCCTGAGGCAAGACAATTTGGTTTCCGCAAAGAACAGCCAAGAGAACAGTGTGGCTAAAGTAAATGGGTAAGGGCAAGAGTAGGAAAAGAGGTAAAGGTGGGAGTGGGAGTGGGAGCCAGATCCTGTAGGGCCTTGCAAGTCATTGCAAGTACTTTGGCTCTTGTTCTGAATGAGATAGAAAGACTTTGGAGAATTTTGAGCAGAGGAAGCACACGACATGACTAACACTTTAAAAGGATTGTTCTGGCTGCTATATATAGAGTAGACTGGGGGTGTGCAAGGGCAGAAGCAGGGAGACCAACTAGCAGACAACTGCAGTCATTCAAGGCAAGAGACCCGGGGTGGCTTGGACCAGGATGGTGATGAGGGAGGACATGACATGTGATCAGACTCTAGAAATAAACAGAAGGAGAACCGACAGGATTTTCTGATAGATTGCATGTGAGGTGTCAGAGAAATAAAGGAGTCCAATGTCTCCAGAGCTTTTAATAGGAGCGGCTAGGAGAGCAGTTGCCATTTACTGAATAGAAAGAATTGAGAATTATATCCAGAGCTTCAAGAAAGAGTAAAACTGTCCCCAGCTTTCCTGCCTGGAAGGAATAATTTGGCTCCCAAGCCATGATGGGGACCCAAAGTAAAGCACTCCTGTGAGGGCAAGGGGCAGGGGTGCATTAGCCTAGCATAGGCTATCAAGGCCGAGATGGGAGAAGCTGAAGTCTGCAAGGGGAGTGGAGGGAGCAGCAGCAATGGCAGCGATTTACAAAGGGATTAAATAACCCTTCTAACAAGGGAGGAGGACATCACAGAAATAGAAAGGGAGAAAATGAAAATATTTAAATGTTTATTTATTTTTGAAAGAGAGAGAGAGAGAGTAAGGGAGGGGCAGAGACAGAGGGAGACACAGAATTTGAAGCAGGCTCCAGGCTCTGAGCTGTCAGCACAGAGCCTGATGTGGGGCTTGAACCCATGAAACGTGAGATCATGACCTGGGCCGAAGTCAGATAACCAACCGAGCCCCCCAGGCACCCCAGAAAGGGAGAAAATTAGAATAAACCTTGTGGTGTTGGACTGGAATTGAAGGTATGGTGTGCACTCTTGGCTTTCTGCATAGAGAGATTGATTGATCTATCAATAAATAGAAATGTGTGTGTGTGTGTATATATATATATATATATATACACACACATATATGTGTGTGTGTGTGTGTATATATATATATGTGTGTGTGTGTGTGTGTGTGTGTATATATATATATATATTCCTAGCACTGAGAGGCCCAAAAGCAGTGACACTCCAAGAACAATGAACACACCTAGCACCCAGATCTTGATTTCTAAATATCACTCTCCATTAAAAAAGAACAAAGGTGCCTTGGATAAATGGCTGGTTGCAGGGCTGGAGCAGAGAAAGTACAAGATGAGCCTGGAAGTAAGGAAGTGCTCAAAGAATTATGATAGAAGCCAGCTTGGCAGGTGGCCAAATCTGGGAAATTTTTGAGCATCAAAATAAATAACGATTCAACAAGTAAAACACTCACGCCTATAATAATGGGGCCAAAGATGCATACCCCTAATGTAATCATGAGGAAACAACAGATAAACCCAAATTGAGAGACATTCTGCAATATAATAGGTCTGCAGTCTTTTGAATTGTCCTGATCACGAAAGCAAAAGAAACCTTAGACACTGTCTCAGACTGAAGGAGTCTGGAAAGACATGATAACTGAATGTAATGAATAATTCTGGACCTGGATCCTTTCATCATTGGGCCAATTGATGAAAGTGCAATAAGGTCTGGGTATTAGACAATATGAATGTATCAATGTTAATTTCCTGATCATGAGCATTGCATTGTTATGTAGGAGAATGTCGTTTAAAAAAATCTATTCATTTTTTGAGAGAGAGAGCGTGGGTGGGCAAGGGACAGAGAGAGAGGGAGACACAGAATCTGAAGCAGATTCCAGGCTCTGAGCTGTCAGCACAGAGCCCTACGGGAGGTGTGAATTCATGAACCTGTGAGATCATGACCTGAGCTGAAGTCAGACACTCAACCACTCAACCGACTGAGCCACCCAGGTGCCCCAAGAACGTCCTTTTTTTGTAAGACATATACACCAAGGTATATGGAGTGATGGGACATCATGTAAGCAACTTACTCCCAAGTGGTTCAAGGAAGGGGAAAGTTCTTTGTATATTGTAATTTTTCTTTTACATCAAATAAAAAGAAAAAAGACAAGGAAGGAGTGAATGAAATCCCTGAGGCAGTGGGGAGTGAGGGGGCGTGGTCAGCCAGTGCACAAAATAGTAGAATATTTCTAAGGAGAGGGCAGTTAATGACGTGTCATGTTGCAAAGAGATGGAAGAGGAGCAAGATTGAGGGAAAAAAAAGTATTAAACTTACAAAATTGTTTCTATGTTATCAATCAGGGCAACAGCTGTTTACATATGCAGCATAATGGGAGCTAAATCAGTTATTCATCACGAGAATGCTGGCTGTGCCTATGGATTTCTACAACTTCTTGGCATCCTGGGCCTTGGGATTCAGAGGCTGGAAACCTGCTTTCACTACAAACCATCACGATTTTAAGAAGAAAATCCTAATGACATAATCATATTAGCTCTTGTCAGGAGAGCAGATCTCCCTAATTCCTAGTTTTAGAAGGTTTCTTTCTTTAGTATATTCTCATTATATGCAATGCTCACATTTGGGGCCAAAAATATTCTGAATATGGAATTATTGTGCCCAAGTAATACGTGTTCATTATAAACAAAAATGTGGATAAAGAGAACAAATTTTAAACCACCTATAATCCCATCATCCAGAAATAGTTTCCATTAGCAATTTGCTGCTTATTTTAGACTTTTAAAATTCAAATCACATCTATAAATTTTTGTTGCACTAAAGGAAGGATCCTGCCCTGTGCTATTTTGTATCGTGTACACACACACACACACACACACACACACACACACACACACCATATAGAGCAAACACTGTCTCAGTCACTAAATATGCTTCAACCACCTCACTTTTAAGGACGCTGTGAAGAATTCCATTGAGCAGATGGGCGTTGATTTATGTAATCATGTTCCTATTTGAGGACTTTTGCATTGGGCGCAGAGAGACCGCGCCTCAGAACTTGCCCACGAAGCAGGGGCGACTAGGGAGGATGAGAGGTTGGGGGATAGCTAAGTCACACGGAACAAGGTTTCAAGTACACAGAGGAAAGGTCATCGAGGCCACGGCCGGCAGAATTCGAAGATCTGAAGGAGTCGGGTTGTACCCCAGGACAAGGGGCGCCGAATGGGTGGACCTCGAGACCCGAAGAACTGAAGCGAGACCCGTGGTGGTGGCGGCGGCGGCTGCGGGCGGCCCAGGCTCGAAAGCTAGTGCACCACCGCTCCTCACCAACAGAGGGCGCTGGGGCCACAGCAGTACGCAGTGGGCGGGTGCCAGCTGCCGGCCAGATGTGGGGAGCCGGACCGCGGGAGACGCTAGCTCAACCCCAGCCCCTCCAGGCCTGCAGGCAGGGAGAGAGCGAAGACGGGATGCAGGGGCAAGGGTGATGGCAGAATACGCCACCATCACTGCTCTGCAGGGTCCTAGTTTGCCTTCCCTTGTAGGGCAGAAGTGAGGAGAGGGAAGCCTCCTGCCCAGAAGGGACTCTGATTCCCACAAAAGCAAAGTATGGGCTGGCAGCCACCCTGAGGCTGGCTCGGCAAGACAGAGCCAGGTCCACCGGGTGGGGCTCCGGGCCAGGGGAGACCCACGCGACTGTCTGCGGCGGGAAAGAGAGCCGGCCTTGAGGGCTTTGAGCTTCTGGAGTACCCAGCCCTCGAGTCCAGACGTCCAATACACACCACAGCACACCACACACAACCTCCCTGCACTCTTTCTGCCCGGGTGCGGTGTGCATTCAAGAAGAGAGAAATTGAGGCACAGCCGGACAGAGCACTAACTAGACCTGCTCCCCCCCCCCCCCCATGTTGCCTGCAGCGGAGAAGTTGGGCTAGACGGCCGCAGTTCGAAGTTCCAATTAAGGATCCTGGGCCGGGGACAACCCCAGGGACCCCGCCCCCATGGCCTGCCAGCTGTCCCCACCCCGGCTGCTTCCCTGACTCCGGAGTAATCAGCTGCTGCGCACGGCTGTAATTGACGGTGCAGGCCCGGTCTGGCAGAGGGCCGGCGGGCGGCGCAGGGGCGGGCGAGGGGCTTAATTGCAGGGCTTCAGGTCGCAGTCTGGGCTGCAGCTTCGCTTGGGGTGGGGGAAGGAAAGGGACAAACACTAAGCTCGCAGAGCCTGGTCTCAGGGGGAAGCTAAAAGACCTTCCATTCGGTAGTAGGGGATCCCTTCCCCGAAAAGTGGGGATGGAGGGGCTTGAACCCTAGCGAGAGTTTCGGAGGAGGAGCTGGACGTCTCTGGAGAGCTAGGCAGAGGGGGGTAGATTCCAAACTCCCCACGCCAACCCCAAGGAGCCCTGGTTCATCCTGTCCGAGACTCCTCCCCTCGTTATGACCCTCCCTCCACCACCACCCGCCGCTTCCCTTTCTGCCGCCCCCGTCACCCCCCCTTCTCGTATCCCCAGGGCGCTCCCACCCTGGGGAAGAATGTGCCCTCCTAGCGCACCCTTGCCATGGTAACGGCACACCCCCACCCCCGCGCACCGCAGCGGCCGGGCCTGGCCCGCAGGGCGGCGAGAAAAGGGGGAGTGGGCGCCTCCCAGCCCCGCGGACACACCTCGACTGCCCTAGTTGCCACAGTAACCGGGGAAGTTTCGAAGTGCGCAGGCGCAAAGTGGCACAGGGCTCTACTCCTGATCCTTCACCCCTCTAATCCACCAGCAGAGAACCCTGGCTCCTAGGAGAGACAGCCACTCATCCCCCTCCACCCCCGCGCAACTTCAAGGACAAAGTCTGGAGAGGGATCATGGGGCGTCCCAGCTTCCACGCACCTCAAGCCTAGGGAGCAAACGTGGCCAGAGGGCTCAAAGAGTCTGAAACCTGAAAAGGGATCCCCCTGTCCCCAGCCTGCCCACCTCCCCAACAGAGCCTGAGGGGGGCGCTGGCAGCAGGAAGCCCGGAATGGCCCCGGAGGCGCACAGGCCCCACAGTGGAGCGGTGATTACAGGGACCTGTCCCTCCCGCCCCCGGCTCCCACTCTCATTAAGTCATTTTTTCCCCTGTTGGAAAGTCCCCGTGCCTTGAGCGCAGGGGTTGGGGCGACCGCAGGCAGCTGCCGGCAACCACATGAGAAGGGGGGGTGGTGGAGGGGAGGAAGGGGGCCGCGACTAGAGCCTGGCCAAACTCCAACGTGGAAGGCCCCCTGCCGGGGGCTAGCTGGGGGCGCATTGATCTGGGAGGAGGAGGGCTTGGAGAAGCTGACCTAGCTTCTCATCCTGGGTCTTCCTAGAGTTGTTAGGGCCTCTACCTCTGCCTCTTTCCTCTTATTTCAGCCCTGGGACCTTGAGTGACTGGAAAGCAGGATGCCTGGGTTCTGATCCCCACCCCGGTCTGGCTGGCGCTCCCTGACCCTTAACCTGACCACTGCCTGCTGATCTGTCCACCACCCTCATTCTCTGTTAGTTCTCCCTCTCCCTCCAGCTGGGGCCGTCCAGGCTCTATCAGACCATACTAGTTTTTCCTCCTGCAAGGAGGTGACCCAGGGTCCATCAAGGTGAAAGGTATTGGGGACCAGGACAGTTCCCTTCCCCTCTAATCTATGGTCCACCATCTGTTCTTATTCCAAAATTGCAACCCTGGTCCTCCCCCAAGCTATTTGGCAAGTTCTTCCTCCCATCTACCTCCATCACCCCCCATTTCCAGTCAGCACATTGATTTCTGTCTTGCCCTTCAGCCAGGATGCCTAAGCCCCGTGCCCCTTGGGCCCTATTTTCCTGCCCTTCATCACCTCCACATCTCCCTTTAGGACCATTGCCAGATCCTACATCCCCCTTTTCAGTTGTGGGGTCCAGCTTTTGCCCTGAGACCCTAGCCAGCTTCTGGCCCGGAGGGAGGATATGGAGTGGGTAACACCTTGTTTGTTCCTTCCCCAACTTTCACTCTCTTCCTTTACAGATCCTGCCAGCATATATCAGCTCACCAGGACTTGATTGGAACACGTCCTTCCCCCCACAACGTGGTGTCCAGCCCCTGCCCCACCCCACCACTCACTCCTCTCTGGAGGCAGCAGGCTCTGCAGTATTCCTGCTCCTACCTCATTATCCCAGCCCTGATCCTGTATCTCTCCAGTCTCTCCTCCCCCTGGCTCTGTGCTCCTTAAGCCTGGAAGGCACCAGAGGGTGAGGTCAAAGCTAATACGCAGTGGACACTGCTGGGGGTGGGAGTGCTCCCCACTCAGGCCTCTCTTCCTCACCCCCTACCTCTTTTCTCCTCCTCCCTGGGATGGGAGGGAGCAAGGGGGCGGGGAACCCAGCCCCCACAGCTCCCTCCTGGGTGAACAAGAGGAAAGGAATGAGGCAGGTGTGTCGGGCTGCTCCCGCTTACCCCTCCTCCCCGGGGGACTCTAACCCGCCTGCCTGTGGGGCTGTCTTTTGGGGGTTGGGGAGAGAAACTCTGTCCTCCCCAGAAGCAGCGGAGCTGAGCATGTGGAAGGCCTGGCTGTCGTAGGCATGTCCAGGAGCTGCCGGGATGCAGGCAGTTGGCGGAGAGGAAGCTGAAGGCAAGCTAGTTGGGGCAAAACTCCCAACAGGGATACACCACCATGAGAGCGTCCTTTCCTTCTCACCCCTACCCTGAGGTAGGGAGACATGGGCTAAGGAAATATGGGGGTTCGTGTAGGCTGGCAATCGGGAAAAGAAACAAGACTTCATCCTTGTCTGGTTCATCCAGAAGGGTGCCATTCTGGGTAAAATGAGGCAGGAAGCAGGATCCTCAACTTGGAGCAGCAGGAGGTCTGGATGAAGTAGGTGAAGTGTTCTTTCTCTGAGATACCGACCACTCTACCTCCCTCTCTACCACCCTCCTCCTTGAGGGTTTGGGACAAAGGAGGCCGAGGAAGGATGTCCCTTCGCCTCTGGCCTTACTTACATACTCCATCTCCCCTGCATGCACTCAGAGAGACCAGCATCCAGACAGTGAGTCTCCTAGCCCTCCCCCACCACCCTCCTCCCTGCCGCACCTTCCAGCCCCACCTGCTCCCTGGGGCGCTGGGCTGGCTGGGTTGAGCTGGGTCTTGCCCAGGATTACTCCTCGCAGAGTGTCTGTCTCTGCCGAAGGGTGCTGCTGGGCACCGCCACTCGTCCTGGCTTGTGGCAGAGGGCTCAGGCACAAGGTGGACAGCTAGAGCTCTGGAATGAAGAGCTCCGGATCCAGCTTCTTGACAACATCCCCCTTAGCCTCCATTCAGGCAGGTCCCATCTGGTTTGGAAGATGGCTGTAGTTTCCTAACTGGCCCCTTGTTGTTAACTCCTCCCCTCTTCATTCAGTTCCCCAGCACAGTGAGCCATGTGGGAATCAGACCATGACACTCACCTGTTCAAGACCCTCTGAAAGTTTCTCATTCCTCTGAAAATCCCAACTCCTTACGATGGCCCAGAGGGACATGTGATGTGACTCCTGCCTGCCCTCCGAGCTCCTCTCCTGCTAACCTGCCCTTGATTGCTTCATCTGATCACACTGGCCTCTTGGCTGTTCCTCCTGAGGAGATCTCTCTCACCACCCTCTCTCATCACCGACCTCTGGCATTCACATGGCCTCGGCCTGGAAAGCCCTTTCCCTCAATCTGTGCAGGGCTATCTTCGGCACTGAGGTCTCAGCATGAGTAACATAACTCAGAGAGGCCTCCTCAGACCAATGACTTTATCTAAAGAGGCCACACTCCTACCTTTGTGTCTATCAATAAATGAATCGATGAAAAAGATGTGGGGTGTGTGTGTATACATGCAGCCATAACAAAGGAGGAGATCTTGCCATGTGCAACCATATGGATGGACCTTGTGGGTATTATGCTAAGTGTAATAAGTCTGACTAGAAAGACAAATACCCCATGAGTTCACTCTTATGTGGACTCTAAAACACAAAACAAATTAATGAACAAACAAAAAGCAGGATCAGACCTATAAACACAGAGAACAAACTGATGGTTGCCTGAGGGGAGGTGGGCGAGGGGATGAACCAAATGGGTGAAGGGGAGTGGGAGACAATGGGCTTCCAGTTATGGAATGAATTAGTCACAGCACTACAAGGCACGGCATAGGGAATAGAGTCAATGGTATTGTAATAGCATTATATGGTGACAGATGTATAGAGATGTTGAATCACTACGTTGTATACCTGAAACGAACGTAACATTGCGTGTCAACTGTACTCAAATAAAAACAGGCTTTTAAAATGCAAACATAAAAAATAAAAACTAAAAGGACCCCACTCCCCACACATCACTCTACATCCAGCACCGTTCTTTATTTGCTTCGTGGTACAGAGCATTGTCTGAGATGACCTGGTTTGTATATTTACTTGTTTATTGTCCCTCTCTCCCAACCAGAATGTAAACTCCAAGAGGCCGGGTGCTGTGTCTCTCTTATTCACATCTGTCTCCCCAGCACCCATCGTCCCCTGCAGAGTGCCAGGCCACAAAGAGTGCAAAATAAATATTTGTTAAATGAATGATGAGGGACAGAGGCCCTTGGGGGAGGGCATCCTAGGCCTCTACAGAATCACTTCAGCTCAGTTACGTCCTTTTCTTCTTTTCTAATCATCTTTCCCCTGCCCTTCAGCTTCCAGGGTTAGAGGTGAAGGCACGAAAGGAGACAGGCCCAGAGGCTGCCTGGCTGACACTTGCCCTCTGGTGTGGGTGTCGGGCAATCCCCAGCCCAACTGAGCCGGCTAAGCTTAGGGCAAGAAGCAGGGAGGCAAATCAGTCCTGGACCCCCCAGAAGTGAGTGGTGGGGTCCAGGCAGGCCTGGACTCTCCCCTGATTGCAGACTTGACCCTCAGAGACGGGAGGTTCCTATCGGATCAGATGGTCCAAACTCCTCTCCCAGGAGCCAGGGCGACGCTGCTGCCGGGCCAAGATGGCAAGCCGCACAGGGCCGGGCTCAGGGAGGGGAAGGAAGCCTTCCGCTCACTTGCAGACGCTGACCCACTCGGTGATACGGCACTCCTCGCAGACCACGAAGCAGCACCAGTGGAAGCGGCAGTGGCAGCGCTCGCTGCGCGTCTGGCGCAGGATGTTGTGGCCGCGGCCGCAGCACATGCTACCGCAGCCGTCGGGGCCCGCGCTGCTCTTGTTGCACAGGCGGCCCACGGTGCCCGCCGAGTCCAGGCGCGGCTCGCGCTCGCAGAAGTCGGGCGACTTCTCGAAGTAGACCAGGTCGGCGGGGCTGGCCCGGCGCCGCGGCCCCGGGACGCCCGGGGCTGGCGAGGGGGCCCCCGCGGGGCCGGGCTCCAGCTGGCCACCGTTGCGGTTGTGCGGCCGGATGAGCGTGGCGCGGTGGAAGCGGCTGCGCAGCAGCGCCCCCACGGCGCGGAACTCCGGCGTCACCTGCCAGCACGTCTTGAGCTGGCAGCTGCCTGACGTGCCGTGGCACTTGCACTTCCGCCGCATGTTCTCCATCACCGCCTGCAGAGGGAGGCACGGCGAGGGGTGACGCCCGCGGTCGGCCCCACGGCCCTCCTCCCAGCGCAGGCACTGGCCTGCGAGAATCTCCTCGGAGACTTCTGAAACCGACTCCCATTGAAAGGATGCAAAAGCTGAGGCCCAAAGCGGGGCAGAGTGGGGAGGCGGGCGCACAGCTCCTGAGCCAGGCAGTCGGGAGAAGAACTCCGCCTGCTTTTCTGCTGTTCTCCCATCCGCCTCCCACAAGGCCAGGTCCTGGGGGAATTCCCTCCTTCCTCCCCTCTTCTCCTTTCCCACCAGCTGCAGGGGGCCCTTGGGGCTGGAGGCTCTTGCTTCCTGAGGGGGGATCCCAGATCCTCAGGGAAATTCCCTCTCCTTCCATCCCTCAGGTGGGGGCCAGAAGCAGGGGGTTGCTGGCCCCACTGTATCCTATCCCCAAAGCCTCTGGCCTCGATCCAGGCTGTGAGTGGGGGCTGCGGGGAGGCTGAGAAAGCCCCTTTCCTCCTCTGGGCCCTGCAGCCCTTTGCAGGGAGCCTAAGGAGGGGACAGGAGCTGAGGAGTCTCCCCTTCACCCCATTATACCGGCTGGAGCTTATTCTGCCCACTGCTGAATGTCACAGTTCCTCCTAGGGAACAGTGAGCACCAACCGGGGCCAAAAGCTCTACCTGAATACAGAATGGGAGCAGCCCCCAGAAAGCCAGACCCTCAGCCCAATGAAAGCGAGAAGTTCCCAAGCATCCAAGGGAGGTCGTTACAGGGGTGTGGTATACCGACCCCCTGCCCAACTCTCAACCTGCCCTGGAATCTCCTCCCAAAGGACCCCTTGACATTATCCTCATTAGAGACACTGGAGACATCTTCCTTTCCCGGGACTCCATTCCAAAACACAGCGGCAGACAGGGAGAGCAGTGATCTGGGGCCCTCACACCTGGGCGGTTAGGGCCAGAAGAGAGAGACCCTCCCTGCCCTCTGAGTGTTAAAGGGCTCCGCAGCTTGTAGGTGCAGCCTGTGGTGGCAACACCATGGAGGAACGAGCCCAGGGCCTCGGCTGGCCAACGGCTCCAGAACATTCGCTTCCCACAGACAGCAGCCATTAATTAACCAGTTTAACGAGGAGTAGGAGGCACTGTTGGTATGGGCTGGGATAGCATGGAAGCTTGGGAAAAGAGCTGCACTAATAGGGCAGGGCTGGGTGGAAGCTGGATGTGACCCGAGGGTGGATATGCCTCAGTTTACTTCACCTCTAAGTCAGGATGGGAAGAGCTGAATCAGCTCCGAGTCTTTGTGGAAGGAGTTGGTGAAGCACCGGGCCCAGAGGACAGGAGAAAGGGGAGTCAGGAGGCGCAGGTGCCAGGCCAGGTGAGGGGAAGCCAGAAAGGAGGCCTGAGCAGGCCAGGCAGAGCCGAGAGAAGGCATAGGGGCTGAACAGCCAGAAAAGGAGGGTGCTGGGCTACCACGAAGGCTAAGGAGGCATCTTAGTGGAGGCACGCACCCAGCGCAGACGACCCTGCGGAGCGAAAGGCTCAGCTGCCTGGCGATGAATCCGCCTCTATCCCTTCCTTACCAGCTGCACCACCTTGGGCAAGCTTCTTCATCTCTCTGTACCTCACTTTCCATATTTGAACACGAGGCCGCTACTAGCACCCTCATAGGTAGTTGTAAAGATTAAGAAGGCTAATATGTGATGTGGTGTGGTGCTCCAGACGGTACCTAACACATAGTAAGCACTCAATAAATGCAAGCGATTGATTCTTTCTTTCTTTCCTTTCTTCTTTTTCTTCTTCTTCTTCTTCTTCTTCTTCTTCTTCTTCTTTTTTTCTTTTTTTTTAATTTATGACCTTTGAGGGAGTACGAACATTCAAGGATAGGGAGAAAAAGGAGGAAGGTAACCATAACATAGGACCTCAGTGGCCCTGAGGAACCTCCCCTTGCAGGAATCCCTCATTCTGCACAGAAAGGCTGGGAGAACAGGTAGAGGGTCACAGCATAGGATAGCACAGAATCATGGAACGTTAGAGCTGGGCCAGGGCAGGGGAGACTAGGGAGCTGGATGACCCAGTTCAACCTTCTTGCTTTATAGGGGAGGCCACAGAGAGGCAGAGCAAGGCCAAGGCCCCGGAGGCCCTGTCTGCAGCCCTGTCCCCCACCCCCCCATCCAGTGCTCACCACAAAAAAAAAAAAAAAAAAAAAAAAAAAAGGGAGCAGGCTGATCCCGGACAGGGTTTTTCTCATCCCTGCATCCCAGACTAGTCCGGTGCCTGGCACACAGTAGGTATCCAATGCATGTTTGATGACTGGATTAGGCAGGGACAATGAGAGAGTTGCTGAGTAAGGGGGGAGCTCTGGGTCCCAGAGCAAGGCCTGGGGGGAAGGGAGGAGCCCTAGGCAGAGGGATCTGGAGCAGGCCCAGGCGGGTGTGGGGCTCTCACCTGCCTCCCAACTCGGTTGTTGTGGAGCCTCATGCGTGCGTGGATGTCTCTGTGAGGCTCCCGGGAGTCCAGAAAGTCCTTCGAGAAGCGCTCCCCGAAGCCCACGTCGGGGCTACAGCCGCCCCACTCCCAGGAGTCCTGCAGGCCCGGGCTGGCAGGGGGCAGGGCTGGGTGTTCCGGGACCCCGTGGCTCAGGCCCTTACCGCGCTGCAGCGCGTCCAGCTGCAGGCGGTGCAGCTTCCGACGGAAGGCCTCCTCGTCCCCGCGCCGAGAGGCGTCGCAGCCGCAGGCCCTCAGTTTGCCCAGGGCGCAGGCATTGGACACCGCGTGCACTACGCCCGCTGCAGCGATGGCGTAGGCGAAGGCACTCTCTCGGAAACCTGAGGGTGGAGATCCAGGGAAAGGACTCTCAGGGGCCTCCACGTTCATCCCTCTGCCCTCTCTGCCCAACCTTCTTACCACACAAAGGGGAAATGCAGGCGCAGTGTTGGGGGAAGGTCTGGCACAAGGACACAGATTCAAAGAGGGGCAGAAATCACATCAGAAGTTCTGCATGCAGGGTGGAGTGTGGGAGGTCTCCCCAGAGTCCTCTTTTGTACTTCACTCCCTGTTCCGCTAACATCACCCTTAGCAAGCTCAGAATTCGTGTCTACCTCTCTCCCGTTGGGCATAAAGTATCTGGGAAACATTTCTTTTTCAGATCAGGGACTTCATCTGTTACCTCTCATGTGATATTTGCAATTTAAAAATAAGCCTGCGGAAAGAAGGCAAAATTTAAGCTAAAAAATAAATGACTAGAGATAGAATTCCAGGCCCCAGAAGATGTTCATGGGCAGAAGGGTAACTAAGAGGAGGGTGTCCTCCGACAGCTCCCGGCCCCAAGATTGCCTGCCTGGTGCCACCCCCTTAGGCCCCACTACAGAACACTCCCTGACTGCCAGATTCAAGAGGCAGAGGAAAGAGCCAGCAGAGTTTCCCCTTTTCCTGTCCACAGGACATCCCAGAAAATCTGCTCGGAGACGGGCGTTGCCCAGCCACGCTGCCTGCAGTGGGTCTAGGTCATCTGAAGAGGTTATTTGAGGAATGCTGGAAATAAGCCCATTGCCCTGCAGGAGTGTTGAAAATTGAGAGGGAAGGGTGAGTTAAGGCAGACACCTTCTTTTTGATGCTCTGGAGCACAAAGCCCCTGACGACCACTTGCAGGGGCCCAGGACTTGTCTACACTACTTTTCTCCTCGGTGTTCTCAGCCTGATCCATCCTCTGGGAAGGTCTGGGCCTGTGGCAGGGGGAGGCCTACTTACAGAGGATGGTCTGGCTCCTGGCCCCACAAGCTGCTTCTTCCTTATTCTGCATCTGAGAGGGGACCAGCTAGCAGCATTTTACAAGTTTCTGACCAGCCTCTGGAACCGAGAGAGTGTGGGCAGTGGGAGAAGAGGCCAAGGGCAATGAGAGCCTCCATATGAAGAGGAGAACTCACCTGTGCCATAGGCACCTGTCGTGGAAGCCCAGACCTGGCTGGGGATTGATGGCTTTCGGGAGGCCAGAGATTCAGAGGAAAAAAACTCTAGATCCTTCCACCCTAGTGCTGAAGCCTGGAAGGACATGCTCTGGGAGTTCCTGTAGCCCTCAGAGAGCCAACCAGGACTGAACAGAGACCCTAGCCCAAACCTACCCTTCACACTCACCCTCTGCATCATAGGGTCCTGTCCTCCTTTTCTTGTCTAGCCAAAACAACGAGGACGATGACGACGACGACAACAACAACAACAACAACAAAACTTGACAAAACGTGTAGTAGTTAAAAGTATGAACTCTCAAGCAGCCAGATTGTCTGGGTTCAAATCCTGGCTCTTCCACTTACTAACTGTTAATAGCTACCCAACTTTGACCAAGTGACTTGACCTCTGTGCTTCAGTTTTCTCATCTGCAAGACAAGATTGTTTTTACCTGCTTCATTTTTGTCCCAAGGATTAAATTAGTTAGTAAATTTAAAGTACTTAGAAGAGCACCTTATTCATAGTAAGTACTGCACAAACATTAGCCATTATTGAGAATTTCTTCCTGTTGTCTGACTTCA
This sequence comes from Leopardus geoffroyi, assembly GCF_018350155.1. Lineage (NCBI taxonomy): Eukaryota > Metazoa > Chordata > Mammalia > Carnivora > Felidae > Leopardus > Leopardus geoffroyi. The sequence continues at coordinate 203,281,619 of NC_059328.1, read as the reverse complement.
CTCACTACTGCTGTAATTTTAGGCCATTGCTTCTTGTTTTCCCCAGTCAGGGACAGAGCCCAGAAGCTCAAGACCCATTTTAGAATAAATCACATGGGCCACTAGAAGCCCATGAAGCAGGCTGTCCCTATCTATCTTCTCTCTCCAGCTTGTGGCATCTCTGGACCTTTTCCGTAAGGAGCCCAGCTATGAACAGACAGGAGGGGATGAGGATTGGGCTGGAGCCTTTTAAAGGGATGTTGGGAGTTGGTGGGAGCCAAAGAGGAGTAGACACTGACATGGGATGTAGGGCCCAAGAGAAATGGCAGACCTAAGTCCCTGGGGAGCACACCCTGTGTTTATCCCTTGCCTTTTAGCTGTGGAACTCTGAGCGCTTCCCTTATTGCTAGGGGAGTCATTAGCCCACTCCTAGGACAAATGGCAATAATCAGACTTCCAGAAGCAGCCCAAGCCTCAGAAATCATCTCCCCCTCCAACACACACACACACACACACACACACACACACACACACACACACACTGTGCAAAAGGGGGATGCCCAAGGTCACAGGGGTTACAGAGCAGAACCAGAGCAGGACCCAGGCCCAGCTCTCTCAGCTCCCAGGCCTGGGAACTGGCTGCTAAAGGACATTTGGCTCTAGGGAAGACATGTTCCTGAGTAAGAAACCCAGCCAGCCCAATTTCCAGTTTCCATGGCCCTATCTATGCACAGCACCAAGAAAGAGCAAGAGGCTGGTCTAGGGGGATGTGCCAGCCTAGACCAACCACCATCCTCCAGGCCAACCACCATCTTCCAGGCTCTTTACATTCAGAGGCAGGCCTGGAGGAATCTGGAAAAATGTAGTCTCCAGTCTACATAGAACACCCCTACCTACCCAAGGCAGCTAAAGACACCATCCCATGGCCTCTGGCAGCTGTCACAGCCACGTTTAGTGGTGACCAGGCAGGGCTTGTGTGACCACCCTCTGCTCCAACATCCAAGATTCAGAGAAGTCCAGACTGCTGGGCCTCTGCCCCCAGCTCCCACTCAGGGCCCCAGTTTCGGTCCTGGCCCCGGCTGTCTGGGGCAGACGCAGGCACTGTGCCATCTGGCCAGCTGGAGGGGGAGAGGGGTGGGGCCATGGCCAGCTGGGCTGCCTGGAGCATGGAGGGAGGGGGGGGGTGCTTGTTAAGACGCACAATTAGCCATCCTGCCTTTGATCTGGGACAGGGACTGCCAGCATCTAAGTGGAGTCAGCTGCTCCTTCAGGCTGCAGCCAACGGCCAGGAAGGGGCTGGGGGAGGAGGTTTGGAGGGCAGGGGAGCATGGAGGAGAGAGGATTCAGGAGCCAGTGGGAACCAGGAGGGGTCAGAGAAGCTTGAGCCCCGCCTATTTGAGTCAAAGAGGGAGGGAAGGGGAGAGATCTGGTCTCCATTCCCTCCATGCATATAATCTGTGCATGCTCATGTGCCTGGCCTGAGAGAGAGGAAGAGGTTGTGTGCATGTGGGAACACTTAGGGGTGACACTGAATGTGGCTACACGTTTGTACAAACAAAGGTAGGTATCTGTGTGTGTGTGTGTGTGTGTGTGTGTGTACATGTGAGTTTCATTTCTTGGACTACTCCATTGTGCCACTCACCTCTGGACACATGGTGGGAGCTTGGGAGGCAGTATGGCAGGGGGTTGAGTGCAATCTCTAAAGACAGCTGGCCTGCATTTGAGTCCTGGCTCTATAGCTCACTTACAAGCTGTGTGACTAATGGCAAGCTACCCAACCTCTCTTAGCTTCATTTGTAAAATGAAGATACTAATAAGACCTATCGCATGGGGATTGTTCGAGGATGTTAAAGTACAGATAAAGTGCTTTAGAACAGTGCCAGACAAACAGCAAGTACTTAATAAGTATTAGCGAATTCATTGGGTGCTATTAGAATAATGGAACTTTAGGTGATCCTGGGATATAATTGCCTGTGCCTCTTCTCCTCATCTGAGTGCCACCACGCACCCCACACCTGGAGGCCTAGCCATAAAACCAAGACTCCTCAAGGATGAATGTAAAAGAGAGGTGGGAGAAGAAAGAACCAGAGCCTTGGAGAACAGAGGCCAGACTCTCAAACTGTGGGCTTCCATTGGGCTGAGAACCCTGCTTGCTACAGAGCCTCATGCCCCCTCTTTCCATCCATTCCAGATGGGTCTGGGCCCTGCCTTCCCAAGCTTGTCCACTCCAGGTGGTCAAGCACTCTTCTCTCCTTCACTGGAATTCTATCCCTTCAGCCCAACCCATTTTCAGGGAGATGTCAGGACAATTAGATGGCAGTAACAGTATTAAGGTGGCAGGTCCCAGGGACCACCTCCTCCCTGCAGTCTCTGAATTTTAAACATGGCAGAGTGCACCTTGAAGAGAATCCCACTGGCAGTCTGGGTTGGAAGAGCGGTCAGCAACCAGTACTCCACTTGGGGGAAACAGGTCACCTGACCCCACATGGGACAATTCATAACTTGAAAAGAAGGGGAACTGGGGGAAGGACCCCGTCCAGGGGAATGGCTGCCACCAAGAGTGGCCCCGTGGAATTCAAATTTAGGTAGTCCTCGAAGTGATGGGCCAAGACGGACAGGGACATAACCCCAGAGGAGGGTGAACACAGATACGGAGTGAGAGAGGGCTGTAATGGTGGCCCCTGGAAAGAGAAAGTGGCAATTTCTTCCAGAAGCCTAGAGTCCCCTCCCAGGAGGGACAGGTAGAAAATGGGATGTCTCAATGCAGGAGCAAAAGCCACATAGGTAGGACCGTGTTCCAAGGCCAAAGGAAAGAGCCCAGCCCCCCTGCCAGAGCCCGGCCGCAGCTGTCCCGCCCCTCCCCACGCGCTGGGCGCTGCCCCGCCCTGGCTAGCCCCGGCAAGTCTCCCCCCCTCCACCCCTAACCTCTCCCCCTACCAGTCCCCCCAGCTCACCTCCCGCTTATTAAACTGCAGGTGAACCCGGGAGCGCCTGGCACCGCGCCAACCCCGCGTGCTTCCACCGCTCTGAACTCACCCTTGAGCTTCAAAGACCCCACGTCCTCCACCAAGCCACACGGGCCTCAAGCGGGCGAAGTAATCAGGACGCGTGGGCGCGCTCTATCTAGAGGGGGCAGGAGGCCCAGAGGGGAACTGGGGACACCGTGGCCGGGAAGAGGGATGAAGAGCTTGTCTTGCCTTGCCTCATCTGGAGCGGCAGGGGTGAGAACCTCAGCGCCTATTCAAACCCCCGCGAGCAAAACGCAAAGCAAGGCCTCCAGTGTCCTCACCTCCCGGGCCCGGGTGCTGGAGGGAAAACGGGGCGTCGGGGAGCGCACGGGTGACCTAGAAACCCGGAGTGGGAGCAGGCGCGCGGCGGCGGCGGCGAGCACCGGCGGGGCCCGGCCCGGGCAGGAGAGAGGCACGGGCCTGTCACTTGGCGTGGGCGAGCGCGGGGCCGACCGGGGAGGGGCGCCCCGCCGGGGGTCCCGGGCAGCAGCAGACTGACGGCTGGCGGGGCTCGGGTGCGGCAGGGCGGGCGGAGCTGGAGCGCGGGGCAGGGGCGGGCGGGGGTGCCCCTTGGAGAGCCGCGCGGCCCGGGCCGGGAGCCGTCTGCCGCGGCCCGCGGGGATTAGTTCGCGGCTGCATGCCGCCACACGCGTCGGGCTGGGCTCGGCCGGGTAGAAACAGCGCCCCGGGCGCGCGGGGGAGGGAGGTGGGGAGGGCGCGCGGGGGCGGGGCGGGCGGCCTGGGGCCGGGCTGGAGGAGGCGGCGGTGGCCCCTGACTTGGGGGCCCAGGGGATGCAAGTAGGGGTCCTGGTGAAAAGGGAAAGGCCCCGGCTTGCCGAGTTCTTTCCGGAATAGGGTGCTTTAGAGTCTGACTCTCCTAGAAGCCTCTGGACCCCAAGGGCACAGAATATAGGAGTACAACTCCTCCTCCACTGGGCAAGAAAATTGGACAAGTCTCACAGAGCCAGGTCCCCACACTGTCCCACTCAAGCAGCTGAGAGGAGAGATGGATAACGCCTATCTTGCCCCAAAAGGCCTGAGGCAAGGCCTTAGGTACCAGGGCAGGAGACGGGTGGGAACAGAAATGAGTGACAAGGCCTCCTGCCATCTCCAACCCTAAGGGTTGTCAGGGTGGGCCCTGGGTCACTCAGAAGTCACAGAGGGAGGACAGGGAGCGGGCTGTGGCTTCTCTGGGCTGTGAGGGGAAGAGGGATTGGCAGGGCGGTCGGGCCTGCTGGGCAGGAGGCGGGCACACACCCAGTGCCTCTGATTCAGAGAAGGTTTTCGGGGGCGGTGAGAATGACACAGAGGCTGGTGGTGTACCTTGCCGGGAAGAGCTTCTGCAGAAGTACAGACATTTTACCTGCCCCAGCTTCCCTCACCTACCCCATTTGGCAAAAGTCCTCCGTACTGACTCTGGGTACTTTATCACGGGCTCTCCATCCCAAGTGCTGTTTACTAGAGGGTAGAGGGTAAACTGAGGAAGGTGACAGATACTTATATTTCCCAGGCTTGAGATATACAGTGTCAATGACCAGGCAGGATAACCCAGGAGTCAACTCTCGGGCACGGAACCTGCTACGGTCAGCCCACCCAGCGCAGGCTGGAGACACATCTTCCCCGTTTGGCTGGCCCCCATGGACTGTCCAAGACCAGAAAGAGCAGAGGAGCAGCATGGTTGGTAGATGGGCACCTGGGGAGGTTGCCAGCTTGAGGCAGTGGGGATGGTTGGCAGATAGCTTTGGGGGTGGGGTGCTGAGTGGGGTGGGCAGAAGGGCAAGGGCGAGGGGCAGCTACCTCTGCTGAAGATGGGACTCTCGTAGGGGATCTTGTTTCGAGTCTCGAGACTAGAGCAGTTCCAGCGCTGGTCCCGGAACTGGTGCTGGCACTCGTGGATGGCGATCTGGATGCCCTGGATGGCTGAGGCGGCCACGTCGGGGTGGCGCACACACACTTCCATCTGCCGCCTACTCAGGCCCGGCAACGTTAGGCACACCGTGTTGGCATTGAGCACAGGCTCCGGGGGGAGGCGGAGGCCCAGAATGTCGTTGGGTGCAGACCTGCAGGTGTGGGGGTTGGGTGTGGGTGAGTGTTTTGGGGAGCTAGGAGGGCCCCATTCAGCAAGTTACACTCAGTCCCAAAGGCCACAGTTCCTCTTCTCCAACGCCTGCTTCTGAAGGTTTGGCCCATCATGTATATTCCTAAAGCATTCTCCTGTCCTTGATCCTCTCATTTCCTCCAACACCACCCAGCCAGCCGCACACCCACACAGGTTAACGTGTAAATGGACACACATCCGAAATGCCTGCGTACACGGTATTTCATAAGTACATCCCCAGGCATAGATGCTCACATACGTAGCGATCCCCAGGAGACCACTCCCAAGACATGTTTCAGACAGTCACAGTCACACAGACACCCTGCTGCACACATGGAGATGGCCACCCAGACCCAGGAACACTTCCACGCATGCACGCTTCAGTCAGGCATCGTTATACACACGTACACAAAGACACTCACAAGCATACACACGTGTTCATCTTAACATACACTGATCCAGAAGCTCGCACATTCACACATATGTGGACACACAGACTGCTATTTAATAACATAGCTTGCAGGGCTCACAATATCACACACACACACACACACACACACACACACACACACACACACAGAACCCTTCCAGCTGCAGTGTCACAGTGACCCCACCTGAACTACTCCCTTCCAGCCCCCAACCCATGCCCGTGTCTGGGAGCGATCTCCAAGGAGGAGCAACGCAGTCTGAGCTTACTCCTGGGGGTAGGGGTGCATTCCCCTGGCCTGGCATGGACTCCAGGTTGGCACTTGCTCCCCTCCGCACACACACCTCCTCTTCCAGTAGCCATCACTTTCCTGGGCACTGCCTTGCCTCCCTGGACTGCCCATACTCTGTCACCAGTTCAGCCCCCTCCTGTGAGGGCACTGTCTTTCATTGGGCACCAGCTCTTTTCTGAGACACTGTCCCTCCCTCCTTCCAGGGTCCCCTGCCCCAGCGGGAACGCCGGAGGCCCCCGTGGCTGGGGGTCCCAGCTCTCCAGGAGGGCGGGGCGTAAGGTGAGGGCTCACCTGGGCACGGCGGCAGCCAGCAGCAGTAAGAACAGGAGCGCGCAGAGCGCGGGCCGCGGCTGGGGCCGAGGTCGGAGCCGCAGCCAGGGGCAAGGGTGGGTGCTGCCCATGGCGCGCGGGCCGTGACGGGCCAGGAGTGGGGGGCTCACAGCCCGGCGGGACCGGCGAGCCAGGGGCGACGGCGCATGATCCGCGGGGGTCGGGGCGGCTGCGACACGGAGCTCCGACTCGGGTCACGGCTCCGAGAGCAGACGGCGCCCGCCTCCCCGCTCCATGGGGCAGCGCCCCCGGGCACCGCCCTCGGGGTGGGGGGGCGGGCGGGCGCACCGGGCACCTCCTGGCACAGGGGTCCGGGGAATTTCCCGAGGCCCCCCTGCGACAACTCCCGGTGCCTCTCGAGGGTAAGGGGGGCCCGGAGGTGCTGCGGGCTGGGGATGAGAGCCTGGGTGCCGGGGAGCCCCCCAGAGCAGCGCCACGAGCCTGTGCTTCCGAGGGCGTGCGAGGAGGGCGGGGGGGGGGGGGGGGGCGGGTGGTGTTGAAGAGGGGACGGCGCTGTTTGTGCCCGGCCCCACCGCCCAGAGAGTGAGTGACTGTCCCGGCTCAGGGAGCTCCACCGCCTCCCCTTTCCTCCCCCCCCCCCCCCCCCCCGCAGAGTGTCTCAGGGCTCTACCCCAGGTGACGTCACTACGGGGGGGTGGAGGCGTGTATGGGTCCTGAGGCCACAGCGCCCTTCGGCTCGGCTCCGGACTCGGGGTGCAGAGGGCTGGGGAAGGAGAGGTGTTGGGGTCTGTGCGCGCGTGCACGTGGAGATGCCAGTGCCCGGCGCGCTGGTTTGTGTGAGAAGGTGTGTGTTACTCCGAAGTGTGTGTGTCTGGCTGAGACACAGCTGTCGGGGAGCGGTCCTCCCCAATATACACACCTGCAGGGACTGGAGGGGAGGGGCTGGCCCCCCTGCCCACCTCTCCCACCTCAGGAGGGACTTCCCAGGCTTGGCTGGTGTAGCAGGTGTGGGGGGGTCCTGTAAAGGGGTTTGGCAGCCTCTGGATTTTGCTCTTCTTCCCTGTGTGACCTTAAACAGGTGCCTTGGGCTCACTGAGCCACCCTCTGCCCTTTCGTGAAATGAGGTTACTGAGGCTCACCTCATCTGATCAGTGAGCCAATGAAGGTCAAAGTGCTGGGACTCCAGTAAATGTCTGGGAGCAGAACTCCCTGGGGTGACACACCCTGGGAGAGGTATTAGAGAGCATTCTAATCCCAAAAGTGTGTATTTTGTCCCCTTTTATTTCTTAAGAAAATGAGGCTCAGAGAGGGCCATGACTTACTCAAGGTCACACAGCAAATGAAGGGCTGGAATCCAACCCAGTCCTCTTGACTCTGAGCACAGCAGCAGTGGCCCCAACACTGAGCGCTGCTTGCCTGGGCCTTCCTGCAGATGCTCCAGATCTTGCCTGGCCCTTGCTACCTGTACTTGGTTCTCTGGGAGCCACCCAAAACCGGACTCCTGACTCAGGCCCACTCCTCTCTGGGATTCCTTCATGTCCTCTTGCCCCAGCTGAACACTACAGCCAGGCAAGGACCTGAGGAAACAGCAGGCTGGGGACAGAGGCTCCAGCTTCTGTTTCTGGTTCTAACCTGGGCCCCGATAGTGAATCCTATTCCCACTGTGGCCTTAGCATCCTCCTCTGTACAATGGGCACAAGCCTCTCACTCTACTACACACACACCTCCCTCCCAACCTCATTGCCCTCTCCTGGTTTAAGGACAAACTACCGGAGCCTCTGGGCTCTGAGACAAAAGGGGCACGTTCCTGGAATTGCCCATCCCTGGGGAATTGGAGGAGAGGGGTGGGGCTTTCCCTGTCCCCAGACTGTCAGGTGGTGGGGGCAGCCCGAGCAACAGCAGGCTGAAGGCATCCTCCCCCCTCCTCTCCCCCCATCTCTGCCGGCAGCCACCGCAGCTGTCAGGAATTAAGGGCTTGAGGCTGCTGGGGGTGGGGGTGGGGCAATGGGGGGAGCAGTCTGGCTGGACAGCAGGAAAACAGCCGGGGGCAGGAAGCAGTCTGCGTCAGCCAGAGCCTTGTTTGACCCCAGCCGCCCCCTGCCCTCCCCACTCTCCTTCACCATGCTGCAGGACAGGGACAGCTTGGGACTAGAGTTTGGGGAGGGTTTGGGGTATGGGGAAGGATAGGGCAGGACCAGACTCAGCACAGGAAGGTAGGCAGGAGCCTGAGGTGGGAGAGGGCACCACAGGGACAAGCCAGGCCGTTGGGGAAACTGAGACCCAAAAAGGATTAGGAAGAGGCCCAACCTGGGACAGGGAATGGCTTCATAATCCAGCTTGCAGACCTCCTTACTCCCCAGATACAGCTCACACTAGCCTTTCCAGGCTTGATGCCTCATCATAGGTATCCCCTGGGGTACGCCATTGTGGGGAATACTGATTCCCGGTCCAATGCAGCTGAATCAGCCTGTCGGGGTGGGGGGCAAGGCCTGGGGGTCTGCATTTCTAGCAGTATCCCAAGTGATTTTCTTGAGGACCACATTTGGGAAATTCTGCTGACCTGCTTGAGGGGCTGATTTCTTTTTTCCTTTGACCTGCCTCTGCCGAGGGGAGGTCTCTTTGCTCCCCCACCCTCTAACAGCTCAAGAAATACAGAGGTGTAAAAGAGAGGGAGAAGTCCCTTTCTTTGAAAATCCCAGGAGGCAAATAACGATTCTCAAGCCTTGTTTGCACTGGGGCGTAGTTCTGGCCTGATGTCATGAGGGTCTAAAAGTGCCCAAGCCTGGGGCACTTCTCAGTGCAGAGAGGAGAGGGCATATGTAGGCACAGGGGCCTTGGTATATGTGGAGATGAGGCCCAGAAAGAGTGTGTGACTGGAGCCCCAGTCCCAAATGACCCCTGCCATGGGCAAGCCCCTATCAGCAACCCCCAGACCCCACCCTGGCCCTGCCCTTGGCTCTGGCCCTCAGCCCAGCCCCAGCCCCCGCAGCCGCCAGCTGAGACCACAATTACAGGGGCCACTGGGGGTGGGGGGGGGGCACCAGAGATGAAAGGCAGCTCAGAGAATGGTTCCAGCTGTGGCAACCCTGGAGGAGGTTACAGGGAAGGGAGGGCTAGAGGAGGCACCAGGGTGAGAACAGGTGGGACTCTCACAGCCCCAACCCGGACCAGGCCAAGCTCAGTCCTGATGTTCTGCAAGAGAACATCTTGGTGAAGAGGAGGGGAAAGCAGCCCCAGACCGAGAAGAGAGCTTTTTATCCCATCCTTCAAGCCTCAGGGACCAGTGCCCCTCAGCAAGGTAAGGGGGGATAACTGGCTGCTTGAGTCCCCCAAACTCCTAGTGTGTTTGGTCATTGGAAGGAAGGGGAAATGAGCCCTTGGCCTTAGGCTGATCCTGGGCCTTCCAGCAGCTTCCCCACCCATCTGCCTGCATTCTGGCTGTCCCTGATGTGGTCATGCACACATCTGGGGCGCCTCTGTGCTCTTCCCCCATGTCCCTGGTACCACATGTCCCCCACCACTCAGCCAGCAGGGAACCTTCATGGCTCAGACTGTGCCTGGGGCTGAGCAGCTGGGTAAGCAAGGGGGTTGGGGGGGGGGGCGTATTTCTGAGCTCTGCTTCCAGCCTTCTTCCCAGGCAGCAGTGCAAGAGCACAGAGCCATCTCTGAGCTTAAAGATGACCAAAATAATGTTCAAAATGGTGCCTCTCAGGCCAAGGCTCTCACCCTTCACAGAAGGCGGTTCCCAGACTCCTGCTGAGCTTGGTCAGGGAAAATGGACCACCAACATGAGACCATCGGTTTGAAGATTGCAGTGCTCTCTTCCAGTGTACTAAAAAGCTATCAGGCACCCCCATTCCATGACGGGAGAACTGAGGCTCAGAGAAATTAATTGACTTGATCAAGGTCAAGCTGGCAAACTAGGCCTTTCCTCACTGTTATCATGTTACTTCCTCTGAATTCCTTTTCACCTGCTTGGGGTGGTGTCAGTTCATGCCACTGTCTTAGTTTCCTTCTCTGGCTCATGGAGGAGTCTAGCATCACCTACTCCACACCACGCACCAAGACCTGGCAATAGACACTGGGACGCAGGCGTCCGCCCCTAGGTCTGGGTCAGCCCAGAGGTCCGAGACAGCCTGGAACCCTAGCAGCTTGGCCCAAGCTGGTCCGTGGGTCTCCTCGCTTCCTTTCATCCTACCCTCTCCTGTCCACGGCTCTCTGAGTTCCCCAGATGCTTGCAGGTCCTGTCTGTTGGTCCCTGTTAATAGGGAAGCTGGGCTCTGTGCGCCCTCTTGTGGTCCCTGAGAGAAGTAGAGAAGTGCAGGAGATTTTTTTTTTTTTTTTTTTTTTTTTAAAGTATTGAACCCAGCTCTGGGGAAGGCAGAGCCCTGAAGGTAACTGTAATTTAGGAAGCTTCATTTTTCCTCCATGCTGCCCATGATGCCAGTTCCACTCTCACCCTTGGTAAGTTGTCAAACCCCCTTGAGTAGAAGAGGTTCTGAGTCCAGATTCTCTGAAGTTCGGGCATTTGAAGGTTCTGAGTCCAACTTCCCTGAAGCTCGGGCGTTTGACCTAAGGGAGACAGGATGAGGCAGGAAGGAAAATTCAGATGCCCTTTCCTTCCCACTGCAGCCTGATACCCCTCTCCATATATGCCTCACTCTGGGGTCCCAAACGTGACTCTTGAGGGCTGAACCAGGCTAGGTCAAGAGGCAGATGCAGAGGCATTGTGGGGAGGGAGGACAGATGTACTGAAAGCCATGGTTAAGGTCTGTTACATCCAGGGTGAGTTCCCCTTCCTTCTGTTTCACTGAAAAACTCTACTCTCCTACCTGTGCCCCCAATACCTGTGGTCTTAGCTCAGGCTGCCAGTCCCAGTCACGGTAGTACATCTTCCTGGACAGTTATTGGTTTGGGGGTGGCCAAGTGACCCCAGCTGACCAAATCAGGGTCTTCCTTAGGACTTTGGCTGGGAAAGCCATTCTTTTTTAGATCACCAGCTCTAAGAATGTGGGCATAGGGCTGACATATAGAGAAGGTCTATCTGCAGCAGGAGATAATGAAGGCAGTGTGAAAAGAAGGGCAGAGATAAGCTAGAAACCATAGATGTTGGGGGAGTGGGTAGTGAGGGAAGAAGACAAGGGAGAAAGACCTATGACATCGTCTGGCCCTCTGGGTTCAGTTGTGCTTGAATTCAGTCTCACCCCTGCACTTCCCAGGTAATTAATTCCCTTTTAATTGTTTTTCATAGTTAATTCCCTTGACCTAAGCTAGTTTGAGTTGAGTATCTTCATTTGCAATCAAGGTCTGCCCAATACCTGCAAGGCATCAGTTCTCTATTCCCACTCTCACAGAAACTACCATTTATTAAATATAAGCCTGACATAAACTATTGTGCTACATGCTATGCTAAGTGCTTTTCAGGTCTCAGAAGAATCCTCCCCATGGTTCTATGGGGATGTGAATGGTCCTGATAATGGTGCCACTCTCCCAGTGAGAGATGGTGTCCCTTTCCCCTTCCCTTGAATTTTCACTGGTTCTGTGACTTGTGTCGACCAACAGGGAGTGACAGCAATGCTGCGTCACTTCCAAGTCTGGACTGTAAGGAGCTTCTGCCTTCACACTCAGCATGTCCATTTTGAAAGCCAGCCTAGGTAAGAAGTGTAACTAAACCAAGGCCCCCATGCTGTAAGGAAGCCCAAGCGAGCCACATGGAGAGGAGGAGACCCTGGAGGAGCTCTGAGGCACTACTTAGACATATGAGTCAAGCCTCTTAGACTGTTCAGCCTGGCCCAGCCACTGCAGAAGGCAGCCAGGTGAATGACCACAACCATTGGTTCCCGCCATAAGGAGCAGAGCCACCAAGCTGAACTCTGAAAAAAATCCTAACCTAAAGGATCAGGAGAAGTAATTATTCGGGGGTCCTTTGTTATGCAGCAATGGGTAACTGAAACATGATGGTATTCCATTATATAGACAAAGAAACTGAGGCTAACATGCCTGTATTGTAAACTTCTTAGCAGCAGCAGCAGCTTCAAACACAGAGTGCCTGAATCCAAAGCTCATGCTTTGCCTACACACCTAGGCAGTCATTCTCTCCTGCAGTATTTGGACTGTGGGAAAATTGGGGCTCTGAATCCTAGCCATTTGCCTATGCCCCCGCCCCATTCTCTCTGCGGGAAGATGGAGGCATGAGATCCAGCTCTGGAGAACCCAGAACCTCCAACCTTTCCTCCCTGTCCCTGCAGCCTCGACATCAGCTTTCTGAGAAAGAACCAGAAGGGAGGAAATGTGTTTGGGTGCCCGGAGAAACTTGGGACAACTTTGCATCCTCCCCCACTGAGTGTGATTAGAAATGCTGATCGGGGCGGTCTTTTCAATGAAGTTAGTTTTGGTGGTTAAAAAACCTGATGTTACTAATAACATAATCTCATCACATTCTACAGTTTATAAAGTGCTTTAATCCTATGGGCTTGGGTGGCCCTAGAAGCCTACCCTCAAAGTCCCCAAGAATCACAGAAACAGAAGGGCAGATAAAGGTGTCACCCTCCCCAGAGAAGATGAGGGCTGGACTGAGAGCTGAGTACACTACCAGAGGCTTTTGGTCTTCTTTTCCTAGACCTTTTCAGTCTGTCCCTTTAAAGAAGGACAGCTAGGTTTTTCCCAGCTTGCAGATCCAGGCCAGAGATGTTTGACAAGGGTGAACCAGAAGAATCCGCACTCTTCTCCACGGTTGCCAGGAGAACCTAATTCAGTAGGGGAGATAGGGACCTAAGGTGATAACCCCTGAGATGCTAGTTCTATCAAAACCATCTTCCTTTACACACTCCTTCGGAAGCCTGGCCCCATGGTGGCCCCCAGGAGGCCAGCTCCCTCCCAAACTGTGGGCCCAGTCCTATTGGTTTAAATATTTTTATTGATACTAAACTCACCCACCCACCCCATAGCCAGCAGTTCTAAGGCGTCCTGCGTCCAGAGGCCTCGAGTTTGGCTCTTTGCTTTCCATATGGGGGCCAAAGAGCGAGAGGGACTACATAGCCTCCCCCGGGGGCCCTCCAGAGCGCTCCCCCGGGGTGGATGGCCTTCAGCGCCCCTCGCTTTCGTGGGCGGGCGTGTATCTCAAGCCCCCGCCGCCTCACAGTTGGCGGAGGCCTGGGAGATGGACCTTCGCTGCGAGCAGCGGGGCAGCGCCCCCGCCGGAGTCCAGAGGTCCCGCAGATGCCGAGGGGCGCGCGGTTTGGAGAGCCGGGCGGCGCGTCAGAGGCAGAGGCTGAGCTCCTTGCGCACGCGGCAGCGGTGGCACTGCACCACGCAGCACCAGTGGAAGCGACACAGGCAGTTCTCCTCGAGCTGCACGCTCTCCTGGCGGTGCCCGCGGCCGCAGCACAGCAGGTCACAGCCGCTGAGGTCCAGGGCACTGCTGTTGCAGGCGCGGCCGCGCGTGCCCGGCGAGCCGGTGCGCCGGTTGGGAGCGCAGAAGTCGGGCGAGTCGGCGGCGTAGAGCAGGTCGGCGCGGCCCGGCGGCTTAAGAGTGCGGACGGCGGGCAGCAGGGCCTTGCCGTCGTTGGTTCCCATGACACGCGAGGCGCCGTGGAAGCGCTCGAGCAGCCGCGCGCCCACCTCCCGGAACGGGGGCAGCTTCTGCCAGCAGGTTCGCAGCGCGCACGAGCCCGACAGCCCATGGCACTTGCACTCGGTGCGCGTGTGGCTCCGTACGGCCTGCAGGGAGCAAAGGAGCCGGCGGATGCGGACAGATTGGGGGTACGGGGTGGGGGAAAGGTCCAGAGGACCGACAAAAAATTAGATGGGGAGGGTGAGGTGGACGAAAGAGAGAAGAGAGCAGACCAAAACCAAGAGAGCGCAAGGTGGAGAGGAGGAAACCCAGGGAGCAACAGCTCCGAGAGAAGGAAAAATTACAAAGTTGGAAGAGTGAGAGGAGTTGGGGGGAGTGGGGCGCAGTGTGCAGCAGAGATCGCAGGAGGCAAAGTCAGGGAATGGGAGAGAGAGAAAGCAGAACTGATGCTGGGGTGAGAGTCTCCCTAGAGGCAGGGAGGGGTTGCAGCTGTCGTGCTCTATTCCTCCTGCCAACCTCCTTCTGCCAACAGGGCCCCCTCGTTGCTGCCCCTCTCGGCCCCAGACAGGGCTGAGCAGACCCAGCCTCCTGGGCGTCTGACAGGTATGTGGGCCTGTCTGGACATTCCTCTCTGGGCCCCCTCTTACTCCCTGCCTGATGCCTCAGGGCTGAACCCTAGAGGACACAGGATGTGAGGGGTGGTGGGGGGGGGGTCCCTAGAGCATCTTAGAACTAAGGCATAGGTTTCAGGATGGCCGAAGGTGAATGCATTACTGAGAACCAGAATCCAGAACCCCTGCCCCTTATTTGCAATTTGTGCCTGAAGCTGGGGTCTAAGAGTCACAACCCCACTAAGATTTATGGTGTCAGATGACTCAGCAATATCATCTGTGGAAGCTCAGAGTCCAGAGGCCAACCTGAAATGCAGACTTGTGCGCCCCCCTCCCCTTCCCAGGTTTCTTTCCTTCCTCACCCTCCCTCCTGGAAACATCTGACCGAGAGCTGGGGGTGGGGGTGGGGGTGGGGGGACTCCTCCTTGCAGAGGGAAGGGGAGAGGCAGGGCCCAGTCTGGAGTTGGTGGGCAGACAGTTGGCAAATGCCCAGATTCAGTCACAGCTTTCCTGGCCTTTAGCTGACTCCCTCCTACCTTCACCAGCCCTGTCTTTCACACCTTTCCAAGCCTTCCCTGGCCACGTTCTGGCCCTTTTCCCTGGCCTCCCTCACTTCTCCCAACTCCTCCACCTCCAGACCTTTGCCCCAGCTTCTATCTTCTCTTTCTATCCCCAGCTTTTGTCACCCTCCTCTGTCCCTGTGCTGGTAGCCAGATCTCTACCTATCCCAGCCTTTGCCTCACCTGTCGGGTTTCAGAGGTTTGTCTTCCCTACCTGAGGTCCTGAGTCCTCTTCTCTGGGTGTCCCCTCCCCATCCTGCCCACTAGATCACCAGCTCTAGGCCTTCCTAGGCCTCCCAAGGGACTCCCTCTTCTAGGCTGGCCACCTTGCCTCCCACATGCCCATCCACATGCCCCCAGCCAGTCTTCCCAAGTGCGCCCTTTCTGCCTGCTGGCTCCCACACACATTAACATACTCCTGCACATACACGCCCTCATTCGCACCCCCATTTCCTCACACGTCTACAAACACGCTCCCGCACACCCCACCGTCACCCACGTCCACTCACACCTACACACCCCTGCCCATACTCACCAGCCGGCCGGCCTCGTTGTTGTGCAGTTGCACCAACGCACGGATGTCTCCGCGTCCCCGCTTGTGCCGCGCGTCCATAAAGAGCCTCGACTTCTCGTCCCCGAAGTCCACGTCGTCGCCGCAGCCCCCCCACTCCCAGGCGGCGCTGCCGTCGGGGGAGCCGGCGGGGCCGGGGGGCCCAGGGGTGCCGGGCAGGCCCGGGGGACGCGGCGGGGCCCGCCCTCGGGGCGCCTGGCAGCCGCACTGCAGCAGCTCGCCCATGGAGCAGGCCTGTGTGACGGCGTGGCTGGCGCCCGCGGCCGTTATAGCGAACACGAAGGCCGTCTCCCGGATGTCTGCGGGCCGGGCGCAGGGTGGGGGAAGTCAGCCCGGCAGGACCGAGGCTGGGTCCCCGGGGGTGGCGGCGAGGGGGGAGGCGCTGCGGTGGGCGAGGCAGCATGGCTGGGAGGCAGGGTCGGGACAGGGTACCCACAGACCGGCGGGAGAGGTGGGGCTCCCGCAGCCGCCCCCCCCAACCCCCCCTCTCCTCTGATCCCCGAAAAGAAAAAGCAGCCTCCCCAGGTGCTCTCCCCACACTGACCCTGCTGCAGGATGCGCCCGAAGGCCTTGCTGTGGCTGGAGCAGTTCCAGCGGCGGAATCGGAACTGGAACTGGCACTCCCGCACCCCGAGCCGGGCGCCCCGGGCTAGCTCCGCCACCACCTCTGGCTCGGCCTGGCACAACTCAGCCTGCCGCCCTGCCAGCCGCCGCGCTTTCCTGCAGATGCTGGTAGGATCCATGACCAAGGGGCTGCCCACCGCCCTGGAAAGCAAAGAACAGCACGTCCAAGATATGACTCAAAGGGCTGGGGCGGGGGCGGGGGCGGGGAGGGAGGCCAGTCCTGCTCAGCCCACCTGAGCACCTAGCTGGTGCTGGGACGCGCCTCTTCTCTCCCCCCACCCCAGCTGAGTGTGGGATTGTCCCATCTGGTTCTCTTACTGTCCCATGTCCCCTTTCACTAGAGTTGAGACCAAAATTGCTATAGAGCAAGGATTCAGCCTTATCCTTCTGTGCACATCTTCATTAATAAGTCCTTCTAGGAATTTGACTCAAGGTGAGCCAAAAGGGAGACAAAGAACAGGCCTGACCCCAAAGGGTGATGAAGCTCAGTTTCTCCTTCTGTAAAATGGGAAGGTTGGGCTTTGATCCCTAAGGTGGGCCCTTGCACGAGGATATCCTCTATCTCTCTGAGCTGGAGAGCAGAAGGAAGTAGCTGGGGGACCGAGTCTCTGAAGCATTATGGTGAAGTAAGTGACACTACCCTTCCGTTCCAGGGTTTGTGACTTTTTTAGAGCAGGATGGCCGGCAAGGCAGGCCAGGCCCTGACGTCACTGGTTGTGACCTAACTGGTTTGGGGAAGGGGAATGCCTGTTTGGCTTGGTGTGGGTAAAGACCGAATGGGAAGTTCCACGCACTTCCAGAAATCCTTCCGTTCCCAGCCTTCATTCCACCTAAGGAGAGGGCTGTTATTTGGTTTCCATAGACCAGACCCCTGAAGGTTAAGGTAACCCGCAGCTGAGTGGAACTCCTTGAATCAGATCGCTCTTATTTGATGAACGCTTAGCTGAGGTCCCTGTGCTGCAGGAATGAGTGGGCGGAGCACTTGGACCTGAGAGTAATTTGAGATCACACAAAAACCCTTCAGCAGAGGACAGAAAAAGACTCCGGGTGGGGAGAAGTAGCACCAGGAGATAGAAAATGTCGAGGAAAATGGTAGGAGATAGGTGCCAAAGGTCAAGGTGGCCTACTTTTCATTTTAGCCTTCACGCCCATCGGCCCCCCTGTCCCCATTTGCTCCACAAGAACAGGCTGCCCAGGCATGTTCTGGCCCCACAACAATGAGATGTAATGGGCTTGAACAGCAGCAAGAAGAATTTAGGTCTTAAGGTAGAACTTCTCAACTCTGGGGAGCGAGATGCTTAAAGAGGCCTCTGCAAGAAGATGTGTAAGTTCAGTTCTTTCTAAGGTCTCCTCCTCCCCCCCCCCAACACACACACCCCACCCCATCAGATCATTGTCAGCCTCCCCACCCAAGGAGTCCTGGAGCCAAAATTCTTTTCTCAGTGAAGAGTTATAGTCCAGACTCCTTCCTCCATGCTTAGGACCTGACCATCACTGCATTCCAACTGCAGCCTGGAAAGGTCCAGCCCCAGCCCATTCCCAACCCTAGAAAAGTGGTGGATGGAGCAGCGGATAGTGTGTGCCATGGATAGGGCAGCACAAGGTGGTTCCCAGTGGCCCAGTGACCACAAGGGTTTATCAGTCTCTTTCTCTCTCTCCGTGTATCATCGATCCTCCCCTACCCCCATCCGTTTATCCACCTCATTACAAAAAGGATTTGAGAAGGCTTCCGGCATGGTTATATAGGGTCAGTAGATAAGACTATGAGCACCTTGGGAGTTAGAACTGACATTTTCTTTTGTTTCCTGTGGCAGATTTTTAGGTGCTTAATTCGTATTTCCCCCAATTTTTGTTATGAAAATGTGCAAATGATTACTATAATACTACAATATTACAAATGATTATTCTAATACTACAAGGAACGCCATTTAATCCATGTTTTTGAATGACTGAATGAATGAATGCATGAGCCTTCTAAGGAGAATGTCCTCATTTGAGTCCAGGCCCTTGTCCACATGAGATTCCATGACTGCTAATCAGCTTCCTCTCTCTCCACCCCTCCTCTGCCCACCCCCCACTGGATGCAGAGGCAGGGAAGCAGGCCTCCCCATGACTGTCCAGCTCCTTTCCCGCCACCTGATTGTCCAGGCCTCCACCTGGGAGTCTGGGGCTCTGCAAACTCTTCTTCCCCAAATCACCCCACCCCCCATGCCACTAAGCTCCCCAGTCTCTCTTCCCAGCCCTGCCCTCTGCTAACTCCCTAATTTCCCAAGGTTCACTGGTTTTATCCTCTCAAGGTTACTCTGACCCCATCCCTCTCCTCTCCCTCCTCCTGCCCTAGGGAAGCAAGAGAGGGTGGGGGTATGCAGGGAGAAAAGCAAAAACCTCCTGACCTTGTCTGCTTGCCAGGGGCTAGAGATAGGAGAGAAATCGGGAGGAGCAGGAAGGGTAGGGCCCTCCCGGAGGTGGGGCCAGCCCTTTGCAGGGTTGAGGGGCTGCCCCAGAGTCAGTTGCTGGTCCGGGTCTGGCTCCCCAGGCTGGCTTGCTGCCTGGGAACAAGGCTTGTTTACAAGCTGGTCAGGAGGAGGGATGGGCAGTAGTAGCAGCTAGAATCCCAAGGGACCAGCTTGCTCCCTGCCCTCCTGTCCTCGCTCCCATCCCCAAGTCACAGGAAAGGAAAGTCCAGAAGAGGAGTGGGGGTGGGGGGGTAGGGCATCAGGCAAAACATCAAGCGTCACCTCTGCACCCTGGTCTCTGTCAACTCTGGGTGAGCTGAGCCACTGTGGGCAAGTCAGCTCTCTCTCCGCGCTTCAGAAACAGGAGAAGTTGCCCGAGAAGCTCCCTTGTCCCCTCCAAGTTAACACTGGACATAACATCAAGAAATAACTCCCCCATCTCCCCTCTTTCTTTACCCTCCTTTCTTCCCTTCTGCTTCCTTAGGGAATCAACTCTGCTTTTTTGGCCTCTGAGTCAGCATTGGCCTGGGGTCAACCCAGAGAAGATGTACCCTTTTGGGAGCATCTGCTTGTTTGGGGAGCTAAGCACAGTGGTGTAGGAGTTATATAATATATAGCAGGTAGGATCTGAGATCCTAATCAAATAGCCATTCCTGGGCATAGAAAAAATGAGGCTAGTCCTAAAGGAAATCTTGCAGACAAGAAGGGACAGGCCTAAGGTTGGCCATTCTAACTGGCTTGGCAGATGCCAAAATCTCCCTCCCAGGACCTTGGTTGGTAGAATCGATAGCCAAGTGAGGTGGCGTTAGGGACAGCCAGCTCCTACTGGCAACATCTGTAGCTCTAAGCCCTGGGGGCCCCAGGTTCTGGCCTCACCTACCTTTCCATCTCCAGATTCAGAGGGCCAAAGGGAATGCCAGAAACCATCTACTCCTACTCTAGCCACTTCACCCCCATTATACAGACGAACATCTGAGGAAAGAGGTGGCTGACCTTGGCCACTCAATGGAGGAATCCGTACTTCAAGAAGTTTAGGTGAATGTTATTTTTTAAGTTTATTTGTTTATTTGGAGAAAGAGAGGGAGCATGTGTGTGTGTGGGGAAGGGGCTGTCAGCTCAGGGCCCCACAGAGGGCTCGAACTCATGAACCAAACCTTGTGATCATGACCAGAGCCGAAATCGAGAATCAGACGCTCAACCAACTGAGCCACCCAGGCGCCTCTGGGTGAATCTCTTTAAAACCAAAGGGACTGGAGGGAATGAACACGTGGGGTTTCGGAAGAGCTGAGATGCCCTCGCACACCATCCTCCACGCAGCCCTTCTGCCAAGCAGGGTTGGCTCACTGCATCCATCCCAGATTACACCTCCAGCTTTCTGGACTCAGAGCTACCCCCTCCCAATCCCTAAGTCATCAAAATCACACCCGGCATCTTTCCGAGCTCACCTCAGATCCCTGTCGCCCCTGAGCCCAGCCCTCACTGACCACCCCTCCCCCCCATCACCTCAGGTGTCGCTCATCTGGGGGTGCTCATTATCCTGCCAGTGGCGTAACTATTTTGTCGTGTCGCCCTGTCTTCTCTCTCCACTTGGGTGAAAGACACACTAAAGACAAAGATCTCACGCGGAAGCACGATGTCATTCGTGGCACACGTGCAGAGTCTGGGGAGTCTGTGACTTGGGTTTCGATCTGGGCTCCGCCATTTGCTTCTCCTAAGACATCAGCAAGTCCCTTGCATGTGAAGTGGGCACTTAATATTTGTTGAATGAATGAGACCTGACCTTCGCAACCTCAGTGTCCATGACCGTCAAATGGGAATCATGATACCTGATAACTTCCCTGGTACACATGAGAAGAGCCTGCCCAGACGGTGAGCTCTAGCAAAGTGCTTTTTGTCCTCCCATTCACACCCCCATTCATGTCTTGGGCCTGCACAGAGCAGGGCAAATGGTAGGAGTGCAGGCAGCTGTTTGTGGATTCACGAGAACACCCTTTTCTCCAGCTGTCTGCCCTGACTTCTCAGCTGGGATCGCTGTGTTCCTTCCTCCCTCACCGGCCCTGCCTGTGAACCAGAAGCACCCTCCGGGACCCTCCCCTTCCCCAGAGAGCACTCCTGAGTGGATTATGGAGGCCAAGGAGATCACAGACCCTTTTGGTGCCCGACTTCCTCTGAAGGGCCTCCTGGCCAGCCACCCTCTATTTCCTCACACTCCCCACCCCCAGGGTCCTTAGTCTGACCCCCACCTCCTAGGAGCCAGCAGAGGGAGCCCTGAGCCCTGGGGCTGTGGGTGGGGGCTGTATGGGGGTGGGGAGGTGGGTGGTGGAGAAGGGGCAGAAAAATGTTGCCTGACGGCTGCTGAGGCGGCTGGGCCCGGGCCTGTGCCCGCCCGCCTGTCCTGTCCTGCTCTGTCTAACTCGATAATTACTGTTCCCCATCCCCCAGCCACTACCCCCACCCCAAACACCACATCAAAGCCAGTGATGCCCCAGCTCCATTAACCCCTGCCTCCCCACCGCCCACCAGATACCCCATTCCACCCCTCTCCCACGCTGGCCCAATTTGGTTCCCTCTGCCCCATCCTGGACACTGTCCTTCCCACCTCCTCACGCTGCTCTCCTTCTCATGGCTCTTGGAAGAGGCAGGGGCTTTCCCTTCCCTGATGAACGTCACCAGTCAAGAGGGCTTCCTACTGGTCAGGGCTGTGGGAGGCAAAGGAGTGGACACATTGACCGCCCCCCCCCCCCCCAAACACGCACTGAATTCTCTAAGGAGATTCTGTCATGTGTCTTCTGCTCTCCCATAGTGAGGTGGGGAGCACCCATGTGAAGGTGGAGGTGGGGAGCAAAAAGGGCCTGTGGAAGGCCCTGTACCCCTTTCCTGACCGCACCCCCCCCACCCCTCACTGCACGCAGGGATGAGGTACTCAGCAGGAGGTAGACTCCCAGCCCTAGTGCTCACTGCCTGCATTCTGGATGGCCTGAGGCAAGTCCCCTCCAGTTCCTGGACTTTGCTGGACTTCTAACCATAAGTGAAATGATTGGCCTAGATGATCTCCAAGTCCTTTCTAGATCTAATTTCTAATTTCTGGCTTAAATGGAGGGCTTGGAGCTGGAGGAACCAGCTTTGGGGGCCAGGTGGAAAACCGGAGCTCCCTCCCAGCGACCTTTTCCCTCCCTCAGCTCCTCCTCAGGTGGATCAGGGGAAGCACCCAAGGTCTCGCCCCACCCCGCCTCCGGCAGGAAGGAGGACATAGGCTAGAGGGCGCTCTGCCCAGTCCCTAGGGACAGGCTTCTGTGTTCCCTAGCGCCTCCGGCTCCGGCTGGCCAGGCGCCCTGCTGCTGCCAGCCTGACCCCGGCCCCGGCTTCCCCACCCCGCCCTCGCCTCATCCCCTCCACAGCTGCATTTCTCCATCAAAGTACACATTCTGGAATCCCCCTCGCTGGGCCCTGGTGATCAAACTTCCCACTGACCTCCCCCCACCAACTCCTGGCTTCTGATGAGAACAGGGCAGGAGGGGGCTGCCCCCCCCTCCAGGAAATGTCACAGTGCCAGGGCTCTGGTGGGCTTGGGGCATGCTCTGGCCCAGATAGAGCCAGCCTCCTTTTGCCCCTGCCCTTTTCTGCTCACAGCCCCATTGTCTCCCTCCAGGGGAAGCTGCCAAGGCGGGAGGCCTGGAGGGGGGTACTGGGTGGCCACCCCACCCCAGTTCCCACCCCGCCGGGAGCTTGGTGGGGGCCAGGAATAGGACTGCCCACAAAGGGTCAGATAAAGACAGGATGGAGGAGGATGGCCAAGCCCAGCCTGGGGTGGAGGGGGGATCCCAGCTGGAAAACCTGGGTGTCATGAAGAAGCCTGGGTCCTTTCCCTGACTCCCTGTGGGGCCAGAGATGAGGTTGTCCTAGGCCTCTGGTTCCTGTTTCCTTTCCATAATGGGGGAGGGGGAGGGGGGGGAGCGGAGAAAGCCAAGATGAGATGGGGGAAGGGAGTGAGACTGGGTGGTATTTTTGCTAGTGGAGCAAGGGGGGAGGGTTGGTTTCTTTCATAGAAAATATAAAACAGAAAGAGGAAAGAGGAAGAGAGAAGGGAGATTGATTTGATCTATTCTGTGAGAGTGAGCTATTTTCCACATGCACTGATTGAGAGCATAAATAAAGATGGGTCAGACATTGAGGAGAACTTCCTGGGGGAGGGTGGGAGGGGCTCAGAGAGCAGGCTGGTGGGGTGGGCGCTGGTGACCAGGAAGCCACAGACTTTCTTTCTCTGCCTCGGTCTCAAAATGGGATCTGTCGGGGCCAGGGCACATGCTGGATGGCCTGCAGGCAGTGGGCTGGACAAGATGACCTCAAGAGAGCCTGGCCAATGTCCTGGAATCTGGGATTCTGTGATTTACAAAGATATGGTTACAGATGGGAGAGAGACAGACAGAGAGGCCGGAGGCAGAGTTTAGAAAGCATGCATTGCATGGAGGGGGAATGAGGGGGAGGGGGAAAGGAAGCGGAAGGGAGACTTTTCTGGAACCTGGAGCCAGGTACCTGAGCCTATTCCAGGCCCTGGATCATTCCCCTACAGGAGCCTCCTTTCCTAATCAGGACAATCCAGTCACTCAGCGTTCCTGGGGTCCTCTCTGTTCCCACCCTGGAGGCTATTAGCATGTCAGGATGGTGTGCAGGGCTGCTGCTTCCCTGCCTACTGCTAGAGCTCCAGCCCGGCTAGCATTCTCTGAGAAGCAGGGAAAAGAGGGCCAGCCAGCAGGTCAAAGAGCGACCTGGAAGCCCCTAGCCTGATAAAGTTACTAGCCTAAGTGAAGCTGGGGTAAAGGGCAGTGTAGGGGTGGGGGGTGGGCAAAGAGTGACAGGAGCCTTAGGCCACCAGGGATGCTGGGTCCAGCCCACCAGCCCAAGCCTGATCTCAGAGAGCAATGGTAGGATGGGGTGGGGACAAGAGTGTCAGTAAGTAGAGTCAAAGATCCCAAGAAAGGAATCTGGGCTCAGGCCAAAGGAATGAAGTGTCAGAAACAGACAGAGGAGAGTGAGGGGGCCAGTGCAGGTGGGAGAGGCAGGTTCTCTGTGGGAAGCATCTGAGCGAGGCAGTTGCTGGACACCTTATCACCCCAGCCTCTCACTCTTCACCCAGCTTGCTCTGCAGCTGCAGCCATGAAGGCCCCTGTGTTCTCCTACACCTGCCCTCCTCACCTCCTCCCCCACTCCCTGCTTCCCAGCTTCAGGGTCAGTCTCCAAGGGACCAGACCTCTCTCCCTCTGGCTTGTCACCCACCCACCAGCCCCTCTTGAACAAAAGAACCCCCACAATACAAGCCCCAGGAAGGTGAAGCAACCAATTCAGCAACATTCCACAATACTTCCCCAGCACCTTTAGCCTCCAGGGCCCAAAGACAAAGGCTCTGACTTCCCGGAGCAGGGAAGAGAGACCACAGAGGGGATGGTTGTCAGTAAAACGCAGTAACTGGCATGGCTGTCCCATGCATGGGGTGCAGTAGGAACACACAGAAGGCAAGGGAGGAAAGACAAAAAGACAGTGTCGTGGAAGATGTGCTGTTCTAACTGGAAAGATGACAATGAGCTGGATAAATGGAAAAGGAGAGGAGGGAGGGCGGCTACCATCTGGGAGAGACCTCTGACCCCATACCTTGAGAAAGGGCAAAATTAGAAATGTGTGTCTGGGAAACAAGACAGAGATTCTTTTACAAAGTTTTGCTTGGGACTCTTGGAATTTTAAATTTAAATTAATCCTTTTCACCCCTACAAACTCTAGCCTGGAAAACCTGCAGCGTGGAGGAGGAGACTTACACTTATGGATGGAGCACCTCCCAGCGTCAGATCATTTTGTAGATCCTCCCATTTAATCCTCCTATCTAGCTTACCAGGTAGGGGGACTCTTTCCCAGTTTTAAAGTTGAGACATTGAGGCGCAGGGAGAAGTGAGTTGCCCAAGGTCACAGACTTATTGTGGGCCGAGATTAGATCTCAGGTCTGTCTATTTCAAAACTGACACAGCATTATACCAAGCCAGGATCGAAGGACGCATGTTCCCTGGCCGGGACCTGGGTCATCCTCGATTTGCTCCCTCATTGACACCTCCAAGGGACATCTCTCCCGCATCACGAAAGAGGGATAGCAGCCAGCAGCTCCCTGTGTGGGCATCCAGCTCTCTATCTCCCGGGGGGGGGGGGGGAGAAGGATCTGCCTGCCCCACCCCTCCATCCAAATGGGGGGGGGGGGAGGGTGGAAGAAGAGCGGAGGATAGGGAATCCAGCCAATGACATGGCCCTATGCAAATAGAGCAGACCCTGCTTTCTTAGGATTGGCTGACGCATCAGCGGTATTGTCCAAGTCCCTCCTCTTTAAACTCTGATCTATTCCAGGCGGGTCTTTGCAGCTCCAGAGAGACTAGGAAGGAAAAGAAAGTCTCCGGGATCCGGATCTCTGAGAGGTCTCGACCCGGCACCCACCTTTCCAGTTGCTGTCCATCCCCAAGGCTCAAAGTTCCCGCGACCTTAGCTGCGTAGGTGTCTGCTCTAGCTAGGGCCCGGTCTGGAGGCCAGGTCTGGGAAGACGTCCCCATCTCCTGGCTGGCCAGGCCTCCCTCTCTTCCACCACGACCCTTCACGATTCTCAGTACCTCCCGAGCTGCATTTTTTTCATTTCTGACCCCCCACATCTGGAAGGGTCGGAGCCTAGGTCCCTTTCCTGTCTTTCCTCCTCTTCTTTGCTCTGGGGGAAGGATGTAGGGAAAACCGCGGTCCTGACTCAGTTTCCCTTTACGTTTTTTCCCCGCCACTACCATCCACTTTGAAGTAGCACTCAGCTTCTCAGCGAGAAGCTGGTGGGTTGTTGAGCAAAGTAAGGCGGGGAAGAGACAGCTGTTGGACCTTCCCTGCTTTGTGGCTTACCACCTTGTTCTTCTCTTTCCCACAAATCCAGTCCTCCTCCCCTAAATCCAGGGCCCTCCTCACACACTCTTTTCTTTGGATCTCTCACTGCAGATCCTCCCGCTGTCTACCCGGTAGCTCTTTCCTACCCGCGTGCCAGTTCCTTGAGGACCTGGATTGAGCGCATAACCGGAGGGGGTTGAAAGAGAGTGGGGAGGGTGTGTAGCACAAGGTAGGAGGAAATACAATAGAATGTGCGGGGTGTGGGTTGAGGAACATCTGAGTGGCAGTTTAGAAGTGGCCCAGGCGGTGTCTGGCAGGAGAGCGGCACGCACCTCCCGGCACCTCCCCAGCTGCCCTAGGGCTGGGTTCCCGCTCGCTCGCTCGCAGGTACTGCCCAGAAGCAGCGGGACCGCGTTTCTGAGCCACCCGCCACCCCTCCCCGCCAGTCAGTCCCGAAGTCCTCACCCTTGAGCTTCAGTAGCCACACGGGGACAGCCAGCCCGACACAGCACTCACCACCACAGTCCGCCGACGTGCGCGGGACACAGGAGCAGCAGCAGCAGCAGCCCGAGGAGGGAGGGCGCGGGCGGCAGCATCGTGAGCGCTCTACCGCGGGCCGGTGCGGTCAGGGGGCGAGGCTGCGGGGCCAGCCGGTGCGCGCGGCGGCGCGGGCTTCAGGGCGAGCGCGGCTACGGCGGCGGCGGCGGCCGGGAGGCGATGGCTCCGGCGGCGGCGGGGGGGCCCATCGCGGGCGAGGAGGGCGCGGCGGAGGCGGAGAGCGGACGGGGCAGCCAGCGCCTGTGTCTCCCGCCGAGCTCGCTCGGGAGAAGAAATCAGAGCCGGGGGCGGGGGTGGGAGGGGAGCTGGGCCCAGGCGGGGGCGGGGGCCAGGGGGGCCGTGGGGTGGCAGTTGCGACAGTCAGGCGGCGGGACTCTCGGGAGGGAGCCGTGCGCCCCGGGGCTGGAGGCGCGGAGCTCCGCGGAGGGCGGGTGCGAGGTCCCGGGGCGGGGCCCGAGCGCGCCGGTGGCTGCGGGACCCGCCTGCCTCGCCCCTTCGCTTTGCCTCTCTCGGACTGGGAGACCCCGCCGCCTCCCAGAGTCGGGGGCAACGAGGGGCGGGGAAGTAGGGTGGAGAGGGGTAAGGGGGGGGGTGAAGAGGAGCTGGGGAATGGGGGACGGGCTGGAAGGGAGACGTTTGACAGGTTTGTTGACTGTAAAGAGAGAAAACTTCCCAGGAATGAGGGAGTTGGGGGGGTGGGGGCGGTGGTTCGGAGGGAGATGCTGGAGAGGGGGCCGGGAGAGGAAGTCTGCCTGGGGCGCTGGGTGCTCCGGGAAGGGGTGTCGAACTCTACCGTCTGCCGGGCGGACTCTGGAGGGGTCACCCCTTACCGGCCCCGCCTCCGCGCCGCACGCCCCTTTCTCAGCCTTTCCCCAGGAAAGGAGGAAGCCCCAGGCCTCCGCTCTCGCTCCCCCAGCCACCCCGCCTCTTCGAGCCCGCGTTCGGGGAGGGGGGTGGAGGGCTGCGAAGGGCAGATTAGACAGCAAGAGGAACCTCTTGATGGCCTGCGCTCAAGCGCTCGCACGTGTAAGCGAGCGATAGAGCTGAGGTTGCAGTCTGGAGAGAGATTAGTGGAGGCAGAACTCAGGGCAGCCGGGCCTCGCGTGTCCGCGGGTGCCTGCCTCTCGTGGCTTCCCCAACTTGGCCCGGGCCAGAAGGGGTGGAAGAGCCAGCTGCAGGTGAGATGGCGTTTATCTGATTCTCTAATGCCACAAAAATGTCTTTGATGCCCCTGCCACCCCCCCAGGTGGGGGGGGGGGAGATCAAAGGCTCCGTGGGGAGGAGGGACAGCTCCATTCATCAAGCCTAGCGTACTGGCTGTGGCTGCAGTCCCTGCTCCGCCCCCGCGTGCCCCAGGAGTGCCGAAGGACAGGTGGTGCAGGACATTCCTCAGCAAGGGCCAGTCTCCCTGTCACCACCAGCTAGAGTGGCATCAACCGTTGGGGGGGGGGGGGTGGTCTCCCTAGTGGTAGAAACTTCAGGCACTCAGAGGAAAGCTCCTGGTCTTTTAGGATGGAGATAGCACCTGAACTCTGGGAGGGAGGGAAGCCACCGCCTAAAGAGATAGACATCCTTGGTGAGCAGAGACAAGGCAAGATTGAGTCCCCAAGAGAGTGAGGACAAGTGGATAGAGACGAAGCTGAGGGACTAAGGGGATGCGACAGAACACCATAGATGCCTAACCCGGGAGAGGAGGCAGATCTGGGGAAGGCCAGAGGAGCCAGTGGAGAACCGAAATGGAGAAACATTGCCCTAGGCGCAAAGGGAAGTTTTGCTTCCTTAGGTTTGCTGCGGACCCAACTCCATGGCTGTGGTGTCCAAGCTGTGTCAATCTAATTCCCTGTACTGGGTACAGAGAATTTTGGTGGTGGGGGGGGGGGTGGTGGTGGTGGTGGCTGGGGCACTCTAGAGAAGAGGTAGGGCCCCTAGTGGCTGAGGGAGAGAGAGTGAGGGGCACAAGGCCCAAATGTTGCCCCCTCCCATTTTAGCCTTTAATAGCATCCAGCTGCCGCCCATGGCCCCTGCACCTATTAATTTTGTACACAGTTGCTGTTTTTCCAGGGCAATGCCAACTGTGGACACTACATACTCAAAGACATACCCAGATTGGGCACACACTCAGGCCAGATGGTGCTCAACAGGCATCTGGAGAGCTTTGAGGGTTCCTAAAGGCTGCAGGTGGCCAGTGACCAGACCCCTGGGAATCACTGCCTGGGTTCTAAGTCCCCTACCCACCCCTGCCCCCACCCAGCTACTGTTATTGCAGATTATGAAATGCTCTCCCTATCCTGCATTCTTCTCCGAGGCAAGAATTTTAATGTATTTGTCTTTGTCATCAGGGGACCAGGGCTCTGGGACCGCCCTGCCTCTGCCTGAGGAGGGAGCGCCCCAAATCTAGTCCCTGCTGTCTCCAGACCCCAGCCTCTTTCCATTACCACCCCCTCATGTCCTAGCCCTGCCCCTCGCCTCCCTCTCCTAAGACACAGTCTCTCTGTGGGGTGGATAAAAATGATGTTATTGAAACAACAGAATTGGGAGCAGTGGCAGGGAGCAGGGATCAGCGCAGGAAACTGGGGCGTTTGCCAAGAAGACTTCTCCCCCGCAGGCGGCCTTTCTGCCCCCACCCCCCACCTTTCCTACAAACACACACAGATCGCCCCACCCCTCCTGCAGCACTCTCTCTGGCCAGATCGTACAGAATATTTGGCCATCCCTGGATTCCCTAAGCCCTCATCTCCCTGCAACCCCCCCACCCAGAGTCCCATTGCAGAATCTATCGGCCCAGTAGTGCCTGCAAAAGCACTGGGGCAGAGAAGGGGTCTGCTGGAGTCTGTGATGGGCAATCCTCGGCTCCCAGGGCAACTGTGTCTCTGCTCACTCTCTTTTGCCTTCTCTGTACCCCCCTCTAGGGGTTGGCTGGCATATGGGCAGAACCAGAGCAAATGCCCTTATGGCCTCCGAACCTTTAGAGAGATGAGTTCAGATGCTCCTGAGGCTTCAGTCCCCCACTATTAGCTTAGAAAACTTTTCATGGAGCAGGGCTGGGGATAGAGATGGAAGTACACAAAGACAGATCAAGATGCATGCACACACACGTGCACACTCGCACATACCCACAGCTGGGCACAGGCGTCCAGATAACCCACAGACACCACAGGACACCCTTGCCTCCCTTCGACAGTGTTGGATAACTTTCACTTACAGGTACAGATGGACACACAGATGGGCTGACTCAGACTGAGACACATGCCTGCCTCTCTGGAGATTACATGCACATGCAACCCCATCTCCCCCCTCCCCCCTCCCCCACCTCTGCACACGCATGAATGTGGAGGAACGTTCAAAGGAGACTGGAATGGGAACACAGCAGCCCAGAAGGGGGCAGCATGGAGGGGGGTGGTGCCTCTCGGATCCCCCTCTGCCTGTCCTCTGGGCACTGGGCCCCCCCTCCACCTCTTCCTCCGTGGCTCTGCCTTCAGTCCTGAAAACCTTTTAACTCTACATTTAGGCCCTGATGCAAAAGAGAGAGGCGGAAGGAGCACAAGGATGTCTGGCTGCGGAGTGGGAGAGGGAGGAGGGGCAGAGGTGGGGACTGGGGAGGGGGAGAGAGGCAGCTGGAGACAGATAACATCAGAGTCGCTGCAGGGAAAGCAGAGCTCTCTGTCTGTTAGATCCTCTCTCCCCATCTTTCCGTGTGTCTTTTCCGTGTGTCTCTCCCATCTCCAGAATTTGGTTTCCATTTGTGTCTGTCTCTAAATCACTTTCTCTGCTTCTTTGTTTCTCAGAATGACTGAAGCTGCAGGAGCCCAGGAATTTGGGCCTGTGACCCTTCCCCTCCCAGGGACCTCCCTCTCTCCCTCCCTCTGCATCGCCCTCCCTCTTCCCCAGCAAGGGGACCCAACTGCCATTCCTTTAGGGTGGTGATAGCACTTGAGAATTCCTAAGGGCCCTGGGTGTCTAGGTCCCTGGAGAACATAGAGGGGAAAGGCTAGTCCTCCTCTCTAGAGAGACGGAGGGAAGGGGAAATAAAAAGGGTCACTTTCTTCTCCCTTCCAAACCCCCACATGGCCCTACCCCAGCTCTCCCAGCCCACCTGAAGCCAGGATGGTGCGACTTTCCAGCCCAGGATGGGAGCTTGGATCCCTGATTCCCAGCCTTAGCTCTTTGAATCCCTGCCTTGCAGACCTAGTTTCCTGAGACCCCCTCTGGGCCTTTGTCCAAGGTGACCCCAGGCTCCAGTTCCCCACAGGGCCCACCTGCCCCCACATTTTCCGTATCTCTCACCCTTACCTATGCCCCAACCTTTCAATCACCCCATCAGTCAAAGGGAGAAAGAACTGGAAGGGGTTGGGAAGGGGCTCTGAGGAGGGGAAGGGGAGCAGGGGCTGAGAGGGAGGGGCTGCTCGCCCACCAGGACTGGGCTAGGAGAAGCCAGGGAACATTTGTTTCCACTTAGCTCAGCCCCAGTGGCCCCGGGTGGGAGTGGTCAGACCCAGGAGCCTCTCCGGCCATCCCAGTCCAGACCTGGCTCCTGCATTACGGCCTGGGGGTGGGCAGAAGGACCCTGGCATGGCCTCAGGTATTCTGAGGGGAGCCTCCACCCTCCTCTCCATTCTTCTCCAGGAGACACCCCCTCTCCACACTGCTTCAGGTCCCACCTCTGAGGGAATCAGGACGTTTCAGTCTCGGTGTCTCTCCTAATTGTGCTGGTATCTGCTGGCTATCCCTGGGCAGTAGCCAGCACTTTTTTAATTGAACACCTAGTAGGTGCCAGGCACCCAGCTACGTAGCGGAAAAACAATGGTGAAGAAAAGCAGACCTCAAGGAGCTCGTGGTCATTAATCATATCATCTTACAAACAAATGGAAAAACGCAACCTTGACCTGTGTTGTTGAGGAGTAGGGAAGGGCTGTGAGGCTCTGGTGGTGGGGATTGGCCAGGTCAGGGAAGGAGGAGCAGCCTTCTCAAGGAGAGAATGCTCCCACTGAGATACAAAAATAAGGTGGGGTTAACCGGGAGACACAAGAGAAGGAAGAGCATTTCAAGCAGAAGGAACAGCCTTGGTAAAGGCCCTGCAGGGGGATGGAGAAGGCGTGGGGGCACTGAATCAAGGTTGGCATGGGTTGAAAGAGAGTGAAAAGCAGCCTGGTGGGAGATGAGGCTAGAGAGATTTAGGGGGATCAAACCAAGTAAAGGCTTACAGGCATGGAAGGGAATGTTTTTCTAATTTTAAACGCAATGGGAATTCTACAAGACAAATACATTGCAAGAGGGAAGAAAAAGAGATTGGGGGGGGGGTGGTCTCTAGATTAAAGGAGAACTAACATATAAACAAAAAGCCAAACAGGCAAAGTTGAACTACAGTAGTTAGTGACACGTGGTCAGATGACAGAAATAAGTAAATGCTTACCATAGAAGTCAGGCTAGGTCGTTGCTCAGGGGTGGGGGGAGGTGGTCGTTCTACTTTGAGGAGTACATGGAATGGGATGTCTGGCAACGTTCTGTCTCCCTTCATGGCAGTTGGTTTCAGGGTGTTCAATTGTACATTTGTTCTATGCTCTTTTCTGTATTCACGATCTTAACAGGGTTAAGGGCTTAAGAAAAGAAAGAGCGAAGAAGAAAACCACTCCCTTGGGCCTTTGCAGGAAGCCACTGTAGAGATTTCCCCGGGACAGTGAGTGGCATGGCCGGTTCTACATTTTGAAGAGATGGTCGTGGTGTGGAGGGGGGGGATGGCAGGGGAGCCCGAGCAGAAGTCAGAAGGCCAGCTCAGGGGCCCTGCAGTGGCCCGGGGGAAAAGCCAGGGTAAATGGCAGGGGTGATAAAAAAGAGTGGACAGTTCTGGTCAGTGTCAAGAAAGTAGGGTCAAGTGGGCTTGGGGAGAAGCTGGAAAAGGGGACGAGGAAGAGGGAGGCATCAAGGGTGCCTCTGAGATGTTTCCCTGGCCTGGCCGGATGAATGGTGGTGGGTCCGCTCAGCTAAGGAACACCGGAAGAAGGCCAGCATTAGGCAAGGCTGGGTGGGAGTTTGGGACCTGGATTAAAGATGCTTCCAAAACATTCCCTGTCGGGAGTAGGCAGTTGGATATATGGCTCTGGAGCTCAGAGGGGAGGCCTGGGCTGAGTCATCCTGGTGCAGGGTGTAATTAAGCCAAGCATAGGGCCAGGATCTCCCAGGAGACAATACAGAGGGAGAGGAGCCCCCGTGAGTATTTAATGGCCAGATGAAGGGGGAAGAGGCTGCCGAGGAGAATGAGGAGGGCCTCCAGAATGTAAGAGGAAAAAGCACCGTGGTTTCATGGAAGCCGAGGAAAGAGCACCTCCAGATGAGGGAAGGGGGCAATGGTAGCAACCATTTCTGAGCTGTCAGTGAGATGAGGAGGAAAATGTGTCCATAGAACACGAAAGGAAAACCACTGAATCGGCTCAACCTCAGGCTGATTTTGCCAAAGCACAAATACGACCTTGCCATTTTCTTGCTGTAAAAACCTGCATAACTTCACCTCCCGAATCAAGTCCGCACTCCTTAGCTTGGCATTCAGGTCCCACCACGGTGTGTCTCTTTGCGGGCTCCCCGCCTCACCTTCCTTTTCGTCTCCACCAGAGCTCCAGGCTTACTGTGGCTCTTGGTCAGGCCCCAAACCCCGGCCTCCTCCACACTCCGCTCCCCCGCCTCCCCGCCCCAGCAGGCCCAGCTGTGCCTTTCCTCCCGGATCCCACACACCTATCCACACACTGTGGAAGGTGGCCTCTCCAATTCTCATTAACTCATAGCACTTTGAACCTTTTTTATAGGAAGCACAGCGCTTAGAGTTGATTTTGTCTGTATATTTTTCCTCCACTTGCTTATGAGGTGTTTTTTGTTTTGGTTTGTTTTTGTTTGGTTTTGCAGGGTGTGAACTATCTGGCCTGCAGTGAACCCTTCATAAACTTGGGTTCTTTTGAACCTTGAAAGCACGGAAGGTACACTGCAGGGCCGGGCATAGCAGCCCCAGCACGTGTGGTGTCACCGCCTCACCAAAAACCAGGTCTCTGAACTCAGGTGGGGAACTGGGGCTCCAGGGGAGACCAGGGGATTTCTTAACATCCTCTCTGCTGGTGCATGCACAGGGCCCACTCCCCAGCCGACCACTAATACCTCGGCGCCTAAGGACAGGGTCACAGCGCCACCTCCTGGCAAGATAACACACTGTCCCTCAGGAGCAAATGCTTTCTGGAAGGTCTGTATAGTAGAGACATGCAGATTAAAAATGCGGACCAGAGGGGCGCCTGGGTGGCTCAGTCGGTTGGGCGTCGGACTTCGGCCCAGGTCATGATCTCACGGTCCGTGAGTTCGAGCCCTACGTCGGGCTCTGTGCTGACAGCTCGGAGCCTGGAGCCTGCTTTGGGTTCTGTGTGTCTCTCTCTCTCTGCCCCTCCCCTGTTCATGCTCTGTCTCTCTCTCTGTCTCAAAAATAAAAAAAAAAATAAAAACGCGAGCCAGGAAGAACACCAACCTGTTAACAATAAAATTTTCGAAGATATAATTTCCCAGTTTTCTGGAGAGCATGCTTCAACGCTGATCATATCCCTTGTGTGATGTCACTGGGGACTAATACCCAGTGTAGGTTACTTAAGAGAAAAACAAAGAAACTATGCATGGGAAAACAGCTGCCTTTTCCATGTTAGTGGAGACCCCAAGGCTTATGCAATGCCTAGCTAGCCATGGGGTATGTTGGCCACACTATAAAATATTGTTCAGGCATTAAACTGACAAAAATGTTCATGTCATTGACACAAGAAAGAGTCTCTACGAAATAATGCTGAATTACAAAAAGAGCACCTGAACTGTTATTTTCATTTACAAAGACTACAAAGTAGAAACAATTCACACAGCTATAAGGGTCAGAAGAGAATTAAAAGTCTTATAATTAGTTGATTTTATTCAACGGTGAAGAAGCATTTTGAGTTATTTCGCTTACGCATTGGCTCTCTGGTGGAAGCTTGTTTTCAGTTTTTGTTTTTGTTGTCTTAAGTTTATTTTGAGAGATTGCATGAGTGGGGGAGGGGCAGGGAGAGAGGGAGAGAGAGAGGCGGGGGGGGGGAGAGAGAGAGAATCCCAGGCAGGCTCCACGCTGTCAGCTCAGAGCCCAACGTGGGGCTTGAACTCATGAAACCATGAGGTCATGACCTGAGCCAAAACCAAGAGTTGGATACTTCACTGACTGAGCCATGCCAGGCACCACAGAAACTTTTTTTTTTCTTATAGAGACTTCAGCTGTTCAATAAAAAGAAATCAAATAAGGAGGGAACTGGTTAGGAAGATGTCCAAAGCTCATGGGGCTGGGGAATGCCCCTTGGGACAATCAAGGTCAGAAACCTTCCCTGAAGCTTTCTCCCCAAATTTTCCACCTGCTAGCACAGGATCTTGTATATAATATATGTTCAGTAAATGTCTGTGGAGCCACTAAACGAAAATGATGTCATGCCTGAAATACCAGCCATCTTCCTCAGTGCCATTCTTTCAAGAAGCTTCCCTCGATTGCCCTTCAGCCCTTATGTCTTTTTTTAAAAAATTTTTAATGTTTATTTATTTTTGAGACAGAGAGAGACAGAGCATGAACGGGGGAAGGTCAGAGAGAGAGGGAGACACAGAATCCGAAGCAGGCTCCAGGCTCTGAGCTGTCAGCACAGAGCCTGACACGGGGCTGGAGCTCACGGACTGTGAGATCATGACCTGAGCCGAAGTTGGACACTTAACCGACTGAGCCACCCAGGCGCCCCAACAGCCCTTATGTCTTTAAGTCATTTGCCCTGATTCCATAAGGGCCAGATCATGCCTTGAGGCTGGCACTGAACCTCACAGCCCGACCTCCCTACTGCCTTCCATGCCTCTACCCAAAATGGATCTAGGACTGGCCAGGAAGGAGGTCCTGGATTTGGATTCATATCTAGCATCATTTCATCAAACCTAGCATCATGCCTCCTTTGTCCTGGGCATGTAAAATAGGTATGTCACAGATTGGGTCCTCCAGATGCCAAGATGGCTTTTGGGACGCAAAGGGTGTTTTTGAAAAGGAAGGAGGCCGAAGCAGGATTGGGCAGAGGGAGAAGTGGGGCTGTGATGAGGCTCAGCTAAGCCTCCATCAGCACAGGCACTGCCTGCTCTGGGGGGAGTTTTGCCACTAGAGTGTCCCTCATGGCTTGAAATGGCCAGGCCCTGATACCCCTATCTCACTCAGTCACCAGATATGTGCGCAGCCCCGGGAAAGGAAGAGTATGTTCTCTGCAGCTGACCCTGAAGGAGCTGACACCCAGACACTGTTGACCCCACCCCTCCTGGGTGGGCAGCAGCTCCTTCTGTGAAAGGGAACCTGGGTGGTGCATCTCTGTGTTTACTAGGGGGACATTCGGCAGATGGGGAAACTGAGGCCAAGGTCATAGCCATCGAGTGGTAGAGGTGGGAGTCCAGATTGTGCTTCTGCTGCACCTTACCGCCGCCTGTTTCCACCCAGCCCACCGCGGCCCAGCACCGTTGCCCATTGAAAGGGGTTCCCGTGGAGAAAATGTTACTGAACGACCCGTAAGTGATCGGAAGGGGCCACAGGATATCTAACAGTGTCAATGGCATTCCCCAGGACATCAGGAGGATAGAACCTGGAATGCCCCTCTTAGCTACTTGCATCTCCTCCCTCTGCCCCCACCCCCTTGGATTTACACCACACAGGTCCTCTGATGCCCCCTATGCCTATAAGCCAGGATACCATACTTTGCCCCCTCACAACATGGCCCCGCCCACTGCCCTCTCGTGTCCTCTGTCTGCCTCCCCTGCATTCGGAGTCCCTCCCGTCATCATCTCTTCACTATAGCTTTGCATCATTTTACTTTTAATTTCAAAAGACAACAAGGTCACATCGGTTGGCTTTAGAAAGAGTGTGATCAAATTCAGCTCAGCCATCTGCCAGCTGTTGGACAACTAATGATCCTGCCTGTGCCTCACCTTCCCCTGAGATAAGAATACCCACTGGAGCACATGGGTGGCTCAGTCGGTTAAGCGTCTGACCTCGGCTGAGGTTGTGATCTCACGGTCTGTAAGTTTGAGCCCTGCATGGGGTTCTGTGCTCAGAGCCTGGAGCTTGCTTTGGGTTCTGTCTCTCTCTCTCTCTCTCTCTCTCTCTCTGCCCCTCCCCTGCTCTCTCTCTCTCTTTCAAAAATAAAAAAATAAACATCAAAAAGTTTTCTTAAAAAGAATACCCACCCCATAGAGATGTAGTGAGGATTCAATAATATAGTGAAGACACAGACGTCAGTACCTGAAATAAACCGAGCTCTCATTCACTCGCTAGTAATGGTTTTTATTTTTTTATTATTTTTTTAAAAACTAACTTGTTTGTTTATGTATTTATTTATTTTTGGGAAAGAGCGTGCAAGCACGGGAGGGGCAGAGAGAGACTGAGGATCCGAAGCAGGCTCCGCGCTGACAGCAGAGAACCCGATGCAGGGCTCGAACTCACAAACAGTGAGATCGTGACCTGAGCCGAAGCCGGACACTCAACCGACTGAGCCACCCAGATGCCCCTAATGGTTACTTTCTAAATAAAGAATTCAGGTTGAAGATCAGGCCTGCTTGCAGTAAATGAAGACAGCAAAGACTCGAAGACAATTCCTAGGGAACCAGAGGTATCTATGGATCGTCATCCGCAGGAAGGGTGATGTATGTCCTTTTAAGTTTAAGACGAGGCAATTTAAAGAAAAGTATTAAGCAAAAGTATAGTCTAGGTGATCTGTGGATATGGCAAAATCCACGAAAGGGCCTACAAATAATGGTGTACAGGGAAGCACAGTCTATATTTAGGGCTTTATTAAATCTACTCCGTGCTTTGAGGGGGAACAATGACATGTCCCAGAGAGGGCAGGAGGGTCACTGCCTCAGAACACAGCGGAGGGCAAGCTGAGCAGAGGGTTCCTTCCCCTGATGAGAGTTCCTTAGAGCTCCCAGGGATGTGTGGCCCGTGGACTCTCCCAGTCTTGGAGTCCAGTCTGGCGTCTCCTATGTCTTCATTCCTTCCAACAACGGTGTGCTGGAAACAGTGCTGGAAGATGGGTCAGGAGGCATAAGTTCTGGTCCTAGGAGCTGGTTTGCTTTGTGTCCTTGAGCCAATCGCCTCCCCACTTGCTGCTTCGGTTTCCCCATATGACAGTGGGGGCTGGGAATGAATGAGCTCTAAGCCAAGGGGCACGTTTGACCGTCCTTTGCCGATTGTGGTGAATCCTCTATGCCAGCAGAGGGCGCCAGACCCTGAGGCGCAGATTCGAGGCTCCCTTCGCACCATCCAGTAGAGGGCCGAAAGAGCCATAGTGAGACGGGAAAAGTGAAGCTTCGATCGGGAGTTGGGGTACCCAAGAGACTGACTGGAGGGCAGGCTCCTCAGAAGAAAGAGCTCTGGGTAAGGACAGGGAGAGCGGTGTCCCAGTCTGGCTCTGGACTAACGGCAATTAGAGACCAGCTGGCATTCAAAAGCAACTTTCCTGGGTGCCTGGGTGGCTCAGCTGAGTGGGTTAAGCCTCCGACTCTTGATTTCCGCTCAAGTCCTGATCTCCAGGTTGGTGGGCTCAGGCCCCGCATCCGGCACTCTGTGCTGACAGCTGGGAGCCCGCTTGGGATTCTCTCTCTCCCTCTCTCTCTGCCCCACCCCCGCTCGCACTGGTGCTCTCTCTCTCCCTCTCTCAAAATAAATAAATAACTTAAAAAAAAAAAAAAAAAAGCAACTTTCCATTCCAGCACAACCCTCCCTTGACGGCCTCTGTTGTCGGGTGGGGTTTGGAGATCTCTTCCCAACCCCTCTCCTGACACAAATATTGTTAAATATTTGGAGAAAAGTAATGCAGCATCATGGGAAAGTATTGTATTTTACAGAAGATTCAAAATTCATCATTCTTGCTTCATCTAAGGTCAAAATGTATTTGCCATCTCAGGATTTTTGTTTTGTTTTAGAGAGAGAAAGAGCATGCAAGCAGGGGAGAGGGCAGAGGAAGAGAGAGAGAGAGAGAGAGAGAGAGAATCTTAAGCCTGCTTAAGTCTGCAGAACCAGACTCGGGGATGGATCCCATAATACTGGGATCATCACCTGAGTGGAAATCAAGGGTTTGTGCTCAATCAACTGAGCCATCAAGGCACCCTCAAGATGTTTAAACAAGACAGCTCATTAGGACATTACTGGTAATGGGGGGGGGGGAGGGAGAAACAACTAGAAACAACCTAAAATGTCCATCAGTAGGAAAATAATTATCTATATTACAGCAAATACCATAAAATACAAGGCGCAGGGGTCAAGACATACGGTCAAGAAATACAAGGGGTCAAGACATACGGTTCACAAAGCCGACAAGAAACAGTATGCCAGGATAAATTCTATAAATGGGTAAACTTCTGGAAAGAAACCCAAGGAACTGTTCACAGGGGCTACCTTTGGGAAAACAGGAAAAGGGAGCTTTACTTTTCAATTTTATACCTCTGTATATAAAACTGGGAATTCTCAAACATCGTGGATTGTGTGTATTGTTGTTTTTTTTTTAACGTCAACAGGGATTCTCTGATGGTAAGATTATGGGCCAACTTTGTATGTTTTTATTTTTATGCTTTCCATTTTTTAAGACAAAAATGTTTTGCTGAAACTAATATTACACTGTATGTTAACTAACCGGAATTTAAACAAAAATTTGAAAAGAAAAAAAATTTGTTATTTTGAATGGGTGACATAAGGTTCAAAAAACCAGGACAATATAACAAAGTATGCATGGAGAAATCTTATTCCCACCCTGTTCTCATCTACCCCATCTCCCTGCCCATTTTCTGCCAAATCCCATAGGCAACCACTTTTCTTTTTTACCTTTTGACCCCCTTCACCCATTTGTCCCACCCCAGCCCCGTCTCTGGCAGGCACCGATCTGTTCTCTCTATCTATGAATTTGGTTCTGGTTTGTTTTAGATTCCACATATAAAAGAGGTTATATGGTATTTGTTTTTTCTCTGTCTGACATGTCACATAGCACAGTGCCCTCAGAGTCCATCCATATTGTTGTAAATGGCAAGAATTCATTTTTCAAAGACCGAATAATATTCCATTTACGTATATACCACATTTCTTTATCTGTTTATCCATCAACAGACACTTAAGTTGTTTCCACATCTTGGCCGTTGTGAATAATGTTGCATTGAACATGGGGATACATCTATCTTTTTTGAGTGAGTGTTTTTGTTTTCTTCAGAGAAATATCCAGAAGTGTGATTGCTGGATCATAGGGTAATTCCATTAAAACATTTTTTTAATGTCTTATTGTTTATTTTTGAGAAAGAGAGACAGGGAGTGAGTGGGGGAGGGGCAGAGAGAGACACACACACAGAATACAAAGCATAGAGCCTGATGCCGGGCTTGAACCCATGAACCATGAGATCATAACCAGAGCCGAAGTCAGATGCTTGACCGACTGAGCCACCCAGGCGGTCTGGGTAATTTCACTTTTGACTCCATAGTGTTGTCCATAGTGACAGCACCAATTTACATTCCCACCAACAGTGCACAAAGGTTCTTTTTCTCCACAACCTCACCAACACCTGTTATTTCTTGTGTTTTTGATGATAGCTATTCTAACAGGTGTGAGGTGATCTCTCATTGTGGTTTCGATTTGCATTTCTCTGATGATTAGTGATACTGAGCATCTTTTCATGTTGGCCATCTGTATATCTTCTTTGGAAAAATGTCCATTCAGATCTCCCGCCCATTTTTAAAAATTTGATTGTATTTTTGCTATTGAGTTGCGTGAATTCTTTATATATTTTAGACATCAGCACCTTATTGGATATATAGTTTGCAAACATTTTCTCCCATTTGTTAGGTTGCCTTTTATTTCGTTGATGGTTTCCTTTGCTGTGCAGAAGAGTTTGAATTTACTTTAGTGCCACTTACTTATTTTTGCTTTTGCTTTTGATGTCAGGATAAAAAAATCACCAATGAAAACGAATGAAATCTTGCCGTTTGCGACGATGTGGATGGAACTGGAGGGTATTATACTAAGTGAAGTAAGTCAGGGAAAGACAGATATCATCTGTTTTCACTCATCTGTGGAACTCGAGAAACTTAACAGATGACCACGGGGGAAGGGAAGGAAAAATAAGATACAAACAGAAAGGGAGGAAAACCATAAGAGACTCTTAAATGCAGAGAACAAGCTGAGGATTGATGGGGTGGGGAGTTAGAGGGTGGGTTAAATGGGTGATAGGCATTGAGGAGGGCACTTTTTGGGATGAGCACTGGGTGTTGTAAGTAAGTGATGAATCACGGGAATCTACTCCTGAAGCCAAGACTATACTCTATGTTAGCTAACTTGACAGTAAAAAAAAAAAAAAAAAAAAAAAAAATCATCACCAAGACCCATGTCAAAGAGCTTACCACCTGTTTTCTTCTAGGATCTTTATGATTTCAGGTCTAACATTCAAATCTGTAATCCACTTTAATTTCTATGTATGGTGTGAAACAGGGGTCCATTTTCCTTCTTTTGCATGTGGCTCTCCACTTTTCCCTACACCGTTTGTTGAAGACACTGTTCTTTCTCCATTGTACATTCTTGGCTCCTTTTTTGTAAATTTGTTGACCCTATATATGTGAGTTTATTTCTGGGCTTTCTGGTTTGTTCCATGGATATACATGTCTGTTTTTATACCAATACCAAACTGATTTAGTTACTGCGGTTTTGTAATATTGTTTGGAATCAGGTAGTGTGTTGCCTCCAGCTTTACTTCTCAATTGCTTTGGCTGTTTAGGATCTTTTGTGATTTCATACAGAATTTGAGGTTATTTGTTCTATTTCTGTAAGAAAGGCCATTAGGGTTTTGATAGAGATTTCATTGAATCTGTATGTAGACTGTTTTTGAGTAGTATAGACAATTTAGCAATATTGATTCTCCCAATCCATGAATATGGATATCTTTCTACTTATATATGTCTCTTCAATTTCTTTCATTAATATCATTAGTTTTCAGTATACAGGTCCTTCACCTTCTTGGTTTAAATTTATTTCTAAGTATTTTATTCTTTTGTATGCAATTGTAAATGAGATTGTTTTCTTAATCTCTCTTTCTGATAGCTTATTATTAGTGTATAGAAATACAACAGATTTTTGTGTATTGATTCGGTATACTGCAATGTTACTGAATCCATTTATTAGTTCTAATGGTTTTTTGATGATGTCTTTAGGGTCTTCTCTATATAGTATCATGTCATCTGCAAATAGTGACAGTTATACTTCTTCCTTTCCAGTTTGGAAGCCTTTTATTTCTTCTTCTTGTCTAGTTGCTCTGGCAAGACTTCCAATACTATGTCGAGTAAAGCAAGTGAGAGAGGCATCCTTGTCTTGTTCCTGATCTTTGAAGAAAAGGTTTTTTTAGCTTTTCACTACCGAGTATGTTTGTTGTGGACTTGTCACATATGGCCTCTATTATGTTAATGTATGCTCTCTCCATACCAGCTTTGTTGAGAATTTTTATCATAAATGGATGTTGAATTTTGTCAAGTGGTTTTTCTGCATCTACTAAAATGATCACGTGATTTCTATCCTTCACTTTGTTAATGTGATTTATGTCATTGCCTGATTTGTGGATGTTGAACCATCCTTGCATCCTTGGGATAAATTCCACTTGATCATGACATGTGATCCATTTAATGTATTATTTTTGGATGACCACTTTTGTTGTTTCATGTAATCCTCCTAGTGTTTCTTTGTGCAGAATCAAGCACATAAATGTATAGTCTAATCCCTCTTTCATATACAAAAGGTAGTACATATTATTATGTACATGATTGCATCTTGCTTTTTCCATTTAGCAATGTGTCCCGGATATCTTTCTATTACTAAAATATGTTTCCCATCTTTCTCCTTCACCCTTTTCTGCAAAAATACTCTGAAAAATACTTTTGCAGAGTATTTAGTGCTATATATTCCCCTTTCAGCCCTGCTTTAGTCATTACAGGGATGTGGAAATCAAGCCTCAAAGAAAGCAAGTGATTTGCTGATAGTCACACGGCTAGTGTGGTAACATTTCTTGGCTGGGCAGAGCAGGAGCTCTGTTGAGACCCAGACTCTTCTCAAAGGTTCTCTGTGGCCTCTAGGTAAACCAGGGCATTTTAGGAAAGATACCCACTCAAGTGTGCATACTACTCAGGGACTATGTAGGAGAGAACTTGAACCTGGCTTATTGTTATTTAAACATGTACAGTTGTTGGACTGGGATTTTATGAAGAACATAACACTGAGGGAGGAAACGAAAGAGAGAATGAGATCATTAATAGGTCCCCAAGATAAATTACTGTGTGAAAGAAATCTGGGAGAGGGCAGTAGGGTCAAGATGTTGGAGGATGCTGTGAATCCAGGCGGGAAGTGAGGCTACACATGACCATCATCCCTATCCCCCTCCACACTCTGAGATTCTGAAAATGGGGAAGCTGTGGTGCAAGGGAATGAAGGGTATTACTTGAGGCCAGCAGCTTGGGTTTTGAAATAGCTAATCTGAAGAAGTAGATGGAAAGTTTCTGTTGGCCAAAGAAAGGGACAGAAGCCACAGAGGTCTGTGGTCAGAGGAATAAGGAAATGGCACAGGCAGTGGTGTGGAAGTAGGGTGGCCTCAGTCAACAAAGAGAAGGATGGCAAGTGCAGAGGGCAGCATGGCAGTGAGACTGCAGCCCAGCATAACGGATCTCACAATGTGCAGAACGTGTTCAACCTCCTAGAAGGAATTGGTAAGGAAGAGGGTTAGTCCCAGGGGAAAAGAGCAGAGTTTTTTTTTTTTTTTTTTTTTTTTTTCCGCTAATCAAAAGGGAATCACTTTGAGCTGCAGAACTTTGGCACATTAGCTGCAAACGTGACAGCTTTATTATGGATCAGCAGCTGGGATACAAATATACACAGCTCTCCTTGGTTTATTTTTGTCACGATTTCAATTTAAACCAGCCTCACAACCTGCATAGCAGACATTATTATTCTCATTTAATACATGAGGGCACCAGAGTCAGAGTTTTCCAAGCTCACACAACCAGAAGTGGTCACTTCATCCCCCTACCCATTTTCTTTTACATCTAGGTGCACATTACTGATGTGATGGAGAGGTCTGCACGTCTCCCAGAGATCCTGGATTTGCCACTGGATACATAACTAGATGAAGTGTAGGTGGTACTATTTCAGAAGGGCACGAGGGCATGTCATTTAGACACAGGGATGTCTGAAGTGGTCTGTAACATGGCATGAAGTATGTATATGCTTATTGGGCAACTGCAGGGGAAGACTGTGGTTCTGGTGGTTCTGTAATAGCCATTCTATTCCTCCTCGTTTGGGCTAGCCATGCAACTGGGAGACTTGACTTCAGTTGAGGATGACCCCTGATTAATCTCAGTCAAATCTATTCTCTCAGTGATGGAGACTGGTTCTGGAATGCGCACATGGCTCAGCTTGGGCTAATGAGAAACAAACAGGGGCACCTGGGTGGGTCCGTTGGTTAAGCGTCCTATTCTTGATTTCAGCTCAGGTCATGATCTCACAGTTTGTGAGTTCGAGCCCCACAGGGGGTTCTGTGCTGACAGAGCAGAGCCTGCTTGGGATACTCTGTCTCCCTCTCTCTCTCTCTGCCCCCCAACTCTCTCTCAAAGATAAATAAATAAATAAACATTAAAAAAAAGAAACAAGCTTTCCAAGGGCTTTTGGAAGATGTTTCCATCTCTTAGAAGAAAGGACAGCAAAAAATGAAAAATGTCTTTTCTTCTGGATGTTGTCGGCCATGGATAAGGGACCCAGAATTGCTTCCACTCTCTTAGTACCTGCAGCTGGCACCAGAG
This sequence comes from Leopardus geoffroyi, assembly GCF_018350155.1. Taxonomy (NCBI): domain Eukaryota; kingdom Metazoa; phylum Chordata; class Mammalia; order Carnivora; family Felidae; genus Leopardus; species Leopardus geoffroyi. The sequence goes on along the minus strand of NC_059328.1, from coordinate 203,237,820 downwards.
GAAAGGAGAGGTAAGAGAATCAAAAGAAAAATATTTCAGAGCCATTGGATTAAATCAACCAGAATCAATCAACTTGTTAAGTGAATCAATAAGTCTCCATCTTGTTTAAACCAACTTGAATTGAGTTTTCTATTACTTGTGTCTGAAACCATCCCGACTGATACAGCTTACCCTCTGAGACATTTAATCTCAATTAATTCAGAGTCTCCTCAGCTCCCCTGGGGTTGTGTCTAAATTCCCATGCACTTGTGTAAAGGCTGAGCTTTGGGGTGTGAGAATAGGTACTTGGTCCCCAGACATCATCTTTCCACCCAGCATCCACTGAGGCACCCATCAAAGCCATCTGATCCTTAGTTGGTGGGGTGTACAGGTCACTGTTGTGCTGTCCCTCACTCCCAACAGCAATCTCTCTCTCTCTCTCTCTCTCTCTCTCTCTCTCTCTCTCTCTCTAACTTCTGTCCCACTCTTGGGCACACAATAAACATTCTTGCTGTGTGGAGGCTATGCTGGGTCATAGGAAACGTTATATAATTTTCAAAAGCTTGGTCCCCTCCTGCATTGCTCTTGGGTGCTAGGATCATTTTGCCGTCCCTTTACTGTGCTGGGTCTGGGGGAGCACTGTAAGGTCCTGTGTCCCCACATACACCATGTATCCCTTTCTACTCTGGATTCTATCAGGAGGCACAGACCACATCTGCTCTCAGATCCCAAAAAACCAAATGGGGGTGAGGGTGTAGAGGGCAGAGCTCTCCTTCCTTAAGAGCCCACCTCTGCTCACCCTTGTTTCCCATATGATTCTTGTCTTCCTGCCAAATCAAGACATCTCTGTCTCCTCTTGGGGCCAGGAAAGTCTCACTCTTATTTATATTTATTCTCCTAAATGTTTTGTGCTTTCTGTTTGTCCTGCCTGTTCTGTTGTTTCTTTTCTCTCCCTCTCTCTCTCTCCCAATCTTTCAGTTTCTTCTTCTTTTACTTATTAATCCTATTTGTATTCTTTTTCTAGACATTAAAGCATTCATGATTAATATATCAAAATCTAAAGCTAATCAAAACCCAAAACATTTCCTCTTCCCAGATAATACAAGGATTTTCAAATGCTTCAGGTACTCCATTTTTCACTTTTAATTCTAACCCCACAGGACATTATAATCCTTATCCCTCTCTCTCTCTCTCTCTCTCTCTCTTTTTTTTTTTTTGCAGTTATGATTAATTTACACTTATCTACATTTTTACCACTTTCCTTGATGTTTATGCCTTCTTAAGTCTCAGATCTACTCTGTAGGATCATTTTCTTTCTGACACATGTTCCCTAAAAATTTCCTTTACTGAGGTGATGAGCCCCCTGTTTTTGTCCGTCATACAAGACATTTTTCATTTTCTTTGTAAATTTTCTTTTTGTGTAACATTGTAAGGTGGAAGTTTCTTTCAGCACACTGAAGATATTCTGCCGTCCTCTGGGTTTTCACTTTCTATTGAGAACAGTCTATTAGACTGTTATTTCTTTGAAAGTGTATTTGTGGGAATGCAAGCTGGTGCAGCCACTCTGGAAAACACTAGGGAGGTTCCTCAAAAAACTAAAAATAGAATCACCCTACGGCCCAGCAATTGCACTACTAGGCATTTACCCAAGGGATACAGGTGTGCTGTTTCGAAGGGACACATGCACCCCAATGTTTATAGCAGCACTATCAGCAATAGCCGAAGTATGGAAAGAGCCCAAATGTCCATCAATGGATGAATGGATAAGGAAAATGTGGTATATGTATACAATGGAGTATTACTCAGCAATCAAAAAGAATGAAATCTTGCCATTTGCAACTATGTGGGTGGAACTGGAGGGTATTATGCTAAATGAAATTAGTCAGAGAAAGACAAATATCATATGACTTCACTCATATGAGGACGTTAAGAGACAAAACAGATGAACATAGGGAAGAGAAACAAAAATAATATAAAAACAGGGAGGGGGACAAAACATAAGAGACTCTTAAATATGGAGAACAAACAGGATTACTGGAGGGGTTGTGGGAGGGGAATGGGCTAAATGGATAAGGGGCACTAAGGAATCTACTCCTGAAATCATTGTTGCACTATATGCTAACTAATTTGGATGTAAATTTTTAAAAAATAAAAAATAAAACAAGTTAAAAAAAAAAAAAGGGGGCGCCTGGGTGGCGCAGTCGGTTAAGCGTCCGACTTCAGCCAGGTCACGATCTCGCGGTCCGTGAGTTCGAGCCCCGCGTCGGGCTCTGGGCTGATGGCTCAGAGCCTGGAGCCTGTTTCCAATTCTGTGTCTCCCTCTCTCTCTGCCCCTCCCCCGTTCATGCTCTGTCTCTCTCTGTCCCAAAAATAAATAAACGTTGAAAAAAAAAAAAAAAAGAAAGTATATTTGACCCTTGAACAACATAGGTTTGAACTGTGTGGGTTTGATTATTTGTGAATTTTTTTCAATAGATACATTGGAAAATTTTTTGCAGATTTATGGCAATTTGAAAAAACTCACAAACCACATAGTATAGAAATATTGAAAAAATTAAGAAAATTTGGGTATTATTGTAAGGATACAGTATATATTAAGGGGCGCCCAGGTGGCTCAGTCGGTTGAGCATCCAACTTCAGCTCCGGTCATGATCTCACAGTTCATGAGTTCAAGCCTGGCGTCAGGCTCTGCACTGACAAGTCAGAGCCTGGAGCCTGCTTTGGATTCTGAGTCTCCCTCTCTCTCTGCTCCTTCCTCTCTCACACTCTGTCTCTCTCAAAAATAAATAAACATTTAAAAAACTATACAATAAAAATAACATACAAAATATGTGTTAATTGACTGTGTTATTGGTAAGGCTTCCAGTCAACAGGAGGGTATTAGTAAACTTTTGGAGCAGTCAAAAGTTACACTCGGATGTTCAACTGCACAGGAAGTCAAAGCCCCTCACCCCATGTGTTCAAGGCTCAATTGTAATCTTTTTTTTTTTTTTCTTTTTGCCTTTGGTTTTCTGCGATTTTCACTATGATGTTTCTATGTGTGAGTTTCTTTCATGTATCCTCCTGGGGATGCAAAGGCTTCTTGAATCTGGGGATTGTTATTATGTATCAGTTCCAGAACACATCAAGCAATCTCTTCAAATAGCACTTGTACCCCATTCTCTCTCCTCTCTCCTTCTGAGACTCTATTTAAATGCGCTTTTCTGCTTTAACCTCTATCTTTCTTACTCTCTTTCATATGCATTTTAGTTTTTTTTACTTTCTGTATTATTATAATCTAGGCAACATCTTTTGATCTTACGTTCAGTTTTCTCTTCAGCTGCACTTAATCTGTTGTTAAGTTCATTTATTTTTTACTTTCACTTACGTCTTTTTCATTTCCAGAAGTTCTGTTTGCTTTTTCAAAAAGTCTGGGAGCACCTGGCTGGCTCAGCTGATAGAGCGTGCGACTTTTGATCTCAGGGTTGTGAGTTCGAGCCCCATGTTGGGTGCAGAGATTACTTAAAAATCAAATCTTAAAAAAAATGAGGGGTGCCTGGGTGGCTCAGTGGGTTGGGTGCCTGGCTCTTGATTTCAGCTCAGGTCATAATCTCACAGTTCGTGAGTTTGAGCCCCACATGGGGCTCTGTGCTGATGGTGTTGAGCCTACTTGGGATTCTCTCTCTCCTTCTCTCTCTGACCCTCCCTCCCTCTCTCTCTCTCAAAATAAAGAAGCATTTTTTGAATGAAAAAAAAACCCACAAAAACAAAAACAAAAGAATCCATTATGCTGTTTTTCTTAGTTTCCTATTTGCTCCGTACTTTTTCAAACTGTCTCGTATTTCATTAAACATAATAAGCATGTTGTCAAAATATGATGTGTCTGATAATTCCAGTTTCTGAAATTTTTATGGGTTTATTCCTGCTCTGTCTTTTCTGCTGGCTCTTACTCACAATTCTTACGGTATCTCATTATTTTCAACTCTGTGCTGGATATTGTTGGAATAATTTGTTGCTTTGAAGAAGCTTTGTCCTGAGGGCATTTGTGTTTGCTTCCTCCAGGCAACTGGAGTCATGACTGATTTAGTACCACCTTAAACCAAGTTCAAGGTTTGACGCTCTCTGAACCACTCAGATGAGGAAACCCTTGTCTGTATATTTCTGTAAGAGCTAGTTTGCTTCTGGATTACACTTACTCTGAGGGTGTGGTCCTTTGAGATCCCAGTTTTTTTATAGATCCCAATTTTTCATACTCCCAGCTTGTGTGCGTCCTGGGCCCCCATTACATGGATGGCTCTTGCTAGAATTGTCAGATGCCCTAGAGCAGAGCCACGTCTCTTTTCACTAACTCTGTTGTGTGCCCACTTTCCTTTCAGTTGAGCCTAGGAAGTTCTTTACTATCTTGTCTTTTCAGGGCTTTTAGGAAGATGCCCTTTATATTTTATCCAGCAATTTTAGTTGCTTTTAGTGGGATATATTTTCCGAGTAAGTTAGCCTGCCAAAATTCCCAAATCTTTTGTTTAAGCCAACGGTATTCCCTTTCCTCCCAGAAGACTTCACTTTTGAAACTTAAAAGCCAGAGGCTGCTTTTCTTTGCACTGTATCATTTATTCCCTGAAGCAATAAATAAGGAAACTCCATGTTTGAGGGAGAAAAGGGCTACAGAGTAGAAGAAAGCACCCCTCGATTGGGCTACTATTTCAACATATTGTTCTGCCACATATGTAAACTGCTTAGCCTGGTGTCAAACACATAGTTAGGGCTCAGTAAATAGTTGCTGTTGTTATCATTATTATTTCTGTATCCAAACTCACCTTCTTAGGAAAACCTTCTTTCACTAATCATTAACCTGTCCCATTCCAATTCTTCCTGCACTGTATTTTCTCCAGGTACCTTTTTACCCTATTGATTTGCTCTAATAGCTTTTTCAAATGTGCAGTTTTTCTTGGGAAAGTTCAGTGACTGAAGATCATCCCCAGAAGCCTTTGAAAGTATAGAGATATTGTTTCTTTGTTAACTCTGGTATCAGAAATCTTTCAGCTGCAGGTAACAGAAGGCTCAATTTAAACTGCCTTAAAAAAAAGATTCTACTGGTTAACATAACTGAAAAACCCAGTGGTAGGTCTTCAGGTATAGCTTGATCCAGGGGTTCAGTAATTATCGGGAGGACTTGGTCTTTCTCATCATGTCACGGTTCTTTCGCCCTTCATTTTCCCTTCGTTCTCAGGCAGTTATAGTCTGCGTGGTAGCAAAATCTTCACATTCACATCCTCACAGCTCCAAATCCAGTGGGAAAGTGCTCCTATTCACTCTAACAAAAGTCCCAAGATTCACCCGTATCGGAACTAGTTTGGTCAACGCTTCTTTCGCTGTGGCTAGGGGAATGTGATGTGCTGATTGGCCAAGTTTGAATCAGAGGTATACCTCCTGGAGCTCACAGTTAAGCCCCTCTGCAAACCATGTGTTTTGAGATCGGAGAAATTGTGGTTCCCTGAAGGAGAACTTGGGGGGTTGCCAAAAGTGGATACTGAGTGGACAAAAGCACCATGTGTCCACTTCAGTCTCCAACAGCTCACAGAAAAAAAGCTCAGCAATGAGGCCTTTGAGGCAGAATAAACTGCATTAACTAGGTGCTGGTTCTTACTAGGTCTCTGGAACATTGACATAGATTTCAGCCACATACAGATAGGACGAGAGGCGGAACACTTGGATGACGGACATGAAGGGTGCTCTCACAGCCTCCCAACCACTCTGGCACAGCGGACCCCATTTGTAATTCATCAGGCTACTCCCCTTGGCCTCCTCAAGCTGTTTTTCTCCCTCTGATATAAAAATAACGCTTAAACAGGATCCCGACCCCATGTCCCAGGCAAATCAGCTATCCAGATATGGCAGCCAAATTCACCCTAGGGTCAGGGTGCAAGTCCTTATTACACCCAGTTTTGAGAGTGAACCAAGAAATAGGGTTTCAAGAAATATGATACCATGACCAGAGACTAAAAGCAAACATCCAAGGAGTATTTATTTCCCAGCCAAAGCCAGTATCTTCTGCTGCTTCGTCCTGCCAATGATAATGGGTAGGGCTCGCCTGGCCACAGGAGCAGGTGTGGGAGCTCTGAGAGGCAAAGGGCAGGGTCAGGGCAAGGCAGGGCAGGGAGCTCTTTTTTTTTTTTTTTTTTTTTTCAACTGGAAGATCGCTATGGTTGTAGTGTTGAGCAGTGCTGGGTCTGCCCCAGCTGAAGCCCTCCTCCGTGCCATCCTTGATGACACCATCCCATGGTGACGGTCAGAGCGCCCCGTGCCTGCCTGCCTTCAGAGCCTTGTAGCCGGAGGTCTAGGGGGACTGAAAGCAGGTGGCGAGGCAATAATTATAGTAACCACTTACTGAGCATCTATTACATGACAGGCCTGTGCTTTATTTACAGTAAGCTTGGTGCTTAAGAGTGTGGGGCCAGAACCCAGAAACGCTGGTTTCGACTTTGACTCTCAGCTCCATCTCACCTGCTTTGAGGTTTCGATCAAGTTAACCTCCTTATGTCTCAATTTTCCCCATCTGTAAATTTTTTTGTAAAAACTTTCTTTCTTTTAATGTTTATTTATTTTTGAGAGAGAGAGAGAGACAGAGACAGAGCATGAGCAGGAGAGGAAGAGAGAGAGAGAGAGAGAGGGAGACAGAGGATCTGAAGCGGGCTCCATGCCGACAGCAGAGAGCCTGACACAGGGGCTCGAACCCACGAACCATGAGATCACAACCTGAGCCAAATTTGGATGCTCAACCGGCTGAGCCACCCAGGAGCCCCTCTCATCTGTAGAATTTTAATAAGGAGTATACAACAGCATTCATAGATATTAAATATTTACCACTTAAGTAAAAATACATAATAATATTTACCACACAGGGTTGTGAGCGATTACAAGAGATACTGCGCCCAACGTGGTTTGCTGCGTAATTGTGAAGGATCATTATATATATTGGAATTTCTAACCCTACCCTGATCCTGCAGTGTAATGCATTAGCTAGGGAGAGGCTTGGTTGCTGTAGCAAAGGTTTGACATGTCAGTGGTTTAAGCAAGACGGAAGTTAATTTCTCTTTATAACATAACAGTCCAGAGGAAGGTCGCACGGGGATGGGAGAGGTTCTACCATTTCCAACCTGCATCTTCCACCATGGGGTTCAAATAGCTGCTCCAGCTCTGACCTTCTTATCAGAATTCCAGTCAATAGGAAGGAGAAAATCTGCCCCTTCCTTCTAAGGTCATTCTGAAAGTTTGCATACAATGCTGATGCTCAGATCCCATAGCCAAGCTTTGTAACGCGGCCATACTATCTGCAAAGGAAGCTGGGAAATATAACGTTACACTTAGCTAAAATTGTGGGGATCACTCATAGAGGAAAAAGAAGGAAAGAATAGATATTGCTCTGCCAGAGCCCACCATCTGGCCACCCTGAGCAGAGAACACATTCAGCAGCCTTCGAAGGGAGGCATCCGGGCACCACACCAGCTCTGAAAAATGAGGCGTGGATGGGATCCCATGGTCCCGTGACTTGTAAACTAAAAGGCAAGTAATCTGCTCCTCCCACTCCCCACAGACAACATCGGAGGAGGAACAGGATAAACCTAATTAAAACATCCCCTCAGAACTGGAGTCCCTGGATCTTATCAATTACCAAATCTAGTTGGGCTGGAATTGCAAAGCAGCTCCCCCCACAGAGGAGTAAGTTCTTGGGCAATGCAACTGGCTGCCACTCGTTCTGCTCTCTGAGAAGACCTCCCCTTTCTCTTGTCCTGTGTGGCCTCCGGCGTTGCATCCTGGGAAGTTCTCCCTTACACAGTACCCTCCACGGCTGCACTGGAAAACATGTCTCTGCAGACCTTACAGCTTCCACAGACCTCTTCCTGCTGGCGCAGGTCTGAGGGGGGCTGGGGGGTCACCGGGGGGGGGGGTCAAACCAGCTTTTGGTGACCAGGCTTATCGTTTCTCCGCCAATGCAACACCCTCGAAATCTTAAAAGCCTTCTGACTGGTTCCATATTTGAGTAACCACAGCCAGTGTTCCCATAGAGACACAATTTCTGTGGTATACTTTCCACTCTCTCTCAAACTGCTGGTGGCTCTCTTGAGGTCATCTGAAAAAAAGATGTCTGGCTGTAAAGAGGGCCTCCCTTGTTCTGCCTACGAGGCCAGCTCCCACTGTTTGCTGAACAGAGTGCTTGAGAGAGGTTTGGAACTCCGGGCACAACCTTTGTTAAGTCTGCCTCCTCCGAACCACCTCTTACAACTAGCCTGAGCTCATCCCTCTTGTAGGTCTTTGCTGACAGCAGCCAACAACTGCCAATACTCACCAACAGTCTGTTTCCATCCAGTTTCTGTGACTTATAGGCTCTGTTAGCATGTGATTGACCTTCCAAAGCATTACAGATGACTGCCACACCACAGGTTTTGCTGTCACATAACAATGGTCACCACCTTCCCAGCAAACAATACTTTTCTTTGCTATCTTTTCCCCAGTCTTTAAACCAATGCCACTTGTTTTAGACTGTTAGAGCAGTGTCACTTACAGACGCCAAATTCTGCATTCCTTAGGATGCCTGTTTGGTTGCTTTACCAAAGACACGATTTAAGAATGACTTAAATAGGAAAATTTATTTCTCTCTCATATCATAGTCTGTAAGACGGTCTACAGCTGGTAGGGTGACTTTGAAACCCTTAACAAGCATCTTCCATTTTGGGTGCAAGATAGCTGCTCTGGCTCCTGCCATCGCAGGAGCATTCCAGCCAGCAGAAGGGGAAAAGGAAAAGGAGAACCCACCCCTCTTTTGTTGAAGGTCTGACCTGCAAGTTGCCCACATCCCCTCCACTCACATCCCTTTGGTCAAATTTAGTCACAAGGCCTTATTTGGCTTCGATTAGAAGATTGGGAATCTGAGTATTTATTATATGCAGCCGCTTCAGCTGAAGTTCAAGTGATTCTACTACTAAAATAAGAAGAGAAAAATAGATATTGGGAGGCGACTGGCAGTTTGCCCCAGAATGTTTTCATCCTTATTTTACATTGGTAGAATCAGCCTCGGAGAAAACAAGCAGTGCTTTTTAAGGTCATGTGGCAAACTAACAGCAGAGTGTGAATTTTAATCAGGTCCGTCTGACCATACAACACGCCTTCCCTGACACGCAGCCAACATATTTTGGTCATCAAAGTGCCCACTGTTTACTTGGAGATAAAGGATATTCACACGTGAATAGTTACGTAAATGTCTGCTCCGTGCACACTGAGATATGCACACAGATCCTGAGCTATAAGGACACCAGTGCAAGGGACAATGATACCATCAGGGAAGACTTTTCTTTCTTTTTTTTTTTTTTAACCATTTTTAAGCTTATTTATTTATTTTGAGGTGGGGGCAGAAAGGGGGAGGGGAGAGGGAGAATCCCAAGTAGGCTCCTCACTGTCAGCGGGGAGCCTTATGCAGAGCTTGAACTAACAAACCATGAGATCATGACCTGAGCAGAAATCAAGAGTCAGATACTTAACCAACTGAGCCCCCCAGACCCCCCAGGGAAGACTTTCTTGAAGAAGAGGCCCTCCTACTGGCCCTGCAGGTGGAACAGGCCTGAGGCAGAGGGGAGAATGGAGTATGGCAGGAGAAGGCAATGGTGTGAGCTGCACCTGTTCTGTATCTGGCCTGCTTGTGAAGGTGGCCCAGAGCTTAAGGGTGGGGGAGGCAGACACATCACATATCTCCAAAGATGGTCCACTTGACCTTTCCACCAGGTGAAGTGTCCCACTAGCTGTACCTTAGACGTTCCATCAGCTGGGACAAGACAAGAACATCCCACCAAAGAAGAGCTGTGCTCACCCCTGGTACTACGCAAGACACATGGAAAGGCAGAGTCCCTTCCCCGATCTGTTCTCTTCCACCCTCCCTGTAGGCAGTGCAGGGGCTTTGAGGGGTGATGAGAAATGTGTTCAATACATTCAGCAAAAAATCCAGTAACCCATTACTGAGTGTCCACTCTAGGGCCAGGGACTGGGATGGAAGAGGCTGGAAGGAGGGGCAGAGAGAGGGGAGCTAGGGCAGCTGGGTCAGCATTCCCGATTTGGACGCTGACTCAGGCCCCAGGAATGCCAAGGAAGGGGGGTGGGCAGCCACCAGAGCCGGGCTGGGATCCTGTTGGCACCGGGAGATGTAGGGACAGCGGGCACAGAGGGATGTTGGGACGGGGGCTCCCACACACTGGGACCCACCTCCAAACCACTGGTAGAAACAGAGGTCTCTCACTCTGGGCCCTCCAGCCCACCGCACACCTTCACGGTGATTCTAGCTCCCCACCTGCCCCGCCCATCCCACTCCAGCTCCCCCAGCAGAGAGAGGGACAGGCTCCTGGGACTCAAATGAGGACATTTGGGCATACAATGCCCGCTCTCCCGCGACCGCCCACAAACCCCTTGTCCCCAGCCTCCCTGCTGGCTCCAACTTGCCCTTTCTAACTTCAGCACCTTCCACGACTGAAGTGTGTACAAGGAAGACAGTCAAGCTCTACCTGCGTCCATTTTCCCTCCTTTGGCGCCTGACAACGATGAGAAGGAACCCAGGACTCTGAGAGCCCACTTCCTCCCACCTGGCGCCCCCGCAGCGCTCCAAGCCACCTCCCTCCATCGCAAAGTCCTTCGAGCTTGTCCTTGGAGACCCAGGAGGGAGCCCGGGCCCAGGCCTCCAGATTCCAGGTGCGCCCCTTCCCTCCCCACCCTGCCCCAGGCGGCTGGGCGAGAGCAGCTGAGCCCGAGGAGCCCTCCCTACCGCTGCCTGACACCCAATCAGAGAGAAACCGATCCGGGGAGGGCAGGGCGCCAGGGGCCGGGCCCAGAATAGTGCTGCCCAGCCTGTGTTGCGCACTTGCTCTCGGTTGGTCCGGGGTTGGCCGCATGGAGCACGCACTGCGCCGGGTACAGGGGTCCCGGGGGACGGGAGCTGGGGCAGCAGAGGCCAGGGGATTGCGAGCACACCACACCCTGTGAACGAGTGTGAATGAGTGTGTGTGCGTGTGCGCATGAGCCTGTGGGTGCCTGTGAACACGTGTGCGCACGCGTGTGTGTGTTCTTTGTGTCAGCGACGTATGTGGTGCCCTGCATGTCTGGGGATGGTTGGATGTGTTTTTCCGAGTGTGTCTAAGTGTTGGTGTATGGGTGTGTTTGCGGGGGCGCACCTGTGCGTGCATGCGTGTGCGTGCTTGCACGCGCACACGTGGTGGGAAAGGAAGCTACCCGTGGGTTCGGGGATGCAGGGGTTTCCCCGCCCTTTCAGACATTCTTCTCCTCACAGAACCCATCCTGGAGCAGCCTTGGGGCACCTGAGCGTCAAGGTAGGCGGGGCTGCCTTCTCAAGGGCGTAGCCTCTCCTCCTACTTCGTTTGTCTCCCACCTCTCTGGGCCCCCAGTCTCCACTCTGCTAGCCTGGCTTTTCTCTCTGTCTCTCCTTTTTCCTTCTTTATTCCTCTGTTTCTTTTTTTCCCTCACCCCCTCTTTCCTCTTTCAGAGGAAGTAGGGGGAATCTAGAGCCGGAAGACTCCGAACCTAGTTCTGTTAGCACTTAGTAAATTGCTGTGTGAATTGTGGTGAATTGCCCCACCTCTCTGATCTCAGGTCCCGCTTTAGTAAAATAAGGATGATAATAACATCTCCCTTATAAGATTGCTATGAGGTTTGAGTGAGAAATATATTGGAGGAGAACCCTTGGGAAGCTTGCAAATGTGAAATATTATTATTAATAACATTTTAATTGATTTTGTTGTGTTACTCCCCATTAACCAAACAGGCCCCATTCCCCCTTCCAGAGATGAGCTGTCTAGAACAAGGAGAGAACACTTCATGGCCATCGCCGGCCATGACCGCAGGCTCAGAAAGAAGCCATGAGAAACAGGGGGCCAAGGCCTCGAGGTGGACAAGGCAGGAGACTGTGGCGGAAGGGGAGCTGCCGGGTCTGGGGGAAGGTGAGGCCAAGGCCAGTTCTGGGGAGATGGGAGCGGGGGCAGTGGGACATCCCGGAGCCTGGGGCTGGGGCTCTGCTCTGGATCCTTCCAGAGCACAGAGTTGGCCCCAACCCTCATCTTGTAGTCTGTCTCTCCACATGGGAAAAGTCACCTGCACAGCAGAGCCAGGGGCCTGGCGCGGCCAACTCAGGACAGAGCCACTGTCTTGTGTGACTCTGAGACTCAGCTTTCTCACCTGCAAAATGGGGCCACAGCATCCAGGCTTCCCAAGGCTGCTGTGAGGATGAACAGAGCCAGCGGATGAGAAAGGTCTCTAGAAGACGGATTTACTGTCCTCTCCCCACCAACAGATCCCCAGGCCAAGCCACCTGCTGAGGACGCCGGACTGGAGGCCACGTTCCCCAAGGCCACACGCTTGTCCCAGGCTGCTCCTTTGGCCAAAGTGGGCGCCCCACCAACAGAGTGGGACGTCTTCCCCCCTAACCACGAAGGCTCGGCCGCTGGCTCCAGCACAGACGAGCCGGAGCTGGACATAGGGTTCCCGGCCACAGCATCGTGGGGGTATGAGCTCGGCCTGGTGGAAGAGAGGCCTGCCCTGTGCCCATCCCCACGGGCCCTGTTACCCAGGCTGGGCTGGGACGACGAACTGCAGAAGCCGGGGGCCCAGATTTACATGCACTTCATGCAGGAGCACACCTGCTACGACGCCATGGCAACCAGTTCCAAGCTGGTCATCTTCGACACCACGCTGGAGGTGAGGCCGTGGCTCTGCCCCACCTCCGTTCTCATGGGGCTGTAGCCTCCACTCACCCGCTCCAGGGCCCCCCCGCGAGTCCCTTTCCAGAGCTCCTTCTTAGCACCACGGAGACCAGTGCTGGGGAGGACCCCTACTCCCCAGTTGTCATCCCAGCTCTGCCATTGAGTATGTGTAGGCTTTGGCATCAGTCACCGCTCTCCTCTCTAAAATGGGAATGGGGGCCCTGGCTGGTTCAGTCAGAAGAGTATACAGCTCTTGATCTTGGGGTCATAAGTTTGAGCCCCGTGGTGGGTGTAGAGATTACTAAAAAAATAAATAAATAAAAGTAAAAAATGACATAAAACGGGGACAGGAAATACTTGCTTTGCCCTCCAAGTTTCGGAGGACTCCTGGAATAACCCAGGTCAAGTGGGAGCACTTTGTGAACCCCTAAGTATGGGGACGACCTTGCAGGCTGGCTTAGGACAAACAGCAGGGAGCTCTCAGTAAGAGAAAAATAGGATGGGTTCTAGCCCCTGCTCTTCCCTTGGGCTAAGCTATAGAACGCCTGCTTCCACTTTTACCATCACGTATAGCGGAGCAGTGTTTCCAGAAGCACGGCGATAGTGTTACTTAGGGTGAAGCCAAATGAGTCAACGTCAAATTTATTTAGAGAAATCTGTTTTGTAGATGCTACGCGAATAAGCGTACCTCCAGCACGCAGATTAGCGAAAACTATACTGTGTGTGACTGTACGCATGTAGCCCCCGAGTAGAAACCCCGAGTGAGTTTGTCACACCCTGATGTGCCAGGTGAAGGCGTCACCACAGTGCCTCCGGCCACCAGCAGCCTCATCTCCGTAGCACGTGTGCCTGGCAAAGAGCGTGCCAGTGTGTGCCATGGCCTAGGACGGGCAGTCAAGCTCATGCAGAGGAGATCTCGGGAGAAGGCCCCGGGGGAGGACCCTGGTTGGGACAGGGTACCACTGACGGGCAGTGAGAGACTCACCCCTCAGTGTTCTCTCTGGCCCTCAGATCAAGAAGGCCTTCTTTGCCCTAGTGGCCAACGGCATCCGGGCGGCACCGCTGTGGGACAGCAAGAAGCAGAGCTTCGTGGGTGAGGAGGGGCTGGGAGGCAGAGGGAAGAGAGAGATCTTCGAGGGGATTCTGGGGCTGAGCTCCGACACGCCACGGGTTCGGGCAGACCCTTGGTGTGAGCCGAGCCGGGGGCTGGCGTGGGGGAACATCCGATCCCGGCCTCATGGTGGCCAGCTGGGAGACCCCATGAGTGGAGGAGGTTTGACCAGCTGACCACTCCAGCTCTACTCACCCATGGTCCCGTGTCGTAGGTGCTAGATAGGAAAAGAGGAAAGGGAGAGGAAGGAATTAGGAGAATAGAAAAGGGTGCAGCAGGGGCAGGGAGAGAAATTACAGGGGAAGCACAAAAGGCGGGGGAGGGGCTGCCCCGCTTCCCCCTGTCCACAGTTCCCACAGCTGTCTCAGACCTAGGACTCTGGCAGAACCCGGAAGGGGGTCTGACCCCTCAACCTGCCTCCCACCACGAGGCCCCAGGCTGACCTCCTGCCCTTCCCTCCTAACCCCGCAGGGATGCTGACCATCACAGACTTCATCTTGGTGCTGCATCGCTATTACAGATCCCCGCTGGTGAGGAGTGGGCTGGGGACCCCAGGGGCTCCCTTCTGGGCTGGGGCGGAGGGTGGCTCAGGGAGCCTGGTGCCCGAGGGGCCCGTGTCCGACTTCCGGAGTCCTGTCAACGTCTCTAGGTCCAGATCTATGAGATTGAAGAACATAAGATTGAGACCTGGAGAGGTGAGCCGGCGGAAGGGACCTGGAAGGGGCTGAGGGTGTGTGGGTGAGCATGGGGCCAAGGACCCGAGGTGGAGGATGGGCAGTGGGGATTTCTTGGAGGGCGCAGGGGAAGGGTGAGAGGGAGCCCAGAGGGCCTGAGGGAGGAAGACAGAGGGGCTGCCCAGTGAGGCAGGGTGGCCAGCTCCTCAGGCCTGACTCTGGCTTTTTCCTACAGAGATCTACCTTCAAGGCTGCTTCAAGCCTCTGGTCTCCATTTCTCCCAGCAGCAGGTAAGCGTCCCCAGCCACCCACCTGAGCCTCCTTGCCTGAGCAGTCCCCTTCCGGGTCAGCCCCTCAGTTCTGACCTCAGGGGCTCATCCCGTGGCAGACAAGGCAGCCTGGACACCCTGTCCTTCTGCAGGGGCTGGGGTGGGGGTTGTGTCTCCCCCAGACCCACTGCTCCCACCTCTGCAGTCTGTTCGAAGCCGTCTACACCCTCATCAAGAACCGGATCCACCGTCTGCCGGTCCTGGACCCGGTCTCAGGCGCCGTGCTCCACATCCTCACACACAAGCGACTGCTTAAGTTCCTGCACATCTTTGTGAGCCTGGGCACAGCCTCAGGGTGACCCGAGAGGCCGAGAAGTCATTGGCCCAGCAGACCGGGGAGGGAGCCGCTGGGAGCACTCTGGGGGCTGCTCCACCTTGACTGCCACCTGTCCCCAACCCACCCAGGGCTCCCTGCTGCCCCAGCCCTCCTTCCTCTCCCGCACCATCCAAGATCTGGGCATCGGCACATTCCGAGACTTGGCCGTGGTGCTGGACACGGCGCCCATCCTGACGGCCCTGGACATCTTTGTGGACCGGCGCGTGTCTGCGCTGCCTGTGGTCAACGAAGCTGGTACCTGCACCCAGAAGTGGGGCTGGCTGGGGTGGGGCCGTGGCAGGCAGGGGTCTGTGGGCGTCTGCTCGGGACCCAGGGTAGAGTTAGAAGTCTGCCTGCTTAAATCTTGGACCCTTACTTAGCCTCTCTGTGCCTCAGTTTCCTCATTTGTGAAATGGGAATCTTAATAACACCCATCCTCTGACTTCACGGGATGATTTGAAAAGATTATGTGCAGTTAAGAAGCATGGTAAGAGGAAACCGAAGATGAGGTTTTTAATGGGAATTCACCCTAAAATGGGCCATGGGATCCAGCCAGACCTCACCTTCTTGCCTTGAAGAGGGGGATTAGAGGGACTACACGATCATTTCTTTGGTTGAACTGTGGCTGTAAACTGTTTCAAAGTCAAAATTGCTGTAATGAAGCTAGATATCAAAAAATGTTTTTTTATGTGTTTTTGTGTTTTGAATGTTTATTCGTTTTTTGAGAGACAGAGACAGAGCACAAGCAGGGGAGGGGCAGAGAGAGAGAGAGGGAGACACAGACTCTGAAGCAAGCTCCAGGCTCTGAGCTGTCAGCACAGAACCCAACGCGGGGCTCGAACCCACGAACGGCGAGATCGTGCTCTGAGCCAAAGTCGGACGCTTAACTGACTGAGCCACCCAGGTGCCCCAAGAAATGTTTTGATTTATTTTTCATTATGAAGAATTGCAAATGTATGAAAATGGTAGGACACACTGTATAATGAAAGCCACATATCCGTCACCTGGATTAACTATTGTTAACACGTTGCCATAACCAGGGGGTTTTTTTTCCCCTATTTTTTGCTAAAGTGATTTAAATGACAGAGATCATGTTATTTTATCCTTAACCCTTTAGTCTGCATCTCTTAAAATCAGTATATGTCCTATATCACCTAACAAAACCAGAATAACTTACTAATATCATCGAATATCTGAATCTAATTCTCATTTCCTCGCCTTCCCCGAGAATATCTTTTTTACAGGTGGTTTGTACAAACCAGGATCCAGTTAAGGTCCATGCTTTGCGATGCTTCTTTTGTCTTTAGTTTCTTTAATCCAGAACAGTTCCTTCCTCACTTAATTTTCATAGCACTATAATGACAATCCTGGGTCAGTTGTCCTATAGAATGTCCCCCCATCCAGATTTGTCTCTTTGCTTTCTACAGACGGCCTCAGTGTTGTTCCTCTATTCCTGAGTTTGGTGTAAACTGGAAATTAGATCTAAAGGCTTGATCGGATTCAGGCTATCCATTTGAGGCTAGGATATTTCAGAGGTGACACTGTGTAGTCGAATTGCATCACATCGGGAGGCATGATATCAGGCGTCTCCTCTCTGGCTGTGGTGCTGTGTGATCTGTAGGTTTAGGTAGTGGCCCCTTGATGCCTGTTTTAAAGCCAGTAGCCTGGAGGTGCCTGGGTGGCTCCACCGGTTAAGCTGACTTCGGCTCAGGTCATGATCTCCCGGGTTCGTGGGTTTGAGCCCCGTGTCAGGCTCTCTGCTGTCAGCACAGAGCTCGCATCAGATCCTCTGTCCCCCTCTCTCTCTCTGCCCCTCCCCTGCTTGCACTCCCTCTCTGTCTCTCTCAAAATAAATAAATAACCTAAAAAAAAAAAAAAAAAAAAAAGCCTGCAGCCTGGGGAGGACGGGGAGATGTCCAGTAACTCTTTCTGAAAGCCTGCCTCCGGCCCTTGCACAGCATGCTGGTTCTGACGTGAACCTCTTCCTTTTCTCTCACCACCTGGCCCCGCACCACCCCTGCAGGACAAGTCGTGGGCCTCTACTCCCGCTTTGATGTGATTGTAAGTGTCTGCGGGAATAGGGAACTGGGGTGCCACCGGGAGGCTGTGGCTGTGAGAACCGATGGAGGGGTATCTGTAGCCCGGAAGGACCTTTAGAGGTGTGTAGAGGGCAAGTGGATAGGCGGAGCCTGGTTAAGGGGCTGACTGACATGGCACTTGCCTCCCTGCCCCAGCACCTGGCTGCCCAGCAAACCTACAACCACCTGGACATGAGTGTGGGCGAAGCCCTAAAGCAGAGGACACTGTGTCTGGAAGGAGTCCTTTCCTGCCAGCCCCATGAGAGCTTGGGGGAAGTCATCGACCGGATTGCCCGGGAGCAGGTACCTCGTGCCCCTTCATACGTGCCCCCAGCACGTATGGCCCAGTCCCCATGAGCAGCTCCAGCTGTCCTTGGACACCGGACACCTGCCCTGTCCTCCCATTTTATGGCCATTTCAAGCTCTCAGTGTCCACACTGGTCTGCAACTGATCCTGCAACTGGAGATCTGTCCACACCGGTCTGCAACTGGTCCTGCTAAGGGCCACAGACAGCTGATCACCCCAGCGAGGTCAGAGCTACTTCTAACTGGTTTCTAGGAGATACTTTTCGGCTCCCCCACTTACGTCGTTGCCCCTGAGTCTTGGTGACAATCTCGTTGGTTACCATAGCTGCGTGGCTCGAACCTCTCACTGATCCTCTGCGGACCCGCAGGTACACCGGCTGGTGCTAGTGGACGAGACCCAGCATCTCCTGGGCGTGGTGTCCCTCTCCGACATCCTTCAGGCACTGGTGCTCAGCCCTGCTGGCATCGATGCCCTCGGTGCCTGAGAATATCTGAGTCCTCACTCCCAGGCCGTCTTCCACACGCAGAAGCCAACGAAGGGAGCCAGGGAACATGGTCTCCATCTTTCCCCACCCCAGTTTGCTGGTTTGGCTGTGGTTCAGGTAGGCTCTGCCCTGGGCCATCGGCCTCAGCACCAGCCCATTTGTCTTCCTAGGCTCTCAGATCTCAGCCTGAGGCCCCCTGAGGATGGAGGTGCCCAGCTCACTGCTGAGCAGCCCCATGAAAACTACAAGTATCAGCACTCCCCGTGGGGCCCCCACTCTGTCCCATTCTCCACTGAGGTCATGAGGGTCGTCACAAGAGGGGTGGACAGGGGCTGGGGTCAAGGCAAGGGCGGTGATGTGATTTCAGATGCTCTGGGGAGTTTGACCTGCCTTCTCGCAACTCAGCTCCCACCTGCTGGGAATCCCACTGGAAGGAAGCAAGTTAATAAACCTTTGTTGAACGGAATTTCCATACTCAGAACTACTGCTGAAAGGAGGGGGCTTCTATCTAAGTAATCATCTTAGTAAATCCGACATGATCTCAGACTCTTTCCTGGTACCGTGTTGGCTAGGGGCTGGCTCAGATTCCACCTGCTTGGCAGTGGATGGCAAGACGAGGTTCCCCTACTGGAAATGCAACCTCTCCTGCCCACGTAGTCACTGTCTTGTCTTCTCTTTTCCTCACAGGCTTCGCCAGCCCTCTGTCATTGCCCTTGCCCTGCCTGTGCTCCCAGAAGCCCTCAGGAATTCCCAGTCCTCCATGGGATGATGAAATTAAGAACAGCTGAGTCGAGCCTGGAGATCTATGAACCAGAGGCACTGAGATTACCCCAGGGCTGCCTGCTCCATGCCTACCCATATCACTTTCCCCCCCACTGGCCCCAGTGGGGCGGTGAGCCCTCAGCCAGTTGGGTGTATTCAGGGGCTCTGGATTCCTCAGCTTCTGGACTACCTGGGATGCCCTGCTATTCTTCCACACTACTAAGGGTGGCTCCCCACAACTTGGCCACTGCCCTTCTTCCCCCCCAGCATTGAAACAGCAACCATGTGGAGAGCCTGTTGAGTGGGGTCCTCCCTCCATTCTCATCCCGAGCACCAGCAAACGGTGTTCTCAGTCCCCAGTGACAGCCTGTGTTTGGATCACTGAGGATGAACACTGAGAGAACAAAAAGAAAAAGAACAACCAACCCGTGCACTTAAATTGTATAAGCTTCACTCCGAAAACGCTAGTCATTTGGCCTGAACTTGCAGCAAGAGCCCTGTGCTTTCTGAATTCAAAGACGCGAGGGAGAATCTGTAATTGACAAACGCTACCCCTGGCCTTGCTTTTGTGCATAGAGTGTTATTTTCTTTTTTCATTTTTTATTTATAACAAAACCATAAAGAAGATGTTAATTAGTTAATGACAGAGGAAGTGCAACTCAGTCCACAAACTCTAATCTGCTAGAGACAACTTTTTTTTTTTAAACACTGAACATAATTCCTATTATGGACCCCGTTTCACCAGGTGGTAGAAATTAATCTCCTTTTGGGGTTCACCCACCACCTTTTCCTGGAGTTAAATTCGGTGAGAAGGGGAGGCTTTGAGTAGTGGAAGACTTTGTTCCTCACTTATCATCAACCACACTTGTCAGCACCTGCTAAAATATTCCCATTCCCTTCTCTCTGTCACTTGGTCGGTCACTGGTGGGCATGGCCCCTTTTAGGTGCCCCCTCAGTCCCTACCACAAAGCCTCCTTGGGCCATGAAGACATTCTAGCTCCTGGACCTGCGCCCCTCTGGGCTTCAGGACGCTGTGTGGTCCCAAGCACATCTGCTCAGGCGGACAGCAAGTGATCTGTTCTGCGCTGAGTTTTGCTGTGTGTGTGTGTGTGTGTGTGTGTTTAGCCCCTACCCTGGAAACATAGGGCACAGGGCTCTTCTTATCATCTCCTTATCATTTCCAAACCTCTCTGGGGTATTTATCATATTCACCTCCTCCCTTCAGACACAGCTTCCTTCTCAGGGGCCCCAGAAATGTCTACAGTCTCTTTGCCTCCCCACCCCCCACCAACCTATGGAATCTTCACCAGTGGGGCCTTTTTCTCTAACCCGTCATCCATTCTTCCAAGTCCACTGCATGTGTCTTGAGTTCTTGCCACCTGCCTTGAGGGTCAGGCTTTGGAAATTCCAAAGCCAAGGCCAGGCTTCGGTTATGTCATCCCTCCCCTGTGGCAGTGGACGCTGTCTGCTATCCAGTGGGGAGAGGAGAGGTTAATATTTCTCAAATATGATCCCACCACATTTACCTCACAGAGCAACAGAGTGGAGACATTTGTGCTTGATGAGTCAGGCAGTAAATGAAGGCATTTTCTCACAGACACTCAGCTTCTGTTTCCGACTTTGCCATAACCCATGGGTCAGTGCTGGTTCTGCTCTGGCCCTGCCTGGGAAGGTCCTGGGCCTTGGGCTCAAGTGGGAGGATGGGGGTGCTTCTCTGGGCCTGTCTCAAGTGACAACCTTGGGGAGCTTGGGGCAGGCTGCCTCCTGCTGCAGCTGACTGTAGGGAATGTGTAGCAGGGTCAGTCCTTCGAGGTGGTGTCCCAGGTTGCTCTGCGTGAGCAGACCGTCAGGTCAGCCCAGGCGTTCGGTGGAAAGGGCAGCCTGAGGAAATCACTCTCTCCCCCTCCTGCTCCCCCCCAAGAGTAGATAGGTCTCCAACCTCCTGGGCCCACCATCCTGAGGACCCAACAGTTACCCCTTGGGCCCTTCTCCCCAACCCTCAGTTCCTGACAGCCCTCCCGCATCATGGCTGCTAGAAAAGAGGCAAAGGGTTGCCATGGGGACTACTCCCGCCCCAACTCTGAATAAAAGTATGAAGGCCAGCCACTCTGCTGGCTCCTCTGTTCATACCTAGGGACCCGGGGCTGGCCAAATGGTGCAGGCATCATTGCCTCCATGCCCCCGACTCCTGCCCTGACCCCCGAGGCCCCTCCGAGGTTCTGTGACCTCCAGGCTGGACTCTCATCCACCTCTCTCATCATCTCACATCACCTCAGCAGTTATCAACCCTGGCTGTGCCACAGGATCCCCAGGGGAGCTTTATAAGATGGTAATTCCAGGGCTCCGTTCCTAGAGAGATGCTAATTTCCTGACTTGGGGGGTGCGACCAGGGCAACTGTATTTTTTTGTAGAAACTAGAGGCTTGCGATGCAGAACACGTGATGGACACGATAGCTTGCTGAGAAATACAGGCGCCTCATTTCCATAATTAGGAAGATCGTCTGTCGCCCTCTGGCATCTATATTATTTGTTATGACCAAGATCTACAAGAAGAGCTGGCTGAAAGCAGGGGCACAAGGTAGAAGATACACGATTTGCTGGCATTCTCGCCAGCCTTACAAACATGTGCAAATACAGAAGAATTCAGCACAGGGTTACGTTATGTCCATCCCCTGAGGACAACTGTCAGAATTTGTATTGGACGTGCACCTTACGTCTGGAATCACAAATAATGAGCTAGAACTGAACTAATATTAATGAGCCAAGATACATCAAGAGCTAAAACATCTGTAGAACACGAGCATGTAGACAGCCAGAAAATATTGGATACTCGGTCTATTTTTACTCCTGGGAGTGCTGCATAAATGTTTAAGAAGACAAGCTGATGTCAAGGGGCACCTGCATGGCTCAGCCACTTAAGCACCTGACTCGATTTCAGCTCAAGTCACGATCTCACGATCCATGAGATCTGTGCTTACGGCATGGAGCCTGCTTGGGATTCATTCCCTCTTTGTCTCTCTCTCTCTGTCTCTCTCTCTCAAAAATAAATAAATAAACATTTAAAAAGAAGAAGAAAAAGAAGAAGAAGAAGAAGAAGAAGAAGACAAGCTGATTCCTTAAAGTCTTACCCAAAAATATGGATTCTAATTCGAGCCAACAAGTTCAAATTAGCTGGAAGGGGAGTAATGAGATGTGCACATTGTTTTCGGTCAAGAGCGTATCTCTTGTGCTGAATTAATGTCCACTTATCCGTAATTATCCTAATTCCTATTGTTCTTTCCTCGCAGTCAGGTCAGGGTGGATAATCGGGGAGCCTCACTGTGACAACACTTCCCTGTGACTTATGTGGGCAGCTCAGAGTCCTCGAGACCCCAGCCCCACCGTAGTCTGAAGGAGCAGACACTGGAAAAGGCAGAAGTTGCTGAGTGACCTGGTGACAGAAATCTCGCACCCCACCCCCTGCCCCGAGCCCGGCCCCCATTCTCTGCATTTATAGGGACCGCTCACAGGTGGATCCCTGCACAGGTAGTGGACAGCTATGCCCTCAGAGTCAGGAATTCCTCCCAGTTCTCTCCAGATCGCTCCATACAGAAAGCTCTGTATCCTCCCCTCTTCTTCCTTCCCCTGCCTACCATCCCAGCCTCTTCTCATTTAACAGACATTTTTTAATCGCCTCCTAGGTGCTAGACACAGAGTTGCTCACTGGGCTCCAGACTGAAAGGAACTTGGTTTGTGCCCTCTGGTGGGTGCACAGCTGGTGGGGGAGACCGTGGGGTCTCCAACAAGGTGAACAGGTTGAGCGCTCAGTTCTCTCATGGGGGTGGGGAGGTGGGGAGAGCACAGAGGAAGTGCTTGTGCTCCCCCCAGAGAGGTCAGGGGAGGCTTTTCAAAGGCAGTGACATTTGAGCTGAGCCCTAAGGAAGGGTAAGTTCTCTGGGATGACGTGGCAGTTGGTGAAGAGACTGTTCCAAGAAGAGGGGACACGAAGAACCTAATATTGAGGCCAGAAAGAGCATAACGTGCTCAGGCAAATACAAGGAGTTGGGGTTCGGCTGTGGAAAGGGTGTCTGGGCAGGGAGTGGGGGTGGCGGGCAGGGTGCCAGAGTCTTCTAAGCCATGATAAGGACTTTGGACTTTGCTTCATGCCTGAGGGAAGTCTCTGAAGGATTTTAATAAGGGCAATGATATGACTTTCTTTATCCTCACAAACAGAAGAAATTTGATTTTAGTTTTCTATGACCCAGCAGGAATTTACAACTGGGGCTGGGCCTTATTGCCTTCTCCAGCCCCCGGTACTCCCAAGTCTCCGTGCCAACGTGCTTTCCCTCTGGTTGGCTTCCTGCACGGAAGAGGCTGGAAAACTAAAAACTACCATCCCTGTGTTCTCTTGCAGCTCGAGCTCCAGCCTCTCAGTTGTATGTGAGGCACACGGAAGGTGGGAGCGAGGCGGCGGTCATGGGGGCAAGGAGTGGGGGCGGGGAGGCTACTGCCCACCTCCCCATCCCCCACCCACCCCCACCAGCCCTGACCTGGGAGACGCGGAATAGCATAGGGCCCGCAGTTGTAGCGATAGCTTCCCAGCACTCGTCCTCCCGAGGGCGGCCAGTGTGACGCATCCCAGGCTGAGTGCCCCAGGGCCGTCCCAGGAGTCATTCCTGGAGATCCAGCCTAGCGCGCCTTCATCCATGTTTGTAGCACCTCATTACCCCTATCAAAGCACTTCTGTTCAAAAGACGGTGCCCCTCTTGGTGCCCGGAGGATTGTTCTGCAGATCCTTCTCGGGCAGGGCCCTGGCCAACAGCGCGTGAAGCCAAGGCCTCTGTGCAAGGTCCAGGAAAACACAGGTGTTCTCATTTTCCATGGAGGGAGATGGCTCCACCTCCCACAAGATCCTTAAGTGGGGACACGGTGTTCCCCACACACAGAAAGGGGGTCAGATGCTGGGTCATCAAAAAGAATGACAAAGGTCTCCAATTATCAATAAAAGTTCCTTTATTCTATATTTTTTCCAAAGATAGCCATGTGACTGCCGGGGGCGGGGGGGAGGGCGGGGAGGAGAAGTGGCCTTTTATCTGAGAAAGAAACGTTCAAAATTATAAAAGTGGCCAAAGCTCAGGGTTCTACAGAAAGTACACTGTCTTGGACCGCAGGCATCTGGGAGCCTCTTGTCTGAGACACAGCAGTGGCCAGAAATTACTGTGCCAGAGAGAGAGAGAGAGAGAGAGAGAGAGAAGGGGGCTGCTCCAGGAAGGTCCGGGCCCAGCTCAGCACTGTCTCTGCAGGAAACGCAGGCCCACCTTCTTATTGGGAACCAGGACGATGCGGGCCACGCTCCTCACCTCCCCCGTCTCGGGGGCCAGGACCACCTCATACTGCTGGATCAGCTGGGAGGTAAAACACACATGGGCCTTAGGATCCGCGATCTCCGTCCCCTGCCCTCCGCTACACGCTCCCTCCCTGTGCTGCCCTTCCGCTCCTCCCCACGGCCTCCATCAGCCCTCCCTGGCCCACTCGGCCCTCCAGCCTCTCCCCCACTCACCCTTGACAGCAGCAGCTGCATCTCCAGTTCCGCAATCCTGCGACCCAGGCAAGCCCGGACCCCATAGCCAAAGGGCACAGAGCCAAATGGATGCTGGACCCCAGGGGTAGCAGGCTGGCTCTTCTTCAACCAGCGGTAGGGCCAGAAGCTCTCTGGCTCAGGGAAGATGTCAGGGTCACGGGACACCACATAGTGACAGAACACAAACTGGGTCTGCGGAGCGAGAAGGGGCAGCCCATCAGCTTAGGGCCGCAGGGCAGCCCTGGGAGCCCCAGCTCTTCAGCCCCACTCACGTTCTTGGGGAAGAGGAAGCCACCGACTTCGATTTCCTTTTCCGTGATGACCCGGGAGTTCGTGGGGACCACAGGGTAAAGGCTGCAGGGAAAAGAAAGCACAGGTTCGCCTCTGGTGCCCCAGGCCCTTCTTCCCATCTCACCCCTGGCCCTAGCGCCAGCCCAGCAGCCCCCACTTCCGACTCCTGTCTCTGGGTCCTCCTCTGCACAGACCCTGTGCTCCTGGAACCGCAACCTACCGCAGGGTCTCCTTAAGCACAGCTTTGAGCAGGGGCATGTGTGCTAAGTCCTTGTACTTGGGCACGTGCCCGGGGGGTACCACGCCCACCACTTCCTTATGCAAGGCAGCCTGGATCTCTGGGTTCTTTGAAAGATGGTACAGGGCCCACGTCATTGTGTTGGATGTCTGGGAGGCAGAGGGAGAGATAAAGTGAGGAGGGATTTCTAGGAAAAAGGCTAGTTAGGTAGTGGGGGGAGTGTGAGTGAGCGTGCGCGGAAAAATGAATTTGCCGCGAGCATGGCAGAAACAGACACAGGGGCTCATGGGGACCCTCCATGTGACTCCACGGCAGGATGAGGACCCATACGATGGAGAATCACGTTCTAACACAAGGAAACCGTAACAGAGGGAAACCCCACGTGACAAAAGGAATGCAGAGTCTGACCAAGAAGGCGCTTGTGGTCGAGCTCTCTGCTTAAATTGCACCTCAAATAGATGTGAGATGTGACTTCCTAGCTGGCCAAGAGAGGCTCCAGGAGGCGATGGGATCCCTCTTACAAAAGAACCATTCCCAGAGCGCCTGGATCGCTCAGTCGAGTTGGGCGTCCGACTCTTGATTTCTGCTCAGGTTATGATCCCAGAGTTGCGGGATCAAGCCCCACATCAGGCTCTGTGCTGTGTGTGGAGTCTGCTTAAGATTCTCTCTCTCTCTGTCTCTCTCTCTCTCTCCCTCTCCACTGCTCACATGCAGGCTCTCTCTCTCTCAAATAAAAGTAATAAATAAAAAACAAACGAAAAAGAACCATTTCCTGCCCACCTATGCCGGGTTGAAGGACCTCCCTGTTTTCCTTCTAGCTCTACATCTGTGACACAGAAAGAGAAGCAGGTACCTGGAGGAACGAAGGTCAGGCTCAGATGAGGGTAATGGGGAATTGGTTCAGGACAGGAGCTGGGAGCCCCCGGTCTCCTTGCTGGCCCCCCTCACGCACCGTGTCTACGCCAGCCAGGAGCAGCTCGGGCAGGCTGCCCATGACCTCATGAGCACTGAGCTGTCCTCTGGTGAGCAGGAAGTGCAGGTAGCCAGATATCTGCACTTCATCTGGCCCACTTTTCTGCAGCTGGGTCTCTATCTCCTTGAGTTTCTCATCAATCAGCTTCTTCCCTACAGAGACAATGGAGAACAGAGGCGGACAAGGTCAAAAGCCATGATCTCCCAGGACCAAGAGCCACTCTGACGGCTGGAAGCATGAGGTAGGGAGTCCTGGGACAGACTGCTGACGCACAGACCCTGGAACCCACCCCACAACCTCCCTCCCTGGCCTCCTCACCGAAAGAGAAGATGGTGTTCCAGCCATCCAGATATCGCTTCCAGAAAGGCAGCAAGGAACGGCTCCACTTGGGGAGGAAGGTGGCATAGAGTGAGTTCTGGAACATGAGCCCGACAGATCTGACGAAGGCCACGGTGTCCTGGGGGATAGGTCGCTCCAGGCAGCCAACACGTTTCTCAAACAGGATGTAGCAAATAGCTGGCAGTGCACAAAGGCCATCACAAGAGGTAGTGTCATGGCACCCAGAATCCAGGGGGCTTGAGGAGAGGGAACACGACCTGCCTCTGGCCCCTGCCCGCCCCAGCCCCTGTCCCCACAAGGGTACCTTCCAAGGCAAAGTAGTAGAAATGGTGAGCCATGTCAGACACGTGGTCCCCTGAGGCACTCTCTGCCAAAAGATGGTTCAGGTGGGCCAGGAAGTCGTCAATCACCTCATTCAGAGCATCGGTGTAGAGCGCAGCCTCACTGGGCTTCAGCATCCGCTGGTTCAGAGCTTGGCGTAGCTGGTACCAGTGGTGTCCTTCCCTGTGGAGGACGGAGGAACCGCACACTTGTAAGCAGCTGATGGAGGTTAGATTAGATGGGGTCTTCCCCCTGCCCCGAGACCTCAACAGGGTCTAGGAAAATCTCAGACTCCTAGACTTAGAATTACAGAGTCACCGAATTTCAAATGACAGAATCTTGGAATCACAAAACTTCAGAATCTCACTATACCATCGTGGGAGTAGTCAAGATGGGCATCCGGGGGCGCCTGGGTGGCGCAGTCGGTTAAGCGTCCGACTTCAGCCAGGTCACGATCTCGCGGTCCGTGAGTTCGAGCCCCGCGTCGGGCTCTGGGCTGATGGCTCAGAGCCTGGAGCCTGTTTCCGATTCTGTGTCTCCCTCTCTCTCTGCCCCTCCCCCGTTCATGCTCTGTCTCTCTCTGTCCCAAAAATTAATAAACGTTGAAAAAAAAATTAAAAAAAAAAAAAAAGATGAGCATCTGGAACCAGACTCCCTGGGGTCAAGTCACAGGTCTGATGATTACGGCTGAGTGACCTTAGGCAGGTGACTTAACGCCTCTGTGCCTCAGTTTCCCCTTCCATAAAAAGGGAATAATAAGCGTGCCTATCTTAGTAGGGTTGTTTGGACAACTACAGTGCTTAGATCAGAGCCTGGCACATGGCGAATGCTTAAGGAATGTCGACTCTGATTATCTTAGGATGCTACAACTCCAGAATCTTCTGTATGTGAAATGAGGAGGAACTCCGATGGTTCCAGTCCTCTGTGTGGCAGATGAGGAATAAAGGAGGAACAAATGAGGGTTCCTGGGATGCTCAGATTCTGGACCTTCATGCTCTGCTTGACTTAGTGGGTCTAAGGGACAGGGAGACCCACCAGGCGGGTGCCCCAGCCCCTCTTGCTACGGGCATCCAGTAGGGGGTTGTGTCCCCATCCTGGTTAGACAGAGATGCTCACGAGGGTGGGACCATGCTTCCCACAGCGGGGCTTCATGCTCAGGAACTGTCCCCACCCACAGCTGTTCCCCAAACCTGTTACCTCTCCTAAGCAAGCTGGGGATGGGCCAAGTTTTTAAAAGCTAGTTGCAGAGTAATAAGTACAATATGGTCCAATTTTACGAGGAGGAAAGGAAATCCTAAATATCCGTATGTGTATCCACATGTTTCCACATAGAGTAGAGAAGAAGGACCCACCAAACTGTCAGGATTACTTGGAAGAATGGGATGGGAGTGGGAGGTAGGCAGACAATATTTCATCATTGGAAATCTTACAGTAAGTATTACTTTTGAATTTTAAAAACCAATATGGTATTTAAAAAGATAGACGCTAAAAAGGCTTATGGCAAGAATCGGGGTTTATTTTTTTAATTTTAGAAAATTATTTATTTAAATGAACCTGAAACCCCAGGAGTTTTCTTTATTATGTTGGGAGACCCTGCAAAAAGATCAACTAAAAGTGTTGCTGACAAAGAAATGAAAGCCAGAGTAGACTCATGTATTGGAACTTCAGGCTGTAGGGTTTCTCTGAGAGTAAAAAATTCTCCCAATAGTAGCGATCAGATTTGCGGAACTTAAATGAGAACATTTTTGCGGTTGTTAAAATATTTCTTGGGAAGACAATGTTTCATAGAATGAGATGTAAAAATATATATATTTATGCACTTATGCACATATATATGCTAAAACAAAAAAGAACTTATCATTGGTTAGTAAAATAGCTTTAAAATACATGTATATTGTACAATATAACTAGGAAACTGGCTTTAGAGTAAAAAATTAAAAACAGGTGACAAAGGGGTGCATATAACATCCGGCTCCAATTCTAGATCCTGAGCCACCAATCCCAGCGGTGGCCTGACCTGGCAAAAACCTAAGACCCAAATCTTGCCCTCGGGGTCAGACATCAAGTTAAAGAGCTCTTGAAACATAGGCATTCTCTGTTCTCTTCCCAGAACTTCGAGCAAAGGGCTCAGTAATTGTTGAAGTTCTAAAACTGTCTACCTGTGAAGGAACCAGGAAAAAGGGGTGGAAAAAAACCACATGTGATGGGAGAATGGACGTATGGGCATCAAAGGGAGATGAAATGCACCCTCTCACCAGTTCGCTTCCTTTCCAAAAGTATCAAGGCATTAATTTCTTGAATTCCAGTATCAGAGAGATCTCGTTCGCCAGTGGCAAGCGATGTAAAACCTCTCTAGGCTTCAGTTTCTTCATCTGTAAAATGGGGATTATAATACTATCTACTTCATGGGCTTGTTGTGAGGATAAGGTGAGATAATAAATGTAAAAAGACTAGCCTGATACCTGGCATGTCACAAACACATAGTTAGCTACTATCCTTGGTGCCATTACCACAACCACCGCCAGGATCAACTCTCGTCTCTTAAGAAATGTCGAAAGCATGAGATGTCAAGCAACTAGGGAAAATAAAAGTCGTTCATTACTTTGGAGCTCTGTTAACATACCATAGCAAAAAGAAACCTGTCACAGGGTGAAAGATCAGGTGATGGGGATTAAAGACTACATTTATCATGGTGAGCACTGAGTAATGTATAGAATTGTAGAAGCACTATTTGTACCCCTGAAACTAATATAACACTGTATGTTAACTGTACTGGAATTAAAATAAAAAACGATTTTAAAAAACCCTGTAATATACCCAGTTACAACCTGTGACACTGGGAATGGTTCATCGCCAATGATTCTCGATTGTTTACTTCAATTGGCATATGCGTATATAACATATTCAGCCTGTCCTCGAATTTGTCACTGCCAAAATAATCTTAACTTTTCTGGGTGTAACTTCAAGGCTGAAACCCACATCTGTTTCTACGTATGGAGAGCACCTGTGAAAGTTATATGCAACAACAAACCTATAATACATAATTTAGGAAATATTTTTAAAGTCAAATTCAGCCTTCCTAATTAATATGGTGACAATGTTTTTTCAACTACACATAGATTATGGTTCACGTTGCGATATCTTCAACCATAATGTAGAATAATGGGGCTGGAAAGGTCCTAGAGAGAGCTTGGAGGCATTCTACCCCAAACTTCCCATTTTACATATGAGAAACATACGGCCAAGGAAGGAGAAATTATTCATTTGTCCAAGTCATAAAATACATTAGTGGAAAAGACAATGAATGGCCGCTGGGCTTCAGCCCATCCCAACCACTGCTTTCTAGACTGAGTATCAGGCTCAGAGGATGAAGGGAAAGCCTACCCTGCCCATCATCCCCTGGCTTCCCAATGCCATTGCCCTTGGGTCTGGCCCTCTGAGGCCTTGTACCAGTCCCTTTAGGCCCCAGCTCACGTGGTGAAGGGCCCATAAGCCAGGCCCTGTTGGTCCCGGTGCTCCTTCCATAGATCCATGTCGTTCCGTACTGGGTACTTGCTCTCTTGCCGCATCACTTGCTCCAGGAGTGGGGCACTGGCCAGGTTCACATGCATCTGAGGCCCTAGGCGGGTTACCCACATTGGACCATACTTGGTCTTGTTCAGCATCTGTGGGGGTCAATGAAAGCTGAATAACCATGGCCCATCCAGGTAGGCATTTACTAGAGAGGAGATGGGATGGGGGAGTATCTGATAATCACACCAGAGCAAGTGGGATGGGCGAAAGCAAATTTTAAAGGAGGTAAGCACTAGGATGGCCTGTGGTTCTGAAAGAACACTGGGAAAAAAATGAGCACACAGGAGTTAGAATATTCAGAGCAATGAGTATCTGGCAGAATTGGGAGAATTGAGATCCTTGGAGAAGCGAGATTTTAGAAACACGGGATGTGGTAAACGGGGGTATGTTTTGAGGTATAAACATATGGGGTCCAAGGTTGTAGAGAAACTGAACCCTTTAGTGAGGTATAATAGAACACCTATGGCTTCTGGCTTCTTCAAAGAAGCATTTAAATCTACTGCAGCTTGCTTTCAATGAGATAAAGATAAATACCTCATGTATTCAGTGAGAAAAAAGAAACACAGTAGAAACTCCAGGAAAAACAAGAAGCTGAGAAAGAAAGTCAAGATTAAAATATGAAGTAAGGTATGTGGCATGAATTTATTTTTAACAAAAAAGTTATTAGCTGCTCAGTAAAATAATGATCAACTATTTTATCTTAGAATTTCTAAAGCACTTGACAATCGATACCCATATCATCTGTGAAACTGGCATTGGTGTAATGTTTTTATAGGTGCTGGAAACGAGGGGGAAATAAGTATACTTCGAGTTTAGGAGGTAAAACTTAAAAAGAATCCACAAACACTGACACTAAATTTACTGGCTAAGTTAACACCCACAAACTTAAAGAATTTGAAACACAGTGGTTTCTTACTGTGTTTTACTATTGGTGTTAAAAACTAGATTCTCCTAGGACCAATGCAACCTAATTGCCCTCAATATATTACCCAGTTGCCCAGAATCCACCCCGAACTAACAGCCGATTCTGTCAGTTCCTAGGAAAACAGCCTTGACAACCCCCCCCCCCCCGACATCTATTTAGTTTTGTTTCCACTTTCACCTCCCAGTAATGCCTACCAGCGTGGTATGATTTTGAACAGATGATTGTGTGTAAACTACAGGGATTCCTGGAGAGAAACAGGCATATTCGTACATTGCTGGTGGGAGTCTAAAATTACACAAACCTACATGGAGGACAATTTGCTAACATTTATAGAAATTACAAATACATTTATAAACAAAGTATGGGAAGTCTACATAATGGAATACTATGTCACCTTAAAAAAGGATGAATCAGCTCCTTGTGTAGTAATATGAAAAGTTGGATTGTAATACAGAAATATACATAACCAAAGTAGATTGTTAAATGGAAAAGAAATATACATAACCAAAGTAGATTGTTAAATGGAAAAGTATGATATCTTCTGTCTAAGAAAGGGGGGCTAAATTAGAATATACAGCATTTGCACTTGCTTTTATAAAGAAATATTGGGTCACATCAGAAACTAATTAAAGTGACTACTGATGGGGCAGGTGGAGGGGACAGCAGTGAGAGGCAAGATTGTACAATGTATATCCTGTCAATCGTTTTGAGCTTTGAACTATGAGAATGAATTCAAAATTTTGATTTTTTTTTTTTATTTTAGAGAGAGAAAGAAAGAAAGCGTGAGTGGGGGAGAGAGGCAGAGGGAGAGAGAATCTTGAGCAGGCTCCACAGTGTGGGGCCTGACTCAGGGCTCAAACACATGACTCTGATATCGTGACCTGAGCCGAAATCAAGAGTTGGACGTTCAACCAACTGAGCCACCCAGGTACCCTATGAATTCAAGTATTTTTAATCTAAAGGGAAAAAAAGAAAGTGTCTTGCAAAACAATGAGTCATCTGCCACTGATCAGGTAATTCCAGAAAGCAGGAAAGGCTGATCAAACCTCTCAATTCATGTATATACTCCTTAGATTTATAAGGTTCCATTTTGTAAAAGTACTTATATGTCTGTTTTTCTCTACTGAATTCTTTAGGAGAATTATCTTAAACGTAAGTTTTAATTTGTGATTCCAGTTGGTTTATTTAAGATATTAATGACAGGGGTGCCTGGGTGGCTCAGTCGGTTAAGCATCCAATTCTTGATCTTGGCTCAGGTCATGATCTCATGGTTCGTGAGACAGAGCCCTATGACGGGCTCTGCACTGACAGCACAGAGACTGCTTGGGATTCTCACTCTCCCTCTTTCTCTGTCCTTTCCCCACTTGTGCACACACTTTCTCTCTCTCTCTCAAAAATAAACTTAAAAAAAGATATTAATCACATAATAATAATGATAATAATAGTAAATATTTCCACGGAGCTTAACATAAAACAGACGCTATTCCAAACACTTACGTTAGAAATTCAGTCCTCACTACCGCTGTATGAGGGGGGTGTAACATTACCACAATTTCATAAAAGAGGAAACTTAGGCCCAAAGAGGTTGCCCAAGGTCACTTTACTGGGAAGTAGAAAAGTCTGAATTCAAACTCAGACCACCTAGATGGTTCTCAACCACTTGCTCCATCGAACTACAAACAAACTTAGGTCCTTTAAAAATACATACTATTGGAGCACCTGGGTGGCGCAGTCAGTTAAGTGTTAGATTTTGGCTCAGGTCATGATTTCATAGTTTGTGGGTTCGAGACCTGTGTGCTGACAGCTCAGAGCCTGGCACCTGCTTCGGATTCTGTGTCTCCCTCTCTCTCTGCTGCTCCACCTGTGCGCTCTCTCTCGCTCTCTCTCTCTCTCAATAAATAAATAAATAAATAAATAAATAAATAACAAATAAACAAACATTAAAATTTTTTAATAAAAAATAATAAGTAAAAATATATACTATTTAAAACCAACGTAACTATGCAATAAACCAGTGTTCCTCACGGCACTATTGACATTTGGGGCTGGATGATTCTTTGTTGTGGTGGACTGTCCTGTGCATTTTAGGATGTTTAGCAGTATCCTTGGCTTTCACCCACTAGCATCTCCCTGCCCTCAAAGCTGTTAACAACCAAAAACATCTCCAGACATTGCCAAAATGTCCCCAGGGAGGCAAAATCACCCCAGGTCAAGAACCTCCACAATAACCCCAACCTTTTTGTTGTTGTTGTTGTTGTTGTTGTTGTTGTTGTTTTGTTTTGTACCCCCAACCTTTTAATATGAGTCTTAATGCTTTAATTTTAGAGGACTCTTCTTAATAAACAATACCTCATTTTGAAGAAATACTTACCTACAGTTTGGGTTTTTTCTCTTTGTGTTAAGTTCAAATACAATTACATGTTACAGTTTTATAAAAATGCAAATAGAGGTGGGGCGCCTGGATGGCTCAGTCAGTTAAGCATCCAACTCTTAGTTTTGGCTCAGGTCATGATCTTCCCAGTTTTTGAGTTCAAGCCCCACATCGGGCTCTGCAATGACAGTGTGGAGCCTGTCTGGGATTTTCTCTCTCTCCCTCTTTCTTTGTCCTTCCTCTGTGCTCTTTCTCTCTCTCTCTCTCTCAAAATAAATAAATAAATAAATAAATAAATAAATAAATAAACAAACATTTTTTAAAAATGCAGATACTGGTAATCTCTGAGTCATGGTTTATAGATAGGTTACTTTCTTCTTTATACTGTGATTTTTTTTTTCTTCAGATTTTCTACCATGATCTTAGAATCAGAAAAAAAAAAAAAGTCATATTTTAAAAGACTAGATCAACAATTTACTTGGGGACCAGCTTCTTCTCTGGAATCCAAAGCCTCTGGCACCTCTTCCTGGCTGTCAGCTTGGAAGTTTCTGAGGCATTTCCCCCTTTGCATAGGCCATGCTTTCTTTCCTCTTCCTTCATATTCCTCTTCTCAGTTTACTCGGTGGAACTGAACAAGGATCTATTTATGTAGGAACTTATTTTAGAAAGACACCATAATACTTGCTGAAAGAGTGTGCTATGTCTGTGAACCTACCATTAGGCCGTAACCTGAGCCAGTTAGAGAGCCCCAACGTTCTCAGATAGATCCTGTCCAAGTGCCACTTTGCAGAACAGAGTCCCCTAGGGATCATCTTCCAGGATGAATGGGAGGGGTAGCTTCCACCAAGTGAGACTCCAAAGGGGGGAGTGATGAATTCACTCAACATTTATTTATTGAGCTCATATCCTGTTCCTCCTATACTTATCTAGGGCCTGGGGATACAGCTGTGTGCACAGCAGGAACAGCTACCCTTAAAGAGTTTACATCTCAGTGTATGAGCCACACAGTTGAGAATTTGATTACATATGCTTATAAGTTGCTCCCTAGTTAAGTCTTGTCTCTTCAACTAGATTGAAAATCTTCCAGGTCAGGAATGATGTCATACTTCTTATAATTGCAGTCTTTTTTTTTTTTTTTTAACATTTATTCATTTTTGAAAAGCAGAGAGAGACAGAGCGCAAACGGGGGAGGGCTAGAGAGAGAGGGAGACCCAGAATCCAAAGCAGGCTCCAGGCTCTGAGCTGTTAGCACAGAGGCTGATGCGGGGCTCGAACTCACAGACCGTGAGATCGTGACCTGAGCTGAAGTCAGCCGCTTAACAGACTGAGCCACCCAGGCGCCCCCATACTTCTTAACTACCTCCCATGTTGCTTGACATACCACTACACACATTTTAGACAATATTTAGCAGATGTCAATGAATCAGGTGGAGAAAAAAGTTGCAGACAACACGAAGAATATGAGAGACAAACAGCGACAGACAGAAGCGAGGTGGAGAAGGAGATTCACAAGAAACCAGTAACAGTGGCTCCAAAGGAGTGGGAATTAGTTGTAAAAGCCTAGAAAAATAATCCAAAAAGGAAATTAAGAAAATAATTCCATTCAGAATTGGATCTGTTTTGGACTGAATGTTTGTGTTTCCCCAAAATTCATACGAAGCCCTAGTCTCCCAGTGTGGCTGTATTTAGAGATGGGGCCTCTAAGGAAGTAAGTAAGACTAAATGAGTAATTAAGATTAAATAAGAGTGAGTCCCTGATCCAATAGGATTAGTGTCCTCATAAGAAGAGACATCAGAGAGCATTCTCTCTCTCTCTGCAAGTACACACCAAGAAAAGGCCATGTGAGGACACAGGGAAAAGGTGGCTGTCTACAAACCAGGAAGAAACCTGTCACCAGATATCAACCTACTGGCACCCTGATCTCAGACTTCCAGCCTCCAGAAGTTAGAGAAAATAAATTTATATTGTTTAAGACAGCCAGTCTGTCATATTTTGTTACAGCAGCCAGAGAAAACTAATACAAGCATCCAAAAGAATAGAATACTCAAAAATCAATTTAGCCAAGGAAGTAAAACACTTGTACATTGAAAACTACAAAACATTGCTGAAGGAAACCAAAGAACTAAATAAATGGAAAGATAGCCCATGTTCATGGATATGGAGACTTAATATTGTTAAGATGGCAGTAATCTCCAAAGTGGTCTACAGATGCAATCCAATCTTCACCAAAATGCCAATGACCTTTTCTGCAGAAATGGAAAAAATCAATCCTCAAATTCATACGGAACTGCAAAAGGCCCTGAATAGCCAAAAATATTGAAAAAGAAAAACAAAGTTGGAAGAGTTATACTTCCTAATTTTGAAACTTACTACAAAACTACAATAATCAAAACACTGTGGCAGTAGCATAAGGATACATACATATATAGGCCAATGGACAAGAATCGAGAGTCCACCATCTATGGTGAATTGATTTTTGTAAAGAGTGCCAAGACCATTCAATGTGGGAAAAGAACAGTCTCATCAACAAATGATGCTGGAACGACTAGATAACCAAGTGCAAAAGAATTATGTTGGACTCCTATCTCACTCCATATACAAAAATTAACTGAAAATGGATCAGCAACCTAAATACAAGACCTAAAACCATAAAACTCTTAGAACAAAACATAGAGGCAAATCTTCATGACCTTGGATTTGGGAATGGATTCTTAAATTTGACACTAAAAGCATGAACAATAAAAGAAAAAATAAATAAGACTTCATAAAAAATTTAAAATCTTGTACATCATAGGATATTACCGAGAACGTGAAAAGACAATCTATAGAATGGGAGAAAATATTTGCAAATCATACATCTGATGAGAGTTTAATATCCAGAATATACAAGAGGTCTTAAAAAACTCAACAACAAGAAGGCAGCTCAGTTTTAAAATGGTCAAAGGACTTAACATTTCTCCAAAGGAGAATACAAGTGGCCAATAAGCACATGAAAAGATGTTCAACATCATTGGTCATCAAGGAAATGCAAATCAACACCACAATAAGATACCATTTCATACCCAGTAGGATGGCTTTAATCCAAAAAACAGAAAATAACAAGTTGTTGGTAAGCATGTGGAGAAACTGAAACCCTTGTACATTGCTGATGGAATTATAAAAATAGTACAGATGCTACAGAAAACCATTTGGCAGGTCCCCAAAAAATTAAACACTGAATTACCATATGATTCAGCAATTCCACTACTAAGTGTATGCCCAAGAGAAATGAAAACATGCCACACAGAAACTTTTACACCAATATTTATAGCAGCATTATTCATAATAACTGAAAGGTGCAAACAACCCAAATGTCATCAATTGATGAACAGATAAGCAAATTGTGGTCTACACATGAAATGGAATATTATTCATCCAAAAAAAGGAACAAAGTATGATACATGCTACAACTTGGATGAACCTTAAAAACATGTGCTAAGTCAAAGAAGCCAGACACAAAAGGTCATATACTGTATGGTCCTTTTTATATGATTTATCTGGATAGGCAAATCCATAGAGACAGAAAGCAGATTAACAATTACTGAGGGGCAGCAGGACAGAGCAAAAAGGAGAGATTAACTGGTGACAGGGTGTTTTTCTAGGGTATTGAAAAAGTTTTGAAATTAGAATTAGTGATTTCATAACATTCAAAATACACTAAATGCCACTGAATGGTACACTTTAAAATGATGAATTGTATTATGTGAATTCCCTCCCCCTACCAAAAAAAAAAAAGCCTAGAAGTTTCTGGTATTTAAAACCTCCAGAGCCTCAGCGAGAACCTGATGTGAACAAAAAATAGCCCCTCAGAAAAGAAAGAACGGAAAGAGGCTGAGGAATGTCCACTTGAGTCAGTTCTTTGGTTCCAAAATTTTTCTCAACTGTAGATCAAGGAGGAAAGAGAACCAGACCAACCTTTCCTTTCCACTGTTAACTCCTAACCCAGGACTAGGGATCAAGCTTTGAGGGGTATTTGCTGGTCTGTTTAACTGTTCAGGGAAGAACACAGGGGCAGTCTCTGAGAATGCCCTCTGTTATGCAAAACTACTGTGTTTACAACTTTCTTAGAGGGCAATTTGGCAGGCAATACATGTCAAAGCCCAGAACAAAATCTTTTACCCAATAATTCCATTTTAGGGGTTTATTCTAAAGATGGGCATGATATTTAGTGATAGATATATCAAAGCTTTTACACATAAAAAAATCTAAATATATAACAATAAAGTTCAGCAAATTCTGGTGAAGCCATACAAAAGAACACTAGTCAGCCATTTAAAACTGCTATAGGTGTACTTGTTGATATAGAAAGGTATGCATATTTATTAATTAATTTATTTTCAAATACTTGAGTGGTTTTTTGTTTAATGTTTATTTATTTTTGAGAGAGACAGAGAGACAGAGCTCAAGCAGGGGAGGGGCAGAGGGAGAGGGAGACACAGAATCTGAAGCAGACTCCAGGTTCTGAGCTGTCAGCACTGAGCCCGACGCGGAGCTCGAACTCACGAACCACGAGATCATGACCTGAGCAGAAGTTAGACGCTTAACTGACTGAGCCACCCGGGCACCCCCATTTGTTTATTTTTTAAAGTTTATTTATTTATTTTATTTTTGAGAGAGAGAGAGAGAGAGAAGTTGGTTCTCATGAACTGTGAGATCATGACCTGAGCCAAAATCAAGAGTCGGACACTTAACTGACTGAGCCACCTAGGGACCCCAAAAGGTATGCACAATTATTTTTAATAAAAGGCAGCTACAAAAGAGTATATGGTATAGTTTCATTAAAAAATATATATACACACATATATATATATGCATATATATACGTATACATACACTGATGACACATGGAGGAAAATGTAGAAACCTATTCACCAAGGATTAGCAAACAGGGATAATGCTTACTTACCACTAAGATTATGTATGTATTTATGTACTTGTTTCACAAATGTTTATGAAGCACCTATGTGTACAAGGCACTGGGACATATGCAGGGTTTGGGAATTATGGGAGATTTGGATTTTCTTCTTTTTATGTCTGTATACTTTCTGATTTCCCTACAACAAACACATATTTATATACGCAGAATAATGTTTAATATTCTGCAAATTACTTCAGCCACACTGAAATGACATTTTCTCTTACAGGTGGTACGTAGTCAAAAACTATTAGCACATAACTCATATTTATGTGATTTTTCCAAAAAACAAGAGAAATTTTTGCAGGAAAAAAGTGCCTGTTCATTGTCATGTGTTTTTATCTCATCCACAGCTGGCAGTATCAGTTGAAGGGTCAGGGACTGCTTGGCAGGAGATTTTGTTCTAGTTCCAGCCCCAACACTAATGGGCTTTGTCCCTTTGTTGGGGGATAGCTCCACCATGGCACCCTCCCGACTGTGAGACTCTGCCTGTACTCATATACACGGAGGCTGGAACCCAGTCTTCCCTGAGTCTTCAGATTTCAATGCCCTGTGACACCACCCACCCCAGGACACGAGAGGACAGAAATCCTACAAGGAGCCACCACAAAGCTACCCAGCACTTGACTCCCTGTGTCCCCTAGGAGGCTGTCAGGAGACCAACAGATTCTCCTCTGGGTTTAGATGAGGTGTGTGCTTTCTGCCCTATCCCCCTCAGAAAAGAGCTGCAGAATATACAACCACCTAGCTGCAGTCTAGAAGGGGCACCTCAACATATCCCACAACTCACACTGCAATCATCTGGCCCCTTTTGTTTCGGGGCTGTCCTTTTGCATGTGTGGGACAAGGATCTCGGCAAGCTGGCACCTTTGGCTGATTCTTCTTTTCACTGTATCTCTCTCTCCCTTTTTTTTTTTTTAATGTTTGTTTATTTTAGAGAGAGAGAGAGAGAGAGAGAGACAGAGTGTGAGGGTGGAGGGCAGAGAGAGACAGAGACACAGAATCCAAAGCGGGCTCCAGGCTCTGAGCTGTCAGCACAGAGCCCAACACGGGGCTTGAACTCACGAGCCATGAGATCATGACCCGAGCTAAAGTCCAACATTTATCCAACTGAGCCACCCAGGCACCCTGTCCCTCTCTATGTAAGTAATACACTGTCTAAATCTAAATGTGGCCCACTGTATCTTTTCCAGAAAAATCTGTTATGTCTTGGCTTTGCCTTATCTAACATGTGAACTTGATACTTTTGGTTCCCAATACGGTGCTGGTAAAGTTATAATGGCCTTTTAGAGAACTGGGACCACATGGTCAGGTTCAGAGATAAAGTAGAACCCATGATCTAGTAGCACGTGCTCTGACCTAAGTGTGTGCTGGGGGGCAGAGAAGGGTCCTCCCACCAGCGGATGGCATGGACCAAGCAGGGTAGGAGAGGTAAGGCAGGCAGGGCCGAGGAGCAGCGGTCTTCCCACAGTCCTATATCCACTCTGTCAGTAAATGGCCACTGAAAATTGAAAGTAAATGCAAAGCTGTCTTTCCAGTGGAGCTGCCCCCCACCCCCATGCCGCCCCTTGTCCCCCGCCCCCTGGAATCCCTGACCTTCCAGCCACTACCCACCTCCTGAAGTGCCTGTGTTAAACCCTTTGGTCTGTGTTTCTGTAAAGTGTGGGACAGCAAAGACAAAACAGAAGGGAAAGTGATTCTGTGATTCTGAGTGAGAGACCCATGAGCCAACTCCTCCTACATACAAAATGTATGATGGGTTTCAAAATGTTTCACTGACAGCGTTCCTAGACTGTTAGGAAAATTCCTCTGAGGTCCAAACTTTTCATTGTATAACCATGTCTTGTTGGTTGGCAAGTTGAAGGTCCCGGTAGGAGTGATGAGTGAGATTCAGAGTCAGCTTGCCAAGTAGTTTTGGAAACAACGTTGGTAGAGTGACAGGTGTAATCCCCCTGGCAGTCAAAGAAAAAACTGCTGTCTTTTACCACCTAAAGAGCAGTATATTCCTGATATGAAAGTTGCACCTACAGAAGGAACCATACTATCAAGGGTGTCACCCCACTGCTCCTGACAGATTGACTACATGGGGTTTTTTAACTCTCTTCACCAAAGCTGATAAGGTCATGGCATCCTTTTAGGAAAAAGACCGTGAGACCCCATGGGCCAACTAGCAAAGTGTGCAATAGGATCCTGGTAGGCAGTAACAAGCCTGGTTGATGTATTTAGTGACAAGGGGACAGGAGTCCTTGGCCACGGTCCCCGAGAGCCCTGATGAGTTGTGCTGGTTTTTATTTTATTTTATTTTACTTTATATTTTATTTTATTACTTTATTTTATTTTATTATTTTTTAAATGTTTATTTATTTTTGAGAGAGAGCGTGCACAAGCAGAGGAGGGGCAGAGAGAGAGGGAGACACAGAATTTGAGATCATGACTGGAGCCAAAGTTGGATGCTTAACCGACTGAACCATCCAGGTGCCCCAAGTTGTGTTGGTTTTTAGAGAAAAAAGGGAGAGGGTCCCATAAAATGTTTAAAAACATTCCGTGGTTGTTCCTTACCCGTCTGTATTACTAAGGAAAGGAAAACTGTTTCCATTAGACAGGTGGCTGTGGTTACAGATAAAATACTCCCTGGTCATCAGTTCGTCAAAGATATACTGAATGTATTGTGGGAATAAATGTGTTAAATACGTGTAATATTTCTCTAAACTGTAAGGGGTGTTTTCGGTGGGGAAACGCCATGATTAGAGCAGTGGTAGTGGGTTGAGTGGACCACCAGGAGTCCACCTTGTTCTCTCGGTTCAGTCATGCGGTATCAGTAAAGTAGTATGGGATTCCAAGGAAAGGGAAGGGGTGGAAAGGAAGATCACTGTCTTGATCAAAGAACTAGTACAGACAAACATGCTTAAGGAAACAATCCAGGGGTGTCTGGCTGGTTCAGTTGGAAGAGGTGCAACTTTGGGCGTAGAGATTACTAAGATAGATAGATAGATCAATAGATTGATAGATCGATAGATAGACAATCCAACAGTACAAACTGCTCTTTCACTGCGGCCAGTCAGTCCTCATGAGACATGTGAGCGACACGTGTCAGTGACTGACATTACACAGACTGAGACCAGTGGTAAAATTATGTGGCCACTAGGCAATGGTTCCTTAGGGTTTTGGACATGGCACTTGCCTGACCTCACCACCCAGAATACCCCAACTGAGAGACAATTACTGGCTTGATATTGAGCGCGAATGCACACTGAGACGGACACGGCAAAGTGCTGTTCTACCTGATGTCCCGTCGGAAATGAGAACATCAAGTGGGTACTGCCTGACAAGCATCCCTGATTATGCGGCTGCAGTACATCCAGAAAATAGCACACCAGCCATTAAGTGGTTAGTCGCCCTCTAGACGTGTTGACTCAGATGCAGGGTCTATGCCAACACCTCAGATTTCTTGGGGGCTTACCTTCACTGAAGTTACTGACAATGCCTGGGCCTGGTTCATGGATAGATCAGCTCAGTTGGGGGCCATGGGGTGTCCTGGGGTGATGCTGCCATGTACCCCCCAAAGAAAATTGTCTAAAACTATGCACGGAAAATTGTCTAAAACTAGCTCGCTGTTGTGAGCTGTGCTACTTGCTCTGGAAAAGACCTCCCCAAATACACCCTGTTACATTTTCACTGACTCATGAGCGTGTGGGCTGATGCCTGGCAGTGGAATGCCTGCATGAACAAGTCTCAGCCTCTCTGGCAATGATCATCATGGCAGCAGATCACACAAGACCCATACCCTCTGTTCATGACCCGGAGGGATGCCCGTGGCAAAGGTTTCCTTGGATCAACATGGGTGAAATCAGCAAGCTGAGGAGACCTGTGATACAAATGTAAGGACCGTAGCCATCCAGACGGACTGCTGTACAGGGCATGGTACTCCATCCACGGGAGCCCCCAAACAAGGCATAGTGACCGCAGTATGTGAAGCCAAAGAAGGTGGCAAATATGCCCAGACCGCCAGCTAGACATTCCAGTGGTAAAAGAAATTTGGGGGCTCATAGTGAGGGGTACTGGACCTGGCCTGTCCTACCAAACAGACTGTACAGGTCCCCTACCATCCTCTTGAGGGTACCATCGGACATCGATTGTAGCAGACACCTCTTCAAGGTATGACACTATCGTCTCCATCCGCACAGCACGAGGGGCACATTATTCAAAGACCCTTCGATGGACAGTGCTGTACATTTGGTTTCCCAAGGGCATCCACTCAAACAATGGTTCCCACTTGAAGTAAAAAGGACCCAGCAGTGGCAGCTGCGTGGAACATTCACTGAACCTTCCATGCCTCGTATCATCCCCAGGAAGCCAGTGCCATTGAAACATGGAGTGGACTCTTAAAGGAGAAACTAAAAAAGATAACTGGATAACCCAGCCTCAGCTCCCAGTGGATGACACACCTAAGAAAGTCAGTTTGGAATATCTATGTGACAATTCACCAGGAGGGTATCTGCCATTTCAACAGAATTCTTCATTGTGAGATTGGAGAGCCAGGAAGAGGCCCGAGATAGGCTGTAAGAGACCCGAGCTGCATAATTAACTCTTCTCATTCCCCCATTTTTCTTCCCACACCTACCCCCTTGGAAAACTAACAGCTACTTTGCAAGTAGCGAGAAGAGTCATGGAGTAAGCTATCCTAACTTGATGCTTCTTTCGCCATCACTTCTGCTTGCCGCTCTTGGGCAGTAATAGATATGGACGGTAATGGCCGTGAATATGAGGTTTCAGCTCCCAAGATGGCCCCGAGGTGGGGATGGGAGATGTTCTAGAATGGTAGGAGGTATACAAGGAAGAAATAACTGAGGCACCTCAGG
Source organism: Leopardus geoffroyi (assembly GCF_018350155.1). Lineage (NCBI taxonomy): Eukaryota > Metazoa > Chordata > Mammalia > Carnivora > Felidae > Leopardus > Leopardus geoffroyi. The sequence continues at coordinate 203,194,647 of NC_059328.1, read as the reverse complement.
AGAGAGCAGGGCTCATGTGAGGGTTAGGACACACAGGAGGATTGGGACAAAAAAGTGAAGGGACTGCTAGGAGGTTGTCACATTGTACACATGGCTGTGGGGAGAGGAATACCTCTGGCTTGTGGGAGATAAGGGGTCTTCCCCGGGAAGTTGGAGGTGCAGGGAGGGACTATTAATCTCTCTCTTTCTCTCTCTCTCTCTCTCTCTCTCTCTCTCTCAGCCCCTATCTACAGACAAGGTGGCATCTAACTGACATGTGGCCAAGTTAACTCAGACCATCACCGCCCTCAACTTGACCACTGGCCAAATAGAATCTCAATCTAAAAACTCTTAGAAACCTCCCAAGGGCCAGTGATTTCAGAAATGGTCAGCCTCCAATAAAGATAACAGGACAAGATTAACCTTCTGGACACTGATCTGGTCTCTTTAGCTTCATCCTGTTACTGTTGGCCTCTTGTTCATTTGTCACAGGCTGCTCCAAACCCTTCAGCACGGGTGGTAATAGGCAACCGTAATGCCCGGCACTTCTGCAGGGTTGGCTGAAGTGGGGTGTGCGTGGTTGCAACTCCGGTTGCCCTTGGATGGGGCGCCTGGCTGCAGTATATACTCCAAACAGGCCTAATCAACCTACAGGGAGTCACGGTTGTGGTGACTCTCATCCAATACTGCCAAAGACAGATTTGGTAGGCGCTCTCCCATCAGTAGAACTGGAATATTTATCTGATGGGGTATTTACATCCCTGCGAATTCTGGGATATGTGAAGGGTCGGGGTTGAACGGTGGAGCAGCCCAGTACCTATCTATGCACACAGAGACTTGAGCCATAGCTTATAAGTTTAGGCAGAACACTTTGCCATCTTCCTGGGACATGGAAGAACGTTCTGTGAGGAGTTGCAATAAGGCCCGCACCCACTCACCTCCCTATCTCACTAGGGAGGTTGTCATGAAACAGTTTCTCATCACCTCCCGGGTTCCGATGAAGTGTGGGGTTTCTGCCCACCCCCACTCAGACAAGAGCTGCAGAACATAAAACCCTTTGGCTGCAGTCTAGAAGGAACGCCTCAGCAACGGGATACCCCATAACTCACGCTGCACTCATCTGGTGGGAAAAGTTTCAGTGTCGTCTTTTTGAATGTGCGGGACAAGGTTCATGGGGAGCCGGCACCTTTGCCTTACTCTTCCTTTCACTATTTAGCAATAAAATGTCTAAATCTAACAGTGGCTTGTTGTATCTTTGCTGATTAAATCAGTCCGGCCTTGGCTTTGCCTTTTCTTGCTTGACATTTCCTCATCAGTCAAATAAGAGAATTCTATTAGTAGTTGATCTCAAAGAGGTGCCCTGTGGCTACACACGTTAAGGTGAATAACCCAAGGCAGGCCATAATGGCAATTACCAATTCACAGATATAATGCCTAAAACGTACTAACCCACCTCAAGGCAAAGGCTGGTAACCTGGGGTGTGCAGACAGGCTCAGGGGCGGGGGATGGAAAACTGAAATTCTATGCAATATGTGGTAAACAGACTCGTTTTTTGTTGTTGCAAAGTGCCATAGCTTTCAGATGTTTAAAAGGTTGTGATAGGGATTCTCTCCTTACCAGATTCTGCTCAGGCTCTTCCCAGCCCTCTTCTTAACTGGGCCTCGGGTGGGGCCTAGAAAGACTTGAACTCATGGACATAGTTTCTAACAGCTCAGAGTAGCCTCCATAGGATGACCTTCATTCCGAGGATAAAGGCCCCTTAAAGTGCCGCCCGGAAGGGTGCCTGAGTGGCTCAGTCGGTGAAGCGAAGCGTCTGCTTTTGGCTCAGGTCACGATCTGACAGTTTGTGAGTTCCAGCCCTGCATCGGGCTCTGTACTGACAGCCCAGAGCTTGAAGCCTGCTCGGATTCTGTGTCTCCCTCTCTCTCTGTTCCTCCCCTGCTTGCACTCTAAAGAACGTCCTGTTTGTTCTGGCTGACACCTAAAGATAAGGCCCCTGTCCAGTCTCTGAGGAAGTATAGAAGTCCTGCTGAGAAGCACCAGTTAACTAACCATATGAGTTTCACATGGACCAGCTGCCCCCCTTCCTGCCTTTTGTAATTTTTCATTTCCCTGACTCTGCTCAAGGGCCTGCCATCCTGCTCCCCGTTCTCTCCCTCTTTTAAAAGACATAGTCACCCCTGCCCACACCAGAATGGAGTTTATCTCCTTCCCCTCCTGACAGCCACTACTGAATAAAACCTGTTTTCACCACTCTAACTCATGTCCGCTATGCTTACCTTTGACAGCTGTGGGCACCTTGAAAACTCGAAAGCAACACTGAGCCGAAAAGCAGAAACTACACAAACCTCCCTCAACCGAGGAGTGGAGGAACACATTGTGGCATATCCCCACCGTGGAATATTAGTCAGCCATAAAAAGGAACAAAGTACTGATGCTCACGTGCTACAACATGGATGAACCGTGAAAACGTCATGCTAACTGGAGGAAGCTTTTCACAGTAGAGCACATATTCAATGAGCCCATTTATACGAAGTATCCAGAACAGGCAAATCCACAGAGGAAGAGGATAGATTAATGGCTGCCAGGGGCTGATGAGGGAATGAGGCCCCGGCGGTGCTAAAGAGCACGAGGTTTCCTTCCGGGGCAACGAAAACATTTGAAAATTGATGTGGTAATGGTTGCACAAGTCTGCAAATATACTAAAAACCGTTTAGTTGTTCATCAGGGTGGATTCTATGGCATGCGATTATATCTCAAAAAAGCTGTTACAAGAAAAAAACAAAACAAAACACTAAAATCTCCCCTGGAAAAAAGTGATACCGCATTGCAAGGTTCTGTTTTCCTACTTAGTGGCCTGTTTAGTTTAGTGACTGGTAGACTCCTTAGGGAGGCTCTCAGCACGGCAAAAACTAAAAACAAAAAACAAAACAAACAAACAAAAAACACAACAAACACTCAAACAGCAAGTAAACAGCGCCAAGGACAAAAGTAAACTCACAAACCTCATGTACTGTTTTGCCAGTGTCACTAAACCTGCCCCTAAAAGTTGGCAGGCCATCAGTTGGATAAACAGAGGGAGAGAGGTAACTCTAGGCACGGGCCACTCCTTTGCCTACACTGGCAGATGGTCAGAAAGAAGGCCCACTCAGGGTCAAAGGTGAAGAGGAACCCCGCTGGGACCGTCATGTCTCAGTGCTGTCAAAGCGTCATGGAGAATTTAGCCCCAACCCCCTCACACAAGTGGAATTCACATTTCTGGGAGACAGAAGGTGCTAAATAATTAACAGCATTCCCAGGTTCTCCTAGCTCTCAACCTTGCCTTGAATGATCTCCAAGATCAGACCAGCCCAGGGGCACTATTTGGATTTAGGATGAGCAGGATTACTTTATTTGTTATTATGAATATTTTAATGTGGAGAGTTAAAGAAAATAACATTATAAATGCACATGCACCCACGCACTCAAATGAAGAGAACTGTTAATATTTGTCATATTTGCTTCAAATCTTTTTCCAAAAGGAAAATATTTCCAAGTTCCCTTCTTGTCCTTCCCTTTGCCCTCCCTCCCCAGGACAACCACTATCCTGAATCGGAAATGTATCCTTTCTGTCAACGTTTATATAATTTTATTGTATATATAGGTGTCCAGTGATAGCTTATAGTATTTTTGTGTGGTTTTTAATTTACAGAAATAGTATTCTACTGTACCTATCATTCTATACTCAACCTTGCTGTTTTGGGACTTTTGGTTTTTTGTTTATTTTTTAAGTAGGCTTCATGCCCAGTGCAGAGCCCAAGGCAGGGCTCGAACTCACGAACCTGAGACCAAGACCTGAGCTGAGATTAAGAATCGGACGCTTGGGGCGCCTGGGTGGCGCAGTCGGTTAAGCGTCCGACTTCAGCCAGGTCACGATCTCGCTGTCTGTGAGTTCGAGCCCCGCATCAGGCTCTGGGCTGATGGCTCAGAGCCTGGAGCCTGTTTCCGATTCTGTGTCTCCCTCTCTCTCTGTCCCTCCCCCGTTCATGCTCTGTCTCTCTCTGTCCCAAAAATAAATAAACGTTGAAAAAAAAATTAAAAAAAAAAAAAGAATCGGACGCTTAACCGACTGAGCCACCCAGGTGTCCTTCAACCTTGTTTTTGAGTTCTTTATTGATACATTAAGAGCTTGTGCATTTATTATGACTTTTGTATATTGTTCCATTGTATGACTATATCACAATTTATTTATCCTGCTTATGGGTATTTAACAGGTTTCTGAATTTTTTATTTTACAAACAAAGCCGCAAAAAAAAATGTTGTGCATGCGTGTAGCCCTTACTTCAATCATCATAAAAATGTCTGGTTTTATGCAAGAAGACAGAACTGTCATAAGTTACTAAGACATGTACCAGACCATAGGACAGTAAGAATCTCCCTCTGATTTTGCACTCGTAGAGAAACAACGGGCTGAGGATACAGGGTGATCCATGAAAAAGCATTGCCTGGGACACCCTCAGAGAGGCCGTCAGGGAAATAGAAACACTGCCCACCCCCCACTTACACCCCTCACACACCCAGAGGAAAACCGCAGTATGTTGAGGGCACTCTGCCCACAAACTGGACGAGTCTCAGGTGAAACAATGAGGGCGTTCAAAGAACAAGGACTGCACGATCAGCAGGTGACGCAGAACTAGAAAGAAGATGTAGGCAGACAGGTGGAAATCGAAAGTAAGGACCCAGAACCAAACAAGGGTACAAGAGAAAAGGCCATCGGAAGACCTCAAAATATCATGCGAGACCAGGAAGCACTTGGTCAGCCTTGCATTTATCTCCTGCTTTCCATTCTTTGGCTCTCGTGGTTTTTTTAAAAAAAATTAATAGGTAATACACACATGCACACTGTTAAAATTCAAAACAGTGAAAAAGTAAACAAAAGGACCCAAAAGTTGGCAAACTGTGCCTGGGCAGGGTGATGCCAGAGAAAACCTGGTGGAGGTCCAGAGCAGTCCTGCAATAAAAGATAAGACTTCCTCCTAACTCTCATCTTCAGACTCCAAGAAACCATCACACAGAGGCAATCATTATTGCCGATTCCTTGTGTGTCCTCCCAGAGATATTTCATGCACCTACTAAACACATATATGCATGTATATCTCACATTCCCCCTTCATCCACAGATGATGGCATATAATACCATTTTGGGTCTCACTTTCTTCCCATCTCTTAGCAAGCAATTACATTAATACCCATAGAGCTGTCCCTGTTCTTTTTGGTGGTTGCATAAATTCCACCAGATGAAGACACTATAATCAATTAGACCCTTAATGGGACATGTAAGTCATTCTAATCTTTCCCAATCAGAAATCCTGCTACTTTGAATATTCGGTACTCTCTTTGACCACAGAATTTTATCTGTAAGATAAAAATTCTAACAGTGCAGTTGCTAAGGTGGTATGATTCACACTTTTGACCTTAATACCCGGTTTCAGTTCCCAACCCTGAGGCTTAAAGGCAGTACATCCAATTTTGCCATAGTCTCAAGGACTACCATAATGTCTTCCAGATGAGACTGAAAGCCAAAAAAAGGTAACTAGAGGACAATCTCCGAAGGGCTGGATGGTAACATGAGTACTGGGACAGAAAATCCATCTAATCAATGGTATTAGCCAAACTGAAGAAAGAATGTGTTAACAGAATGGGAGGGGTCGTTACAAAACCCAGAAGAGGGAAGTCAAACAGCAAGAATTTGGCAGCATTTATCTTTCAAGAGAGAGATACATAATCTAATGGACAGGCACCAGAGAAGCACATTCAACCAGGTTTCTCCAAGGCCTAGATGAAATTTCCTTCCGTACAATTCCACTCCTTTAATTCTGGGGTCTCTGCATACTAAGCAGTCCACTAATGTAGGTACTACTTTTTCTCCCTAGGTACCTGGATCCTAGGAAGAGTGGGCAGTGGATTAAAGACGGCCACAGATTCTTTGACATCCTTCCCATTTAAGAGGTGAGGTCTACATCTTCTCCTCTAGAATCTAGGTGGGCTCTGTACCTGCTCTGATGGGTAGAATACAGTAGAAATGATGCTGTGCCAGGTTTCAGGCCCAGGCCTTAAGAAACTGGCAACTTCCACTTTCTTTCCCTTGGAACATTCACTTTGGGGAAAGCCAGGACCCCATAAGAAGTCTGATCATCCAGAGACCACCATGGTGTAAGGAAGCCCAAACTAGCCACATGGAAAGAGAGAGAGATGCTTAGCTGATCTGGTCAAACCAGGCCAGGCACCAAACATGCAACTGAAGAAGCCATCTTGGAAATTCCAGTCCCAGGAGATGTGACATGGGGAAACACTGAGGAAGCCATGGAAACAAATTTAGTTTCTGAACAGAAACATGGCCCCACTCGAGCCATCCCAGCCATATCCAGCCATTCAAACTGAAGCCCTGCTCCCTTGGGAAGCTGAGATAAGTCACTTCTGATGTGCACTGCCCAAATTCCTGACCCACAAAATCATGAGTGTACCAAAATGTTGTTTTAAGCCATTATATTTTGGGATAGCTTATTATGCAGCAATAGATCATTAGACTAGGGGGTTTCTATGTGATGGAGTATTATGATTCCCAAGAGGGCTGACTTCTTCAGTAAATAAACCGTGGGCACTCCAGTCCACAATTTGTTTCTGTGGGTTTGGCCAATGTTGGTCAGTCCCTAATAGTCTGCCCATGTTCAATTTGCTGATAAAATATAGTTTCTGAACTCGAAAAGTTGAGACCTGAATGGTGAGGCTTACTCAGTCGGCCCACCGCCCTTACTGTCTTTTCACTCGATCTTATGTCAAACAACCCAGACCAAAGAGCTAAGGAGAGTTTCACAAAGTCTACCACCTGATGGAACCACTGCTTGGTACCACTCACAGCCCTTTTGCTGGTACATGACATTTATTTATTTATTTTTTTATCAAACATTACTAAGAACCTTCCCTGTACCAAGGACTGTATCTGGCACTGGAGGGCACGGAGGTGGGAAAGACACAGGCCCAGCCCTCAGAACTTACCAGCCCAGCCTCTAAGCCATATAGACAGGTGATGGCATGAAACATGTGCCATCTAAATATATAAAGCAAGGGGTGCCTGGGTGGCGCAGTCGGTTAAGCGTCCGACTTCAGCCAGGTCACGATCTTGCGGTCCGTGAGTTCGAGCCCCGCGTCAGGCTCTGGGCTGATGGCTCAGAGCCTGGAGCCTGTTTCCGATTCTGTGTCTCCCTCTCTCTCTGCCCCTCCCCCGTTCATGCTCTGTCTCTCTCTGTCCCAAAAATAAATAAACGTTGAAAAAAAAAATTAAAAAAAAAAAAAATAAATATATAAAGCAAATATTAACAGATCTAAAGGGAGAAACAGGGAGCAATACAGTAACAGTAGTGGAAATTGATACCCCACTTTCATCAATGGACAGACCACCGAGACAGAAAATCAATAAGGAAATATTGGCCTTAAGTGACACAATAGACCGGATGGACTTAAGAGATATATACAGAACATTCCATCCAAATGCAGCAGGATACACATTCTTCTCAAGTGAACATGAAACATTCTCCAGGCTAGATCACATGATAGGCCACAAAACAAGTCTTAACAAATTTAAGAAGAGTAAAATCGTATGGAGGATCTTTTCTCACCACAGTGGTATGAAACTAGAAATCAATTACAAAAAAAGAAAAACCTGGAAAATTCATAAATATGTGGAGATTAAACAACATGCTACTGAATAATCGTGGGGTCAAAGAAGAGATCAGAAGAGAAAATCAAAAAAATATCTAAAGACAAATGAAAATGGAAAATACAGCATATCAAAACGGAAAGGGAGAAGGGGTGCCTGGGAAAAGGAGGCTGGGGCCTTGAACATCCCTGTGAGGAGTTCAATGCTGATTCCCCAGGTCCTGTGGAGATTCCTGAGCAGGGGAACCAAACATGCTTTAGGGACACTGACGCAGCAGCGGTACATGCATAAGACTGAGCTGAAAAAACACCAAGCAGGAGGGGGCGCCCAGACACCATCCCTTCCCACAGTCGCCATGGGGCTGTTCATGCTGCCAGCCAAGCCACAGTCAAGCAGGGAGGCTGACCTGGTGCCGGAGCTGCCAGAGCTGGAAACGATATGTCTTCTGCATTGGGCAGAACAAAGCCTGCCACGTTCAGAAGGTCCCAGGTCATCTGGCCTTTGATGCTGATATCAGTGGAGAGCGGGATTGCAGGCTTCAGGGAAAGGGCAGGGGGGTGTGGGGGGGGGGGCGGGGAAGAGTGGTAAAAGCCATAATTTATGGAGTGCAGCAAAAGTAATTCTAAGAGAGAAGTTCGGAGTGATAAATGCCTACATTATGAAACAAGAAAGATCTCAGATAAGCAACCTAACTTTACACCTCAAGAAACTAGGAAAGGAATAACAAACTAACCCCAAAGTTAATAGGAGAAAATAACAAAGATCAGGGTGGAAATAAATAGAAACTAAAAGGCAACAGAAAATATCCATGAAAACAATCTGACTAAAAAATGGGCAGAAAATCCATATAGATATTTTTCCACAGAAAACATACAAGTGGCCAACAGGTACGTGAAAAGATGCCCAACATCAAAAATCATCAGGGAAATGCAAATCAAAACCACAATGAGATATCACCTCATACCTGTTAAGATGGACATCAAAAGAATAAGAAACAACAAGTGTTGGTGAGGATGTGGAGAAAAGGGAACCTTTGTGCACTCTCAGTGGGAATGCAAACTGGTGCAGCCACTGTGGGAAACAGTGTGGAGGTTCCTCAAAAAATTACAAATAAAACTACTCTTGGGGCAGCTGGGTGGCTCAGTCGATTGAACATCTGACTTTGGCCCAGGTCATGATCTCACGGTTCACGAGTTCGAGCCCCACGTTGGGCTCTGTGCTGACAGCTCAGAGCCCGGAGCCTGCCTCCGATTCTGTGTCTTCCTCTCCCTGCCCCTCCCCTGCTTGCTCTCTCTCTCTCTCTCTCTCTCTCAAAAATAAATAAAAATATTTTTTAAAAAACAAAAGAACAAACAAACAAAAACAAAACTACCCTATGATCCAGCAATTCTACTGTGGGTATTTATTTAAAGAAAACAAAAACACTAACTCAAAAAGATATAAGCACCCCCAAGTTCGCTGCAGCATTATTTACAATAGCCAAGACCTGGAATCAACCTAAGTGCCCACTGATGAATGAATTGATAAATTGTACTATAGGGGCTCCTGGGTGGCTCAGTGGGTTAAGTGTCGGACTTCGGCTCAGGTCATGGGTTCGTGGGTTCGAGCCCCACATCGGGCTCTGTACTGACAGCTCAGAGCCTGGAGCCTGCTTTGGATTTTGTGTCTCCCTCTCTCTCTGCTCCTCTCTCTCTCAGGCTGTCTGTCTGTCTCTCTCTCAAAAATAAACATTAAAAAAATTTTTAATTAAGAAAAAAGAAATTGTGGTATATATACAGTGGAACATTATTCAGCCACACAAAAGAAGGAAATCTTGCCACTTAGGACAACATGGATTGACCCTGAGGGCATTATGTTAAGTGAAATAAATCAGAGAGAGACAAATTTTGACTGATCCTTCTTTTCCATGTGAAATCTAAAAACAAAACAAACCAAAACCGAACTCATAGATATAGAGAACAGATTGGTGGTTGCCAGAGGAGGCGGGTGGGAGTAGGGAAAATGGGTCGAAGGGGGTCAAAAGACAAAAAAGTGCAGACAGACAGAAAATAAGTGAGTCCCGGGGATGTAATGTTCAGCATGGTGGCTATAATTATTAGTACACTATTGTATATTTAAAAGTTCCTAAGAGAGTAGATCTCTTTTTTATGTTTTTAAATTTTATTTTTGAGGGTGGGGGAGGGGCAGACAGAATGGGAGAGAGAGAGGATCCGAAGTGGGTTCTGCACTGGTAGTAGCAAGATCATGACCTGAGCTGAAGTTGGATGCTCGACTGAGCCACCCAGGCACCCCTCTTCCGGTTATTATTTGCATCCCTCTAGTGGCTAATCATATAGATCATTTTTCCATGTGCTTTTAAGGCATTTATATACCTTCTTTGGAGAAATGCCTATTCCAATACTGCTTTCATTTAAAAAATTGAGTTAGTTATTTGATTATTGAACTGTATAAGTTCTTATATATTCTGGACCCAAGTTCTTTATCAGATACATGATTTGCAAATATTTCCTCCCATTCTATGGACTGTCTTTTCACTTTCTTTTTTTTTATTATTAATTTGTTTTCAATTTGGTTAACATACAGTGTCGTTTTGGCTTCAGGAGTAGAATCCAGTCATTCGTCTCTTACATATGACACCCAGTGCTCATCCTGAAAAGTACTCACCTTAATTCCCATCCCCCATTTAATCCACCCCCCCCACCCCCTCCTTCAGCAACCCTCAGTTTGTCCTCTGTATTTAAGAGTCTCTAAGAGAGATCTTAAGAGTTACCACAGGAGGGGTACCTGGGTGGCTCAGTCGGTTAAGCGTCTGACTCCTGATCTCAGCTCAGGTCATGATCTCACAGTTCATGGATTAGAGCCCCTCACTGGACTCCGAGTTGACAGTGTGGAGCCTGCTTGGGATTCTCTCTCTCCCTCTCTCTCTGCCCCTCCGCCGCTCATGCTCTCTAAATTAATTAAAATAAATAAACTTTTTAAAAAAAGAAAAGAAAAAAATTGTAACTATAAAAAAAGAGAGGGGCACCCGAGTTGCTCAGTCAGTTAAGCATCTGACTCTTGATTTCAGCTCAGGTCATGATCCCACACTTCATGAGTTTGAACCTCATGTCAGGTTCTGGGCTGATAGTGTGGAGCCAGCTTGCGATTCTCTCTCTCCTTTCCTCTCTGCCCCTACTCCGCTCACTCTCTCTATCTCAAAAATAAATAAAAAGAGAGAGAGAAACATGACACATGAAATGACAATTATGGGCACAAGGCAAAGTGGGGCACATGAAGGCAGTCTGCAATAAGAGCTACAGAACAGATGACTGATCTCACCAGTCTCTGGGTCCCCATCTTTGAAAGACATCAACTTAACATAAGTTTACATATAAATTTAACATACGTTCGCATTTCCTTTTTCTAGCACTCTTGATATTATTTTCTTTAAGAAAGAGAAGGGAACTGCATTTATGGACTAGCACGATTTTCACATGTCCCAGTCCCTACTCCACTCCCTTAAGTCCTACAATGCTCTCCTGAGCTGACTTTATTATTTTTGTGTGTGATATGCAGTTTCGACCCGACAGTCGAGGGTGCCGAGGGGATATTATGGTCAGCTGCCTTTATATCAACTTCAACTGCTCTGCTTCGTGCAGCACTCACCTGGTTGAGGTGGGAGGGACCCCAACCCCAGCTTTAGAGGTGAGCCTACATGTGTCTAAGCTAATTAGAGTATGTCAATGGCCACTATGATGGGTTCAGAGACAGGCAATTAACCCAGGCCAGTCAACTAACTTTTGCAAGGCAGCAGAGCCAAGAGAACTGCAGAAAAGCAAAACTATAGCTTTGATGATCTCATCAATCTCTAGACCAGGCTATATAGCTGTAGGGCATCCAACTATTAGACTTTTTGGTTATATGAACCAATAAAGCTACTTTATCGTTTAAGCCACTGTGAGAGGCAACCAAACAAATCTGAAATGATACAAAGTGGGTCACTGAAATGTATCCTCCTTCTCCATAGGGGTATTAACAGGGTTTTATAGATGCGCAGGCTTTCACTCTTTATTAACTCACACCAGTCACATGTAGTGGGAAGGGCTAGTATAATTTCCACCAGTGCCCTGGGAAGGTTCATGTGACTCCAGATCTCTGGGATACAGGGCAGGAGCCAGGGGACTCTCCAAAATCCTAGCCCTGGCTGCTCCTTTAAAAGGCTACACATTCCTGGGGCGCCTGGATGGCTTAGTCAGTTAAGCATCCTACTTCCGGCTCAGGTCATGATCTCCCAGTTTGTGAGTTAGAGCCCTGGGAGAATCCTCCCTTCGGATTCTGTGTCTCTCCCGCTCTCTCTCTCTCTCAAAAATTAATAAACACTAAAAAAAAATAATAATAAAAGGCTACACATTCCTGGCTTTCTTCTCTTCCTCCTCCACCTCCTAGGGTGGTCTAGAATTTCTTTGGTAGTTACTGCTCTAGAGATAATCCTCAGCAAAACCTTCCAGTAAACTCTCCCTATGAAATGAGGAGGAATCCTTAGTTGCCACCCTTGGGGCATTCACTGGGCCTCTCCTATTTCTAGAGGTTAAATCAAGCAGGAAAAGTTTACAGAACTCTGGTTTCTCAGCTTACTTGGTATCTTAACGCTGAGCCCAGAAGGAATGATTTTTTTAACCAGCTCTATGTGTCTTGTGACCCGCCCACCAAATCTAAGAAACAAGAGCTAAGCACTTCAAGCACTTCAAGCCCTCATACCATTTTCACCCTCATCCTCAACTCCCTGTCCAGCTTTGTCTGGAGGGTGCCTCAGATACTGCCACACCCGATCCTTTGTCCCCAGAGGCCCTCTCTACCAATCCTGTCTAATCCATCCTACTGCACACACCATAACCTCGACAGTGCCCCCTAGAAGCCATCTTCACCCCGTGCCTGCTCAAGAGCCCACCATGGCCTCTCGGAGGAACCAGGGCCCTTTGTCTGACCTTCATGGCCCTCCTCAAAGACCTGTCCTATCCCCAGTGCCCAGAGCTCTTCTGAGTTTCTGACTACTGCCCAGCACAGGGACATGGTAACCAGCCTGTTCACCAGCCCGGCCAAAGGCCTGCCCACTCTTCCTGCCAATCACTGATGACCACACATGTGCCTGGAGAGCAAATAAATGAATCAAAGGTGCCACCCAGGGGCGCCTGGGTGGCGCAGTCGGTTAAGCGTCCGACTTCAGCCAGGTCACGATCTCGCGGTCCGGGAGTTCGAGCCCCGCGTCAGGCTCTGGGCTGATGGCTCGGAGCCTGGAGCCTGTTTCTGATTCTGTGTCTCCCTCTCTCTCTGCCCCTCCCCCGTTCATGCTCTGTCTCTCTCTGTCCCAAAAATAAATAAACGTTGAAAAAAAAATTAAAAAAAAAAAAAAAAAGGTGCCACCCAATCCCCAACCCTGGGCAGGCTTCTCCTCTCAGGGCACTCAAGTTCTCTGCCTCAAATTAGCTGTTTATTGATCTGTTCACTTCCCTCTCTCCCTCTTCCCCCAAAGGAGCATATAAACCCTAGGGTATAAGCTTCCAGCTCAGCACTGAGGGCACTGGTCACCTCTCAATGAATCCCAGCACTTGGAAACGTGCCTGGAGCAGAGTGGACATGTTTATATTTTTTCATAGTCATTAGGAAGACAGATCTGAGGTGAATCTCTTCAGTTCATTTCCTAAAACTCTTCCAACTTAGCCAACATCGGGTTTTCCCATCTCTGTCCATCCAGAGTGGGTTATCTGCCTCCATGTGCATTTCACTGAATAAACTCCTCTTACTGGATTCCTTAATTTAAACAAATGTTCCTTTTTCTTAATGTCTATGATTTTGCTTTCACTCGAGAAGTGACATTTTTCTCTCTGTGGAAAAATCTATCCTGCGAATCGCTTGACGACCATAATCCTCCAGAATCCATTTCCTCTGGAAGAAGTCTGTGGTCGCCAACATCACCACACAAGTAAACAGTCGTTGTGCCACATCTGGCAGCTTATACCCTTACATTACCAAGTAATGTTACCAAGACAGTTCTCTCCTCTCTCAACCCCTGTTCATTTTATTTAAAAAAAAAAAAAATTAATGTTTATTTTTAAGAGAGAGAGAGAGGCAGAGTGCAAGCAGGGGAGGGGCAGAGAGAGAGGGAGACACTGAATCCAAAGCAGTCTCCAGGCTCCCAGCTGTCAGTACAGAGCCCAGCAAGGGATTCACACCCACGAACCCAGAGGTCATGACCTGAGCTGAAGTCAGGTGCTTAACTCTCTGAGCCACCCAGGCACCCCTACCCCTGTTCATTCCAAACCTGGTCTCCCAAGTCCCCTCTTCCCTGGTGCCCTCCTGATTCATACCACTCCGGGACCTATTCATTTCGGTTCACAGGGTTCTGTCTACCCTTCGCACACAATCCCTACAGATTTCCAGTCTGTGACCATAGCTCCAGTCGGTCCTGAGCTAAATTCTCGTGTCCTTCACTTTTGGTCCAACGTGTCCCCATCTCCAGCTTCTTTATCCTTGTGCTCACCCCCAACCCCCAGTCGCGAGCCCCCACCCTCTCCCCCGCCCCGCCCCCGCTCGGTTACCTGGAGCTTGTGTAAGTGCAGAAGGTAGCCTTGCACTAACAGCTGGAAGAAACTGCGCAGCTGCCCCGGCCCCGGAATCTCCTCCAGGGTCCGCAGCCTCCGGTCGCCAGGCCCGTTTCCAGGAGTCTCGGCGGTGGCCGAGACGGCGGTGGGGATCGCGGCCTTGGCTCTGGCCCCGTGCGGGCAAAGGCCAGGGAGGGCCACCCGCGTCCCCAGCAGCGCCCACCGCAGCCTCGCGCCCCTCAAGGCAGCCACGCGATCCATGGCCCGCGCCGCCCGCGCCTTTGGACCGCGAGTGAAGAGCGCCTGGAACCCGCTCAGAGATCAATCCCAAGGGGGCGGGGTCAAGGCGCCAGCCGCCGGGTAGGCAGGGCGCAGGCTGGCCAGGCCCCTTACCGCTCACTTTCCCTCGCGGTCCTGAGTCTCTCCAACAGGACCTAACCGACGCACAGAAGCCACCTCCTCCAGCCGTGAGCCTGAGGCCCGGGGAGGGGCCGGCCCACGCCGCGCGGAGGCTGTCCCGGGGGATATACGGAGACCGCCAGAGCCCCGACCGTGGCCGCCAATGCCGCGACTCCCCACCTTGCTCTCTCGCGGACTCTCAGCGAGAACTTGAAGTTCTCTGGACGGTACTTTGGTTCGCAGAACAAAGTTATCGGAAGCCCCACCCAATGAGTGAGACTGGCCGTCGTCTGACCTGCGGGTTGGCCACCCCAGGGCGCCGTCGCCCCAGCTGTCCTCCCTTCCCCGGGAGCTGGAACAGGCTGCTGACATTAAACCGGCCACTGGCTTTTCCTATGCGCCCGCTGGTTGCCCGAGCGCCCAGCCACTAGAGAAAAGAGAAGAAAAGAAAGAAAGAAAAGAAAACCCGTCCCAAATCCAAGGTCATCTGATTCCTGGAGGGTGAAAGCCAAACTGGCAAACAAATTTAAATATTAAGGGGTTGTTAATGCAATTCTACCCCCCCCCCCAACCCCCAACGCGCACACACACACTCCTAAATCTGCCAAGGCAGCGTTTTTCAAAGTGCAGGTTGAGCCCAGATTTAGTGACTGCAACCAGAATTATTTTTTTTAATAAGATAAAAAAGAATAAAGCAGTATAGAAAATACTGCCAATAAGAAAGATTATTGTTTCATGAATCCTTTTTTCACATATATTCAAAGTATATTGAAAAGTTATTTCTATTTCAAAACGTGAAAAACATGGTTCGTACAAATATAAAATAAACACAGGTCAAAGATTATGCAACCCATTAGTGAGAGAACCAGCAGGACGGTAAGGCTTGTTCTAAGAACACTGGAAGAATTGTTTTTTTGTTTTTTTTTTTTATATAAAGAGCCAGAAGGAGAAAGGGCACATTAGGTTCAAAGGGGCAACAATTAGAGGGTCAGCTAAGGTGGCTACATGTGGATTTATTTTTATTTATCCCTTTAGGGGACATAGAGTTTCTTCAATCTGCGACTGAAAATCTTTCACCAGTTTGGGAGTTTTTCTGACATTATCTGTTCAAACATTTCTTCTACCCTAATCTGTTTTTCCATTTCTCTCCTAGGACTTCAGATTATACATATGTTAGACCTTCTGACTGATCCTTCCTGTCTTTTACCCACTTTTCTGCATTTTTTAAATCCTTTTTTCTCTTCTAGCTCATTAATTCTCTATTCAGCTGTGTCTAACCTACTGTTAAATCTGCCCATTGAATTCTTTTTAATGTTTGTTTATTTTTGACGGAGAGAGAGAGAGAGACATAGCACGAGCTGGGGAGGGCAGAGAAAGGGAGACACAGAATCCAAAGCAGGCTCCAGGCTCTGATCTGTCAGCACAGAGCCCGACTCAGGCACCTCACCACTGATTCTTGATTTCGGCTTAGGTCGTGATCTCAAGGTATGTGAGATTGAGCCCCACGCAGGGCTCCATGGTGAGGGCGGAGCCTGCTTGGGATTCTCTCTCTGTGTCTCTCTTTCTGTCCCTCCGCTCCTCAATAAGTAAATAAACTTTAAAAAATTTTGTTTGTTTATTTATTTATTTATTTATTTATTTATTTATTCTAGTGTTTTATTTTGAGAGAGAGCAAGAGAACAAGTAGAAGAGATGTCAGCACAGAGCCTGACTTGGGGCTTGATCCCATGAACTGTGAGATCATGACCTGAGCCAAAATCAAGAATCAGTGGTGGGGTATCTTAATGGACTGAGCCACCAGGCACCCCTTCAATTTTTTTTTACTTTATTTCATTTCATTTCATTTCATTTCATTTCATTTCATTTTTTATAATTTATTTATTTATTTTTAAATTTCATCCAAGTTAGCATATAGTGCAACAATGATTTTAGGAGTAGATTCCTTAATGCCCTTTACCCATTTAACCCATCTCTCCCTCCCACAACCCCTCCAGCAACCCTCTGTTTGTTCTCCATATTTAAGAGTCTCTTATGTTTTGTCCCCCTCCCTGTTTTTATATTATGAGTGAAGTCATATGAGTGAAGTCATATGATTTTTGTCTTTCTCTGACTGACTAATTTCACTTAGCTTAATACCCTCCAGTTCCATCCACGTCGTTGCAAATGGCAAGATTGCATTCTTTTTGATTGCCGAGTAATACTCCATTGTATATATATACCACATCTTCTTTATCCATTCATCCATCGATGGATATTTCGGCTCTTTCCATACTTTGGCTATTGTCGACAGTGCTGCTATAAACATGGGGGTGCATGTGTCCCTTCGAAACAACATACCTGTATCCCTTGGATAAATGCCTAGTAGTGCAATTGCTGCGTCATAGGGTAGTTCTATTTTTAGTTTTTTGAGGAACCTCCCTAGTGTTTTCCAGAGTGGCTGAACCATCTTGCATTCCCATATACTGCCTCTTTTTAAAAAGACTACTGACATGGGACACCTGGGTGGCTCAGTTGGTTAAGTGTCTGACTCTTGGTTTTGACCCAGGTCAGGATCTCACCACTTGTGAGTTCAAGCCTCACATTGGGCTCTGTGCTGACGCTGCGAGGCCTACTTGGGATTCTCTCACTCTCTCTCTCTCTCAAAGTAAATAAATAAACTTAAAAAAGAAAAAAAAACCCTGCCTACTCACAGCTGTTTATTTGAATACCACAGTCTCCTTGAATAGTTAGAGGTCATTATTCTCCTTCTCCAGGGAAGAAAAACTAAAGTTCAGGGGCACCTGGGTGGCTCAGTCCATTGAAAGTCAGGCTTCAGCTTAGGTCATGATCTCATGGTTTGTGAGTTCGAGCCCCATGTCTGGCTCTGTGCTGACGGCTCAGAACCTGGAGCCTGCTTCTGATCCTGTGTCTCCCTCTTTCTCTGCCCCTCCCCTGCTCGCACTCTTCCTCTCTCTCTCAAAATAAATAAGTAAACATTTAAAAAAAAAAAAAAAAGGAAAACTAAAGTTCAGAGAGGTAAAGAAAGGTCAGTGGCAGGACTGGACTTTGAACCCAGGAATTGGGCACTGAGTTCAATGCTTTTTCCACTAGGTGTGAGGGGAGAGAGGAGGGACGAAGTTGTATGAACATTTCTACTGCAGAAATGGGAGGTGGAGAGGAGCTCACTATTATCCTGATAACCAGAGGCTGGGTGATGGCCCATAGGAAGGTAGGACCCCTTGCCTGGCCCTACATAATTATCTGCCTGGAGCAAACAGTGTCCTCCAGTCCTTGTGACTCGAGCCTTTGTTGGGGGAGCAGCTCACCATTATCCCAACCGGCACTGCCTCCTGAGGTCTCTAGAAATTGCCCCAAGGATATATGCTGGCCTTCTGAGGCTGACATGCTCTTATTTGGAATTCCATTTTGTATCAGAAAGTTATCTTGCACAAATTTAGGGATGCTTGCTGCTGTGTAATACAGAATTTGTCTGGTCTTTGTCCCTGGGTCCCGAGCTGGAGCCTCCAAGCTGTTGGAATTACATGAGGGATAGGAGTGTGGCAGCAGGTCCCTAGATAGTTTCAGGATGGGGGGTAGTCATGCCAGAGAGCTTGCCCATATGTTAGATCCTGCCTATGTAACAAAACGCCAATAAAAACCCCAGATGCCAAAGCCCAGTTGAGTTTCCTGGTTGTCAAATGCAGGAATATTCTAGAACGGTGACACCTCCTGATTCCAAGAAGAGAGGACATGGAAGCTCCATTGCTCAAGATCCTCCTATTGGTCTCTGCTTTTGTCTGGTCCTCTTTCAGATGCTTTTTAATAAAACTATAATTTTAAGGATAGAACTTTCCCAAGTTCTGTAAGTCATCCTTGTGAATTATCAAGCCTCATAGGGGTGTGGGAATCCCTGAAACTGCAGCCAGTTGGTCAAAAGCATAGGTGGCTTTGGGACCCCCCCAACTTGCAGGTGGCATCTGAAGTGAGGGCAGTCTTGTTGGGGACTGTTCCCTTAACCTGTAAAGGCAACACTAACTCCCGCTAGTTTGTGTCAGAACTGCAGGTGCAATACTGTGGTTGGGTCTAATTTTAGGGAATTACATTGTGCCCAACACATGTGAGGATTCCAACCTGGTCTTCAGTTGCTACTGGCTCATACTGAAATGCCCTCATTTCTGCCTGACTGCACACTCCAACCCTATTCGTGACCAAAGGGTCTCACCCTCCCCCTGCCCCCCACCCATCACCGCACACACACACACAACTCTCTCCTGCCTCTGCATCCTTCATGGGCTCCTGGAAGCATCTGACTCTTCCTGAACTCAGGGCACGAACTTTGAGGTCATCTCAGGCCCATCTGCCTACATATCTCAGATGTCCTCATATTGGGCATGAGGGAATCTCTGGGACTTCCCTTCTGGAAGCTGGTACAGGTCTTTTCTGATCTCTGATTCTCAAAATCATTGGCAGAGGAGAAGTACAGGACACAGAGACACACATTAGCCTAGAAGAAGGAGGAAGAAGAGAGGAAGAAGGGAAAGGGAGAAGGAGGGAGAATTAACATTTGAGGGCTTATTCTGTGCCAAGCACTCTTCTGAGACTTTCCTAATATTAATTCACTTGATTCCTGCATCAACACTGAGGTTTATATTATTCTCCTAGTATTTGAGAAAGCAGAGGGGTGAGATTAAAAATAATATGCCCAAGGGGCGCCTGGGTGGCTCAGTTGGTTGAGCGTCCGACTTTGGCTCAGGTCACGATCTCACGGTTCGTGAGTTCGAGCCCCGTGTCAGGCTCTGGACTGATGGCTCGGAGCCTGGAGCCTGCTTCCGATTCTGTGTCTCCCTCTCTCTCTGCCCCTCCCCCATTCATGCTCTGTCTCTCTCTGTCTCAAAAATAAATAAACATTAAAAAATTTTTTTTTTTTAAATAATAATTTGCCCAAGTCACACAGCTAGTAAAAATCAGAGTCCGGAATTCCAAAGCTGGGAGCCACAGTGATTGTGAATGCTTGTCGTGAGCACACTGTGAAGTTGTGTCTTTCCACAGGCCCATTTCACTCAGTCATAAAGCAGGGTTAGCGTCACTATAAAGCAGCTTCGGGATTCCAAACACAATGACGTTTCACATGTTTAACGTGACTTCCTAGAAGTCACACAGAGCAGGGCACCTCCTACAAGTCACACAACAAACAAGATGGAACAGGGGTAGGAAGTTAACGAACCAAAAGTGAAGGCAGTCTGATCCCCAGCTGGGATAAGGCCTCAATCCGCTCCTGGTCAGCTCCTGGCACTAGTAAGTGCTTATGCTGTTCAAGCAGTGAAGGGTCTCTGTTCTGTTTGGGGATCCACCGGCCAAAGCCTTCAGTGGCAGCTGCCTTTTTGAAGTGGTCACACCCAGAGGGGTCAGTGTCCAGATTCTGATAGTTTGCTTCAAACATCGTCCCTTTCTAAAGGGATTTCATCTGTCTCGGCCTTTGCAGACCTCCTCTGTTCCTGCTGGTTGTCAGTTCTGAGTGTGGCATCCCCCCGGTGCTGGTCTTTGCTGTGACGCTCTTAGCTGCTTGCGTCATTGCTTGACACAGGCCACTGTTTGACATGAGTGACTCCATCTTGCTCTCTGCAATGCTCTCGACTGACTTCCTTTTGCTAAACCTCCTCGTCATTGTCTCCCCATCTGCCACCTAAGGTACATCTTAGGCTCTTCAGAGCAGGAAATTCTGGCTGGTGGTCAGTAAGCAAATACGTTTTTCGTAAATATTTCATCATATGTCTGACCTTGAAATTTCGCAAACAAATAAATGACTATTTTCTTCTCTGCTGTGTGGGTCTTTCCTTAAAAAGAATGAGATAAAACACGCCAGCCACTGCTTCCTTGATGGGAGAGGGCCCCTCGATGAAAAGGGAGTGACCAGGAGTGCTGCTGTTCTCCCACACATGAATGCGGCTCCCTATCCTGACACAAAAGAACTTATTGAAACAAGAGGCAGCCAGATATAGTGAAAAGAGCAAGGTGGTATTAAAATGCTCACGATGTTTCGTTAAGAAACAACAAGTCACAAAACCATTTCACCAATTCATCTGTCTCTCTCTCTCTCTCTCTCTCTCTCACAAACACACACAATTGGAAAGATGCATACCAAAATTAATAACAGTGGTGAATTACATGTGACTTTCATTCTTTATACTTTTTCTGTATGTTGTCTTAACTTTTTAAATCAATTTCTTGATAATTATAAACATAATTATAATATAATAAATATAACTCCAGAAATTAATTTCTTTATTTCTTTACAATTATGTTACTTACTAGCTATGAGACTTTGAGCAAATTATATATAACCCCTTGAGTAAGCCTCAGTTCTCCACAATTAAATAAGAATAAAACCTACCTGGGGTGCCTGGGTGGTTCGGTCGGTTAGGTGTCCAACTCTTGAGTCCAGCTCAGGTCATGATCCCACAGTTCGCGAGTTCAACCCTGGCATCATGCTCCTCGCTGATGATGCAGAGCCTGCTTGGGATTCTCTCTCTCTCTCAGTCTCTCTCTCTGCCCTTCCCCTGCTCGCACTCTCTCTCTCAAAATAAATAAATAAATAAATAAATAAATAAAATTTTCTAAAATTCTTTAATAAAAAGAATAAAACATACCTAATTTACAGGGCTGTTTTAAGAATGGAAGATAATATAAGCCAAGTTCATCACTCAATTAATTATCATTATTATAATATACCAGAGTGTCCTGTTTAATCTCTAACCAAAGCTTCATTTACTTCTTTTAACAAATGGAGAGAAAGTATTCAGGAGGCCTGGAATAGGGCTTGAATTCTCCATTTCTAACAAGCTCCTGGCCCATAGACCACATTTTGAGTAGCAGGTTGAGAGGGATGAAGACATTGAGGAAGAAGAATGTGTAGCTGATCACTACAGGTATTTTTATACTGGGAGCATTTGGAAATTCTGGAAACAGGCAGGACGTTGAAAGTCCAGGCTTTCATTTCAAGAAGAACCACTCATGGGGGAGAGAAACTAGAAAAAAATGTTGGCAGAACTCATGGGGGATTTCCAGCACACAGCATTACTCTCTCAGGACATTTGTCAAAGCCTAGGGCTGCAAAGTGAGAGACTGAAAATCTAAGAAGGAAAGCCTCCAGAAAGACAAGTGTTGCTTTCAGGAGTCTTGCAATATACAGTAGAATTAAAATGTAACTTTAAATAAGGTGTTCTGCTCACGCAATTCCAACGTTGTCTGTTGGGGTGGAGAGGCCACACTACCAAGTGATGCTTGGACACCAGCTGGCTGTCCTACAATTCAACTCAGTTCTGACACTGTTCACATCCACATCAGATTCCACAGGTTATGTTCCCAGTCCCACAAGAGTGCCCCCCACCCCTACAGATGCCAATTGCAAGCCCAGGTTGTTACCTGTGCTTCTGACCACCCAGCTACAGATTGGAGGTTCCCATGACTGGTCTTCAGATGCCAGTCACAACAAGTGCAGGTTGTTATCTGTACTTCTGACCGATTAGCTATAATGCAGACGGTCCTAGGTTTTGGGCTTTAATTTGCTAGAGCAGTTCACAAAACTCAGGAAACCCAATTACTCACTGAATTATTAGTTTATTAAAAATAACTTAAAAGAGAGGCGCCTGGGTGGCTGTCGGTTGAGCGTCCGACTTCGGCTCAGGTCATGATCTCACAGTTTGTGGGTTCAAGCCCTGTGTCGGGCTCTGTGCTGACAGCTCAGAGCCTGGAGCTCGCTTCGGATTCTGTGTCTCCCCCTCTCTTTGCCCCTCCCCTGCTCATGCTCTGTCTCTCTCTGTCTCAAAAATAAATAGAAACATTTAAAAAAATTTTTTTAAAAGAAAGAAAAAAGAAAAAAAAACAATTACAATAATATACCGTAATAAAAAAAGAAAAAATAATACTTTAAAAGAAGATAAATCAACAGCCAGATGAAGAGAAACATAGGACAATACCCAGAACAAAAGCACTTCTGTCCCCATGGAGTTTAGGCCCAGCACCGTGACATGTGGAAGCGTTCTGGCTCCCCAAACTGGAAGCTTTCCAAACCCTATCCTTTGGGTTTTTTATTGGAGGCTTCATTACAGAGGCATGTTGATTAGATCATTAGCTGTTGGTGATTGATCCAACCTCCAGTCCCTTTCCCCTCCCTGGAAATCAGGGGGAGGGACTGAAAGTTCCATCCCTCTGCTCACTGTTGGTTCCCCTGGCAACCAGGCCACATTCTTAGGTGCTTTCCAAAAGTCACCTTATAGGGGCACCTGGGTGGCTCAGTCAGTTAAGCATCCGACTTTGGCTCAGGTCATGATCTCACTGTTCACGAGTTTGAGCCCTGCATGGGCCTCTGTGCTGACAGCTTAGAGCCTGGAGCCTGCTTCAGATTCTGTGTCTCTCTCCCTCTCTGCCCCTCCCCCATTCATTCTGTCTCTTTCAGGAAATTCCTAGGGTCTTGAAAGCTGTGAGCCAGGAACCATGGATGAAGATCAAATTTATATGAGAAATATATTTTGGCCATCTGCATGACTGGCTATACGTAATCTAAACCACAACAATAATGCAAAAAGCAGGAAGGAGTGAATGGAGCTAACGTGTTCTAATTATGCATTAAAACCAATAATTTGTATTAGACTTCTGCTATGGCTGCATAACAAACTGTCCAAAGAATTAGCAACTTAAAACAACCTTCACTGCATTATGCGTACAGATTCTGTGAGCCAGGAATCTGGAGCAGGCACAGCGGGAATGACTTGTTTCTGTTCATCTATGATGTCTGAAACCTCAGTCTGAAAGATTCAAAGGCCGAGGGACTGGAAGAATCTGGAAGTGCCTGATGGCTCAGAGACAAGAACTGTTGTCCAGAGCGTCCTCACATGGCTTTTCTGTGTGGCTTGGCTTCGCAAAGTACAGCAGCTTCGAGGGAGTAGGATTTACTACATGACAGCTAAGCGCTGCAAGCATGAGTGTTCCAAAGAAGGCAGAAGCTGCGTCATCTTTTATTACCCAGCTTCAAAAGGGACACAGCATTCCTTCTGCCATACTCTTCAGCCAGAGCAGTAACATGCTCTCCTAGATCCAAGAGGCGGGAAATCAGACCCCGATTCCTAACAGAAGAATGGTGAGACCAGTTGTAGATTACACGTGTTTTCAGAGATATTGTTGCAGTCAGCTTTGGAAAAAACAGCCTCCCACACTAGCCATCTGTTTGGGGTGATGAAATATTTGGAGTAGGCAGTGATAATGGTTGTGTAACAATGCACGTGTATGTAATTAACGCTACTGGGTTGTACATTTAAAATGGATAAAATGGCAAATTTTATGTTATATGTATTTTACCACCATAAAAAATTAGAGAGGGAGGAAGAGAAGGAGAGAAAGAAGGAAAGGAAAAAGAGACAGCAGGAGACCCAGACCAGCCCAGGGCTGAAATAGGTAGGAGTTAGGTGGGAAATTAGGCATGGCATTCCAGAGAGGAAAGCTGGATTCTGTGTCCATGCCCCTAGCTGTGCATATAATTTGTACCCCGCCCCCTCCAAGATTCCTCAATCTAGAAGCTTGTTAGAGGGTTTGTAGAGAGTTTGAAGGATAGTAGAAGGTTTGGCTGGACCCATGACAAAGTGTACTCACTAGAGTAAATGAGAGGTTAAGAATAAAACCAAAGGGGACGGTTGGGTGGCTCAGTCAGTTAAGTGTCTGACTCTTGATTTTGGCTCAGGTCATGATCTCACAGTTCATGAGTTCAAGACTCGCATCAGGCTCAGCACTGACAGTATGGAGCCTGCTTGGGATTCTCTTTCCCTCTCTCTTGCCTCTTCTCTCTCTTTCTCTCTCTCAGTAAACAAAGTTAAAAAAAAAAAGAAGAAGAAGAAGAAAACTAAAGGACCAACTTCCATTTTCAAACCCACAAACCCACAATTTCAACAAAAGGCTTATGGGACCAACCTTGGAAGACTAACTTACAATTCTAACAACATTACTGAGTTTCTCAGAACCAAGCTTCAGAGAATAGTGCCATTGAGCTGGGGAGCGAATGTCTGGGGTGGCAGAATCACCAGCATAGTCCCTGGAGAGGTGCAATGCCTGAATGATATTGTGTGGATGGGTAATTGTATAACAAGGATGTGTAAGGGTTAAATTGTAGTGTAGGGCTAACGCTCAGCTTGAAAAATAACAACTTTGTTCTGACACTGAAGATCAAAAGATAACAGCCTTGCTTTTACTCTTGTAAATCATACCTCATGCTCTTGTGAATCAGGCTTTACCAATGAAGGAAACAAAAGCTCAAAAAAAGAGCATCAGAGACAAGGTCAAGGAGATCCACTGGTTGCAACTTAGCGGCAGAAAGTCTAAAATAATCACCTCATTTGATAACTGTTTCTGACTCATCTGGGAACTGTTTCTCTGTTCTGTTCCCAGGTAATGATAAAACAATGTGATCGGCTTTAAAAACTCTGTACCCTGGCTATTCGGAGCCACACTCTTATCAAGAGTGTTGGTCCCGATCGGTCGGCCTTGCCTCTCATTGTAATAAACTTTGTTGTGACTGTCACTCGCCTGTAGCACTCTGTTTCAGGAGTCGTGTGGATGCAACAGATGCAGTAATACTACCAAACAATAGGTACATTGTCTGTTCAAAATGAGGGGCTAAACAGTTTCCAGTATTGCTAGCACATGCTTTTTTTTTTTTTTTTTTTTTTTGAGATTTGATGTCTGATCTTATTTGTTACTCTTAGAAAATCTCATTTTTTAAATGTTTATTTATTTTTGAGAGAGAGAGGGAGACAGAGCATGAGCAAGGCAGGAGGGGGAGGGGGAGGCAGGCAGAAAGAGAAGGAGACACAGAATCCAAAGCAGGCTTCAGGCTCTGAGCTGTCAGCACAGTGCCTGACATGGGACTTGAACTCATGAACTGTGAGATCATGACCTGAACCAAAGTCAGACACCCAACCAACTACGCCACCCAGGCATCCCAGAAAATCTCTTTTTTTTTTTTTTTTTTTTTTTTTTTTTATATTTTGAGAGAGAGAGAGAGTTGAGGAGAGGGGGAGAGGGAGAGAAAGAATCCCAAGCAGACTCCACACTCAGCATGGAGCCCAAGTGGGCCTAGATCCCACGACTCTGGGGTCATGACCTGAGCCGAAATCAAGAGTCAGATGCTCAACCGACTGAGCCACCAAGGCGCCCAGAAAATCTCATTGTTGCCTGGACTCAGAGGTAGAAGCTCTCAGAAAGGGCAGCCTCTGTCTCTTGGCAACCTGTTCCTGGCGCGTTCCTTTGACCTCCTTCATTCTCTTGGCCAAAAGTTTAGTGTCTTCTTGCAGCCTCTTCCTTATTTTTCTTAGAACTCTGTGTCTTCTGAGCAATACGCCGACATTTGCCTTGGAGGTTACGTGGAGTAACAAGACGCTGAATCTTGGGCGCCTTGGTTCTAGGTTTCTTACCTTCTTTGTTTAAGAGCCCCATCACAACACACTGGCGGACATCATCTTCTTTAAAGAGACTGAGAAGTTTGCGGATTCTCCTAGCTCTTTTGGGCCCCAGGCAACAAGGCACAGGAGCATCCGTGAGTCCAGGAATATCCTTCTCCCCATTTTTCACGATGACCAAGTTGAGAACACTGAGGTTGGCATCCACAGCGTAGCCCTGAACAGATCTGCACTTTCTTTCTCCAGTCCTCCTAGGTCTGTAGCAGGAATGTCCCTTACTCAGCAGCAGGCGGACGCGGCCATGGGTCAAGACACCATGCTTCATGGGGGAAGTCTTGTTTGTCATTGCCACCACAGCTGCGGACTACATAACACTTCCATTCCTCACCCGGAGCATCAGGATCGACTTCTGTGGCCGAACACTTCTCGTAAGAGGTATAAAGTTTCCGGTCATCATCCACATCAATGAGTCTCTGGCAGCCAGCAGCTTGGAAGGACATGTTCAGTTTCATCCTAAAGCTGCTTACCACCTCCAAGGCGCTACGAAAAAGAGTTTTGTCATCACATGTTCTAAGCACTGATGGGGACATTAGATTTTATAGTTTTACCCAGAGAGTTGGATTCACCTGCTGCTAAATGGGACACGAGCAAGATAGAGGAGAAAATATAGAAATGGAATGTGTAGGGGCCCAGGGCAGGCTGCCCCAAGATGGGCCGCTTTGGCATGAAGATGATTTCAAGCTGAGGGCAATTAAAGCCCTGTGGGCTCAATAAAAGTTTTGTCCCTCCCTTAACTACTCAGAAGAATTTAAATTGGGGATCTTTCCCAAAACAATGGTTATTACCAGATAAATTCTATCTGAGTGACCCATCTGTATGGCAGGGAAAACAGCTACCAAACACCTGCTCTTGTTATCACCCTGTGATGTGCATTCCTTCCCTCTGAGGTCCCAGATCCCTACCCGCTTCTCCTTAGTTCAGGATGACATATATCCCTCATTTTGCCTGACGTCAGAATTTCCATGTCTGTTTGGATTCCTTGTACATATACCCTTAAATTTTATTTTCTCTGTTAATTTGTCTCATGTCATTTTTTTTTTAAATGTTTATTTATTTTTGAGAGACAGCGAGAGACAGAGAGACAGAGCATGAGCAGGGGAGGGGCAGAGAGAGAATTGGAAGCAGGCTCCAGGCTCTGAGCTGTCAGCACAGAGCCCGACACAGGGCTTAAACTCATGAACCACGAGATCATGACCGGAGCCAAAGTTGGATGCTTAACTGACTGAGCCACCCCGGTGCTCAATTTTTTCTTAGTCCAGCTAGAAGGACCTTGAAGGGGACAGGATATTCTGACCCCTCGATACATTTATTGATACACCTCATTCTACTTCTGTGATGTTCTCACCCATGTCTACCTTTGCACTTGTTTAACTGGGGAGTCGGATGCTGAAATCTGGACAAAGTAAAAATCTCTATTCAACTTTACAAAATAGTTACCGAGGGGCCAGATGGAAAGACAACCGTCTCCAAAGATGGGAAATAAATTATTTCAACCATGTGGATTTTAAATTCTGTTAGGCCTGAGTGGCTCAGTCAGTTAAGCGTTTTCGCTCAGGTCATGATCTCACGGTTTATGGGTTCAAGCCCTGCATCAGGCTCTGTGCTGAAAGCTCAGGGCCTGGAGCCTGTTTAGGATTCTGTGTTTTTCTCTCTGTCCCTCCTCTGCTCACACTCTCTGTCTCTCTCTCAAAATAAAGAAATAAACATTAAAAAAATATTTCTTAAGGATTTAAATTCTGTTAGGTGGGATTAGAACAGACTTTATTTAGTCTAGGACTAATTTTTCCCCATTATTGAGGCTATATACCTCTGAATGTTCAATCTGATGTCCCGTGAATTATTGGGGGACCCAATCTATTTGGGGGGACCATAATCTATTCTTGTCCCTATGAGTTCTGAGGACTGTTCCCTTAGGTGGGTTTCCCCTCAGGTGTGGGTGGTGTTTTCTCAAGCATGCGCTGGTCAGAATTCAGCTGAAGACAGAAAAGGTTCCTCTGTAGATCTCCTGAACACTTTCCCTGTCCCTTCTCTGGGTGTAGCTCTCTTCTTTGAGAATCTGCCTATGAATTCCTGGTCTCCTCAACTCCTAGTTCCCCTTCTTCAACTCAGGGGCTCTAAGAAGCTCCCCCTGGCCTCCAACTCCCTGAGCTTTGGCCTAGAAACTCTCTCCAGGCAGTAAGCTGGGGCAACCACAAGGTCACATGCTTTGTTTCCCATCTCTCAGGTCCTATGCTGCCTGTTGTCCAGGGTCTGAAAATCATTGTTTCATATTTTGTCCAATTTTTTTAGTTGTTTCCTGGGGGAAGTATAAATCCAATCCCTTTTACTTCATCTTGTCTCGAAACAATCATGTAGATTTTAAATTAGAAAATGTTATTGCTGTCTCTCTTAAAAACTGTTCATGACTCCAAACATATGTTTTCTTTCATACTGAGGAGTTGGTTTACCATCTGCAATATTAGGGGAGGGTTTTTTTGTCAAGAAAGGTGACAGATGGCAGTGGGGGAGGTGCTTGGGTGGCTCAGTCAGTTAAGTGTCTGACTCTTGGTTTCAGCTCAGGTCATGATCTCATGGTTCAGGAGTTCAAGTCCCACATCAGGCTCTGTGCTGACGGCACAGAGCCTGGTTGGGATTCTCTCTCTGCCCCTCCCCTGTTCATGCTCTCAGATTAAATACATAAACTTAAAAAAAAAGATAGGTGACAGGTGAGAGTTGGCAAAACTCTTTAACGACACTACAGGTGTCTCTGTAGAATTAATTCGCTACCGGTTGTTCACTACGATGGATATAGCACTGGTCTTGAATTTGACTTCTCATATAAATAAAATACAATCTAATTTGCAGTTTGAACTTCTTGATTCCATTTTATGAGGTCTGTTTTCTTTTTTCTTTTTTTTTTTTTTTACAGCTGCATCTCTGAGGTACACAGTGAGGTAACGTTTAGGGTATGTAATCACTAGGAGATCTGTGAGTGTAAATGCAGGTCATTTTATTCTAGAGTAAACGCAGGCCACTTAATTTAGAGTAGTATGAGTAAAGTAAATCTTGAGACAAAAGGAAAGGAAAGGAAAGGTAAAGAAGAAAACCAAACCTCCATTTCCAAACCCACAGTTTGGGAATGTGCCATAGATATTAGAATAATGGTGCTGGAAACTCCTTTTGACAACTGGCAGAAGTTTTTATATGGCCATATACTGTCTATTTCATCATTTTCAGTAGATGAAAATGTATAAGAAACACACTATGTGGGGCAAAAACACACTAAACATCATTTATAAATCATTTAATTATTACTTTTTGAACAGTTAGGGCACCTTTGATCGTATGATTAATTCACTGTCACATTTGTCAATCTTCTAACATTTTTTGACTCTTTTTTGGCTTCACAGGCCATCCTTCCTTCAGCCTAGATCTTCCCATTGATTTCTGAGGTTGGTAACTGCTACAAAGTACTAGGAAACTGGGTGGTACATGCATTCATTAATTCATTCAATAACCTTGGTCAAGTCATCTAAACTCTCTGAACCTCATTCTTCTTATCTAAAAAAGAGATAATATCAATATTGAAAGAAGTTTTTAGTGAGCGTGTGTGTGTGTGTGTGTGTGTGTGTGTGTGTGCACGCACATGTGTGTCTACACCAAGAACAATGCCTGAATCATAAGGGAAACTCACTAATTTGTTTGGCTTAAGCATCCATTATAAGGAGAGAAGTACACAAATTAACAAAATGTCTAGAATACCTCCTCCAGGAACTATGATTTATTTCCCTTCTGAAATACATCATGATGAGATTTTCAATGTCAAAGACTTCATCTTTTAATATCACAACCCATAAGAAGGGCAATTTGTCTAGGCTAGAGAGGGAATGCAAAAAAAAATTCTTTCATCTCTAGGGATTTGAGACTTTTCCTGTCTGACAGAGACAACAGAATCAGTGATATTTGTATCAGCTATAGTCTCAGATATGATTGCTGAGATGGCTGTACTTACCAAGCCCATAGATCCTGGTTTTGAATTAGTTTCCCAACAAGAGAGATGTCTAAAATTTGTATTCCTCTGCCAAAGAACATTCAGATTTGGGATGTCTGGTTTCAATTGGACTATCTTTCAAATTTTAAATATATCACGCACTCAAGGACTATCATAATTATTCTAGAGAGCTGCATACCGAGACTGATCCTGTCATTGTCACAGCATTATCAGTAGCTGATCTGAGCCAGGAACTCCACTCCCAGGTATATACTTCTGATGCACTGAATTGTGTGCCCCCAGATTAATATATTGAAGTCCTGACCCTCAGTGCCTCATACTGTGATCTTATTTGGGGATAGGGTCATTGAAGGATGTAACTCGTTGAGGTTATACTAGAATAGGGTGAGCCCCTATTTCAATCTGGTGTCCTTATGGAAAGGAGAAATTTAGACACAGATATGCACACAGGGATAATGCCATGTGGACATGAGGTTGGGGTGATATGTCTACAAGCCAAGGAATGCCAAAGATTGTCAGCAAACCACCAGAAGCTAGGAGAGAGGCATGGAACACATTCTCCCTCACATCCTCAGAAAGACCAAACTCTACAGACAGCTTGATCTCAGGCTTCAAGCCTCCAGAACCATGAGACAATGTATTTCTATTGTTCTAGCCACCCAAGTCGTGGTGCTTTGTCACAGCAGCCCTAGCAAACTAATACGACATCCAAAAGAATTGAAAACAGGCAAACAAATACATATACACACATGTTCACAATCGCACTATTCACAATAGCCCAGAAATAGAAACCATCCAATGCCCATCAACGGATGAATGGATAAATAAATTGTGGTATATATTGCTGGAGGACTGATTAAAAAAAGACAGGACCACTCACTGACCTGTGAGCTGGACCCAGGCCCTTGGAAGCTCTTCCCTCCCTCCCCAGTCCCTTGCCTTTCTGCTCCCAGAGACTGCTCCAAGGACAGAACCTGGAGATGGTGATGTGATGCTGAAAACACCTGCCTGGTCTATGTGGCTGAGCCCAGTTAGGGCCTCTTTATAAGCTTTTAAGATTTGGTGGGGCAGGTGTGGGGATCCATTCATCTTGCAGCCAACCAAGATAAGCCTTGTATTTAAGTTCCCTTTGCTATTATTAAAATTGCCACCTACCAACACAGAGTGGCCTGCCTCTTTCCTCAGTCTGTCCCTGCCCACTGCCTATGGGGAGTGGTTTCAGACTACACCAGGAACTCCCGAGAGGGTTGTGACCCTACATATACATGCACTGGAATATTATTAAGCCATAAAGAGGAATGATGTACTGATACATGCTACAAAGTGGATGAACCTTGAATATATACAAAGTGAAAGAAGACAGACACAAAAGGTCACAAATTGTATGATTCCATTTATATTAAATGTCCACAATAGATAAACTATAGAACTAGCAAGCAGAAAGGGGGTTGGAGGTAGGGGTGCTGGGGTTTCCTCTTAGTTTGAGGAAAATGTTTTGGAACTAGATAGTGGTGGTCGTTACACAACATTGTGAATATATTAAATGCTACTGAATTGTTCATTTTAAAATGCTTAATTTTATGTTATTTCAGTGTCACCTCAATTTCTTAAAAGTGCTATCTTAAAATTAACGCACAGGGTAGGGGCACCTGGGTGGCTCAGTCAGTTAAGCAACTGACTTGGGCTCAGGTCATGATCTTGCGGTTTGTGGGTTCGAGCCCCCACATCAGGCTCTGCACTGACAGTGTGGTGCCTGCTTGGGATTTTCTCTCTCTCTCTCTGCTGCTCCCAGACTCCTGCTTTCTCTTTCTCTGAAAATAAGTAAACTAAAAAAAATTAACGCACAGGTCTTAAGTGCACAACTTGACATTACCTATGTAAACAACACCCCCCTCAAGAATAGAGCATTACTATCACTCCAGAAAGTTCCCTAGTGCCCCTTACTACACTATTGACTCCCAGAAGGAAACATTGTTCAGATATTTTCCAAAAAAAAATTTTTTTTAAGTAGGCTCCATGCTGGGCATGAAGCCCAATGTGGGGGTCAAACTCACAATCCTGAGATCAAGACTTGAGCTGAGATCAGAAGTCAGATGCTTAACTGACTGAGCCACCCAGGCACCCCAACATTGTTCAGATTTTAATCCCCAGGGGTTATTTTCCTCTGTTGTTGAACTCCACCAAAGTAGAGTTATACATCATGTACTCTTTTGCATCGCCTTCTTTTACTCAACATAATTTTTTTGAGATTCATCCATGTTGTTGAATAGATTAGTTTTGTTTCTTTTTATTGCTGAGTAGTAGTATTTCAGACCATTTTATCTGATCTTCTATTGAGTTGGGTGGTTTCCAACTCTGTTATTATGAATGAGGCTGCAATAAACATTTTTGGTGGGCAGGGTGCCTGGGTGGCTCAGTCAGTTAAGCATCCGACTTTGGCTCAGGTCTTGAGCTCACGGTTCATGAGTTCCAGTCCCACGTCGGGCTCTGGCAGCTCTGAGCCTGGAGACTGCTTCAGATTCTGTGTCTCCCTCTCTGCCTCTCCCCTGCTCATGCTCTCTCTCTCAAAAATAAATAAAATATTTTAAAAAGTTAAAAACAAAAACCATTTTTGTTGGGCATCTTATTTTATTGGGAGGAGGACTATCTAGGGGTGGGATTGCATACTCATAAATAGATAAATGTTAACTCACAAGTAACTCCTGGTGCTCCAACATGGTCGCACCATTTTACACTCCGTATGTGAAAGCCCCAGTTGTAGCACCTCTCCAACATTTGTTCTTGATTGCCTTTTAATTTTTTTAACATTTATTTTTGAAAGACAGAGAGAGAACACTAGTGGAGGAGGGGCAGAGAGAGAGGGAGACACAGAACCGGAAGCAGGCTCCAGACTCTGAGTTGTCAGCACAGAGCCTGAGGCGGGGCTTAAACCCGTGAACCATGAGATCATGACCTAAGCCAAAGTCAGAACCTTAACTAAGCCACCCAGGTGCCCCTTGATTGCCTTTTAAATTTTAATTATTCTAGTTTTATCTCATTGTCCCTTTAATTTGCATATGCATCAGGAAATGGTATCTTTGCCTTGTTCTTTTTAAAAAGTTAGCTTTATTTACTTACATACTACACAGCTCACCCATCTGAAGTGTAGAATTTGACTACTTTCAACAAATGTACAGTCATGTAACCACTACCACAATCAAGATACAGAATATTTCCAACGTGCCCCTAAACAGTCAATCCCCTCTCTCATCTACAGCCTCTGGCAACCACTGATATGCTGTTACTGCAATTTGCCTTTTCTAGAATGTTTTCTAGAACGTTATGTAAGTGGAATCACAAAGTACATAGTCCTTTGTTTTTGGCTTGAGTACAAGGCTCTCGTGATTCATCCCCATTGATGCATGTATCAGTTTATCCCTAAGTCGTATTGGGTAGATACATCACAGTTTGTTCTTTCAGTAGTTGTTGGATATTTGGGTTGTTTCCAAGTGTTTGCTATTATGAATAAAGCTGCTATGAACATTTGCATGCAGGAGTGAATTGCTGGGTGATATGTTAGGGGTACGTTTCATTTTACAAGAAACTACCAAGCTGGTTTCCAATGGACCATTCTGCACTCCCACCAGCAATGCATGTTCCACTTGCTGCACATCCTCACTGACACGTGGGATTTGCAAGCTTTTTCCTTTGAGCCATCCTGCTTTGAAAGTGGGCATCCTTATAGTTTGTCTCTTCTTTTGGTTTTCTTTTGTTTTGCCCCCTCCCCCGCTCTGCCCCAACCCCTTAGACCCCAGTGAGGGAACTGCTCTGCTACGTAGCAACCCAGACCCAGAAGCAAGTGCTCTACAAACAGCTTAACACCAGGTTCTCCATAAATGTGCCTTGCGTGCTAGGACTCGGCTCCCTTTCCAGACGCATCCGTGTCTCAGGAGGAGCGGCTCTCGCTCAGGATGCCGCCCAGTGTGCCCCTGTAGCAGGCACCTGGGAGAATGGGTGAATGGAGGCCCAGCCACACACTGCCCTATCATTTGGCCTTGACAGAATTCTGACTTAGAGATTCAGTCATAATCTACAGATGGTAGCTTCGCCCTCATTCAAGCATATACACAAATCTGAATCTGCATCATTCTAGTTTTAAATGTACTTCCCTGACAACTGTTAGGGGGTCCAATCTTTCCAAGCTAATTATCTTGATTAAATAATCAGGTTTGGTATCCCACGGATAGAATCAAAGTATATTTTAATCAGTTTTGTAATAGACACACACTATTGTAATAGTATTTTAAAATATTGAAATAGTAACATGCTAGATTACTATTACTTTATGGAAGGAATTTTTTTGGTGGTGTTATTTTAGAATCCATTTTATTATTTTTTAATGTTTATATTTGAGAGAGAGAGTGCAAGCAGGGAAGGGACAGAGATCCAGGCTCTCCACTGAGAGCAGCAAGCCTGATGTGGGGCCCGAACTCATGAATAGCGAGATCATGACCTGAGCCAAAGTCAGACACTCAACTGAGCTACCCAGGTGCCCCTAGAATCCATTTGAAATCTGCACTACGTATGTTATCACTTTGCCAAGTGTTTTACATACACTTTCCCCTCATTTAAACCTCGTAACTACTATATGAAGTATGCTTTGGTCTCCTCACTTCACTGATTGAAACTTGTATCTTTTCAAAATTAGTCCCTAGCATTGTGTCCTAGTCCATTGTAATAAAGGCACAAATCGGTTTAGAAAATAACTATTGATCCTTCTTGTATTCTTTCATTTACGTGAGAAATCTGTCAAGAGCAATGTAAGATCGCTTGCAGCTTTCATTGCTCCAAAACTGATGAAAGGTCATGTCAAAAGAGCATCTATCGGGGTGCTTGGGTGGCTCAGACGGTTGAGCGTCTGGCTTCGGCTCAGGTCATGATCTCACAGTTTGTGGGTTCAAGCCCCCCATCGGACTCTGTGCTGACAGCTTAGAGCCTGGAGCCTGCTTTGAATTCTGTGTCTCCCTCTCTCTCTGCTCCTCCCCCACTCACGCTCTCTCTCTCTCTCCTTCAAAAGTAAATAAGAACATTAAAAAAATTTTTTAAAAAGAGCATCTGTTGATCCCTGGACATTAATGAAGGTGCAAACTCTGTGGTGGAGAGGGTTGTCTAAAAGGCCAAGGCTTGAGAGGCTGGATCAGAATCACAAGTGGCATGAAATGGAGGTCCCTCAGCTATACATCTCTGAAACTGCCAATGTTTCTAAGTCTCAAAGCAGTTGGGGGATTCACCCAGTAAGTACACAGCTAAATCTTAAAACTCTTAAAGGACAATTCTAAAGGAAACAAGGAGGGGAGGTCCCCCAGTTGTCTGTGGTGACCACCTTCGTTGTACAACTAATTCAGCTGAGAGGGGCATGGCAATACCATGTGCCAGATTATCCCCTGCCTCCACTGGCCCAGTGCTGGATGGCCCCAGAGGGCAACTGAGTGTGTTGTTAGGCTATCATGACAGGGACAATCACCATCAACAAGTAAATAGCATAAAAGCAGAAGAATGCACCTGTAACAACAGTCTCTTGGCACAGCTGTTGGGTTGGTGCACCTGCTCTTTGGCTCCAGTTCAAGGTCTCCTACTCTCTGTACCCTGCTCCTCCCCCTTTCCATCCACCAGGTCCCCATTGCTCCCTTGCTCTTTTTAAAAATAGGCTTCAGGGGCGCCTGGGTGGCGCAGTCGGTTAAGCGTCCGACTTCAGCCAGGTCTCGATCTCGCGGTCCGTGAGTTTGAGCCCCGCGTCAGGCTCTAGGCTGATGGCTCAGAGCCTGGAGCCTGTTTCCGATTCTGTGTCTCCCTCTCTCTCTGCCCCTCCCCCGTTCATGCTCTGTCTCTCTCTGTCTCAAAAATAAATAAACTTAAGAAAAAACAATTAAAAAATAAAAAATAAAAATAGGCTTCATGCCCAGGGCAAAGCCCAACGCGGGGCTTTGAACTCATGATGCTGAGATCAAGACCTGAGCTGAGATCAAGAGATGGACGCTTAACCAACTGAGCCACCCAGGCACCCTTTGCTGTCCCTTTTTAATTAGTTTCTCTTGGGATAGGACTGAATACTTCACATATTTGTAATGCGTAATGTAGGTATTATTTTCATATTATTTATTTTCTATGTTTATTTTTGAGAGACAGAACGTGAGTGGGGAGGGGCAGAGAGAGGGAGACACAGAATCTGAAGTGGGCTGAAGTGAAGCATCTGGCTTCAGCTCAGGTCATGATCTCACGGTTTGTGGGTTCGAGCCCCGCATTGGGCTCTGTGCTGACAGATCAGAGCCTGGAGCCTGCTTAGGATTCTGTCTCCCTCTCTGCCCCTCCCCCACTTGTGCTCCCTCTCTCAAAAATAAATGTAAAAAAAAAAACATTAAAAAAATTATTAAAAAAACCCTGACTTTAAAAAGTTAGATGACATGCCCAAGGTCACACAGCAGAGCTGAAATTAGAACCCAACGTCAGGGGTGCCTGGATAGCTCAGTCGGTTAAGTGTCCAACTCAATTTCAGCTCAGGTCATGATCTCACAGTTCATGAGTTTGAGCCCTGCAATGAATGGGCTCCGTGCTGACAGTGCATAGCCTGCTTGGTATTCTCTCTCTGCCCCTCCCCTGCTCGTGCTCCCTCTCAAAAATAAACTTAAGAAAAAAGAAAAAAAAAAAAAAAAGAACCCAAGGTCAGATTACAAGGTCCATGTTCTCTTCCTATCACAACACCACTATTCTTCATTGGTATTCATTCTAAATCAGTTTCTGATCAATCCTGAGTGAATTTGAAGTAAACAGAATAGTAACTACCTTCTATGCCCCCACCCCAAATCCCTACTCCACCGATCCAGAAATATCTTGTACTTCATTTCTTGACTCCAGAACATTCCATTCCGTCTCCAAACAGGGACTGTTATCAATGAAAAAAAAACAGCGGACATGTTCTGACATTTATCCTACTACACCTCCAGATTTAAGCTTTCAACAAATCTTACTTCTCCCAAAGTCCTTATTGAGCTGAATACCTTAACACGGGTGTTCATTGCTAAACATGTATGCTGAATGCTTAAGCAAGATTTTTTTCTCTCAAGGGTGAAGGGGGATTATAATCCCCATTCCTTTGTCCCATGTGGCAAAACACCACACTTTCAGAGATTGTAATAGGATGGAAACTAAAAATAATGTATGTATAAGGGTGCCTGTGTGGCTCAGTCAGTTAAGCATCTGACTTTGGTTTGGTCATGATCTTACTGTTCATGAGTTGGAGCTCTGCATTGGGCTCCGTGCTGACAGCTCAGAGCCGGGAGCCGGCTTCAGATTCTGTGTCTCTCTCTCTCGGCCTCTCCCCCATTCATGCTTTCTCTCTCTCCCTCAAAAGTAAAAACATTAAAAAAAAATAATGTACGCATAAACACGTTTTAAACTATTACGGACACTTATTTTCATTACCTATTTAACTTAGTAAGCTCCCCTCCCACTCCTTATCCCATGATGCTGCAATGCTGGTCCCCTCTCCAGTTACAGGGATGTCAGTGCACTGGTTATGCCTTCTAGGGATTCTCAGCTGGCAGGCCACAGAACTGAAGCTAGTTTCCAAAGAATAAACCAGCTCAGCCAGGCCTCCACAGCCAAGCCCTTGCACCAGACCAGCCACCACAAACGTACTTACGCAGGTGGCCAGTTTTCTTAGGAAGGCTGCTGACTGCCCTCATCACAAGGTTTTGACACTGCAGTGGAGTACCACACTAAGGTGGCACAGGAC
Organism: Leopardus geoffroyi; assembly: GCF_018350155.1. Lineage (NCBI taxonomy): Eukaryota > Metazoa > Chordata > Mammalia > Carnivora > Felidae > Leopardus > Leopardus geoffroyi. The sequence goes on along the minus strand of NC_059328.1, from coordinate 203,156,749 downwards.
AGAGCTGGCTTCAATTCTATCAGAACAGATTTAAGGACCGCCAGGGCCTCTCCTGCTGGGCCTGACTTTGAAGTCCTTGCTACTGAGCAGCAGGTAATATCTCAGGACTTTGTCACAAAGCTTTCTTCACAATTGTCAACATGGCCTTCAGACTGACCAGCGCAGCCATCTATTGCATGGCCTTGAACCCCGTCAGGCCTCTCAGTGACTTTTCCACGGCTCCATCCCAACTCACCACTTAGAACTCCAGAAGCCACGTAGCAGGGTAATCATCTTTATGAAATTCAGAGAGAATAAAGGCAAAGAGCCTGGGGCCAGGTGGATTCATGTGGGGCACAGCTGCTAGACAACTGAAGTGAAGAGACCACAGGGCCCAGGAAGGAGTGAGCAGCTACCAGCAAGTGCTGGGTTGAGTTGAGGAGAAACCATAGTTCAAGTGAAAACCACCTTTCTGATCCACTATCCCACCGCGTGCTTCCCCTGGGCATCACTGGGTCCCAGCACAGAGAGGAGAACTTCTGGTTCAGGTGTTCATGTTCTTTGTACTCACAGTTCGCTCAGTCAACGTTTATTGAACACTCGCTGTTTACGGAGTCTTGGGGAGGGAGGTAGATTCAGTGAAGAGTACAAGAGTTTCGTCAGCGGTCTGACTAGAAGGCCATTCTACAATGGTGACTGCTCCTGCAACCCACCGGCCATGCCCCCAGACTCTGCTCGCCTGGTGGCGAGCTAGACCCCGCTAATCAGTGAAGGAGGTAAGAACCCACAACTTCCTGTGTGTTGTGGGGAAATCGCAGCTCCTTCCGCCCTTCCCCTGGGTTGTGTCTTTTGATGTGTAGACACAGACAACAGCAACTGGGATTACCTGGGCTCCTTCACTGGGGCCACAGGAAATTCACAAAGCTCAAGACCTCTCACCTCACAGATAGCGAAGAGCTAACATTCATGAGAAAGAAGTCTAGAAGGTTGAACAGGTAGTGATGTGAGGTCAGAACAGACTCAGGGCTATTGGCTGGTGGGTATATGAAAGGAAATATGAAGCCCCTAAAGACTAGGATGACAGGAAATGGGTTCATCACGTATGGCCTCTCCCTGCCTGTCTACTGAGGAGGTCAGAAGGTTTCTCAAAGTGGCTCCTCGGGGCACAGTGTGGGGAAGAAGGTGGTGGGGAGACCTGAGGAGATAAGGACCTTCGGAGGGACCTCCTCAATTACAGGCAAAGGACTTCAGGCCCAAATATGTTCAATGTGTTTTTTCCTCCAGAGCTGTAACTCATTCACAGCACCAAGGCCTCACACAAACCACACGTGGCTCTCTGAAGTTAGAAACCAAACCCTGCTTTATAAGGCTGAGTGGCCATCAGTGGCTTCTCCGCTGGGATATGAGGTACCAGCCAGTGAACCTTCCTCACCTTCTCCCCATTCCCACCACCCCTCCAGCCCTTCAGATACCCATCTCTGCAATTCAACCACTTCAAAAAAATACTTTGAGGAAGGGGCCAGGGCTCAGGCTGGCTGGCCAGCCAGCCAATTCCCATGAGGTAGCTAACACCGGTGCTCCTAGGCAGGGGCTAATGGAGAGAGGCCAGTCATGGGCTCACAGCAGCCAGGAGTGAGTCACTGGTTGACTGGGAGGTGGGGGATGCAGAGAGTCTCAAAGTCTGCCCAGAGTACTTGATCAGAGGCAACATCTGGGTGGAGAGGCTGGGCTCTTTGCTGGTATCCTCACTGTCCCTGGAAGAACTGGGTTTTCTGGGAAGAGAAGAATGGCCGGCTTGGGTCTTCTTGGGCTTGGGCATGGTCCCATCTTCAGAGAGTGGTATGCTTCCCTCAGAGAAGCTGTGTTTTCTGAAGAAGCAGGTGGGAAAAGAAAGAGATGGCTATGTGGCTGAGACTTCAGCGTACGATTTGTATTGAGTCTGGACCAGACATTCACAACACTATGGCGCTACAGACCATGATTACACGAAGATATAAATAACCGTAAAATACACCTTCTTTATCTGAAGGCTAGAGAGCTTGGTGCAAACACGAATGTGTGAGAGAAGGAAGGCTCAAGGAGGCCACAGCTAGTGAGCACGGCTAAGAGGGGCTGTGTCTGCAGGTAACCCCATGCTCCAGCTCAGCTTTGCTGGGCAGAAGGGGCATCACCAGGCAGAGGACACTGGCTGCCTATTGTGATACGCATATCCCATATGTGGCTGCATATCCCACCAACCCCCAGTTGGAGAATGCTGATCTTCTCATAATCTGGGAAGGGAGGAAGAAGAAAACTCCTTGAACTCACATCCAACACCATTCCCTTGCTCAGCACTCACCCCAGCTTGCCAGTCTCTGATTTGTTGAAAGCACTGAGCGCCACATCACCCTTTGGGACAGTCAGAAGTGATGTTGGGAGAGACCACTAAAAGCAAAGGAAACAGTGAGGTCAAAAGGGCTAGGCAGAAGTCAGGAGGGAGTGTTTGGGGTCTTGGGACTCTTTCCCAGCTCCATGGAGCACTGAGTGACCCTGGGGCTCTCCTCTTCCCTACCCTTCTAGCATGGGCCCATCTGGGACAAAAATCTCTGTTCTTTCCAGATTCAGGCAAGAAGTTGACGCTACAAAGCACTCTTGGCCCTTGAAAGAAAGGCATCCAGGGAGTCCCGGAGGCCATTACTCCCTTGGAAGGGAAGAGTCATGAGACACAGAGACAAGGCCTAGGGGAGAAGTGAAAAGGTCTGGATCTCCATCCAACTCTCGCTGCACTCTTCAGGTGGAGTGAGGGACTGACTGAATTTGTCCCCTCCCCCGCAACGGTGTCACTCACCATTGGAGCAGAATCAGAGACAACTCCTGTGTGGAACCCTTTGTAGCACCAACTCCGAAGCAGATCTACTCCTAGGACAAGATTAGCAGGGGTGGGACTTAAGAGGGTGGAATCAACTGGTCAATTCTTGCCAGGGAGGCCCATTTCTTGGTCTGAGATTTAATCACTCACTAAACATGGCCTCCTGTGGGTAGGGAGGACACATCACCTTTGAGCTTGTTGCCATGGTACTTCTGTTCCCACTGGGTGGTGAGAATGTTGAAATATCGTGGCTGCTCAAAAAAGCGGAGATAGCGAGAGGAGATTCGAGAAGGAAAAATTCGTTCAAATTGACCGCGGCGAGAAAACTCATCTTCCATCTCAACCAGAATCCGAACATCATCTGGTGTCAGGACATCCAGCACAGACGCATAAAAGTCCTAAGGCCCAAAGAACAGAGAGGAAGAGAGCGTGACAAAGAGTGTGAGCTGGAGGCAGAGAATCCAGAAGCTGGGGACAGTGAGCACAGTTCTGAGGTCCTAGGCTCCAGGACTCCCAAGGCAGCACCAAGGCCGACTAGTGGGTCATCTCTGGAACTTGTCTATTCCCAAGCCTACTGAGCTTTGCTGTCTGGGGAAGACGCCATTGGTCCAGGTAGGGGAGCCTCTGGGACACAGAGATTTTAAGAGGTTTGCTGGCTGGAGTCAGGAGCAGAATCCAACAACTCTGATTTGGTAGCAGCCTTTTGTCTGCTACTGTCATATTTGGCTCCCTCATCTGCTCTGAGAAGATGTCAACCCTCCTAGGGGCTCAACGCACCTCAAGGAAAGAAACCCAAAGGATCTATGGCTCTGACAACAAGGGATGGCTAGTATAGCATTTTGCTAAGAGCAGTGGTTCTTGACCATGTGATAGAGGCCATCAACTCTCTCCTGGAACGACACATAAGCCAGCAGATCTCTGCACACCAAGGGATCATGGACCAGGGTTAGGAAACCCTGTCCTAGGGAAAGGGAAAACCGGTCGCCTTAGGGTCCCAAATATTTGACTGAGGAAACTTTCTGTTGGCACTCGGTGTGTGTGTGTGTGTGTAATCTCCTACCTGATCAGGAATGTTCTGGGTCAGATAATAGGCTTTCTTCATCTTCTGTGCAGTGAAATGTTCTGGGGTCATTCGACATTTGTCCCTGGGGGAGCTGGGCAGGCTAAGGCAATGGATGGAAAAGAAGCAAAGGGTAAGGTCAGCAGCTTCACATCCTGAAGACATGAGGAGAGAGGGTCCATCCCAGGACCCTTAGCTTAACTGGAGAAGGAAGATACTCTTAGTCAGGGTCAGGGGACTCACTAGGGCACCAAGGTTAAGTGGTTTGTTGGATGGAGTCACACCCTTCTCAAGAGAAAACAAAGAAGTTTAGAGAAATATTTGTTACTTGAATAGATCACACCACAATGCCCTGTCTGGGCGTCCAAAGATCAATTACCATGGAAAACTGAAAGAGTATAAGGTACCTCATTAGGTTGCATTTCAGTAGTTTAAAAAAAAAAAAAAAAAAAAAAAAGAGGCCCCCCCCGCCCCACCAAATAATTGTTGGATACTTCAGTTTCATTTGGTGGACATTTCCTAAGTACCCAGCTCAGCCCTACTGGCTGTGTTATCCTGGGCAAATCACATGACCTCCCTGAACCACAGTTTCCTCATCCACATTACTATGATTACTGCTGAGAGACACAAAGATAGCCTCCAAAATACTCACAAGATGGCAGGTGTCAAATGACAACCACAGCACAGAGCCAAACAGGAGTCTGCAAGGCATGGTGGGGAAAGCAAGTTTTGTTCCTAGCAAATCAGGATTGGAATCCCAGCTCTACCACTTTGTAGCTGAATAACCATGGGGGGCTACTTAACCCCAGTGATTTTCAGTTTCCTCATCTGTAAACTGAGGATACTTAATACCAACCTCATGGGGTTGTTGTGGAGATAAGTTACAGGATTCTCCTTACACACAGCAGGTACCAACTAAATACTAGCTCCCTTTCCTCAAGAGTGGTTCCAAGTGGTGTGGGGCTATGGTGGAGAAAGCCCATGTAGGGCTGGCTTCATGAAGATTCTGTCTTCAGCTAGGCTCTCATGGATGGGTGAGGTCACAACAGGGAGGTCTGACTGAGGGGAACTCCTGGAGGAAGAATCCCAATGAGCGGAGGAGGGGATACTATGGGAGGACAGCGAGAAGCCATATACATTGTAGGGGGGAGACTCAATTCACTGATCCTTAAGGATCCTTCCAACTTTGAGGTCCTATGAGCGATTGATTTGTCAGAGCACAGGAGCCAGGGGAGGAGTAGAGGGAGGGGCACCTGGGAAAAGGAGGTTGAGGCCTCCAATGTGCCTGTGAGGAGTTCAAAGCTGATTCCCCACACCCTGTTGGGAGATTCCTGAGCTGGGAACAAGATAACCAGACATGCTTTTGAGGGGCACTGATGTGGGAAAGGTGTGTGGATAGACTGTGGGGACAGACTGAGTCACAAAGGAGACCATTAGGAGGGGGCGCCCAGACATCATCCCTTCCCACAGTCACCATGGGGCTGTTCATGCTGCCAGGCAAGCCACAGCCAAGCAAGGAGGCTGACCTGGTGCTGGAGCTGCTAGAGCTGCTGGAGCTGGAAACCATATCCTCTGTGTTGGGCAGAACAAAGCCTGCCAGGTTCAGAAGGTCACGGATCATCTGGCCTTTGATGCTGATGTCCAATGGAGAGTTGGAGTGGAGGCTTTGGGAAAGGGTACAAAGTGCAGTAAAACTGTTTCTGGTTATGCACCCAAGTTAGGGCTAGCCCCATTTACTCACTGCCTCCCCAACTCATGTGCATCATCATGGGGGACTTCTTGCCCCACAGATAGTGAATAACCTCACTCCGGGGTGGGGGTGGGGGGGTTCCTGACCATGACCTTCATCCGCTAGGGCAAAAGCATGCAGTAGGGATCAAGTTGAAAAGAGTAACTTTAACAATCTCTCTCCATCCTCAAAGACTCTTGAGATAATGGCAAAGAATGAGTGAATGAGAAAAACAGACCATGAAGGGAAAACACAAATTCTGGTGAAGGAGAGGTCTTCCTAAAGTCAGCAAGGCATGGGGGGCAAAGGGGTAGAGGATCACGGAGCTACAGGAAGAGTTCTACTCAGGGCCCTGAGAATCCCACTTACCTTGGGGAAATGTTGACCTCTAGGACCCAGGGCTTGAGGTTCTCATCCAGCATGATGTCAAAACCAAAGAGCTCATGGCAGCTATAGGGCCGCCGCACGTACATCTTCAGCAGGCTGGTTACATAGGGTTCTGACCTGGTCACAGGGAAGACCAAGTATTCAGCCCAGCTCTTCCCAGAGGGCCCTACACAGGCCACCCTGCCAGGGGAGTTGCCCAGAGATGGGAGAACAGAAGTAACCCAGGAAAAGCAGCTCCCAAGAGACACCTCTGATCCAGAGCCAGCTTCTGGAGAGGAAGTTCAGTAGAAGAGCAGAACTCTATCCACTCCCTCCTACTGCCCGTCCTCAGAAACTGACACACAGCGTGGTCAATGTCTAGGACACAGCAGCGTGGAGGCCCATAAGAAAAGGGGATCCAGTGGCAGGCCTTGCACCCAGGGTGGCAGTGTGACTCACGAGATGATGGTTTTGACAACAACATCCTTTATCTTCTCCCAGATGGCATCGCTATTGATTCCCTTCTGGCTCAGGTAGTTCCATAAGGCCTTTAGTGCCCTGCAAGGGTGGGACGGGGGTAGTATTTGGGGTTATATTCGATGAATGAGTGATCAAGGAAAGAGAAAGAAAAAGGAGTAAGAGGTCCAAAGGTGTTTTCTCCACATCTCTTCTTTTGAGGTTTTCAATTAAGAAAGAAAGGAGCGTAGATGCAAAAAGACCAATTCTGAACTGCCCAGTGTTTAAATAACCTTTGGGCTTTACATCAATACTCCGCTCACCATCCCCTTGAACCTCCCCAAAGGCTAGAACCTTGTGCCCCTCTAGGCCTCCACTTCATGGGGGCCCAGCCTGGGTACCATTTGTGGCCCTGGCAGGCTGTTTCATCTGCATTGGCCTGGTACTCGGCATTCTTCTTATTGACGCTGTAGTTGGTCAGGTGCATGAACTTGTTGCCAAGGCTCTTCATGGAAGGGGAATACCTGGGAGTGAGGAAAAAGGCAGAGGTAAGATAGAGAGATGGCAGGCAGACAAGGGTCCAAACATTTCCCAAATCCTGAGGAGGTAAAGGACAAGTGGACAGATCTTTTCAGATGCACAAGAGTCTGAGAAGTATATCTGCCAGTAAGGTTTCTAAAATACCACAGCTCTTTTATCATGAGCAGCTCACAAAACTCAGGAAAACTTTTACTTATGTTGACTAGTTTCTTATAAAAGGAGATGACAAGGGATATAGATGAACAGCCAAGTGGAAGAGAAGTATAGGGCAAGGGATGTGGGACTCCTCTCCTTCATCCCCACCTTGGTCCTGCAGAACGACCCAACCCACATTCAATGAGGTAGAGAACTTTCTCATTTCCTAGTCCCCAAGTGACAATACAATTTATAAGAAACTGACCTCTGTGTCCCTGCCCCTGGTTCCTGGCACAGAGCTACCAAAACCCTTAAGAATTCCTCAGTAATAAGAGCACTAGAAGCATCTTTTGTTCTCATATATGGTCTTTGACCCCAGTTCCTGACACATAGCTCCTGAACCCTTGTAATTTCCTAGGCGACAAAAGGGTCTTTTGTTCTAATGAGGCGACTTTGGGTGGGTTCCTGGATAGGGTCTGATCACCAGACAGACCAAAGCTTGAAATCTTCGACCCCGCCCCCCATTCTCTTAAGAGGGAGAAAGGCTAAAAACAGAACTGATGATCTGAAAGGCTAAAAACAGAACTGATGTGTATGTGATGAAGCCTCCATAAAAATTCTAAAAGTAAGGGGTTCAGGTTCTGGGTGGGTAAGCACGTGGGGCGTGCTGGGAGATTGGTATTCAGAGAGGCAGGGAAGCTCTGTGCCTTGTCTCCTCTGACACCTTTCTTTGTCTGGATATTAATCTATAATCAAACTTTACCATCTCCTTTTATGGTAAGCTTCTCTGGCAAATTAATGGAACCTGAGAAGGGGGTCCCAGGAACCTCTGACTAATAGCAGACCGGTTGTCAGATGCATAGGTGGCACATGGATTTATGACTGGCGTCTGAAGCAGGAGGAAGAGGCAACCTTGTGAGAATGAGCCCCAACCTGGAGGACTGGATGCTCTGGGGACTGGATGCTCTGGGGGCTGGACAGTGGCAAGAGTTAAACTGCAGTTACCCAGCCAGTGTCTCAGAGAACTGCCTCATGTGGTTTAGAAAAAGCCCCAATAAAAAAAAAAAAAAAAAAAAGGGCGCCTGGGTGGTGCAGTCGGTTAAGCGTCCGACTTCAGCCAGGTCACGATCTCGCGGTCCGTGAGTTCGAGCCCCGCGTTGGGCTCTGGGCTGATGGCTCGGAGCCTGGAGCCTGTTTCCGATTCTGTGTCTCCCTCTCTCTCTGCCCCTCCCCCGTTCATGCTCTGTCTCTCTCTGTCCCAAAAATAAATAAACGTTGAAAAAAAAAAAAAAATTAAAAAAAAAAAAAAAAAAAAAAAAAGAAAAAGCCCCAATGCATTTCATGACCAGAAGTGTCAGAAATGAAGCATTCCATGGGGAGCCTGGGTGGCTCCGTTGGTAAAGCATCTGACTTCAGCTCAGGTCATGATCTCACAGTTTGTGAATTCAAGCCCCACATTGGGCTCTGTGCTGACCGCTCGGAGCCTGGAGCCTGCTTCAGATTCTGTGTCCCCTCTCTCTGCCTGCCCCTCCCCTGCTCATGCTCTGTCTCTCTCTCTCTCCCTCTCTTGAAAATAAACATTAAAATTAAAAAAAAAAAGAAAAAAGAAAAAAAAGAAATGAAGCGTTCCATGTAAAAGGAGACACAAGGAAGGAAAAGAAGACTGGGTTTTCCAAATACCCTCCTCCTTCTCTCTTGTTAACCCAAACTACCAAAGTGTGTTTTTTTCTGCTCAGCATCCTCCAGTTTTTCTTCTCTTTCAGGAAAACAAACCCCCCAGAGGAGTCAGGATGCGGCCTCACCACTACCACATACTTGCAACTGGCGAAGCGGACAAGTCCATCTGAAAAGAGGTAAATCCGCAGAGGATCATAGGAGGTGACGTAAACATAGATTCGCAGATCAAACTTGCTGCCACTGATGAGGTAGGGTTTGTGTAGATACCTACATGAGGAAAGGCCAGTTTCAGGGACATGACCAATGAGACAGGGCTCAGGATAAAATGGCAAAAGCCAGCGAACAGTCCCTGGGATAAAGACCTTAAAACATTTGGCGAAGGAGGTCTTTGGCTGGGAGGACACAGGACAGAAGAACACTATAAACAGTGAATCTCCAGGATGAGGAGATGGGAGAATGGGGAGCCAGATGTGAGCTAGAGACAGGCTCACCTCTGTACCAGGAGAGGCCTTCGCTTGGGGAGCTGACTCCACTTGTGAATGACCTGGATGCCGATGCCTCGAGCTGACGCTGGCTAGAAATCAAGTGGAAAGGAGACGAGATGTGCTCCCGGCCCAATACACCGCTGTTCCCCATTTCTTCCTACCACCCACTGTGATCCACTCACCGGCTTAACAATCCACTTTTGGCGGCTGCTGCTCTCCCAAGCTTTGCGCAGGAGCTTGGCATCCTGAGGCAGGATGAAGGACTGGGGGAAGAAGCTGAACTCCTTCTTGCCAAAGCGGCTCTGCATGCGAGACAGGTTCCGCCACAGTCGGTCCTTTCGCCCAATCTGGAATGAACCTGGGAAGTGGTTTAGCTACAGAAGGGACAAAGGGTGAGAGCAGGGGGATGGCCCTGGTGAGGCCACGAGGAAGAGAGCAAGACTCATGGTACCGTTCCAATTTCCTTAAATGATAGCATGAGCCCTTGATCCATCTTACCATCACCATCTAATGGTAAGTACTCAGTTACATAAGTACCAAAAGATGACGAAAGCACACACAAAACACACCAAAATGTAGTGCTCTCAAGGAGTTGATAGTTCACAAACAGCCGTACAATAGTGATTAAGTCAGATAAGTGCAAAGAAAAAGGTGTTTTAAGTCTTTTGCAATGACAGCCTGTAGGACAAAGACAGGAAAGCACATGGCCTTCATTAAGTCTGGGGGCAAGGGACTCCTTTGTTTCAACATTAGACCAGCACCCTCTTTATGCATATTCAGCTTGGGGGAGTGGAGGTGATGCACAGCAGTTACAGGAGAAACATGATCAATGGAAACAGGTGCTGCACCTCCAGACACATTAGAGGGAAAAGTGTCTCGAGCAGTCTGCAACTGCCCGGAACACCACCCCTGCACCGCTAGAGGTGCGCAGTCTGCGAGGGTCCCACCGCACCCTCCTCCAGCACTGCCTCTGCTCCTCTAGACGCCTTCCTGGCTTCTCCACGGCCACCCCCCTCTTTCCTTGTTCCCAACACTGACCTCCTCCCACCTGCTCCCCAGAAAGGACCCCTACCTTCTGATGCTCCCGAATGGATCGGAAACTAGGAGACTTCATGTGATGACCCCAGCAGCCCAGCCAGTCATCGTTTCCTACAGAGGGCACATCAGGGAGTCAGTTCTGTTAGCAGCTCAGTCCTTGGGATGGAGAGGCTCAGAGGCCCCAGAAATACCACTGGGCCTGGGCACAGCTCCCAGACCCAGTTTTCTGAGAGTCGCCATGGAGCTGTCCTACACGAGGCTCTGGGGTCAGGAATAGAACAACGGCTCCTTGTCTTCTAATTTTGAGGAACAGGCTCCAGCCCAGAAGGAGTTCAGAGCTAGGTCTTCCTCTGAGGTTGGAAACTTCAGGACAGGGTCCCCACATATCAGGAGGTAACTAGGGCTCTCCTCCTACCTAAGACCATCTGTTGGGGCAAAGAACAGGCTTGCATTAAGGCAGGTGACTCACTTTTGCTGATTTTGAAGTGGGACCGTCCAATGGTCTGCTTGACAATGTTGGGGGTCACTGTGCTCATCTTCCACCGGAGCAGCTTCCTCTGCTCCCAGGGAAGTTTCTCCACTGGGGAAAAGGGATGGGGGTGAAGAAGAGCACGAGTCAGGATGAGAAGAGGAAAAAGGTGGCACTGTTGCTCAACTTCACCTAGGTAGACAAGCCACTAAGTATTGTTCCAGGCCAAAGTTTCAAAGGAGAAGTCCTTTGTGGAGTAAGGGGGGGCTGCACAGGGTTGAGGAACACAGAAAGGAGGGAGGTTGCAAGGGAGAAGAAACAAGGCTAGAGGGCAAGAACGGGGCATGAGATTATGGGGCTGACAAGGGTCAGCTCAGGACAGACAAGGAAAAGTTCCCCATTTCAGACTGGTGAACCAGGTGAGGTACCGAGCGCCAAAAAAAGCCACTCTGGAAAACCCTTGCTACCTTATTGCACCTCCTCCTAACTTTGCTAGCATCCTTCTCCTGGGGGTACTTATGGACTTAGCCACTTGGTCAGGTTTACCTCTCTCATCCCGGGTGCCAAAATAGATGGTAGGGGGCACATTGGGAAAGAGACTGTAGATGAGAGCTGGTCGGACAACTTTCTCATTGGAAAGGGGTTTGGTCAGAATCTCTGCACAGCTCCTAGGATGAAAAACAGACACATGGTAGAGAAAGGGAAGTCCACAACCGTGGAGTGCTGTTACTATGACATATACTTTCTTTCGGGGTGCTGTTTTTAAGTTTATTAATTTTGAGAGAGTGAGAGAGTGCACACACAGAGGAGGGGCAGAGAGAGAGAGAGAGAGAGAGAGAGAGAGAGAGAGAGAGAGAGAGAGAATCCCAAGCAGACTCTGTGCTTGAGGCATGCAGCCCAATGCAGGTCTTGATCTCACCAACTGTGAGATCATGACCTGAGCCAAAATCAAGAGTCAGATGCTTAACCAACTGAGCCACCCAGGAGCCCTGGGGATGCTGTCTTTTAAATTGTGATTCTACAAAGACAAGTGCTCAGTAATTATTTTGCAAATAGTAATCCATAAAGCGCTAGGGCTAACCCATAAGCTACACTATTAAATGTCACCTAAAGACCAAATTTTCCAATACTTCCTTCTGTGATTCGGCTCCAAAATTTCTAGTGACAGGTCACAGGCAGGGGAAGCCCCTGAAAAGAGTGGCTCTGCAAGTAGGTAATGGGTCTGGGTGCGTGCAAGAGGAATATGCTACACAGAGACAAAGAAGAGAGAAAAAAAATTGATAAGAATAATTAAAAAGGAGGAAGAGCAGAAAAAACCTAAGAGGAACAGAGTTTTAAAAAGAAAAAGGAAAAAAAAAGTGAAAGAAAGAAAAGAGTGATACCTCTAGCACACTTTATATGTAGGTTAAATCTGAAGATACACAGGTAATTAATGCTTTTCTCCATTTTGGAAATGATTTGTGGTATCAGATTTTTATGTAACAGTATGGTAACACAGGTCTGGGAATCTGGGGCAGTGGGCTATTGAGTCCCTACTGTTGTTCCAACAGTGGCTAGCCAAGATAGCCAAGGCTATCTCAAGGGATCTCAAATAAATGAACACCTCAACTATGTATTGGGTACAAGCTGACACACGCAGACCATTTCTTTAAATAGCATTGGGGGTAGAAAAAATAGTTATTACTCTCTCTGCTGAGTTGGTATGATCCACAAACATTACTATTTAAGATTAATCTTTAGATTCTAAACAGCCATTCTACCTGTTATTTTACAGCACACCAGAAATCGGCACTATATGTAAAACACTTCAGCGTTTTAAATCAAGAATTTTTAAAGAATGTTATTGGGTCACGTTAAATACTAATTCTCAAGGAAATAATGTCACTGAACTCAACTCTTAATTCCCCATTTACAAAACAGTCTACTTGAAAGGCTTTGAATTTACTGAGTATCAGAATTTAGGATTGTTGAAAACCCAGGTGCCCCAACAAATAAACATTTTTAAAATAAATAAATGATTTAAAAAATATATGTATGTGATGGTTTACAGCAGCTTTATTCCTAATAGCCCAAACTGGAAATAACCCAAGTATAAACATCCTTCAACAGGTAAATGTACTGTGGCATATCCTCACCATGGAACACTACTCAGCAATAAAAAGGAATGAACAACCTTGATGCATGCAACAACCTGGATAAATCTGCAGAGAATATGCGGAGTTAAAAAAAAAAAAAAAGCCCATCCCAAAAAGTTACATATGGCAATCATCTTATTTTTATGATACTCTTGATGAAATCAAGATGAAATCAACTTGTGAAAAAGTTATAGAACAAATTAGTGGTTGCCAAGCATTAAGGAGGAAACAGGCACAGGAGGGAGGGAGGTTTGGCTATTAGGGCAACAGGAGGGATTTCTGCAGTGATGGAAATACTTGTATCTTCACTAAGGTTAATATCTTGATTGTACTCTATGGTAGTAGCTTTGCCAAATATTACCACTGGGGAAAACTGAGTAAAGAGTTCAGGGGATCTCTCTGTATTATTTCTTACAACTGCATGTGCATCTATAATTGTCCCCAAATCAAAAGTTTAATAAAAAAAAAAAAAAAAAGGTAGAAAATCTTTGTTAGCTGCCTCCTCAAGAGGCCTGGCTTCTGAGCTAGCAGTAAACTATGCCGCTGCCAACAGTTACTTCTCTGGTCCTCAACATTCACATCTGAAAAAAAAAACTGGAGGGGTTCAGTAGGTTAAGCATCCGACTTCGGCTCAGGTTATGATCTCACACTTTGCAGGTTCGAGCCCCGTGTCGGGCTCTGTGCTGACAGCTCAGAGCCTGGAGCCTGCTTCAGATTCTGTGTCTCCCCCTTTCTGCTCCTCTCCTGCTTCCACTGCCTCTCCCTCTCTCAAAAATAAACAAACATTAAAAAGAGAGAGAGAGAGAGACAGACAGACAGACAGACGCTGGACTCTTAATGACCTCCAGCTCTAAAATTAAGTGATTCTTGGAGAGCCTGGGTGGCTCAATCAGTTAAGCATCCGTCTTCGGCTCAGGTCATGATCTTGCAGTTTGTGGGTTCGAGCCCCACATCAGGCTCTGTGCTGACAGCTCAGAGCCTGAAGCCTGCTTCCGATTGTGTCTTTCCCTCTCTGCTCCTCCCCCATTTGCAGTCTGCCTCTCTCTCTCAAAAATAAATACACGTTAAAAAACAAATTAAAAAAAAATTTTTTTTTAACATGTATTCATTTTTTTGAAAGAGAGAGAGAGCTAGCAAGTGAGCTCTCAGCACAAAGCCTGACGTGGGGCTCAAACTCACTAGCTGTGGATCATGACCTGAGCTGAAGTTGGATACTTAACCGACTGAGCCACCCGGGCGCCCCCCCCCAATTTTTTTTTTTTTTAATTAAGTGATTCTTGTGGCACCTGAGTGGCTCAGTCAGTTGGGTGTCTGTCTCTTGATTACAGCTCAGGTCATGGTCTTGTAGTTTGTGGGATTAGGCCCCATGTTGGGCTCTACACTGAGAGTGCAAAGCCTGCTTGGGACTCTCTCTTTCTCCTCTCTCTGCTCCTCTCCCCACTCACGCTCTCTTGCTCTCAAAATAAATAAATGGACTTTAAAAAAATATTAAATTAAGTGATTCTTCAAAAAAGAATATGAAACAGAAAAGGCAATAAACTAACTATTGCTAGGTAGAGAAATAGAGACAGGGTCTTCAATGACCTTTCTATGACTGTCAACTTTTCTATAAGATAAAATATATAAATCTCTCACAATTCAGAAAAAATGATTTTAGCTAGTCCCGAAGTATTTCTGATTTTAGTCATCCTTAAAATGCAAAGTGGTTTGGAATTCATCAACCTCCATGTGTTTGAAAATCTATGTTTTAAGCCTGTATAGATAAGGTCGGTACATCTTGCAGAAGTTAAATTAACCAGTGAACAAATTATGAGCAAACTGTTTTTGTGAATTTTATAGTATATGATTCAGAAAGGTTAAATAAAGGGCTGTGCAGCTGTCTCAAAGTAGGCCTGAAGACAAACCCAGGTCACCCTTAAGTACGGAAAAGGTGGGACTCCAAGTCAATTATCCTCCTCTTATGGAGAGCAGAGGTCCTCAAGTCAACATCCAGATGTGGCTTTGTTTTTCTGGAAGGAGGACCAGTTAGGCTTTGAGTAACACTAGACTCAGGGTTACCTAGGACAGGATTTCTATCCACCTTCACAGAAAGTTCTAGTTCTGTGTCTTCTCTTTCCAAACAGTTCTCTCCCCTTGCTAGTTTGGGGCTTCAAAACTGGTGCTGGCGTTGCCACCATCCCACTCACAGAGCTGCAGCCTGCTTGGTCTGCACCAACCAAGGCATGGAAGGCTCCTTGTCCTCTTTGCTTCATTTGAGGCACAGCTGACACAGACAAAAGCAAGCTGAGTGTGGGCGCTCTGTACGGTAGGTATATGTTAGCCTTGACACGTGGCTTGATTTTCATTAAAATTAGCAGAGAAATTTTACACGGAAAACAAAACACCAACTGTCAATACTTGTATTTTGTTCCTTTTACATTTTCAGTAGAAGTTATTTTTCTAAAAAAAATTTTTTAATGTTTGTTTATTTTTGGGAGAGAGAGAGAGAGAGTGCATGAGCAGGGGAGGGGCAGAGAGAGCGGAAGACATAGAATCCGGAGCAGGCTCCAGGCTCTGAACTGTCAGCGAAGAGCCAGATGTGGGACTCGAACTCCTGAACTGCAAGATCACAACCCGAGGCGAAGTCAGACGCTTAACCAACTGAGCCACCCAGGCGCCCCAGAAGTTATTTTTAAAAAGAAAAACACTCTAGGGGCGCCTGGGTGGCTCGATCAGTTAAGTGTCCAACTTTGGCTAAGGTCACAATCTTCCATTTCGTGAGTTCGAGCCCTGCACTGGGCTCTGTGTTGACAGAGCCTGGAGCCTGCTTTGGATTGTGTCTCCCTCTTTCTCTGCCCCTCCCCCTCTTGCACTCTGTCTCTCTCAAAAATAAACATTAAAAAAAAAAAAAAAAAGAAATTAGTCCTTTGGGGCAGGGGGGTTCCTTATAATATTTTTTAAATAATATTTAATAAAACAATGTAATAAGGCAAAGTTGTAAGTGGTGAGGGGAACAAGTAAGGTTATGTTGAAGGTGTTAACTTTCTACCCAGAAAGGCAGCATATGTGACCCTTCAGCAAGTCCTTGAAAGACCTTCAGCAGAATGACTGCCCTCATTTATAATAACTTCCTCACAGTCCTGCGTTCTTTCCTTCCCCTGGGTTCCCCATCTCAGTTACGCAGCATCCTCCAACAACCTGTTTTGTAAAAGAAGAGCCTACATGAAGAGACTGACTTTTTGGTTCCCTGGTTAGACATGGATATTTCTCAGACTCTACCAAGGGTAGCTTCTAGATTTAAGCTAGAAGATTTTTTTCCTTTTGTGGGGGAAAGAGAGCATGCGCATGTGCAAGTGGGGGAGGGGCAGAGGGAGAAAGAGAATCTTAAGCAGGCTCCATGCGCCAAACCTGGGGCTTGATCCCACGACCATCGGATCATGACCTGAGCTGAAATCAAGAGTCAGACACTTGACTAAGACACCCAGGTGGCCCAATTTTCTAAGCACTTCTTGAAATCATTTTTTTACTTGAACAATTTCTTGGAAATTAAGACCAAACTGTAGGCTAAGAAACATGGTACTATTTTTAAGCCTAAATGATACAATATGCTCCTGGTCCTTGTTTGAAAACTAAAATCGCAAATGTAAAACTCTGGTAAAAATGAGTTACAGTTAACGGGGCCATTAATGACATAGGTAATTAATCTCCTTATAATCTTAAAGAGACAGCAAATGAGCCTCTGCCAACGATCAACATAATACTCACCTAGAGATCACTGCTACCGACTCGCTGGTGGAGACAGCACTGAATGAGGAGCACTCTGAGTCTCCTGGGGGGGGGGGCAAAGAGAGAAGTTCCACTAGGAGAGGCTGCTACACAAACTCACCAAGCCTAGGCAGCTCTTCCTTGGACATGTTGGCTCAGCCTTCCCGCAGAGCCACGAACACCACCCTGCTGCCTTGCACGGCCTTTTGTGAGCTGGGCAGCAGCACAGAGAAAGCAGGACTGGTGGGATGGGAGGGCTAGGAAACCCATTCCCCAGAAGCCACTACCACCCTTAGACCCATGAAGCAAATGATTACTGTAGGTGATAAAGGGAGTCAAGGAGCCAGCATACAGCTGTCAGCCCCCTTCCCTTGCAGGTGGTGACCACTTCCCAGTGGGAGGTAAGAGGGTCCTTTACCCTCCTCTTCTTCATTCTCATCATGGCTGCAGCAGTCTTCCAAACCATCTACCAGCTCTTCTTCTAGATCTTCAGCCTCACCCAGGTCTACCTGGAGGTGTGTAGCTGAACTGTAAGAAAGAATCATGCCCCAGCCCAGTCAGTAAGACAGGTCACAGTTAGATTCTCATTCCTTGATCATGTCCCAGTGTTTCTCTCCACTCACCAACCTGCTGTCTCTTGCTCATTTCTCTTGCCCTCAGAGCTTAGGTCTAGCCACAGTTCCTCAAGCCCACAGCCCCTGTGGTGTAGAGAGCTACCCTGTCTCCTATCTTCTCTGAAGTCCCTCATAGCACGTAAGTACACAATTCTGCATACAAAAACACCATCAACGAATGCCTGGTGACTGACTTCAAAGGTCGCTAGACTTCTGGGAATTCAGAACAAGGACTTGGTAGACCAAGATTCCAGAGAGGTAACAAAGCACAAGAGAAGAAGCCAAGCATGTGTATACCCTAACTCTAAAATGGCTGCATTGGGGCGCGTGGGTGGCTCAGTTGGTTGAGCGTCTGACTTCAGCTCAGGTCATGATCTCACGGTTTGTGAGTTCGAGCCCCACATCAGGCTATGTGCTGACAGCTTAGAGCCTGGAGCCTGTTTCTGATTCTGTGTCTCCCTCTCTCTCTGTCCCTCCCCCACACATGCTCTGTCTCTGTCTCAGAAATGAACAAACATCAAAAAAAAATTTTTTTTAATGGCTATCATACCAGGAATGGCAAAGAGCCTGATCTGGTTCGGAATTAAGTAGAAAAGTCATAGGCCCCAACGCAAGATATTTGGTATTATTCTCCCTGGTTTTAATCTAAAACAAACGCTTCCTCTAAAGGCCCAGAGAGTAAATCTTTTCAGTTTTGTGGGCCATACAGTTTGTTGCAACTACTCAAACCTACCATTGTAACAGGAAAGCAGCCATACACAGCAGTTAATGAATGGGGAAGGCTGTGTTTCAATAAAGCTTTATTTATAAAAGCAGACAGTGGGCAAGATTTGGCCCACCTACTGGTCTAGTTTGCCAACCTCTGCCCTAAAGTGAAAACCAAAATTCTAGGGCAGCCAAAAAATAAAACCACCTTCAAAGACATAAGGTCAGTGTCATTAAATTATGGTGTATGCATTCTCCTGCTCTAAATCAATCAAAAACGTCCCCCAACTTACCCCATGTCCCTAGCGGGTGAGTCCAGCTCCCTGGCTTCCTTAGGCCCCTCCGTCCCAAGCTGGCCCAGATGGATGGAAGAGAGACGGGTGGCCACATCAGCTACACCAAGGGGCTGAGAGGGAGAAGGCAGAATGGGAGTTTTGTCTTCTCCCAGTGGTGGGGAGTCGATCGTAGACCCACAGGCAGGGCTGTGGCTGAGCGCATTGGCATGTGAGGCAAGGAGGTGAATGCTGATGCGTTTGGTACAGAAGACCGTGCTGTCCAACTCCAACGTGTCCCGGGCTCTAGGGAGGATCCTGCTGTTTGCTCCAGCATCCTCCTGAGGGAACTGCTGGCCTACTGAGGGAGGTTTCCACAGCCTGTTCTTGTTGAGGAGATCGCACTGCAAGCTGGAGTTCATGAAACAAGACTGTTCAAACTGGCAGCCTTGCCTTGGCTTCTTCTCAAAGCCTCTTGCAGTCAACTTCCTCACGGCCTCAGTGAACCGAACCTCCTTAGTCAGAGCCTGAGAAACAAAGTCGCCATCCAGGCCACAGGGATGTGGCTCTGCTCTTGTGGTTAAGTTACTCCGGTTATACTGGGGAGAGGCAACACTGGTGGTGGACATGTCTAAGGAGCTGGGGGCAGACAGGGTGCTAGAGGCAGGGGCATCATCTAGGACAGTGCTGGTACTCTTGGGGACCTTGTGTTCAATAGGCTGCACTGCACAGTCTCCAGTACCCCCCGAATGATGCCAGGAGACAAGATGGATCTTGGGTGAGGATACTGGCTTCAGGCCCCCTGTGGCCTGCGATAAAGGCACTTTAGTGCTATTTGGCCGCATGAAGGAGTTGTTATTCAGCGTGGGCTTGGAGGGGGAAGAGGGGGGGGAGGGGGAGGGGGAGGAGAATGGAGAGGGGATCTTCCCTGAGATGGCAGAGGCCAGGCTCTTCCCCGAAGGATTTTCCCCAGCCGCTCCCAGTGAGAGGTATGGATCTGTAGATGAGGATGCCATGGGCTGAGCCATGGGGGAGACTGTGTAAGAAGGGGCCTTGTTGGCAGTGAGTCTGACAGGGAGGCTCTTCTGAGGGAGAGAAAAAGGTGTTTTTCCAGGCAGGCTCGAGCGCAAGCAGAAAGACTCCAGTTGCTGGTACGGTTTGTGCCTGCAGCCGGAGCGGCGGTACAGGAGGGTGCCGCCGAACAGGTCTGGGAGGGTGTGCAGGTAACAGGAGGTGCTGTGGCCTGCAATGACGGCCGTGCGCCCTGAGCTACATAAAGTGCTGGGGCAAAAGAAGTATGCTGGCAGGGGTGGGACCCCCAAGAGGCCTGGGCCCAACCCTGCTGAAAGTGTCCCCACGTGCTTCCTCTCCAGTTTCCAGATTGGCTTCACCTGCTGATGGGCCTGAGCCCAGGCTTTGCCCTCGGAGGGTTTCTCCGGTGGCGGGGCGGGCACTGTGCCTGAGGGGCCACTCTGCTTGAAGCCGTTTCTCTGGCGGAGGCCAATGCTGTAGTGCTCTGTTCCTGCTGAGGCCATGAGGGGCCCACATCATGGCCACGTGGCCTCATGGCCCAACTCGGAAAAGGTGCCACACACCTCCAGTAGTAGCGGCTGCATCCTTGAAGTCCGTCAGCCTGAAGGGGAGAGAAGCCATAGGGAACGTCACAGTCCCAGAAGGACAGACACTGGGCAACAGAGCCCCCCTTCGGTTCTTCCTGGGCACCCGGCCGTGGCTGTCATTTAGAACCCTGAGAGAAGAGCACGAGAGTCCTAGGGTGCTTCCAGTGGTCTTCCTGCTACCCTCATGCAATCAAAGCCGGCTTCATCAAGGACACAGACTTTAAGACTCCACCAGTGAGTCTGCTCACGTGTTCCCACACCCTCAGGGAAATCTTTCCTCTCTCTCCAAAGCAAAATACATCTCTCTGTGTCACCATCCACTTCACTGAGTGGCTTCCTTCCCTCGCCTAACCCCCAGTGTGGCAAGGAATAAGGCAAGTCTGGGCGTGGCAGAGAAACCAGCCAATATCTTCCTCTTCACCAACCAATTCTGAAAGATCAAAGGTCACTTGAGAAACAGATTTTACATCTAGGAGTCCCTGACCAACATTCAGTCACCCCTGGCGTGGCCTGCACTTTATAGTTAAGTGTGACAAGTTGAGATATAAGCAGAGAATTCCCGGGCTGACCTCTGCAGTTCGCTCAGAAGCTGAGACAGTGATTTCATCTCTTCAAGCGTCTTGCCAACTATATAGACTTAAATCCCATGCCAGCTATTGGTGGGAAAAAGTAGAAACAAAATGGAACTGGACACCAACGGTATTTTTACTTCAAGTGACCTCATTTCCAGCAGCCACAGTGGGACAGGAGAGTTCAGGGGCAGAATATAGAGGAAGAAGTAGGAGAGCTTTCCTTACATCAAACCCCAGGTATCAGTTGGGGATTGGATCTCAGGGAGGGAGGGCCTGTCTCAGACGTTCCCTCATTCAATGTTTCCTCTAAGGCAAAACCTCTGAACCAGCCAGTAATTCTCAGTTCCAAACAGTCTGTTAAGCATGGTCACTTACTTTCTAAATCAAAGTCACAAAATAATCTCCAATTTTCACAAATGACAGCATCCAAAGGGGAAAAAAATAAGACCCTTCTATAAGAAGTCATTCATCTGGGATAATCCCGAATGGAATCCTGGCATCCTTACCAAGAAAGTGTTTTTGCAATGGCAAGAGGGAAAGAATTAGCAGAGAATTTTTTGGCTCAAGTTACTTCTAAAACACAAACTTCAACGGGGAGAGGTCCTTGTATTTTGATAAAAGACTAATGGCCAAGGAAGACCCACTATTCCTATCTACATCTATAGGAACTGTTGGTGTTGTCTAACAACAGAAAGCCTGCAGAAGCCACATGACATCGCCCTCTTTTCCTGCAAAGGCTGACCTATGTGAATTCTTTCTCAAGGAGAGAGAGTACAAAAACCACAACTCATTACTGCCAACATTCAAAATGGCAGTGGGCTAGAAACAGCCTAAGTTCTAAAACTAGATTTTGATGCCAGCAGCCTCATATTAAGGAGACAGAAAATGGACCTCCACCAAGTCCAAACTATGGAAATACTGCCGGGGACAATCACACAGTGTGCACTTATGGTAGAGAAGCAGACACGAGGGAATATCAAAGCCTGCCGTGGACTTTCCAAGACCACACACGTGTGCGTTGTGTACACTCAACAGATTCACAGTCCCAACTCACGTAGTCCTCACGTCTTGCCCTACCAATGCGACCCGACAGACACACCAAAGTGACTGGAGAAAAGGGCTAAGGAAAGGAAATGTCACTGGTATGCCTGAAAAACGCCCCACTTGTGGCTCCTCGTGGGCACTGCACTATCTCAGACCTTCATGCCTTTGCAAGTGCCACTCCCTGGAGCCTTTTCCTTCTTTTCACCAGACTGAAAAGTAATCAGCTCGACTATCCCCTTCTCCTGGGAGCCTTCCTGGACTCTCCACTTTGCAAAGGATGTCTCATTTGTGTGCATGCCACTGTCACTGTTTCTATTATGCTGAACTTTAATGACGGTCTACTGGACCACTCATCTGACCAGAAGCGACAAGCATGTTTTCCTTTAGCCCATGTCCTCAGTTGTGTCTGGAACATAGTTAAGTGCTCAATATTCTGCTGAATGAATGAATACACTGAAAAAGTTCAGTAAATGAAGGGGACCATGCTAGCAGTGATGAAGACTAATTTGGGCATCTAACAAATGCCAGGTAGTGTGCTAGGCATTTTACCTCTATTATCTCATTTAATCCTCACAAAAACCTTATATTCAATTTACTGGTGATGAATCTGAAAATCAGAAAAGCTAAGTAACTCTTCTATAATTAAACAACCGATAATGAGTGGTGCCTAGATTAAAACTAGAGTTTGTCTGACTCTAAATGCCTCTTAAACAGGAATGAAACACACACTCATTCCCTGTCCCCTCAATTATCCTTAAGCTTCAGGTTCAAGAGAGAACCCAGGTTGGAAACACTCTCCCACCGTTTATATTGAGCCCCTTCGTGGACGAAGCTTGTAAAAGCATGTGCTCGTCTCAGAACCGCGGCCAATCCCACTTTCCCCCTGCAGCCATGGAGGCCCACTGCCTGCTGCCTCAGGGCTGGGTGAAGAGAACCCTTCTTCCTCCCTTCTGCACACACCACGCAATGTCTGCCTCTCTGCATCGTGTCACATGAATCCTCAGTGCCAGGAATACTGAACCAAGTGGCCTGGCATCTGGCTGACTTGACTTCTAATCCGAATGAGGAAGAAGGAGCAAAGAATATACTTCTACCCTCTTCAGAGGCTGTGGGTGGCCTGCTCCCAGGCACAGTGTGAAGCAGGCCAGCTGAGCAAGCGCCAGAGTAAAGTGGGTTCTCCTCTAACAGGATTCCAGATCTCCTATGTCTTTGCAATGGCTGTTTCCCACTCCTTGTTTCCTCTCGTAGTCCCCATGATGTGTAGGATGGCAACTTAGAAACGAGCCACCTGTCTTTGTAAGGACACATTATCTGGACACAGGGGTCAAACAGATGAGAAGATGGTTCCGTACATCCCTTTCTGGGAAACAGTTCCAGAGCTAGTAAGAGATAACCAGGGTTGGCGAAGATGAAGGTGTCAGGAACTGCCAAGCAAAACCGATCTGGCATGTCAGATAACCTACACAGAGTAGCTTCAAGAACATGAAGTAAACAGTATCACTCATAACAGTACCACGTACAAATGTTCTGACCTGGTATCATAGTTTTTGGTTCAGAAGTAGTGTCTGGTTTAGACCAGGAAATAATGGTTGCTAAAAGCAACCTTCTTCTTTCTCTTTACAGAGATCATTAATGAAATCAAAACCCCATGTGATGGGGAAGTAGAGACCTAGCTAGAAAATTCAGGCAACCTGAGTCCCAGGGACCTCTGACTCCTGGCCATGGGTCACCTTTTCCATATGCTACCCTCAATAGCACTGCCACTCTAGTACCAAAGAATGACTTCATCTGACTATAGGAATGAGAAGCGACAAACTTTAAAAAACCTTCCAGGGGCTCCAGGGTAGTTCAGTCAGTTAAATGGCCAACTTTGGCTCAGGTCATGATATTGCAGTTTGAGTTTAAGCCCCCCATTAGGCTCTGTGCTGACGGCTCCTGGAGCCTGCTTCAGATTGTGTGTCTCCCTCTCTCTCTGCCCCTTCTCCACTCTGTCTCTCAAAATAAACATAAAAAAAACAAAAAAACAGAAAAACGCCTTTGAAGGCCTAAATATAAGAAGTAGAGGAAGTGAGGGGCTCCTGGGTGGCTCAGTCTGTTGAGCATCTGACTTCGGCTCAGGTCATGGATCTTGTGGCTCGTGAGTTCAAGCCCCGCGTCGGGCTCTGTGCTGACAGCTCGGAGCCTGGAGCCTGCTTCGGATTCTGTGTCTTCCTCTCTCTCTCTGCCCCTCCCCTGCTTGTTCTCTCTCTCCCTCTCTCTCAAAAATAAATAAAAACATTAAAAAAAAAAAAAAAAAGTAGAGGAAGTGAGAAAATAGTTTCAAAATCTAACACGTTGCAATAGTGGTTTCTGCCATAAAGTCAAAGCCTAGATGGACAAATAATGTCTGGTACCCAGACCCCAGAGAAAGTATATACTCAGAAGGCCATTTTTCCACGAGGTCATAAAACCTGTCCCTTGTAGTATACCCTGGGCTCCTGACACAATGTACACCACCCACCCCGCCCCAACTCCCTCAGATTCCTAAGCACACTGTGATGATACACACTGGTGTGTCTATGTGTGTCTTTACAATCTCAGAAACAGGGGCGCCTGGGTGGCGCAGTCGGTTGAGCGTCCGACTTCAGCCGGGTCACGATCTCGCGGTCCAGGAGTTCGAGCCCCGCGTCAGGCTCTGGGCTGATGGCTCAGAGCCTGGAGCCTGTTTCCGATTCTGTGTCTCCCTCTCTCGCTGCCCCTCCCCCGTTCATGCTCTGTCTCTCTCTGTCCCAAAAATAAATAAACGTTGGAAAAAAAAAAAAGAATCTCAGAAACAGGCTGCCCATCTCCCAGGAAACATTATAGGATGAGACATCGAAGGCAAGAATAAGAAGGAAAGGTATTTATATATGTAGGAAGCCTCACAAAGGCTACTGATGAAAGCCTTGTTTCAAAAACGCCCAACTGGTGGCGCCTGGGTGGCTCAGTTGGCTAAGCATCCGACTCTTGCTTTCGGCTGAGGTCATGATCTCACAGTTCCTGAGATGAAAGTACCCCCCCTACCCCCCACCCCCAGCATCAGAGCCTGCTTGGGATTCTCTCTCCCTCTCTCTCTGTCCCTCGTGTGCTCTCGTGTGTGTGCTCTCTCTCAGAATAAACAAACATTAAAAGAAAAAGAGTCTGTTTCTATAACAACAACAAAACACAAGAACACCCAACCCAAGCAAGTCTAAACTTAGAGTAATTGGTGATTATATAAATTAAAAGGATTCACAAGTCCCATTATTTTCATTCAATTTACATGCTTTTTTTAGCCACATATATATCCATTACTTAAAGACAAGTAAAGGCACTCATACTTACTCTCTCTCAAGGGTCCGCCATTAGTTGACCCTCCAACCAAGAGCTTGTGAGGAACTTACTTAAGGAACCAATAAACTGACCTCATCTGTTAGATTTTGAACAATCTAACACATTTCACAGAGCTACTAATCTTACACCTTTCTTGCTCCTACAGATTATCCCTGGGGAATAGGAGAACTCAAGGGGTGAACAGGGGATACAAACACTATGCTATTGCCAGAAGCATTCAAGTTTAGAAGCAAACAAGCCTGTTTCTGATTAAGTTCCTCAGGTCAAGGTCCAAACAGGAACATGCCCAGCTGAAAAGAAAGGTTAGTTTTTTTGTTTTTGTTTTTTTTTTTTAAAGAGAAGCTTTTAACGTTTATTTATTTTGGGGACAGAGAGAGACAGAGCATGAACGGGGGAGGGGCAGAGAGAGAGGGAGACACAGAATCGGAAACAGGCTCCAGGCTCTGAGCCATCAGCCCAGAGCCTGATGCGGGGCTCGAACTCACAGACAGCGAGATCGTGACCTGGCTGAAGTCGGACGCTTAACCGACTGCGCCACCCAGGCGCCCCAAGAAAGGTTAGTTTAAGGCAGATCAGCTGAGGAGCGTGTTCTTGGGAATAAAAGCCCCTTTGAAACAGCTCTCAGGACATTTGAATGTGTTTAAGCAAAAACAAAGGGCTGGAAGAATATACACTAAACTATCATGGTAAGTATCTTGGGGAGAAGAGTGGAATGAAGGATGGGGCAAGGGAGGGGAAGGGAGGGGGACATTTTTCCAGTTTACTTCATGGGCATCTGTACTGTCTAATCCTTCAAAACAACAACAACCAACCACATGTTACTTGTGGGAAGTATTCCAAGAGTCTCCAGGGCACTATGATCCCTCACAGACATGCTGGGTCAGCAGTTACCATCCCTTCATAACTCACATCAAACAGAGCTCTGATGAATAGTGAATTCATTCAATGCTGAAACCACACAGCTGGAATGTTTGAGAAAAGACAAGAGAAGAAGTATCATAACCCCCACTGGGTAGCAGTGAGATCAAATTGGAAAATTCACATAAAGCACAGTCCACACTAAACATTCAAGGGGTGGGTGGCAGTTATCATGCTCGTTACTGGCACCATATGGTCAAACCTTCTTCCCTTAGCTCTTTTCTCAAGTATCAATGAAGGAGGGGGGAGGGGTCGGAAGGGGGAAACACACATGGAGAAGGCAGCACAGCAAGTATTCCGCTGCAAAATTTCAGCTAGTACAAATAATGTTCTTTCATAAAAAGACATAGTAGTCTGGTCATTTGGGAAACTTCTGTGCAATTTATTATATTACTGGTAACTAGGTTCTTCACCTGCAGGTGTGACTTGGCACTAAAAAACAATTGAAAAGTGCTTTTTTGGGGGGAGGGCAGTGCCTGGGTGGCTCAGCCAGTTAAGCTTCTGACTCTCGATTTTGTCTCTGGTCATGATCTCATAGTTCGTGAGTTTGACCCGTGTCGGACTCCACACTCAGTGTGGAGTCTGCTTAGGATTCTCTCTCTCTCCTCTCTCTCTCAAAATAAATAAATAAGCTTAAAAAAAAAAAAAAAGTGCTTTGGGATATACCCTTACAGTTTTTATATAACTAGATGGTTGGGATTTCTGAAAACACTGGGTGAAGAGTTAAAAAGTGATTGTTACTCACTTAGTGCCCAGACCCTGATCACTACATACCATTTGTCAATAAAAAGAACAAAGGAACTAGAGCTCCTTGGAAAATAGTTGGGACAGGAAAAGCATCAGATGAGCCCAGACTATCTCTTATGCTGCAAAAACTAAGGAAACATTCAAAATTTGATAGAGACATCGTAAGATCACAGAAACAGCTCATATCACACTTA
Organism: Leopardus geoffroyi; assembly: GCF_018350155.1. Taxonomy (NCBI): domain Eukaryota; kingdom Metazoa; phylum Chordata; class Mammalia; order Carnivora; family Felidae; genus Leopardus; species Leopardus geoffroyi. Next base: position 203,130,052 of record NC_059328.1, on the reverse strand, counting down.
AGAGTAAAACACTAGATGCTTTCCCTCTAAGATTGAGAATAAGACAAGGATGTCTACTTTCCTCATTTCTAGTCAACACTGCATTGGAAATTCTAACCAGTGCAATAAGGCAAGAAAAAAAAATTAAGCGTATGTAGATTGCAAAGGAAGAAATAAAACTATACTTATTTGCAGGGGACATAATCTTGTACATTGAAAATGCTAAGAAATCTACAAAAAAAAAACTTCTAAATAAGCAAATTTAGTAAGATAATAGGATACAAGATCAAATACAACAATTGATTTACTTCTATATACTAACAAGTAAAAAATGAAATAAAAGAAACACATCCATTCACAATAGCATTAGAAAAAATAAAATCCTTAAGAATAAACTTAACAACAGGTGCCTGGGTGGCTCACTCAGTTAAGCATCCAGCTCTTGATTTCGGTTCAGGTCACGATCTCAGTCATGAGATCCAGCCCCACATTGTGCTCTGTGCTGAACGTGGAGCATGCTTGGTATTCACTCTCCTTCTCTCTCTGCCCCTCCCCAACTTGTGCATGCACATGTGTGTGCTCTCTCTCTCAACATAAATGAATATTAAAAATAATAATAATAAACTTAGGACACCTGGGTGGCTCAGTCAGTTAAATGTCCGACTTCAGCTCAGGTCTTAAGCTCACAGTTCATGAGTTCTGGCCCACGTCGGACTCTGTGCTGACAGCTCAGAGCCTGAGCCTGTTTCGGATTCTTTGTCTCCCTCTTTCTCTGCCCCTCCCCTGCTCATGGTGTCTCTCTCCCTCTCAAAAATAAACATTAAAAAAAAATTTTTTTTTAAATAAACTTAACAAAAGAAGTACATTGAAAACTACAAAACACTGCCAAGAGATATTTAAAATTAAATAAATGGAGACATATAACATGTTCATAAACTGGAAGACTCAGCATTGTTAAGATGGCGATTCTTCCCAAACTGATCTATGGAGTAAACGCAATTCCTATCAAAATCCCAGCAGGCTTTCCTGGAGAAACTGACAAGCTGATCCTAAAATTTATACGGAAATGAAAAAGACCAGAACAGCCAAAAACAATTAAAAGAGGGGAAAAAAAAAAAGTTGAACTTACACTACCTGATTTAGAAACTTAGTATAAAATTACAGTAATCAAGGCAATGTAAGTATTGGCATAATAAACATACAGATGAATGGAACCAAACAGAGTCCAGAAATAAACCCTTACATTTACGGTCAATTAATTTTCAATAAGGTTGCCTATGCAACTTAATGAGGAAAAGGATAATCTTTAACAAATGACTTCGGAACAGTGGGTATCCATGTACAAAACATGAACTCAGACTCTTACTTTAGACCATAATTGACTCAAAATGGATCATAGAGCTAAATGTAAGAACCGAAACTATAACACTTCCGGTAAAAAAAAACAGGAGAAAATGTTTATGACCTTGGGCAAGGCAAAGATTTATTAGATATGATACAAAAATCATGACTGAAAAATTTTAAAGGAAAGTATGGTTAACAGTCCAGCTGTTAGCTGGATTATATCATAATTAAGAACTTAGAAAGGGGCACCTGGGTGGCTCAGTTAAGTGTCCAACTCTTGGTTTTGACTCAGGTCATGATCTCACAATTTGTGAGATTGACCCCGTGTTGGGCTGTGTGCTGACAGCACAGAGCCTGCCTGGGATTCTCTCTCTCCCTTGCTCAGTCACCCACACTCTCTCTCAAAATAAATACATAAAGTTAAAAAAAAAAAAAAAAAAAAAGCTACACACACATATATAAAAAAAGAACTTAGAAAAACACTACTGAGAGAATGAAAAATAAAAATCTACAAACAGGGAGGAAATAGCTGCAACTATAAAGGACTTGTATTCAGAATATACTAAGAATTCTCACAAGATGAAGGGCACCTGGGTCGCTCAGTTGGTTAAGCTTCCGACTCTTGATTTCAGCTCAGATCATGATCTCACAGTTTACAGGATAAAGTCCTGAGTGGGGCTCTGAGCTGACAGGATGGAACCTGTTTGGGATTCTCCCTCTCCCTCTGCCCTCCTTTGCTCGCTCATGCGTGTGTGCATATGCACTCTTCCTTCCTCTCTCTCAAAATAAATAATAAAAAAAAGGATGAAAACGAACCCAATTTAAAATTTTTTAAATAGGCAATTTTAAAAATAGGCAAAACATCTGGGGGCACCTGGGTAGCTCAATTGGTTGAGTGTCTGGCTCTTTTTTTTTTTAATTTTTTAAATTTTTTTAATGTTTATTTATTTTTGAGACAGAGACAGAGCACGAGTGGGGGAGGGGCGGAGAGAGAGAGGGAGACACAGAATCTGAAACAGGCTCCAGGCTCTGAGCTGTCAGCACAGAGCCAAACGTGGGGCTTGAAGCCACAAACTGTGAGATCATGACCTGAGCCGAAGTCGGACGCTCAACCGACTGAGCCACCCAGGCGCCCCTAGTGTCTGACTCTTGATTTCAGCTCAGGTCATGATCTCACGGTGAGTTCAAACCCCACATCACACATCAGACTCCAAGCTGAGAGCACAGAGCTTGCTTAGGATTCTCTCTCTCCCTTTCTCTCTGCCCCTGCTTGCACACACGCGCACGCGCGCACACACACACACACAAACACACACACACTCTCTCTCTCTCTCTGTGTCTCTCAAAATAAATAAACTTAAAAAAAAAAAAAAAGGTTATTACTACTTAAAGGGAAGCTTGGTTGTCCTCAGACCAGGAGGTAGGCAGCGCACAATCGACTTCAATTTTTGTTTGAAATTAGACTGGCAGGAATGAATTTTACCAGTGAATGATTCCAGCCAATGAAGTAAAACTCACTCATTGCTCCATTACCTGAAGCAGGCTTGACTGGGGATCCATCACTAAGGCGCAAGAACTGAGGTCACATGCCTTAAAGAAGGGCCTCCCCAGTATATAAGTCTTTTCAGTGTAGCCACTGGTAGCCACCTTAATATGAACTAGTCACCCAGCATACTCTGCTCTAACCTGCCAGGGAATTTGCCAACCCTGGCTTAAAGGGGAATAAGAGGAAGAAGGCAAACACGGGAGCCTGGCAGATAAAGTTCAACAGCACTTTCCCTGGGGCCCATCAACACACCATGTAGGGGGAGGTCTCTGATTTTTAGGGGAGAAATGCTGTTTAAACCTGATTCTAAGCAAAACCTCATTGTCCAACAAAACACAAGGCCTGGTCCTGACTTCAACTGAAAAGCAGCTGCTGTCAGCACCAGTTGAGAAACAAGAACCTAGAGGCTGAGATAAGGGCTGGCTAGGGTCGAAGGACCACGGGGACAACATGGGAAGCTTAAGGTTTTTTGTTTTTGTTTTTTCCTATGACCACTGTTACTCAAGAAGGGAACATGTTTTCTGTTAATCTTCTTGAAACTAGATGGGAATGTCAGATTTCAGTAAAGTCGTGCTAAGGACAATGGGAGCCGGGCTGAGATAAGAATGTATCAATCAGGGGTGCCTGGGTGGCTAAGGACAATGGGAGCCGGGCTGAGATAAGAATGTATCAATCAGGGGTGCCTGGGTGGCTCAGTCCGCTGAGCATCCAACATCGGCTCAGGTCAGGATCTTGCAGTTTGTGAGTTCCAGCACCAGGCGGTGTCGGGCTCTATGCTGACAGCTCAGAGCCTGGAGCCTGCTTTGGATTCTTTGTCTCCCTCTCTCTCTGCCCCGCCCCTGCTCATGCTCTGTCTGTCCGGCTCTCTCTCTCAAAAATAAACATTCAAAAAAAAAAAAAAAGAATGCCATCAATCATTTCAATCCTATTCCTCACTTAACCGACTCACCTTTAGAGACCTTGTAGAATCAGAGGCAGTAAATAAGCTTCAAATGCACAAAAAGACTTCAGTAAAAAAAACATCCAGGCAGAAGGGGCTAAGTCCCTTTGGTATTCATGCAACACCAACACTCCCAACATGCCCTGTGGCAATGACTTCACCCTGACCTCAGATCTTCACTCCCACTCACTCAATCCACCATCAAGTCTTTCCAGCTTCAAATGTATGCCCTTGGAGCCATCTATTCTCCAATTCTACCATTACCTTAGTCCACACCACTATCACTTCTCACCTGCTGGTTTTCCTGCTTCTACCTCTTATGCCTTCTTTATAACCAATTCTCCAGACTGTGGTCATGGTGCCCTTTTTAAAATGTAGCTTAGCGGCGCCTGTGTGGCTCGGTCGGTTAAGTGTCCGACCTTGGCTCAGGTCATGATCTCACTGTCCGTGAGTTCGAGCCCCGCATCAGGCTCTGTGCTGACCGCTCAGAGCCTGGAGCCTGTTTCAGATTCTGTGTCTCCCTCTCTCTCTGCCCCTCCCCTGTTCATGCTCTGTCTCTCTCTGCCTCAAAAATAAATAAACGTTAAAAAAAAAATTTTTTTAATAAAAATAAAAAAATAAAATGTAGCTTAAAGCCATCTGGTGGTTCCAAGGCCTACATGATCTGACTCCTGTATCTCTGACCCTATGAGAGCCATTCTTCCTCCTCACTAGGTGTGTTCCCACCTGTGTTCCCAGAGGCTCCGCTGTTCTCTCTGAAACACTCAGATCTTTAGAGTTCAGCAAATATCACCACCTCAAAAAGCCTGTCTACACTGATGCAGTACCCCCGATCCTTCCCTATCACACTACCTCGTTTTAGTCTCACTCCTCCACTAACTGAAATTATTGGATGTTAATATTTCCTTGTAACTGCCTAAAGAAATAGTGGAAAAATAAATAGGAACTGATTTTTTTTTTTTTAAAGTTTATCAATGGGGTGTGAGACTTACCTATCTTTTCTATCATTTTAATTTCTGGCTATAAAAATGAATCACCTAGTCAAAAACCACATTCCTTATTTTTAAAACAAAAACTTCAATTATTTATGCATTCCTTTGTTGTCTATTTTCCCTTCCAGAATGAAAGCTCTTTGAGAACTGGGACCTTGTTTACATAGTGTTATGACGAGCCCTGGAAATGTAATCGGGGCTCATTAAATATTTGCTGAATATTCAAATGTATCTACAACAGCTAAAACCAGCACAGCCGCAAGTGGACTCTCTTCAGGTCACACAGGTGCTCCTACCACCATCTCCTTGTTGCTACTTCTTTACTCAGTGCAGGAACCAGGCCACAGCCACACCCAACTCCTCCCCAGTGCCTTTTCTCCCCATGAAGCCCCCTCCAAAGTCCTCCAAGTTCCTCTTTTATCCCCTCCCTCACATCCAACCAATCTGCTCTTGCAATTTCAACTATTAGTTACAGAAGAGCCACTCTTCAGACCTGACCTCTCTCAAGCTTCATGTCCTCGTCACCAACTGTCTGTTCTACCTTTTCATCATGCGTATCCAATCACTTCAATCCAGCTTGTTAAACCAGCCCTGCACACTTGTCCTTCAATTTCTTTCAGTGGAACTTTCTTTCTCTCAGTCACCTAAGAATATGTCAGTCACCTCGGACTTCATCCTTTCCCTTATTCTCCATGGCCAAACCAGTGATAAAATTTAAGAGATTCTCTTCCTTAGCAGGCTTCATTTCCCCACCCCTACCCCAGTTCTGGACCATTGCAATAACATCCAGACTGAAGTCTGTGTTTCCAGGGCCTGCCCTCCTGAATTCCATCCTCCAGGCAGCCTCCAGATTCACTTTGCTTGATTTTACTTCAATGGGTTACTCCCAATTCAAACATTTTCTAGGAGTCCTCATTAAGTACCACCATCCGCATCAGAATAATATGGGGTGCAGATTCCTGAATCCCATCTTCAGAGAGGATTCAGTAGGACCAGGAATCTGTGCTTTTTTTTTTTAAAGTAGGCTTCACATCCAGCCCAATACAGGGCTTGAACTCACGACCCTGAGATCAAATCCTTGAGCTGAGAGCGCAAGTCGGAGGCTTAACCAACTGAGCCACCCAGGAACCTGCATTTTTAACATTCCAGATGATTCTCACATGAGTCAGTAAATAAAATCCAGATTTCTCACCTTGGGTTTGAAAGGCTTATTTCCATTTCCTTCTACCTTGAACTGCCGTATGAACTGTGCTGGTCTTAACACTAAACTCCTGGAATAAACCTTCCAAACTTGTCTGCAGGCCTTTACTCCACTAAGCCTCTTCCTTCTGAATCCCTATATTTTATTTACCTTTTCCAGGCACAACTCAAGCCCCACTCTCTCCATAAATATCTCTTGCGTATTTATTCCTCTAACGTGATACTTTTGCAAAGGCTACTCTCAACACTGTTCTCTTTTCACCTGGATATACCTCACAAGCTCCATGATGGTCTTCATAGGGAATCCCGGTGTACCTATAACAGACAAATGCAAAGCTAATCTGGCAGAAGGGGGCAGATCACTGCCCTAGTTTGACCTCCTCCTCAGCAATGCCTCCCACGTCTCCCCCCCCAACAACCTCACCGGCACTAGGCTCCCTAGAACAAGGTTTCGAAAACCATGGACTTGGGGGTGATGGGTACATTCAATGTCACTCATACATCCACAAAGCTGTTAAAAATAGGTGAGCCTCAGGGGCGCCTGGGTGGCTCAGTCGGTTGAGCGTCCGGCTTCGGCTCAGGTCATGATCTCTCAGTCTGTGAGTTCGAGCCCCGCGTCGGGCTCTGTGCGGACAGCTCAGAGCCTGGAGCCTGCTTTGGATTCTGTGTCCCCCTCTCTCTCTGCCCCTCCCCACTCATGCTCTGTCTCTGTCTCAGAAATAAATAAACATTAAAAACATAAAAAAAAAAAAAAAAAATAGGTGAGCCTCAGTGGCTCAGTAGGTTAAGCATCCAGCTCTTGATTTTGGCTCAATTCATGATCTCACAGTTGATGTCCCCAGCCTGTCTGGGATTCTTTCTCTCCCTCCCTCTCTGCCCTTCCCCTGCACTCTCTCAAAATAAATAAACAAACATTAAAAAAAAAAAAAAGCTGTTAAAAATAAAACAAAAAAACTTGACTAAACGGATAAGAAAGGAGGATAGGGGGCGCCTGCATGGCTCAGCCGGTTAACCAACCGACTTTGGCTCAGATCATGATCTCATAGCTAGTGAGTTCCAGCCCCACGTCAGGCCCTGTGCTGACAGCTCAGAGCCTGGAGCCTGCTTTGGATTCTGTGTCTCCCTCTCTCTCCGCCCCTCCCCTGATCGCACTCTGTCTCTCTCTCTCAAAAATAAATAAAAACATTAATTAATTTAAAAAATAAAAAAGATAAAGAACTGCAAAACATTCTTAAACAAAATGACTTCAAACATCCCTTTCTCTCTGTTTACAGAGCTAGCTTAGCCCAATATCTACCCCCTCCACCCACCCACCTCACCAAACGCAGGGCTCTTGCAGTAGATCCCCAACTGCCGTCCGGGGCTGCAGCCTCTGCTCTTCTAGAGCAAGCAGTCTCAGGAAGCACACCAATCTGCTTTGTCATCTTTATCCGGCATCCACAAACTGCCCGTTTCATTCCGCCTTCCACGCTTTGAGATGTAATTTTGCCTCAAGTTTCCTCCTTAGTTGAGAGTGAATGATGAGCAACCTACGCTTGAAAATCTATGGCTGTTGTTTCAAACGATCAAGTCTCCAGGGGCCAGGTCCAGACCAACTTAGACAAGATATCTATTTCTACAGAAAGCAATTATTCATTACCCACTGATCAAATCACTCTACTATATTACAGAAGTGGGTGTGGCCCTTGGGACCTGCACTTCCCTTTTCCTCCTCCACCTAGGTTGTCTCTCACTGTCACCAGGTGGGAACTCAGGACATCAGAAATGGCTCAGAGTCTACAATTCCAAAGCTCTCTGATGAGACTGCTTTAATCGCTCAGTAGATATGGTAGAAGATAGAACTGTCGTATCTGGAACCAAGCTGAATGGGGAGGAATATAGGAATCAGACTCAATTTCTCTTATGAGATAAATCCCAAGCTACGTCCCCCTAAAAAAATGTGGAGGAGCAATGAACTTCTTGAAGGCCTCCTGAGAAAGGAAGGTCAATACCGTAGCCCTATGAGAAGGGAGGGTCAATACCACAAGTTAAGAAAGCCAGCTTTTACAGAACACAGTTCAGTAATGCAAAAGGAGTTGGCCAACCTGAGAGAAAAATCTAGCTTACAGCACCTAGAGCTGAGGGAGGTAAATCTACAAATTACTGAAAAGTGAAAACTGCTGGAGGCTTAACATAATTGGGTGACTAGCTCTCCTAAAGCCTTCGCTTTTATACCAGAAAGGAACCTCTTCCCTCCTCCTGAGGGTGGACGGTGGTCCTCTGGGGATAGTCCACAGGTTCTGCTGGTGAAACTATTTTCCTAACAAAACTAAGATGGGATTCGCCTTTTTAACTGTGCTGGCCTTCCCACTGACGGTACAAAAGCGATGGTGGGTCAACATTTGGTGCCAGAGCGAGAAGTGAGACAATGGCACGCCAAGTTAGATCCTTCACCACCACACGCTTCCTCCCCACACAGTGAAAGAATGCCAGCTTTACCCAAGAATGTCCTTGATGGCAGAGTAAAAATTCTATTAAAGCTCAATTCTGGAGGGCATCTTTTTAATATTCTGTGTGACAAAACAAGAAGCACATATAAAACACCTATGTGGCATACAGAAGGTGATGGCTACCTCTAAGGAAAGCACTGTGCGTATGAATTGCAAAATTTTTCTGTGGAACATCATGCTCACTTGGAAGAATAAATGACACAAAAGCGATGGGTTATTCAGACTTTGGCATTTGGCAAACATTTTCTAGAAAATAAAACAAAGTGAGACTGGCAACCCAAGAAAAAAACAACTGACAGTATTTGTTGCCAATGATAAAATTTGAGCTTCCAAGAGAAAATTAGAATTTTGGCAAAACTGTATCTGCCGCCATGAACTTGACAGCTTCCCAACACTTAACCCTTTTTCTGATGAGAGTGTGGTGATATGATTTTTCTGACACCGTTAATAAAATGTGTCAACATTTGGAAGAGCCACGTAACTCAGTGAAACCAGTATTTTCCAGATGCCTATCACACAATGCTACAGAATCCTCTCTGGGTAAAAGACGCAGTCAAAATGAGAGGCAGACCAATGGATTTTAATGTAACAAAGTATGAAAAGTTCACTGATATCATTTCAGATACCACACTGTAATAACTTTCATAAAACCATCCCTTGTTAACTTGTGTGTAATACCAAAGAAGAATATCCACAATTATCTGAAAAGGCTATTAAAAATACTCTTCCTTTTCCAACTAAATGTCCATGTGAGGCTGGATTTTCTTGATAATTCAACCAAAACAACAAATATGACTGAATACAGAAAGAGATATGAAAATCCAGCTGTCTTCTATTAAGCCAGACATTAAAGAGATTTGAAAAAATGTCACTCTTCTAATCTTTTTGAAACAATATCATTTTTCATTTTAAAAATTCTACATTAACTTGTAATGGCTTTATTTCTAAATGAATTAATATATATTTCAATTTCTAGTACGGTAACTATCAAGATTATGTATCCCAATTAAAAAATATATTGAAGATCCCAAAGAGCTTTTGAAGTGTATAAAGAAGTCCTAAGAGTAGTAAGTCTGAGCACTCTGGTCTAGAATACCACTGTTTGTCCAGAATACTCCTGAGGGCTCCCAAGGACAAAGTTCTTTGTGGCACCCAGGTGGCTCAGTCGGTTAAGCATTCATTTCAGCTGAGGTCATGAACTCAGGGCTGTGAATTTAAGCCCCACATCAGGCTCTGGGCTGACAGCTCAGAGCCCGGAGCCTGCTTTGGATTCTGTCTCCCTCTTCTTCCCCTCCCCTGCTTGTGCTCTGTCTCTCTCAAAAATACATAAATAAACATTTAAAAAATAAAGTTTAATTCTAAAATTTTTCATCACAAGTTTAAACAAGTTTATTCTTCTGTTAAAAGGAGACAGAGGGGCACCTGGGTGGCTCAGTAGGTTAGCTTTTCAATTCTTGGCATAGCCTCGGGTCATGACCTCACAGTTCATGGAATAGAGCTGGGTGCGTCGGGCTCTGCGCTGAGAGTAAGAAGACTGCTTGGGATTCTCTCTCTCTCAAAATAAATAAATAAACTTAAAAAAAAAAAAGGAGGTAGAAACTACTAAACATTTTATAAAAAGAACTAAGTTAACCGTAATTGGAATAAGCATTTCATGATTTAATAAAATAATTTTTAGCTATCTTATTGAATAACACACACCTAAATTAAAAGAAATCTCTTTAAAAGCTTTTCATGCAAGTTTGATCCTATAGCTTGAAAAACCCGTGGTCCCAAAAAACATTCTAATCACATTTAACTGTGGGGTTCTTCTGAATTCAGAATATCACAGACTTCACCCTAACACCAATCTGTATTAGGGGGAGACGAAGCCTTCTGGGTTTTCAAAGTAATTTAATCACCAAAGGAGGCCTTCCTGAAATCAGTATTTCCAAATGCTTTGTTTGGCAACCCGAGGTTTTTACACTTGGGATAATACAGGGAAGTGTGAAGGATATAACATCCCTCCCCAGGCCCCTCTCCACCTGCCTTTTCTTGTAAAGTCAGTTTCAGAAGAGTTCATTTGAAAGCTGAGGATCTGGAAATGGATCCTTCTAAAGCTATATACGCAGGTGTATCCCTTGGAAGTCTTGGGCCCCAATTACCCTGCTTGAAAAACCACTGCTCTTGAGGATACTGTTCTCTTTAACAAAACATCCAAGGCCCTTTGTGATCTAACCCCTATTAATTTTCCTTTTCCTATTTGTCACTGGATAGCTACCTCTAAATGCACCTCAGGCCTGTCAAACTGCTTCCGGTTCTCTTTTTAGGCCTTGCTGTATTTTCTTTAAAGTTATTTTGTATCTGGAATGGGTTCTCACTTCTTTATTCCCAGAAAACACTTGATAACTTTTCAAGGTTCCATTCCACCAATCAATAAGCAGCTGGTTGCCTTCTGGGCACCAAGGGGGTGGGTTTTATGCAAACAGTGGCTCAATATTTACTGCAAGAAATGAAGGACGGAGGGAACACTGTCCCAAAGGGTCCCCCAGCTATTTGTTGATCGGCTAAACCAACAGATGATGAAGTTGAGGAAGATGTGATCTGGAGTATCTGCAGGAGCAAGGATTACTCAATAAAGGAGGAAGGATTCAAACATTTCCAACATCCAGAAAGAGAATGTGAAGACCAGGGAATGGGGATGGTATAATTTTCCGAGCAAGGCTGGGTTAAATATCCAACGTTCTATCGGAGCACACACCACACAGTATGGCAAATGCTAGTTTACTTGATGAAAATCTCTAGGCTACAAGCTCCGCGAAGACATGCCTGCCTTGTTCATCACTACACCTCCCCTGAGCCTTCCACAGTCCCTGGCTCATTAAATATTTGTCGATATTTGTAAAACACTGTTGAATGAATGATGAAATAAAGGGATGGACAAATGAAGAGTTAACGTTTACAGGATCTCAAACCCTATCTGAAACTCTACAGTTTGGGAATAGTATCTCTCTACACCTACTGAAGATGGGGAACTAAAAAAGTGGATATCCGTGTTCACTTCACCTATGAAGCCTGAGAGGTAGCTTGGGCTCACACACAGGCGAGGAGAATTTAAACCGCAGCGCGGCGGGAAAGAGGAGGCAGGGAGGCCCAGGGTGAGGGGATGCTGCAGGGTCCGGGCGCCCAGAGGCGGGGCTGACTAAGTTCACGGGGCGTGGCGGAGGGGGAGAAGGGTCCCCAGGACGCGCGAAGACCCGGCCCGGTGGAAGGCCGCAGCCCCCTCGCCTACCCGGAGATGGAGAGCTGGCGGGCAGGAAGCGGGGCTGGGGCGGGAGCCGCCGGAGGGCTTGGGGACCCGCGCGAAAGAACCGGGGCAGAGGGAGGGGCAAGAGAGTCGGGCCGGCGGCGGGTCGTTCCCCCGGCTTCACCGCCACACTCACCTAGCGGACCGAGCTTCGCCCCGGCTCGGCGCCGGCTCCGCGCTGCTTCCTCCCTCGGCCTGCTGGGGCGAGCGGGCGGCCTCAGACGCCCCTAGCAACCACACACCACCACGCGACCCGCGCTCCCAGCCGCCGGCGCCGCGGCCGCCTGCCACGCACTGCGCGCGCCCCCAGCGGACGGACAGAGGGCCTGGAAGGGGCTATCTCGGCAGGGAGGGAGGAGGGCTGGCGCGCGGAATCTCGGGGGTTGTGGGAACTGGGAAGGCCGGCCGTCACCAGCCGCGCGCAAGCGCAGTCGCTTCAGTGCGCGTGAGACCCGGAGAGCAGAATTCTGGGAGTTGTAGTCCCGAGATTGAGTCCCTGAAAGACTATATTCTGGGATTCCAGGATTCTCTCCTTTTCTGGGCCCTGATTCCACCTCACCTCTATGGACTCACTTGGGCCGTGCCTTAATTCGCTCCTCTAAAATCAAGGAATTAAGGCTTTATTGAAGAATTTTCTTATTTCTCAGCAAAAGCCTTTTGAGTTTGACTCCAGTAAAAGACACGTGGCCACATCCCTTGTTTCCCTCCAACCCACTTTCCCCTAACTCCAGTCCACTCGGAGTACTATTACAACCTCCTGCTTTATGAGCTTCAGATATGAACTTTAGGAAACACTGACTCCAATTCATTATCTCCTTAGGCAAGGCAGACGGTGCCCTAGATGTCCTCAGTCCCAGATGACCCTAGACTTAATGGATCTGAAAATCGAAAGAGAGCTGGAGGGTGAAAAGATCTTTTCTAAACAGTAGGCTACAGAAATAAAGGGAACAATAAAAGGTGAGACTAACCTAATGAAAACAATCTGGACCAGAGCAAGGATGCGTAGTAAATCATTGATTTCAGCCACAGTATGACGGATGCTAAAACCATTAGAGGATTGATTGGGGGATCCCCTATAGATTTTAACCAATCTTAGATCGTGTATTGTGGGACAGCTATAATTATGTTTCCTAATGTGATGCAATTTAAACTACACAATATTTAGGAAGTAGTGAATTTTTGTCAAAAAATTGTTGAATCTGGGGTGCCTGGGTGGCTCAGTCGGTTGAGCATCAGACTCTTAATTTTGGCTCAGGTCATGATCTCATGTGTCATGAGATCAAGCCCAAGTCAGCATGGAGCCCACTTGGGATTCTCTTTCTCTGCCCCTCCCCTGCTCATGCTCTCTCTCTCTCAAAATAAATAAACATTTTTTTAAAAAGTTGAATCTGAATCTAATCAAGCTTTTGTCTCCCAACTTCCAGTAAAGAGAAATAATGACACTGCAAGAAAGCAATCCGACAAATCCAGAAGGTGGGCCAATGTACAGACAAATGACCTCATTTCTTCAACGATTTCAGAGTATTAAAAAAAGGTGTTCTAGATTGTAGGAGACTTAAGAGACATTATCAAATGCAATGAGTGGACCTTGTTTGGATCCTGAGTCAAACAAACCAACTGTGAAAGATATTTTTGAGACCGTGGAGAAATCTGAATATGGGCTGGGGACATTAAGAACAAAGACAGATGTTAGGAAACCATTATTGGGGTGCCTGGGTGGCTCTGTTGGTTAAGTGTCCTGCTTCAGATTCTGTGTGTGTCTCTCTCTCTGCCCCTCCCTGGCTTGTGCTTTCTCTCACTCTCTCTCTAAATAAACGTTAAAAAAAATTTTTTAATGGAATGGGTAGAACCAGTGTGGCAAAATGTTTATAATAGCTGAATCTGTGAGATCAGAGTTTGGGAGCTTATTATGCTATTCTATTTTTATGTTTGAAAACGTTAACTTCCCTCTCCCACCAAAAGAGTTAAAGCAGACATGCACTCATACATACGCAAAATGAAACATGGGCACAAACGCTCAAACCTTCCAGACATTCTGTGAATTCCAGACACTTCTCACAGCACTCACTTCTAATCCTCTCAGCACTTTGTGCAATGATATAAAATGGTGTAAGATTGTTTATAGATTTTTAATCCCCTAGATTGTATGCTCACAAGGATGGAAATATGTTTTCTTATTATGCTTCCTCATAAAATGATTAACTATTGCTTTATGTGATAACCTAAAAAGTCTGTATATTTAATTTCTCTACATCGAGTGTTTTATATGCCAGACAAGCATGATATCTCTAGCTAGTATTTAATGAATTATTTGGGGCGGGGGGGAGGAATAATTCTTTCCTAAAGAATACTTCTTTCCTGGGCGCCTGGGTGGCTCAGTCGGTTAAGCGTCCGACTTCAGTTTAGGTCATGATCTCACGGTTTGTGAGTTTGAGCTCTGTGTTGGGCTCTGTGCTAACAACTCAGAGCCTGGAACCTGCTTTGGATTCTGTGTCTCCCTCTTTCTCTGACCCTTCTCTGCTAGCACTCTGTGTGTGTCTCTCTCTCTCAAAAATAAATAAACATTAAAAAAATAAAAAGAATAATTCTTTCCTAAGGTAATTCTTCCTAGTTTATCTTTTGGGGGGGGGGGAATCTAGATTTTAAAACACAATACTTATTTGTCTAAATCCAGACAAATCTTAGTGAAGTACTGTGGCTTTGTGGGTTTCTGTTTTTGTTTTTTAATTTTTTTTTCTTTTTTTTTTTTTTTTTGGAGAGCTCAAGTTGGGGAGAGGGGCAGAAGGAGAGAGAATCTCTCCCGCTCAGCACGGAGCCTGACAAGGGGCTCCATCCCATGACCCTGGGATCATGACCTAAGCTGAAATCAGGTGCCCCAGCTGTGGCTTTGTTAAAAACAAAAACAGAAGTTCTGATCTGTTACAGATAAACACCAAGGTAATATGGGTTACATTATATATTTCCCAAGATGTGTTTTAAAATACTTGAATAGAAAAAGAATAGATATGGTAGCTGTTGGAACAGTAATGGAATTCACTGAACTAATGTCTCTAATTTTGTGTGTTTAAAAATTTCCAACTAATAGACTTAATATGTTCAAAACTGAACTTGAATTCTCCCACCTACCACCACTCCACTAATAGCCTCCCCCATTTGAGTTAATGGCAATTCCGTTCTTCCAATTGCTTAGGCCAAAAACCTTGGAGTCATATCCTTGTCTGCTTTCCTTCGTTCACACCCTCACATCCAATCAGGTAAGAAATGTTATTTGCTTCATGTGCAAAATATATTCAGAATCTGACTACTTTTCACCATTCCATTAGTACCACCACAGCCTCCTAAGCCCTCACCCTGCTTCCCAGCCTCCCCCACTCCTCACAGTCCATGCACAACACCAGAATGGAGAGTAATCTTTCAGAACATAAGTAGATTACATCACTTCTCTGTCAAAACTCTCCAATACATCCCTACTTTACTCGAAGTACAAGGTCTACTACAGGCTTACATCTGGTCCTCACTACCTTCCTGTCCTCATTTCCTACTATTCTCCCCCTTCTTCACTTCTGCCATCCAAACTGGCCTCACCATAGCTCCTCAAGCTCACCAGGCAAGCTTCCATCTCTGGACCTTTGAAGTGATTATTCTCTCTGCCTCACTTTGCCCTCAGATAGCTACACTGCTCATTTCCCTCATCTCCATCAAGTCTTTGCTCAAAGGTCATCCCAGTGAGGCCTACCTTAACCATCCAACTCAGCACTCCTCGTCCTCTTTCTCCGCTTCATTGTTCTCCAGAGCTTTATCACCTCTCTACATCCTGTGCAGAATTCACTTATTTTGGTAAGTTCATTGACTCCGCGGCTAGAATGGAAACTCTACGACAAACAAGCACCGCTTTATCTCCAGTGCCTACAACAGTACCTCGCACAGAGAAAGAACTCAATGTTGAACTGAACTGCCATAATCTGGACAGGAGGAAATTCCAGTGGTCTCTAGAAAAAAATGTTATTTTTGCTAAAATATAAACACAGACAATGAAGATGAATGCTAAATAAAATTCCTTATAAAACTAAGGCACTTTATTCATCTTTCATTTAAAAAACAATTGGAATTTAAGGAAGGACAAAAAGTAATACCCCCGTTTTATGGATAGAGAAACCAAGGAAGGCTCTGGGAAGCTTGTCGCAAGCCATCCGGTGAGTCAGGGTTGAAATTTTGTAGTATGTTTCCAGCTGGATCTCAACTCTAACGGGTCTGCCAAACATCTGTTTCTGGTGAAATGCACGATGTCCTAAACAGCTGCCCTTCTCAAGCAATTGGGCTTCCCTATACATTGAAACTCCATCAAACATCAAAACTCATCACTAAGCCTGAGATCACAAAGCAATCCAATGTATAGCTCTGTTTAATCCTATCTCTCCTATTTCAGCTCCACTGGTCTTGGCTTGGAAGTAGGTGACCACATGTAGCTCAGCTGAGATGCAGGAAGCTGGAAGGCAGGAACAGATATAAATAAATAAGGTCCCAAACCATGGTCTTGTGTGAACAGGACACAAGAGCTGCAGCACCAACCAGCAGCCAAGAGAGGAGCTGACCCCCCACCCAAGCTCTTACCCTGGCATCTCCAAGTAAGGTGAGGTATACCTTTTACTACAGGAGTTTACATAGAAAAGATGGGTGGATGGGAGGAAGGAAGGAAGGAAGGAAGGAAGGAAGGAAGGGGAGAAAAGAAAGAAAGGAAAAACAAGAAAGAAAGAAAGAAAGAAAGAAAGAAAGAAAGAAAGAAAGAAAGGGAAAGAAAAAGAAAGAAAGAAAGGAGAAAGTTAAAGAAATAAAGGAAAGGAGAGGGGAGGGGAGAGAGGGGAAAGGAAAAAGAAAAAAGAAAAGACTCTCTACCATAACCCATGGATGGGAATGTGGGCTATGGGTCAGGAAACCATCCACAGCAGCATTTATCCCCATAGCCTAGAGCTGAGATGGGCTCAGTCTTCATCACTGTCCTAGGGCCAGTGCACAAAAGCAAGAACCTGTTGGGAGGATTATACAAGCTCTAGAAAGGAAGTGGCCTCTCAGGTAGAAGGTACCTCCCTGAGGTCTGGGAGGTATGCTCCTGGGGGTAAAGGCACATTACTGGAGAAAGACCCCTGCATGTAGAAAAGGAAGGAATCTTCTCTGGCACCAACAGCAATGAAGTTTACTGATTGAAATCATCCTGAATCTGGGGAAAGGAGGGAGCTTTATACATAAATCTCTTCTAGTTTCTCGTTCTTAAATTATTTGACTTGTAGCTTATCTCTTTTTTTAGTCTCTTTTTAGTTCTTGGTTGAGTTGGTGGCTTGAATAGTAGAAAAAGGTTGGCAATAGAGGGGTAACGAAAGTGGGTGGATGGACCGTAGGAATCTGAGATCACGTGCTGTGGGTTGGCCTCAGGAGGTGAATGAGTTTCCTGCAGTGTTTGGCAGAGGCAGGCCTGGGGCTGCTATGCGGCAGTAGCTGATTCCCCAGAGAGAGCATGGCTAATCGCTCACTGGCCCCCAGGGACACCAGCACCTGTGAGACAGAGAGCAGATGACAGAATAGGACATGCAGAGGACTCTCATTTGGCCCAGCAATTCCCACTCTAGTAAAGAAAGAAAAAGACAATGGGCCCCTGGGGAATCAATATAGATTCTGCGGGGAAAGAGAAACTTTGGAGAGAGGGCTCATCGAGACCGGAGGTCTGCTGCCATTCTCTTCGGTTACACACCATGAAACTGAGGCACCGCGGGATCCATGCATTTGTCCCAGGAAGGGGTCATAAATGCAGCAGTGACAGTAAGTCAAAAAGTGTGATTCCTAGTCATGAATCTTGACCAATGGGTCTTAACCTCAGTACCACCAAGAGTCTCTTATATTATTTCCCCATATGGATTGCCAGAAAATCCCATAATTTACATCATCACCATCCCGTCAAAATTTCTGTTCTGCATGAACCAGCCAAGGTTCCCACACTGCTTTATTATAATTTGGAGGTTTAGCCTTATCATAGGTAGATGTGTGATTCCCATTAGGCTACTTATGTCACAAGCAGAAAAAGCAGAATAAAGCAGTGGTTAAGGTATGGGCTCAGGCCTCAGACCCTTGAGCTCAGAAGTCCAGTTCCCCAAACTAAGCTTTGTAACTTGGGCATGTTATTAAATCCTTAGTGCCTCAGTTTCCTCACCTGCAAAATGAGGAATATAATAGCTTAAACCAGGTAATAAAGGTAAAATGCTTAGCATGGCGCTTTTCACGTGGTAAGTGCTAAAAAAAAAAAGAAAAAAGATAGCCCCTTCCCAGCCCCCAGAATGAAATCCCTCTAGACCTCAACATCACCTCATCTGGCCTCACCTCCTTCCCACATAGCCTCAAGAACAGAGAACCCCTGGGCTTGGAGATCCTGGGAATTTGCCACTCATCGGAGCCCTCTCCCACATTCCTTCCCTTCTCCGGGGTGGGAGATGGTAGATGGCACACCCATCTCCAAGACACCGCCCATGGGTTTCCCAGCATCCCAATTCCTCAAAGGCTGTCTCAGAAAAATGTCGTGAAATACAACCCCATCGTCATGGTCCGGAAGTCCCCAGGGGTGTACCTGATGGATGCAGGGCTCCTGTCGGAGGCTCCGGAGGGCAATGAGGGCGGCCTCCTTCACGTTTAGCTGGGGGTCTCCACAAGCCATCTCTAGGAGCCGCTGGGGTACTTGGCACTGTAACAGCTCCTCCCCCAACCCCTCAGGGCCCAAGTTGCCCAGAGCTGACGCGGCATTGCGCCGGATACCAGCCTGAGGATCTCCAAGTAGCTGGGTCACACTGGGTATCGCGGCTGCCAAGGCAGGTCCCAGGGGACCAGCTTGGTAGGCTGCGTTGCCCACAGCAAAGCTGGCACCGCGCCGCACGGCAGGGTCCTTGTCCCTAAGCCCCAGCAGCAGAAGGTTGAGCAGCCCAGCCTGGCTCTGCAGTGCCCCACGCACAGCCATGCTGTATTGCAGCAGGTGGCCCAGGAGCCCGTAAGTGCGGGCCCGCACAGAATTCTCTGGGTGGCCCAGGAGGCTGCGCAGGGGCCGATAGGATTCATCAGAGCCAGCCAGGAGTTCTTGGATGAAGGACAAGTGGCTGGGGGACAGTACTCGGGCTGTGTGGGCCAGCAAGGAGAGAATGTCAGAGGTCAGCAGCGGCTGGTCACCCAAGAGGGCAAGTGAGAGGAAGGAGATGATGGTTCTAGGGGAGGCAGCCACTGTGTTCACAAACTGGTTGAGAGAGGTGGAATCCGTGAGGGCCAGGTGTGTGAGGAGGCTGACAGGCAACTCAACTTGCGTCAACGGAAGATGGTGGCAGCAGACCTTGGAGAAGGGATAGAGGAGCAGGCAAAGTGGTCAGGGAGAGGAAGAATTCACCGCAGCGAGGTAGCTAGAAGGGGCCCAAGCTCTGGCCAAGAGAAAAGCCAAGCTATGCTGAGAAATACCACAGAGAGCTGGAAGACCTGACCCAAGCCCTCCACGTGAGACTGTGGAGCCCAAGAGAACAGGTGCAGGATCATTCCTTGCTCTGCAAGGACTCAGGCTCTCTGCCTTCAAAAACCCACTGCTGAATGCCAAGGATTGCACAGAAGTGACTCCTGGCTGAGGAGCTGAGTCTCCCTGCCCAGACTGGGATGTCCTCCCCACAGAGCTTCAACAGATCCAGATGAGGGACAGATGGAGACGGGAGGCGCCAGCCCCAGCTCTAACTAGTGCTTCTGCTCAGGCCTGAATGCTTTCTCCACTCCAACGCTTACATCAAGCCAGATGCTCCACTCTTCCAGGAGCTCAGGGGAGCCCTGGAGCTGTTGGGAAGTGAATTACAATACACGAGGTCGGCCATCTTCCTCCTCCACCTTCACGCCTGGTGGCTTTCCCAAATACCTGCAGCAGGCGGGCTGTGACTTCTGAGTCCACGAAGTCAGCTAACACACCTCCAAGGAGGTCGGCATCCACATCCAGGGCGAAGGGGAAGCAGAGGAGCTGGCAGACAGAGAGCACCACGACGGGCAGAAACCCAGACCCATGAGGCCTAAGGAGGGCAGCGTGGAAGGATTTACTCGGTTTTACTCACCCACCCTTTATTATTCTCTGCCCCCTTCTCAAATCCCCAAGTCCAGCGCCCCTTCTCCAACCTCACCAGTCCTATTTCTGGCCTCATAGCTCAAGCTGTCAGCTACGGCTCTCCTGCCCACCCCTCCCCACCGCCACACTGCAGACTGTCTGCACGGTCTGGTCTCCCTCGTCTAGCTCGAACTCACGCCCGGCCCAGCTGACGCAGGAAGCTGGGGGAAAGCAGGTGCTTCAGGGTGGTCATGAGGATACTTCCACGTTGAGACAGGTGGCTCAGGCATAACTGGGGCTCCTGGGTGAAGGTGGCCACGGCCAGGCTCAGCAGGGCTGCCATGCCTGGAAACACCGAGAATGGAGACCCAGTGGTGCAGGAAGGGCCTCAGATGCTCCAGCTTCTCCAGGGCCCCCACCTATTTAGTCCCCTTCCCATCCAGCACAGTCTGTGCCATCCTCTCCCCAGGGGGCAGTGGCTGCAATCTCTGTGGGCTAACCCAGTTCTAGGCTGCCTCCTCTTGAAAAGGATCAAAGGAGGCCATGCTTATGGAAAGATACCTTGGGGTGAGATCAGTGTCCAGTCTGGCTCTGGGCTTTGTGATGGCTGTGATTCCTGTGGAGACACCTCCTCGGGGAGCCTTAGAGCCATGGAGAAGCGGTGCCATAGAATGGTCCACATTTCTGAGCTAGCCACGTCCCTTATCGGGCTACCCTTCCCTGGCTGGAGATGAAATTGAAGGAGGGTGGGTAGGGAAGTCAAAGTCAGGTATCAAAATGCCTTTTTCTTTTCTTTTCTTTTCTTTTCTTTTCTTTTCTTTTCTTTTCTTTTCTTTTCTTTTCTTTTTTTTCACTCTTATCCCTGACCTCTGAGGAAAGGGAGTCCCAGAAATAATTCCTCTGTTTTCCCAACAATGTGGGATTTCCCTGTTGTCTTAGTTGCCTTTCTTATCACATCTTAACCCACGCAAGTGTCTGCTAGAAACCAGGGAATTACAGCTCTCCTCCCCACTGAATCCTGGGATGCAGCTGGGATTCCCCAGAAAGGGTCCACGATGAGGGCAGGGGGGGCCCTTTTGAAGGTAATCACGGCCACCATATTTGACAGAAGAGGCAAGTGTGGGTTGCTTCTTCATTCCTATCATCTAGCGGTTCATCAAAATGCCTAGCTTGTCTCTCCTGCCTTTCCAGCCAACCTAGGATGCACCTGTACCTGAGTGAGAAGCTGCAGCAGCAGGATGAGGAGGCCGTCATAGAATCCACAGCCACCTGGTGGAGTCAGCCGGACCTGACAGAGAGAGGCAGGAAGAATGCAGATCCCCAAGAGAGATGAAGGGGCCTCACAAACCCATGCCTGCAACTCCTGGTCAGGCAGAAAGAGCTTGTCCTCTGCCTGGTGTAGTGGGGAAAGCTCTCCTGGACTTACACAAGTCCTGGTTCCTGACTATTCATTCAATGACTACCTCTGTTCTAAAGACACATCATCTGGTAGGGTCGGAAGACACTTGCCACACAAGAGGCTGGGGTTGGGGTGGGAGTGGAGACACAGTTGAGAGTGCCTAACTCTGCCTTCTGGAGGTAGAACACCGATGAATTAAAAGTTCAAAAAGCAGTCAAGAGAAGGAGGTGGCAGGAAGGGACAGCATTCCTTGTAGCATAAATAAAGGCAGGTCATGAAAAATGATAGTGAATTTTGGAAGTGGTAACTCCTGGTATAGCAGGATTATAGAGCCCAGAGGTAACAGATGAGCTTTGAGAAGAAGGTAAAGGAGTCTGGACTTTATCCCGGAAGCAATCGGAAGCCACTGAACTCCACAAGCTCCACGTGGGCAAGATTTTCGTCTCTGTTATTCACTGCTGTAGTCTCAGAACCCAGAATAGTGTTCGGTACTCAATAGATACTTCTGTGCTAAATACTTGAACAAATGACTAGACTTTTAAGAAAGCTCACCCTGGTGGCAGTGAAGAGAATAGACTGGAGAGGAGAGAGCCTAGAATAGAGATCCTTCAGCGGGCAAGCGCCACAGTGCAAGATAGATGGTGTGCACACAAACTAAAGCAGGGTAGTGATGGTGCCAGGTAAAAAAAGATCTGAGACAACAGGAAGGCGGAACACATGGGACCTGGGGGAACCATCTAGATGGGGGGAATAATGGAGCAGAGAACACAGTCTATGATGACTCCCAGATTTCTGACTGGGGCTCCTGGATGAATGTGAGTGTCATCACTACTGGTACCACCTCTCTGAAGTTCAACTTTATCTAGAAAAAGCAGGTGAGTCTCATTACATTTCATGCATCTCTCTTTCAAGTGTGTTGTAAGATAAGATGTGAGGTGCTTTCCAAATTATAAAGAATTCTGCATCTATAAGGATGATGATCATTTGAATACTAAGTCTATCCTTATTACAAAATGAAAGAAATAGGGGTTCCAAAGTACCTAAAAAGGAGAGGCGGGGGGGGGGGGGGCGGGGGGAAGGCCCGGAAAAGGAGAAAGCAGAAAGGAGGCTACACAATGGACTGGATTCCTCAAGAGTTCTCAGGATGCCAGCCACCTTTTCCATTTCAGTTAAGGAGAAGGAGGGGGGACAGGGAATCCAAACTGTAGTCAGAGGGGAAGAGATTAAGCTTTTGAAATGACCCTAACAACAGGAGCAGGAGCTTCTGCGGGAGGAGACTAAAGTAGGCAGGAAGATCTCATCCTCCAGTAGGTAACTCGGATCCCCCTCCCTCTGTCCCTCTTTGGAAGTGTCAGCCCAGTCTGGGCTCAGAGAAGCTGTCATCTGGGGGCAGACAGGGAGGAAAGGAATGACTGCTTAGTTTGCCCCAGCCAAGCTGGCACTTCAGTCTTGCCCCCAAGTGGAGTCCTGGGTCTGACTCAGTGAAAATGTTGTCTGTGCCCTCTCCGGTATACCTCACCTCTGCAGGGGCAGACAGAGCGTGTGAGGCTGCGGCAATCCACTCCACAGGCTGGAGGTCAAAGGTTACCCCTTGCTGACCAAGTTGACCCAACAGGCAGGCTGCTGCACTCTGGGGAATTAGAGGAAGAGAAGGAATGTCTGAATCTGCACAGTAGTCACGACAGGCAGAGAAGATTTATGTCTCTGGCCCAGAAGAATGCCTCATAACCACCTCTTGATGAGAGTGATGCCCGTGCACCCCGCAGGCCTGGGTGGCAGGGTGAAAAGGGGAAGAAGGGGAAAACTGAAAACTCACCACGAGAGAGACAACGTGTGAATGGGTAAAGAGAGTAGCAATCTCATTGCCTAGCTTCTCCATTCTGGAAAAAGAAGATTCATCAAAGGATGCACCAAATGAAAGGAGGCTAGGGAGTGGCCTCCCTCCCTGCTGGATGGCACTCTCTACACGGCTGCATGACCTTGCCCCAAGGCACAAAGTTGGTAGGAATCTAGGTCTGTTCTGTTCTGTGTAGAGAACATCCCCATCCCTTCTATCCCCATCCCTTCTGAGGATAGGCTGTAAGGTGCCATTCCCCATATTCTACGTCAGGGTGAGCTATCGGGAGGGAAGATTCCAGTGGAGAGACCCTACTTCAGGCTTACCCAGAAGGCAGATCTTGCAGCCGAAGGACAAGAAGGGAGAGGAGGTAGAGTGCCACCTCAGTAGACTCTTCCCAATCTACTACCTTTACCTACAAAGGAAACCAAAGATATCAGAGCAACTTCTGATTGAGACAGTAGGGCCACTACGATATACCTGCCTGTGTTCCTGGCCTACCTTGCTCTGGACCAGCATCAACAGTGACTCCAAGGCCAGGGGCTCTTGCCCTAGCAGATGGCACAGGCGCTCACTGACATGGCAGCATGAGTAGAGAACCTAAAGGAGTGGGAAGCAGTCTGTCAGTGAAGCCGAGCAGCCCCTGGGTTCCTGGATCAGAAGGCTCAGCTGAGAAGCAGGCTAGCCTCTCCGCAGATCTAGTGTCCACACCGGGGCAATTCGAGAAGTTCAGGCCAACTTCCGCCTCTTCTTGCTATAAGACGGTGAGATAGGGCTACTGCTCTATTCTAGAGAGGACTGGCTAACAGTGGGGCCATCTCAGGTTGAACAGACTGAAAAGCAGAAAGGGACCCTCTGGGGTCTCTTGTCTCTCTCAGTGTCTTTCTCTCTTGGTCTTGGGGGTTAAAAAGAAATCTGAAGTCCCAAGAGTTCTGGACAGGCAGTACCTTGAGAAGGTGTAGGCACAGGATGGGATGCCGCAAACCAGAGATAATGGACGGTCTCAGTTGGTTGTTGTCCTCGGTGAGCTGATTCGCCAAATGCTGAGAGATCTGTAGGGACATACTTGAAGCCTCAACCCCATTCCCATATTCCAATCCTGTTCCTCTCATGTCTCCAACTACTCAGGGTTCTCAACCCCTTGCTAGCCACTCTTCCTCAGGTTCACCAGGAACCTCAGATCCCATTCTATTCCCAGTCTTCATGGCCAAAGAAGAACTAAAAGTCAGGGCCTAGTTTAGCCCTAGTAGAGACAGGTATAGAGGAAAGTGTTGCTGGCCAAAAGGGAGCAGGAAATCTAAATCCTGAGCCCTTGAGGCAGCATCACAGGTGGCTTTGGGTCAGCTACCCTACCACATGGGCAGTTTGTCAATGAGCTCTCTAGCCAGCTGGCCAAGGGTTCTGGGATTTTGGCGACATCGTGTTCAACAAGTGGCCAGATTACCAGACCCAGGTGGAAGCATCTGTTTCTGGAAGTACAGAGTAAGGGGAAGCAAAAATGCTTGTTTTTCTGCCTTTCTGAGAAGCTGAGGCCAGCCTCATCTCCAGCAACATGGATGAGAGGAAATCAGAAACTGCAGCTCAGACCTGCTCCTTGGCTTCCCAGCAGCTGGGCAGCCCCACAGGAGCAGTGCATATGGCTGCCAGTGCAGAGGACATGGCTCCAGGCAGGTCCTCGCTCTGCTCCCGTAGTGGCTGGCTCACTTGGGGGGCTCCTATGGAGAAAAGCAAAGAACGCAGGGTGGGGTCTGATTGTTTGTCTCGGATCCCCATTCATTCTTTCAGTGCACAGTTAGTTGCTGAGCCCTCACTAAATGCCAGGCACTCTTCGAGGCAATGGCAGCCGGGAGGGCATAGCCGGAGTTACTCAGAAGGCAAGAGAACCTCCACTCCCTACTCTGGTTACCTGGGGGGGTGTGGAAAGGGAGCTGGGGAACTGTCAGGCCATGAAGGAGCCCATCCAGCACAGCCCGCTGGGTAGTCAGCAGGCTGGAGTAAAAGGCTTTGGAGATGGTCCGGCTGTTCCCATCCATGGCTTCACACAGAACAGTAAAGCACTAAGGGAGACAAGGGCGGCATTAACATTAGGGCAGCAGAAAACTGACTGGGTTTAGGGTAAGGAGCAAGAATCCCCCCCAGAAAACCTGAGAATAAAGGAGAAAACCCAGGGGGACCAGTTGTGGCATTCTAAGTATTCCTCACACAGAAAATGCATTATAATTAATTGCCTTCACATTTCAAGGATGGCAATTTTAGGTTATCAATCCTATTCTCTGATCAGCTGCTTCCCAGATGATGTTTCTCAAAGTGTTATCTGTAGTCCATGAGTATGAGAATTCCTGGGGATTCCTGGGTCCCTTCCAACCCAGTCTTACTGATTCAGAATTTCAGGAGGTGGGATGTTTATTCCAAACTTCCTATGCACTCACTGCACAGTGACATATGACAAATGCTGGCCAATAACGTGAGTCACTGATGGCCAAAGTTTAGGTTAGACGTTGAAAGCTTCCTGACTTGAAAGGATGAGGGAGATTAAAATAGGCTCTCAGACTAGAAGAGTTCGAATGGACTGCTCACTGGAGGCAGAAATGCAGCCCAGATCTGTGTTCCCAATTGCCAGTCTGAACAATGGCTAGGCAACTGTTTATTTCCTTGCTCATGTTCCTCCCTAAGTGTCTCCTTGGAGATCAGTCAGAACTCCGCTATCTTCTCATTCAATCTTCTATTCTCCTGTCCCTCATTTCCAGAGTCCAGGGGCGAGAACCCACTAGCTTGCTAGTCGTAGGGCAAATACATTTGGGAAATACTAGTCCATCTGCAAGTCTCTTCAAAAAGAAATACTTCAAAAAAAAAAAAAAAAAAAAAAGAAATACTTCTAGGGGCGCCTGGGTGGCTCAGTCAGTTAAGCATCTGACTTTGGCTCAGGTCATGATCTCACGGTCCGTGGGTTCAAGCCCCTCATTGAGCTCTGTGCTGACAGCTCAGAGCTTGGAGCCTGCTTGAGATTCTGTGTCTCCCTCTCTCTCTCTGCCCCTCCCCCACTCATGCTCTGTCTCTCTCTGTCTCTCAAAAATGAATTAAAAGGGGCGCCTGGGTGGCGCAGTCGGTTAAGCGTCCGACTTCAGCCAGGTCACGATCTCGCGGTCCGGGAGTTCGAGCCCCGCGTCGGGCTCTGGGCTGATGGCTCAGAGCCTGGAGCCTGTTTCCGATTCTGTGTCTCCCTCTCTCTCTGCCCCTCCCCCGTTCATGCTCTGTCTCTCTCTGTCCCAAAAATAAATAAACATTGAAAAAAAAAATTAAAAAAAAAAAAAAGAATTAAAAAAGCATTAAAAAAATTAAAAAAAAAAAAAAGAAGAAATACTTCTATTTGTGGTTCCCTGAAACAGGCCACAGTCCTTAATGCCTCTGGGCCTTTGTAAATGCTGCTCTTTCTGCTTAGAATGTCCTCCCTACTTTCTGCCTCACCCACCCGGCAAACTTCTATGCATTCTTCGAATCCTAGCAAAGATGATTTCCTTTGAGATTTCTTCTATGACTCCCTGAGTAATATTAATCATATCTTCTTCAGTGGTGCTTCTGTACTTTATACAAGTTTTATACAAGTTCTAATGTACTTTTCATGCTGTTGTCCTTGATCATTTTTCATCTCTCCTACTAGACTACTAGTCCCTTGACAATGGGGACCTTCTCGTACTCAAGTGGCATAAGGCACACACTAGGTATTCAATAAATGTTTGTTCTATTACTTTGATCTAACCCTCTATAGTTATAAGAAAGGGAAAGGGAGAAACATGGAAAGATATCAGAGACAGAAATCTGGACAAGGGAGCAGATTACCATAAGGCTATCCCTCCTTAGAGTCTGCTCAGAGTCATCTGGTTGGGCCAGCAGTTTCCCCAACAGGTCCAAAAAGAGGTTGGCGGCCTCCTGAAACACCTGTAGGCTGGGAAAAAATAGCCCATCTCTCTAAAAGCCCACGTGTGGTAAACGTCAGTTCTGCAGGTAGGAGAATCTGTGCAAAGGAATATATCAGAATGCTCCTTCCCCTCCCCCCACTAAACACACACAGAGTCTTACATACCCTCCAAGACCTTTCTTTGCCATTTTCTCTAAGTTACTTAAATTGTGACCCTTCCATTTAGTGTATGGTGACCCTTAGAACCTCAAAGTCTTGGGGTGAACTTAGAGTGGTCTCGGTCCTTAAGAGAATCAGGGGATCCCTAACCTGTTGCTTTCTCCTCACTTAGCCTCTTCCTAATAAAGGAAGGAAGAATTGGGGGTAGAAATTGAAGCCAAAGTGGCCAACAGAGCAAAGCGGGCTCTCATCCCACCTGTCACCTGTCTGGCTCCTCTCCAGATTGAAGGTGCAGGCAAAATAGGCCTGAATCACATCCATCAGGTGCCGTAAGAAGGTCCCATACCAACATTGCTGCCAGGGAAGAGGACGGAGAATAAGGGCAATGTAGACGAAGAGAAAAGGCAGTGAAAAAGGTGTCAGATATCCAGTCAGGCTGACCAAACAGGGAGGCTTCTGGACAGAAAGAGGAAATCTAGAGGTAACAAAGGGGCAGCCAGGGGGCTGTAAACAGCCTGTATCTTGCTTGGCCAGAATAGCATTTAGGAGTTCAGGAGGCTCTATTTTTCAAATAGCTCAAATTCCTTTCTAAATTCCTTAGAAACATTCAAGGTTAATACTCACCAGCAGGATGCAGCTTCCCGTTAAACATTTCAGTGTTCTGTCCTCTCAGCTCAGCCACAGCAGAATGCAGCGTGGGGTAGCACAGATCTGGCCTCAGACACCCTGAGCCTCATGCCTACCTCCTCTGTTTATCCTACCTCCTCCATTTATTGTCCCTGTGGCCATTTACAAGCTAATGCTGGTGTATAAGTTGATTAATCCCTGAATTTCAGTACTCTGTTCTATAAAAGCAGGTCAATTAAAACCTAGGATTTAATATTCCAAACCACAGTGCACTAAATATTGGGAAATTGAGCATAAAAATCTGGATTTCTAGCTTCTCTTAGAAAACTGGAAGATCTGGCAACACGGGGCCCGTGTTCTCATGTGGCAACAGTGAGCTGAAGCTGAGGGCATGTCCCATTCAGATTGGGCACAAGATCTCCGGTCTGTCGTCTTCCCCGCTACTCTCATACAGTCACACAGAGTCTACCTCCCTGACTGACGGGATCTGCCTGGCATCAGAAGGCAGTGGAGTATGCAACTCGTGGTCTACTAACCGGAGAGGAGGAAAGGAAAGAAAAGAAAAGGCAGTGGGCCGAATAGAGATGGCACTTTGAAGAAGAGAAATCCAAGGAGCAGAAAGTCCTGGAAGTCTTTCAAGGCTACTGGCCTACTGCTTACCTGCTG
The DNA here is from genome assembly GCF_018350155.1 of Leopardus geoffroyi. Lineage (NCBI taxonomy): Eukaryota > Metazoa > Chordata > Mammalia > Carnivora > Felidae > Leopardus > Leopardus geoffroyi. The sequence continues at coordinate 203,101,574 of NC_059328.1, read as the reverse complement.
GATACTGTTGCTGTCCTGGCTGTGTCTGAGCAGGCTGAGCAGCAGCCCGGGGAGCCCTGCCTCACGACAGAAGGAGTACAAGAGAACAGAGTCGCTGCAGCTGGACAGAAGACTGCTCAAGACCCGGAGTGCAGGAAGGATGTGGGAAGCACCCTCCAGCATGCCTTTCAGGATCTGGGCGACACGAGGGAAAGAGACAGTAATCGATCTTATCAGAGGGAAAAGGAGTCACAAATACTAATTGTCCCCAAGGAGTTGGCAAAGCAGACCAATGATCTCATTCCTTTCTTTGGGATTCTAAAACCCAAAGAAGGAGAATAGAGAAAAAGGGAAGCAGTAACAAGGAAGAAGAATATAGATATAGATGGTCAGGTCACTTGACTTACAACAGTGGTGACCAAGGGACAGGGGACCTCACTCAGAATCTCCGTCAGGCCCAGTGCCATTCCTATCTCCTCCCTCCCTTCTCCAGCCTTTAACTTTAAAAAACATATGTATGTGCCCACACGCACTTCCAAAGATTAAACACAATGGACGCAAAACAGTGTCATTCAACTCCAAACAGATAAAGCAATATCATCCAACTCTAGATCAGGACTTGACTAACTATGTATGACCTACAGGCCAAATCTAGCCTGCCACTTATTTTCATATAGCCTACAAAGTAGGGTCAGTATGATACTTTGAAATGGCTATTCTTTAAAAGGTTACTCTTTAGGGGCGCCTGGGTGGCTCAGTCAGTTAAGTATCCGATTCTTGATTTCGGCTCAGGGCATGCATGATCTCAGTTTCGTGAGATTGAGCCCCGTGTCGGGTTCTGTGCTGACAGCGCGGAGCTTTACTTGGGATTCTCTCTCTCTCTCATCCCTCTGTCCCCCCACCTCAAAAATAAATTAAAAATTTCTAAAAAATAAAAGGATACTCTTCAAAAGAGAGTAATGTTTACATCAAGTGCTTTATCATATGCCATTCAGTGTTTCTAAATCTTTTCACTTATTTGCTCATTTACTCTTTACAATAACCCTGTGCAGGAAATGCAATTAACCATTTTACACTAAAGCTTCTAGATAGGTTAAGTAAGGAGTCAATAATCACACAGCTAAAGAGTAGTTCAGATGGGGGCACCTGGGTGGCTCAGCTGGTTGAGTGTCCGACTCTCAATTTAGACTCAGGTCATGATCTCACAGTTCGTGGGATGGAGCCCCGTATCTGGCTCGGTGCTGACAGCACAGCGCAGAGGCTGCTTGGGATTCTCTCTCTCTCCATCTCTCTGCCCCTCCCCCCACTAGTGCTTTCTCTCTCTCTCTCTCTTTCAAAATAAATAAATAAACATTAAAAAAAAAACTTTTAGAAAAAACATAGGAGGAAATCTTTCTGACTCTGGGTTTGGAAAAGATGTCTTCCACGTAACACCAAAAGCATAATACACAAAAAGAAAAAATGGTAATTGAATGTCATCAAAATTCAAAACCTTTGTGCTTCAAAAGACACTCTTATGAAAATAAAAAGACAAATCATAGACTGGGAAAAAATATTTGCAAATCACATATCTGATAAGGGTCTCTTATCCAGAATATACAAAGAATTCTTATAACTCAAGAAGACAGAACCCAATTTAAAAATGAGCAAAGGACTGAAGAGCTATTTCACCAAAGAAGATACACAAATGGCTAATAAGCACATGAAAAGACACTCCACATTAGTCATTAGCAAAGTGCAAATTAAAATGACAATAAGCCATTATTTCACACTCACTAGAGTGGCAGTGATAAAAAGACAATAATACAAGCTGGCAAGAATGTGGAGAAATGGGGCCCCTCATACATTGCTGGTGGGAATGTTAAATGATGCAGCCACTTTGGAAAAGAGTTTAGTAGTTTCTTAAAATGTTGAATATAAATTACCATCCAACCCAGCAATCCTAGGTATCCACAGAAGAAAAATGAAAACATATATCCACAAAAATACTTCCATATGAATGTTCATTGCATTATTATTCATAAAAGCCAAAAAGTGGAGACAATTCAAATGTCCATCAACTGATGAATGAAGAAACAAAATGTGATATAGCCATATGACAGAATTCTAATGAGAACGAGCAATAAAAAGGAATGAAGTATTGATATGTCACAAGAAGAAGGAACCTCAAAAATGTTCCACTAAGTGAAAGGAACCAGATGTAAAAATTGTGTATTGGGGTGCCTGAGTGGCTCAGTCAGTTGAGTGTGCAACTTTGGCTCAGGTTGTGATTTTGTGGTTCCGTGAGTTTGAGCCCCACATTGGGCTCTCTGCAGTCAGTGTGGAGCCCACTTTGGATTCTCTGTCTCCCTCTCCCTGCCCTTCCCCCGCTGGTGTGTGCATGTGCTCTCTCGCTCTCTCTCTCTCTCAGAAATAAACATTAAAAAAACAACAAAGAAAAAACCAAACTGTGTACTGTATGATTACATTTATGTGAACTACCTGGAACAGGCAAATCTATGAGACAGAAAGTAGATTAGGGGTTGCCTGGGACCAGGGCTTTGGGAATGATAATGACTTGTAAATGGGTATGAGGGATCTTACTGGGGAGATAAAAATGTTCTAAAACTAGATTATAGTGATGGTTTCACAACTTGGTAAATTTCCTAAAAATCATTAAAAAAAAAAAAAACAAACGGCGCCTGGGTGGCTCAGTCAGTTGAGCGTCCGACTTCAGCTCAGGTCATGATCTCACAGTTTGTGAGTTCGAGCCCCATGTCGGGCTCTGTGCTGATGGCTCAGAGCCTGGAACCTGCTTCAGATTCTGTGTCTCCCTCTATCTCTGCCCCTCCTCCACTCATGCTCTGTCTTAAAAATAAATTAAAAAAAAAAAAACCTTAAAAAAAACTTTAAAAAAAATAGAAGGAAAGAAATGCAGGCAACATATTCTGGCCAGTTCTCAGGAAGGAAGATCATGGTGTTTCAGAAAACGAAAGGCTTAAATTATAGAAAAAGCCTAAATGTCCATCAACTGATGAATGGATAAAGAAATTGTGGTTTATATACATAATGGAATACTACGTGGCAATGAGAAAGAATGAAATCTGGCCTTTTGTAGCAACGTGGATGGAACTGGAGAGTGTTATGCTAAGTGAAATAAGTCATACAGAGAAAGACAGATACCATATGTTTTCACTCCTATGTGGATCCTGAAAAACTTAACAGAAGACCATGGGGGAGGGGAAGGGAAAAAAAAAGGTTAGAGAGGGAGGGAGCCAAAACATGAGACTCTTAAAAAACTGAGAACAAACTGAGGGTTGATGGGGGGTGGGAGGGAAGGGAAAGCGGGGGATGGGCATTGAGGAGGGCACCTGTTGGGATGAGCACTGGGTGTTGTATGGAAACCAATTTGACAATAAATTTCATATTAAAAAAAAGTTAAAATTAAAATTAAAAAAAAAGGAAAGGCTTTGTAAGAAAGAACACTATGAATACCAATTAAGCAAAATATTATTCCTTAAAAAAGAATCTCATTCTTCTCATTCGTATACCTATATTAGAAAATATTGTATACTTATTTTTAACTTACTTAAATTTTTTTAAAATTTCTGATTTAATTAAGATTTTAAATTTAATCAAGAAAGATTTCATGGAAAAGCGCTTTCTCTCACTATGGAAGTACTAAATAATACCCTCCATTTTTGCCTCTTGCTCTTCAATGCCTAAAACGTTTACCATCAGTCTGCCGACCCCTGCTCTAGGTGAATGCTCTTCCCTTCCCAAAGAGAACCCAATGGGGCACCCGGGTGGCTCAGCTGGTTAAGCATCTGACTTCGGCTCAGGTCATGACCTCACGGTTCGTGAGTTCGAGCCCCACATCAGGCTCTGTGTTGATAGCTCAGAGCCTAGAGCCTGCTTCGAGTTCTATATCTCCCTTTCTCTGCTCCTCCCCCACTTGCACTCTTTCTCTCAAAAATAAACATTAAAAAAGAAAGAAAGAAAGAGAAATCTAAGGCCTGTTCTTTCTGTGTCACTAAAGGAGGTTAGCAAATATTGAATTAAATAGATGGATGATTGCAAGAGAATTGGAAAGGGACAAGCTTTCTTTTTCTCCTTATGTTTTTTAATATCTCATCTGTGATTAAAATAGTCTAATCCCATCCACAGTATCCTTCTGCCCGTTACCTGCCCTCCTGCCTCGCGCAGCTGACCCTGGATGCGCTGGCAGAAGTCAGGATTGCACAGCAGAGTGAGGGGGGCCTTCAGCTGGACAGGCACAGGGTCAGTGGTCTCTAGCAGGTGCTGCCACTCATCATCGCTGTCGGGCTCCTGAGGCATAGGGGAACGAACAAGGTCAGAAGTGTGTAAGGTTCAAGGGTAGTAGCCCTCAACCTGCAGAATCATGGAATAAATGCAAGAACCAGGGAATCCTTCAACACAGATGTATTTGCTTCAACCACCGGTTTAAAAAGGTATAGTTTGGCAGTATGTGAGGGGTCTTGAAAAGTCTCTTGGAGAACACTGGCATGTGTTCATAAAGAGGTACCTACAATATGTCCATTTATAATTTTAAAAAATTGGCAATGTCATAAAGGCAATCAGTAAGGGAATAATAAATCATGGCACATCCATATTAAGAAATATGATGAAGTTATTAAAAAGATTATAGTACTCGGACGCCTGGGTGGCTCAGTCGGTTAAGTGTCTGAACGTCCGACTTCAGCTCGGGTCATGATCTCATGGTTCGTGGGTTCAAGCCCCATGTCAGGCTCTGTGCTGACAGGTCAGAGCCTGGAGCCTGCTTCGGATTCTGTCTCTGTCTCTCTGCCTCTCCCCTCCTCATGCTCTGTCTGTCTCTCTCTCTCAAATATAAAATAAAAAAACAAAAAAAAAATAGAAAAAAAAGTTTATAGTACTGAGGACACATCACTAATGTAGTATTCTGACCAAAACTACATAAATGAATTTAATCATGAGAAAGTATCAATTTGAGGAACATTCTCCAAAATAACTGGCCTGTGTACCCCAAAACTGTCAGTCATGAAAGACAAAGAAAGACTAGGAACTATTCCAGATTAAAGGAAACTAATGAGATATAACAATGAAAGCAATGCATAACCCTGGATTGTATCATGGACCAGGAAAATTTTTTTTTTGCTATAAGGAATAGTACTGGACCAATTGGCAAACTTTGAATATGGATTATAGATCAAGTAGCAGAATTATATCAATGTTAAATTTCTGGCTTCTGTAATTGTACTGTAGTAATGTAGGTCAAGGATCTTGTTCTTAACCAATGTGCACTAAAGTGCTTAGGGGTAAAGGGACATGATTGCATCTTACCCTAAAATGACTCAAGAAAGAGGATACACCCTTATGTAAGCAGACATATACAGAGAGAAAATCATAAAGCCACTGTGGCAGAATTTGAAGAGTTGGTGAATCTGGATGAAGGGCATACAGGAATTCTTTGTGGTATCCTCACAATTATTCTTGAAACTTGAAACTATTTCAAAATAAAAAGTTAACTACTCCCCCCCCCCCCAAAAAGCCAGAAAAGATTAAGGTAGAATTATATGTTCAGATGTAGAAAGATCTCCAAAATGGATCATCTGGTAAGAGAGGCATGATGCAAAACAGTACATGTAGTGTGAACTCAACAACATTAAAATAGTCAAACTACAGATTTCTATGTATGCGTATACATACATGTAGAAGTGCAAACATTTGGAAAAAGAAAGACTAAACTAATAATGGCAGACACCTCTGGAACTGGGGTAAGACGCAAGAAGGACTTTCATTTCTACCCATGTGTTCCAATTTTTGATAATTGCATGTTTATACTGTGCAATTAAAAATCTACAAATTAATAGTAAGAAAGCAATTTTTAACACCAGGGGAGCTTGTTCTTGGATGGTTGGGAATCACTGTTCTAGAAAAACATGTACCCAGACCCAACATCTGATGGCAAGGTCAAGGCCAAGAGGGGCCCCCACAGCTCACCTCATTTTCTAGGTCCACTGCATCAATGCTCCGCTGGCTCACCACCTCTGGCCTCAGCTCTAGGAGAGCTGGTTCAGAATCCTGGCTGATCTGGTTTTCCCTGCCAGAGGAACAGGGAACAGGAAGAGTTCCAGACCTGTGAGGCTTAGGGTTCATCTACATATTCCTCTCTCTAGGCCCAAGATACGAATGAAAAACGAGCCATATAGGACTGGATAGAAAAGAGCTTTCTTCTAGGATATGGCAGGACAGGATGTTGACCACTACACATATCCTTGACTGCCCTTCCACTTTGAACCTTACTCTCAAGCCTACCTTGGCAGTTTTCACCTGTAGTTCTCAACTCAAATATCTTCCCTTTTACATGGAGACAATTCTTTCCTTCTCAGTTAATGTACAACTGAGGCAATAAAGAAAGGAAAATTCCCATTTCCACTGATGAATCAGGAAAGTATCCAGAATCGGAATTCAAGAACACAGGACCTGGATTCCGAGGGCCCTGTCCATACTTAGGTGGTGGCTAGTGATAGACACCATTTTGTATTTGTTTGGACTAAAACCAAAGATCTTCAAGGGACCTCCATCTATAAACCCCTGGCTAGCCCCTCCTCACCGAGGTACAGGGGGGGCCTCTCCAGCCCCCCACTCAGCCCAGCTGTTCTTCATTTCTGAGGCCAAGATCCCAGCCAAGAGGCCTGGTTCCTGAGGAGTGGCTCTTAGTCTAGGCAGAGGGGCTGTGCCAGAAGCCATCTTGCTGGTCCTGTCCTCTTGCTCAAGGGCAGGTCCTGTGTTCTGGTGTTTCTGTGGGAAATGGGCAGGAGACACACTGAATCAAAACTATTTGGTTGTGGGGTGGGCTGCCTGGGTGGCTCAGTGGGTTAAGCATCTGACTCTTGGTTTTGGCTCAGGTCATGATCTTGTGGTTCCTGAGTTCGAGCCCTGCATCAGGCTCTGAGCGGACAGTGTGGAGCCGGCTTGTGATATTCTCTCTCTCTCTCTCTCTCTCTCTCTGCCCCTCCCCTGCACATGCCCTTTCTCAAAATGAATAAATTTAAAAACAAAACAAAACAAAATCATTCATAGGTATGAATGGTACCGACTCAGAGGGCAGAATGAAACCTATTCATGGCCCTTTCTCAACCTTCCTTCTCCAATTCTCTCGGTCACTAGGCTGGTCATGCCACATATTCCCTTCTGTCCACATACCTTCTGCTTGGCCTCCTCAGCCATGCGTTTACAGGCTTGTCGCAAGATTCGAGAACGATTGCCCTTGGGGGCCAGCTGGTGTGCCTGTTGGTCCTTTAGGACCTGAAGTTCTGGGGGTAGGCGACTGGTGAATGGGGTACCCACATCTGGGCCTGCTGGTTCAGTTATTACTGTAGGGAAGAAGAGGGAGAATATGTGATCACACTGGGGCTGCACCACCATCTCCACTTGGCCAGAGACAACTTCAGTGTCCTCAGGCTTCTGTGGAAGGAGGCCATTTTGACAATGTGACAAAGAGGGAGTGGGGTTGCAAGAGAAGTGCCAAAGGTTAGGCAAAAGGTTAGGAAGAAAGTTCCAGCTGGTAGGGCAAAGCAGACATGTTACATCCAGACACTGGGGGAAGGGGGTAGATTGGAAAGAGCGCCAGGGAAGTGTAAAAGCCCTGGGAACCCCAATGACTCACTGGTGACACGACCAGCTATAAAGGGGTGATGTAAGAGATCTGGCCAGGACAGACGCTGCCTAGGGTCCTTGGTGAGCAGTCCCTGCAGGAAGTTCTGTGGAGAGAAAAAATACCCCATGGGTCATCGCTTTCCTACAGACTCCCTCTAACTCACCAGCAGAACTAGGAAACCAAGACTCCTGAGTCCGTTCCATGAGCAAACTAGCTGGTCTTGATCATGCCCTCTCTAATCCTATCCTTAGGCCTCATTTAGCTGGCTTCAGGGAGAGACTTCTTTGCCTCACCTCCTGCAGAGCCCCAATTCCTGTCCAGAGACTTACTGTCACCTTCACAATCATCTTCAGAAAGCAAACATTCAAAAGAGTCCAAATTGCTCACTTTTCCCTCCCTTTGATTGCGGGTTTGTTTGCAGCTGGGTAGGACCAGAAGCATTGGTGGTTAAAAGCACACTCACACCCAAGTCATTGTGTAAAGATGTGTTTGGGAGCACAGAAAAACAGAAATCTTTCAGCAAGTCTTGAGATGGTAGAAGGGAAGGGAGACTGCCTCTGAAAAGGGTGTATCTGTTATGGTGTATCCTTGGGAAAATCCCCAGTTGGGCCTAAAATAGGGATAGAAGGTACTGGTCGATTATGACCACTGTTCTAAAACAAGGTGATTAGTATATTGTGGCTCTTGCTGAAGATGCCTGCCTGTCTGCTCTAAGGGAGAATGAATATCCTATGTAGATCACCCACTTAAATTTCTTTTGCTTAGATTCTTTTTGATAATTATTTGAGCCTCCCCAACTAAATAGGTTAGGGAGAAACTTGTCCCTTTTCATCTTAGACAGGCCAAGGGAAAGTTATAATGAGACTGCACTCTGGGAAAAGGTTGCACTTAAATTCCATTGAGGGCCCAAATTTTGCCCTAGATAAGAAATAAAAAGGGTCAACTCTTTATTCTCCCTCCCTCCCTCACCTCCTGAGACTTAGCTGCAATCAACAGATACCACTTCTATCATCTGCCCCTAATCGCTGATCTAGCCCCACTAGCTCTGGCCATTTGGATTTCTGAAGAGTCCTTCTTTCAGGAAGAAGACTAAGAAGTCTGTGGGCAAATCTAGATATCATGAGGACTTTGCATCTGATAGGAAGTAAGTGGAAGAGAGGATGTGTAAAAGGACAGTTTCTGTCTCTGGTGGCTTGAAACTACCTTACCATTGTGATAAAGAATAGCCTGCCCTGGGGGCACCTGGGTGGCTCGGTGGGGTAAGCATCTAACTCTTGATTTCAGCTCAGGTCATGATCTCACAGGTTCGTGAGTTCAAGCCCCACATTGGGCTCTGCACTAGAGCAGAGCCTGCTTGGGATTCTCTCTCTCCCCTCTCTCTCTGTCCCTCCCCACCGCGCGTACGTGCTTTCTCTTAAAACAAATAAATAGACTTAAAAAAACACACACATATGTACACACACACATACATATGAATATATATACACATACATACACACACACATACATATGAATAGCCCATTATGTATATGAATAGCCCGCCCCAAGGAGGGGCTGGCTGGTATTCCCAAATTCTGCAGAGTTTAGAACAGCCTCCCAGAATAAGCCCCTGCAGCAGAAAAGCAACGCAGCTTGGCCCAGCTCCCACATTAGTTCAGTAACTGCAGAGTCTTGCCCCAGATTTTGGAAAAGGGAACCAGGGCAGAGGAAGACAGGTTTCTAATGCAAAAGTAATCTCCCTTTCGACGTTCATTACCTTGAAGCAAGGACTAATGGTGGTCGGCCAGCGCACAGGGTCTTTGAGAATGAGGCTGACCAACTGAAAGATGCTGGTAGTGTAGAAGGGAGGGGTGCCCACAGCCAGCTCATACAGTATGCAGCCCACAGACCAGAGGTCTGCAGTGTGGTCGTATGGTCGCTCTTCCACCAGCTCTGGAGACATATAAAGTGGTGTGCCTTTGATGGATGTCAGCACCATCGTGTTGGTGCTCATTGCCCGGGCAAATCTGCAGGAGATGAGGGAACGGAGTTGGGAAGAGAAAAAACATATTCAATAAAAACAAGGCCTATCATGGTGTGAGATATCCCAAACTCAAACAGAGAACACCTTCCAAAGACCCAACAGGAACCCCCAGTCTTTTAGCTCGGGTTCTAAAATGAGGTCCAGGTAAGTTAAGCATATGGCCTAAGACTCCTTGCAGAACTGGAAGCTGAGACGGAAGGTCAGGGTCCTCACCCAAAGTCACAGAGCTTGATGCCACCACCCTTGGCAAGGAGGATGTTCTGAGGTTTCATGTCACGGTGGAGAATGCGGTGGGAATGCAGATAGTACAGAGCGGACACCAACTGGGCAGCAATGGCCTGAACCTAGGGGTCAAACAGGCAGGGGAAGGAAAGGAGAGGCCAGAGGAAGGAGCCTACTGACGAGCCCAAAGACATTTCCCTAAATTACTGATGAGATCTTCTCTTCTTGCTCTTTCTTCCAGAGCTTCCCACATCTTCCTTAGCTCTTGACTCCCATTCACTCATTCTTTCATTTGTTCATTCACTCGTTCAAGGAAAATGTATCGAGTCTCACTAGCTGTGGCCTGGGATGAGCAAATTATCTCGTGCCTCTCATATGCATCAGCTGTAAGCTCATGATAATAATACCACCTCCTTTATAGGATTATTGTGAGGATTAAACAAGTCAAAGCATGCCATGCTCAGAATGGTGCCTGGCATTTAGTAAGCCTTCAATATACATTAGCTGTTACTAAAAAAAAAAATTTTTTTTGTTTATTTAGTTTTTGAGAGAGACAGACGGAGCACAAGTGGTGGAGGGGCAGAGAGAGGGGGAGACACAGAATCAGAAACAGACTCCAGGCTCTGAGCCATCAGCACAGATCCTGACGCAGGGCTCGAACTCACAGACCGGGAGATCATGACCTGAGCCGAAATCGGATGCTCAACTGACTGAGCCACCCAGGTGCCTCTACATTAGCTGTTATTAAACAAGACAAAGTCTTTTTTCTCAAGACAAGTAATCAGACAACAAACAAGACAGACAAAATAAGTACGATGATGACTTACAAATGACAATGCTTAAAATGGATTGCTACAACAGGAAGTCCTGGGGAGGGGGGCTACTTGTTAGAGTACAGAGAAATCCCTAGAATGAGTGTGGCTGGAGAATGTGTTCCACCAAATCCCACTGCCAACCAGCAGGTCTTGGTGGTGAATCCTGCCTTAACAACAACTCTTATTCCCTTCCTGCCTTCTCTGGTACCACCACACGTGCTATCTGGTGACAGCAAAAGCATTAATAACAGGAATGTTGAATACTGTGCATCAGGCACTCTTTTAAATGCTTTATATGAGGGGTGCCTGGGTGTTTCAGTCAGTTAAGCATCCAACTTTGGCTCAGGGCATGATCTCACAGTTCATGGGTTTGAGCCCCACATCGGGGTCCATGCTGATGGTGCACAGCCTACTTGGGATTCTCTCTCTCTCCTTCTCTCTCTGCCTCTCCCATGCTCGAGCTTTCTCTCTCTCTCAAAAAAAAAAAAAAAAAAAAAAAGTTTTTTAAAGATTTAAATGCTTTACATGAATTCATTAATCTTCACAATAGTCTCATGAGACAGACATTAAAATAACATCCATTTTTATTTTATTTTTTAAAATTTTTTTTATTAAAAAAAATTTTTTTAATGTTTATTTATTTTTGAGACAGAGAGAGACAGAGCATGAGTGGGGGAGGGACAGAGAGAGAGGGAGACACAGAATGGGAAGCAGGCTCCAGGCTCTGAGCCATCAGCCCAGAGCCCGACGAGGGGCTTGAACTCACGGACCGCGGGATCGTGACCTGAGCTGAAGTCGGACGCTTAACCGACTGAGCCACCCAGGCGCCCCGATGACATCCATTTTTAAATGAGGAAACTGAATGCTAAGAAGTTAAGGTAACTCGCCCAAAAGGATCCAGCTAGAAAGTGGCAGAGACAACTTTGTACTCAGATTTTGGCTCCAGTGTTCACCTACTTTACTGACATGCCACACTGTCTCTATATATACCTAGACTCTTATAGTTTCTTCAGGAGTTTTCAAAATGGAGAATCTCAGTGCCCTCAGCTTTTGCTACCAGTCCTTAATCTGAAAAGAGGTCAGGGTAGGGGACAAGTTTGAGCCAGGAAACATACCTGGTCTTCTGGAAGTTTTCCATCATCTTCCAAGATCTGAAAGAGCTCTCCCTCAGCATAGTCTGTCACCACCACCACCTGCAGGGAGAAGGCAATGGTACTGATGGCTCCAGATTTATGCATTCTGAGGCTGGGAAATTTGGGGGACCCTTCTTCCTGGGGAGAGGTGACCCAAAACTGAAGTGCACCTCTTTGTCAGTTTCAAAGCTGTCAAGCATATGCACAATGTTGGGATGCCGCAGACCCCGCATGATTTCAATCTCTCGTTGCAGATTCCTCAGCTCCTTCTCTGAACGTCCCAGTTTTGGAATGAACTTCAGGGCCACCACCTGTCAGTGGTAAGATGAAGAGTCAAGGCCTAACCATGCTATTGAAACATTCACCTCAGAGCTCCAGAACTCAGGCTTCAGATTGTTTGGGCAAATTCTCATTACCTGCTAGTCTCCTACTCCTCTTCCTTACAGTACCCTGGCCTTATCCAGACTCCCCCCACCTCTTGCCCTAGGAGAAAACAGCCTCTGCCAGACAGATTCCTTTGGTGGAATCTGGGAGAGGTGTTCTGATCTGGGTAAAGAACTCTGGGTAAAAATTTAAGAGATTTAGGGGAAAGAGAGGGAAGAAGAAAATGAAGAAGGAAGAATAAAGTTAAGGTGGTTTATCTCTTCCTGTGTGGTATGATAGACAATAACAATAATAAAAATAAAATTTATTGTTTACTAGGTGCCAGACAATATACTAATGTAGTGATTCAGCATGAATCATATTTAATCCTCAAGCCCCATCAATCAGATACTGTTCTTATCTTCATTCTACAGATGAGGAAACTGAGACATTGAGAGTTTAAGTAACTTATCCACAGTTCTAAGGCTAGAAATGGTGGATCTAGGGTCTGAACCTAGTAATCCAATATTAGAGCACACACTCCACAAGAGGAATGACCGAGTCAGTGCCTTTGGAATACAGGTCCGTATTCTGGTCCCTGTAGAATCCCACCCAAGAGATATCCCTCCTTGTTCACCACCTGAGCACTGTATTTTCTTCGACCCTTGTACACCCTCCCAAAAGAGCCTTCTCCGATCATCTCCAACACGTGGTACTTCTCCATGACAGAGATTTCGGGATCCTTCAGATGGAAGGAGGTAGAGATGGTGGTGAAGGGCTACAGCTCCAGGGACAGCTCCACACATCTAGGAGGCCTGGGTCGGGCATAAAAGAAAGGTTTATGTTAGCCACCTTGCCTTTTCCTTTTTCATAATAATCCAGGCTTCAAAAACATGGTACGGTGAAGTGGATGGAAAGATGAGATCTTGGGAGCAAACAGAGAGCCTCTTGTTCTCCCTCCTTTTCAACCTCCTCCTGGCCCCCAACCCAACCTCGTTCCCACCGAAACCCGTGCCCCACGCCCCTCTCCACGCAGCTCCGCCCACTCGACCGCTCCCCTTCTTCTTCAATCCAGCTTCTCCCCTCGGCCCCGCCCCCTCCGTCCGGCCTCGCCCACCCGACCCCGCCCCTTCCATCCAGCCTCGCCTACCGACCCCGCCCCTTCCAGTCTCCCCAGGTTCCTGCCCCCGCCAACCTCCTCAATACCCCCGCCAGTGCCACCTGCCCGCGCGCTTCGCAGACCGGAGCCCCACTCTCACCCCCAGCCTAGGAGCTTCAAGCTCCTCAGGCCGAGGGATGCAGGCCCTGGCCTTCAGCCCCGCCCCTTCCGGCTGCCTGTGGATTTTGCCTGACTTATAATTCTTCTCCACTCCCGCTGCCTTTCTTTTTAGACTCCCATTGTTACCACATGTGCTCGCTGGAACTGGTCAGAGAGGTTCAGAGGACAAAGGCGTTCAGAAGTATTGGAGAGTCGTCGGACCACCCATAGGCACTTTCTAGGGCACTTCCGATCCCTCTCTTGGCCATCAGGACCCACTAAGGACCTGGAGTCTATGGTTGCCTAGAAACGGCCCGTAGCCACCCTCCCCCATTCCCTCCCTTAACCTGCCGCCTCCGACTTCCCCGAGAGTATTTCCGGTTCCGTCTGTGGGCCGGAGAAGACATGGCGGCGTCTGCGTCGGCAGCTGCCGGGGAGGAAGACTGGTAACTTTGGGGGCATGGGCTTTGGCTGGCCGCCTGGATCCGGTCCGGGGGACTGGCAGTGGCCGCGGACGGTCCGTATGGCGGGCGCGTGGAGCGGAGCGAGGGATAAGGGATGGCAGAGACGCTGACATGTCTCAGAGAGCTTCTGCACTGGGGAGCGGGAGGGTGGAGGGGGGCTGATCTGATGGAGAGGAGACAGGATCTGCGCCGCCCAGGCCAGCTCGGGCTGCGCCTTGTCTGGCTCGATCCCCTCTTCTCCCCTGAAGTGGATTTGCCCAGGGTCCTGGAGGATGCCTGTTTATCAGCGCACCCCCCCCCCCCCACCCCGCCGCTTTTTACTTCCCAGAATGATGTCCTCCAGCTCACGTCCCTCTTTCCCCTTGGATCAGCCTAGTTCCGCCGAGGCTTTCCTCGACCTTCTCCCTCCCCGCCAGCACTAATGAGGACTATTGTCTGAATAAAGCTTTACACCTCACAAAATGCTCTCCTAGTCCTTCTCTCTCTCAAACGTTCTCAACAAGAGACCAAAACCTGGAAGGACTCTGGGATTTGGAAATAAGATAAATGTGGGTTCACTCCACATTTTATTAGCTGGGTGATGCTAACCAGGCCACCTAGCTTCTGTGAGTCAGTGTACTCAGATGTAAAAAAGTGGGTGTGGCATCTACCTCATAGAATAGTTGAGAGCATCACGATGGATTTGTAACCTATATAAAAGCCTTCTTTTCATTACTAACTGAGGTGTGGGCACTAGATGGGGCATCTAGTGGGACTAGATGAGGCCTGAAGAGGCAAATCGATTTGCTAAAAAGGTACATAGTTATGACTAGGAATCCAAGTTATCTGACTCCAAATCTTATGTTTTTAGGACTAGCACTCTTATAATCTCCTCCGCCCTTTTTTTGGCCACCACTTTACCACCATCCCATCCCATCCCTCACATCCAGGGCAAGTCACAGCTATGGTGGGGTGAAGTATTGAAGGGCCTCTTAATGGAGGTTACACGTCAGTGTTTCATTGGTTCAGGGAGCCCAGCCTGTGTTGGCCTTTATTGAGACCATCTAGGCTCATGGTTTTTCAACCCTCTTCAGGGGAACTTTAAGATTTGGAGGAGACACTTTGAGCCATGGAAAGGGTAGCAGCTGGCTTGTGATGCTCTGAGACTCCCACACTCATGTCAACCAAAGTACTCCACTGTTACCTATTTTATATTTTGAGGCCTCTAAGACTTAAAAAGAAAGTTTGAGAGCCAGTAATATATAGGTCATGCTAGGGCAGACCTGCTCTTGATGAAGAGGGAACAATAACTGTAGAAAGGAAACCAAGAATGCATTTTTACATGCATTGCCTGGGTAGAGCTACGGACTCAACCCAGCCACTCATCTTCAATGGCATTACAACTGCTGTTTCTAGGATTAAATATGTATGTCCTCTCATTTACATTTGACCACCAGATCCTGACCTAAACAGGTTGATCTAGATCAGCCAAACAACAAGGGTCATGAATACATTGAATATTAACTACATCCTTCCTTCTTTCCTTTTAAGGGAGAAAGTTATATACCAATAGGGGAAAAGAGGACATAGACTAGCTACTGTGGCCAAGATATTATTAGGTACTTTTCATAAATAACCTTTTATTCTCTAACCCTAGAGAGTAGGTGGTATTATATATGGTAGGTTGACTCAAGCTTACAGAGATAATTACTCAGATCATGTAACTGGTAAGTGACTGGTACCTGTTACTCCAAAGTTGGTGGCTCTTTTGTATCATGGCCTTTATCTCTTTTTCTTGGTATCTCTTTTTGAATAGGCTTAGGGTGACTGATACTGGCAGTATGTGTAGACACTGGGACCCATGTGAACAGTGGTGTAGGGAAATCCAGGAGCGGTGTTGGTAATCAATGGACGTGATATTTCTGGGTCAGATAGATGGCCAATCAATAGTGCGATGGAACTTAAAAAGGAGGTCAGGGAACCTGGCTCTGGTTCTAGTTCTGCCTCTGTTAAACTTTGATATTTGAGCTAGTTATTTCACCTTCCTGGGAATCCATTTCCTCAACTGTTGACAGAATAACTTCCATGCTTCCTTCCTGGCCACTTGACAGCTTAAAACATATTTCCCCCATTTTTATGGAGGTTAGCAAGAGAATGCACTCAGGTAGAGTGCCAGTTTTCTACAAAGCCAGCCTTCATTGGCTTTAGCAGGCTTTAACAGGGAGAGCTGTAATGGTGAGTCAATCTCCCCCTGTCTCTCTAGGGTACTTCCCTCTGAAGTCGAGGTGTTAGAGTCTATCTATCTGGATGAACTACAGGTGGTTAAAGGAAATGGAAGGTACGTATTCAACTAGAGGTGGGCAGGAGTCCCCTTAGTAATGAGAGGATTCCGTGGAGAATCCGTGAGCCTTGATCCAGAGAAAATGTTGCTCTCCTGGAGACAAAGACTATTCCTTTAATCTCCAAAAGAAAGAGCCCAGTGCTCACTTCCTCCACCCACTTTACTGTCTCACCTCCATTTTCCCCAGTCCTCAAACTCCTGCCTAGTCACATCCCAGGTCCCCACTTTATCCATTTGCAGATCTTCACCATGGGAAATCTACATTACCCTGCACCCTGCCACGGCAGAAGATCAGGATTCACAGTATGTCTGCTTCACTCTGGTACTTCAGGTCCCAGCACAGGTGAGGCCCCTACTTTATGGTAGCAAAGAGAGGAAGGGGAGAGGCCCTGAGGTAGAGTGCTTTAGCAGTAACTTGTTATTCTCTCCCACTAGTACCCCAATGAGGTGCCACAGATCTCTATCCGTAACCCCCGAGGACTCTCAGATGAACAGATCCACAAGTAAGTTGGACAGTTCAGAGGAGGAAAAAGGAGATACAGCTCAGTCTGGTGAGGGGAGGGGGCAGGCCTAATGTTTGCTTTGCCCTTTTTAGGATTTCGCAGGCACTGAGCCATGTGGCCAATGCTGGGCTGGGTACTGCCATGCTCTATGAACTCATCGAGGTAAGCGGTGTCCTGGCTTGGGAAACTGCTAGAGCAGTTTCTCTCAAGGGAGGTAATGGGCCTAGAATCTTAAATATGTCTGGAGTCATTAATTTAGTCCTTGTTTAGGTAAGGCCTAAATCCAGAAAAATAAGGTTTTCTTCGTTTCTGAGAATACCCCCCCCCCCCAAAAAAAAGACAGTTCTGTAGCTTCTCCAAGTTGCCTATGGCAGTATCTTGAAAATTACTTTTTCTCTTTAACTTGGATTTTTTTATTCCATTTCAGTGCATTCTCTTGGCATTGGTGGCTGAAAGTAGCAAGAGATAGGGGCCTTGCTTAGAGGATCTAGCCACAAATGAACATTTGAAGGCTCACCTGCCCTTGGAACTGACTGAGAAAATCATGGTTCAGAGTTTCTACCCCGATGAAATTAACAACACACAGGGAACACATAGAGCTACACGTTCACATACACAGATAATTTCTGTTGCTTGAGATTAAAAACACACAATAAGTACAGTTTTGTTTTCCTTAACTTCGAGTTTTGAGAAAAAATGTTTAGAAGAGAATGAAGGTGGGCGGCCCAGAGTCAGAGAGTGGGCTTAGACCATTGTAGCACTCCTGAGCCCGGCCTCCACAATGCCACTTTGAACTTTGCAGAATTCCAGAGTATTAGCTATTCAGACAGCAGTGCAGATGTGTTAGTTCATTGCCTAACTTGATGCCTGAGTTCTCTGTTTGGGTTGTCCATGCTTTGACTTTCTTTCTGAAGGCTGACTCCAGAACAGACTTTTGGGTGGGAGTGATACTCAGAGGGGTTTAACCTAGGAACACCTCCCAGAAGATACGTTTTAATTGAACATTTTGTTCTCTGAAGGTGTATTACTTTCATCCCCGAGACATATTAAAAGTGATTTAATGAGTGGAAAAATAATGAAATCGGATTTTGCAGCTGGGTAGATTCTGGGGGATGGGCGGGGCCACGGAGGATTGATTCCTCCCTTGGTGAATCCTACCTTCCTCACTAAGACAGAAACTCATGAGCACAAAGTAACATTGACTTGATAGGAGACAGTCCCTCCAGTCACTCCTGGGAATAATAGACAGGCTTTGTTCACAGTTCTTGCTCCTGCCTCCCTGTTTGAATAGTGTCTTCTCTCCTTTCAGAAAGGGAAGGAAATTCTCACAGATAACAACATCCCCCATGGCCAGTGTGTCATCTGCCTGTACGGTTTCCAGGTGGGTTTCTCTCTTGGGACCTGGGGTCTGCTTGGGACGGGCAGTGGAGGGCTCATGAGAGCTCTGATGTCATGCTGGATGTCTGTCCTGCCTTCAGGAGAAGGAGGCCTTTACCAAAACCCCCTGTTACCACTACTTCCACTGCCACTGCCTTGCTCGGTATATCCAGCACATGGAGCATGAGCTCCAGGCGCAAGGACAGGAGCAGGAACGACAGCATGCCGCAACCAAGCAGGTCAGCTCCCCAGCCTCTGCTCCCACCTGACCCCCCGCGTCAACACCCTTTCTGTCTCTCCACTCCAGGGGCTCTTCACCTTCTTAGGGTCACAGATACCTTTGAGGTTAATGAAAGCTCACCTCTGTCCAGAAAAAAAGGGCATTCTTTTAAACATATCTATGTACTGCTGTAGTTTCAGAGAGTTCCCACATCTCCATCTAGGGAGACGACGCCTGTCCTATCCTTCACTACTGAACGGTGTACCTCTGCCCTTCGTCCCAGCCCCGTGTGGATTAGGCTGGCTGACTGGGTTAGGCAGCTGGCGAGCACCACGGGCTGTGAAGCAGGGCTCTGATTGCTCCTCTGTTTTTAGAAGGCAGTCGGTGTGCAGTGTCCGGTGTGCAGAGAGCCCCTCGTGTATGATCTTGCCTCACTGAAAGCAGCCCCCGAACCTCAACAGCCCATGGTAAGGGAACCCCCTTCTCATCTGAGCCAGAAATAATGGCATTCTCCAAGGAGGGAGGGATGGCATCTTGTCCGCTTCAAATGGGATCTTGGGAATTGGGCTTGACCAGCCTGGGACCTCTCTGCAGAGCCGTAGCCCCCACTAGGCTAAGACTCTGGGAGCCCCATCTGAGCGACAAGCCCAAGAACCTTGTACAGGGGGTGCCTGTGGCTCAGCCAGTTGAGCACCTGGCTCCTGATTTCAGCTCAGGTCATGGTCCCAGGGTCATGGGATTGAGCCCTTAATCAGGGCACTGCATTGAGTGTGGAGCCTGCTTGGGATCCTCTCTGCCTCTGTCCCTCTCGCTCGCAACCTCTCTCTCTCTCTCAAAGAGAAAAAAGGAACCTTGTGCAGATTTCCTGAGGCAATCCTGAAAGAACAGGGGTTCAAGTCTGCCTTCTACTGTTTATTTTTTCCTCCTTGTCATTCTGCTCGCTTCCCTCTAGGAGCTGTACCAGCCTAACGCAGAGAGCTTGCGCCAGCAAGAAGAGCGCAAGCGGCTCTACCAAAGGCAGCAGGAGCGGGGGGGTATCATCGACCTTGAGGCTGAGCGTAATCGGTACTTCATCAGCCTCCAGCAGGTGAGGAAAGGCTTTCTCATTCCTCACTTAATGCCACCTACCTTCCCACCAGCACGCGTCTGCCACAGTGGCCCTGAGGGTGAGCTCTCTTCTACCCTTGAGGCTGATGGTGGTCAGCTCCAGTAGTGAGCAAGGGGCCTGCAGTTCCCTGCTTTGGGGAACTGCGTCTCCCTCACTGTATCTGCTCACTTCTTTCTAGCCTCCTGCCCCTTTGGAACCAGAGTCAGCTGTAGATGCCTCCAGAGGATCCCACCCACCCAGTGCCCTTGACACAGAACTGTCCACCTCATCAACTGCCCAACCCGACCTATCAGATCCTCTGCCTGTGGCCTCCCAGCACACGTGTGAGAAGATTCCAGGGGCTGGGCCAAATCAGCAAAGGTTGGGCGAGACCCCGAAAACTATGCTAGATCCTCCCCGGGCCGGTCGAGGCCCCTGGAGACAGCCTGAACGGAGGCACCTAAAGGGAGGGGAGTGCAATGCCCACAAAGGTACCAATGACACCCAGGAACTGCCACCTCCCGAGGGGCCCCTCAAGGAGCCCATGGACCTAAAGCCAGAACCCTGTAGCCAAGGGGTTGAAGGTCCTCCCCAAGAGAAGGGGCCTGGCACTTGGCAGGGTCCCCCACCCCGCAGGACTCGGGACTGTGCTCGCTGGGAGCGCTCCAAGGGTCGGACTCCGGGCTCTTCCTACCCCCGCCTGCCTCGGGGTCGGGGAGCCTATCGTCCTGGTACTCGAAGGGAGCCCCTGAGCCTGGAGTCTGAGGATGGTTCCTAGCAGTACTGTGGGGGGGGACAGGGATTTGGGGCGGCAGGGGGCAATAAAGAGATCTGGCCTTGTTTGGCTTCTTTGTTTAGTAGCGCCTAGCTTGTGCAGTATGGCTTTTTCTGACTTCCTGGCAAGACTGGAGTGTGACAGAATAGCCCTAACTTTGCTCTAAAGTCTGTTTTCCCAAGAGATCAGGGTCTGAGTAAAGACAGGTCTGACGTCTCCGCTAGTGTGAGTTTCAGGAAAACTAGTAGAGGCCAGCCAGCATTTAAGCAGAATATATGGGAACATAACATATATATACTATGTACACACACACACACACATTTTTATGCATATGCATTCTTTTTAATTGAATGCTTTTTAAATGGAAGACTCTACTTCCCTGATTGCCATAGTATCTTTTCTTTCTGCTTTGCCCTAGCTTATGCCCCAACACTTGTGTATGCTGGATGCCTGAAGGTCCTTGCTTTTTATTCAAGTACCAATACAGGGAGGTAGGAAGGGGGTCAGAGACCAGAGCGGTGTGGCAGGTGTTTATTGAGCTAGAGAAGAGCTGAGCATGGCCAGCCTGTCACGTCCTCAGAGACTCGGCATTATGAACTGCCCCTGCAGGGTCATTTTTATACAGCATGAAGTAGCCCTGGACCTGGGCAGGACTGATCTGAGTTGTAACTTGAAGGACGCGTTCTGCAAAAGCCTCGGCCAGGGAAGGTGCTTGCCCTGGATAGAACCTCTGGAACATCTGAGTCAGCTGCCAGTGTGAGCAGTAGCCCACGTACTCCTTCATGTCTACTCGTCCAGGGCGGATCAGTGCAGGGTCCAGCCTAAGAGCAGCAAAAGCAGGATCACAGGCACAAGTACCACTGCTACCCCCTAAAATGATGGTTTCTCTGAACCTCCTGATCTCCCAAAGCACCGAGGGGGCAGGGAGTCCTGCCTCACAGTCTCAGATTGCCTCATCCCTTCTTACCTGTCAACATGGTTGGTGGTCATGAACACAATGCGTGCCTCAGTGGAAGCCACACCATCCAAGGCATTGAGCAGTCCACTGAAGGTGAGACGACCTAGACCTTGGTACTTGACTGGGTCTAGAGGAAGGCAGAGATAAAGAGGCGTGGACGGTCATAACCCTACTTAAACCTTCTACACCCCACCATGTTCTCCTGCTTATCAGTGACTCTTGTGAACTCTCGTTGCCAACTCAGGCATCCTCCATCAGCCTTCTGGATTTCCACTTTCTTCCACTGCTCCTCACTCCTGTACCTCATTTACCGTCACGTAGAAATGCTCCCCATTTCCTCAGCTCCCCTCACTTACTCTCTGCAGCTAGGTCCCGGCTAAGAAAGGCTGCATCCACATCTTCCAGGAGCACCAGGCTCTGCTGCGGGGCCACGCTCAGCAGGTGGTTGAGCCGGTCATCGGAAAGGCTGGAGTCTGTGAGACTCAGCAGGCAGATGCTGTGCTCCAGTTCCCCAGCCAGGGCTGTGCTATGGAGGACAGGATGACAGCAGGCAGGCAACCCGGAATCAGTCCTTGGGCCCAAATACTTGTCCTCCCCATAACGGGTGGGGTCTCAGAGACCTAACCCTTCTATCACCCCATCTTAAGGCATCTCATGTCCCATGTGTATCATGTTCACATTTAATTCCCTTTCCAACCCCACAGCCCAGTTTTTCTCCAGTTTAAGGATTAAGAGAAAATGTGATCCTACTCACATAAAACTGCTTTTTCCACAACCAGGGGGCCCATAAAGCAGGTAGCCACGTCTGTAGGGAATGCCTAGGAATACAGCCAAGATGATCAGGACCTAAAATGAATTCAAGTACTCTACTTCAAATGTCCACATTCATTACCAACCCTGCCCCCTAGTGGCCTGATGACCTCAGTACTGGAAGAAATTAACCCTAGGGGCCAACTTTCATCTCTGGGAATTAAGCTAGAGCTTCATATTCATCCCATATGACCACAGAGACCAGCCTGTTTTCCCTTACTATAGCACCACATCAAAAACAGCCTGGCCAAGACCCCAGCGGCTTCTCACCTCTGTCAGTGTACCACTTGGGGTTATCGATGAATTCCCGGATGTCTCGGACAATTCGGTTAGCCAGACCCTGTTCTAGAACCACAGAACTCAGTGGCCGCCGTCGGCGTGGATAGCCAAAAGGGCGCCATTCAGAGCCCATGGCTGTGTACATCACCGTCTTCCCTTCCTCCTGCTGCAAGGCTAGCTCTCGAGCTAAGAGGGGGAAATAAGACAAAGCCAGTAATTCGTCTTTGCCATGCTATTAGGCAGACCTGTGCCAAAACAGCTTCCCTCTGGTCTCATGGGCTAAGATCCTCCTCTCCAAGCTTCTCTTCCTCTGACGTCACATGCCCCATTCTTGCAACTTGCCCCCCCCCCCTGCCCCCCTCGCCATAAAGGCAGCCCGTGCTATCCCACACCTTCCTCCAGGATGTTGAAGAAAACCTTTCGGTCAGTGCCCAGAGCTGTGAAGGTGACAGATTCCCAAGGAGTCCCTGTCTGCAGGTCTATCATCTGCATCTCTCGGCTTCGTTCCACTCGGATCCATTTCCCTTGGTACCTGAATAAAAATGGTCACAATGAGGTGAATGAATGGGGGGTCAAATCCGGCTCCCCTCATTCTCCTTTCTACTCTTAGAGCCCTCCCTGGCTCCCAACCTTACCAGATAAAGTGGTTTCCAGGGCTGGGGACAAATTCAAACTTAGTGGAGATGCGCCCACTCTCATGCTGAAGGTATGAAGTCTCAACACTGAGATGCTGAGTACGGGTACTGTGGCGGGTGAGCCAGCTAAGCAACCAGGCATAGCTTCGGTCTCGAGCAGGGACTTCCAGTGTGATCATGTAATGGCGCCGGAATGCCACCAAGCCCAGCTGGGCACCCTTCCGGGCCAGGGCCAGGGCCGTGCCCACACCCACAAGCCCAAATCCAGCCCCAAAGTAGGGATTGTCCTTCAGGGCCAGAATAAAGTCTGAAAGGGGCATCTTGAGAGGGAAACACTGAACCTTACAGGCTCTGACGCATTTTCAAACCTGGGGGTGGAGAGCAGTGGAGATGGGACAAAGCAGATTAGTTTAGAAAGGACTCTGCAATTCCTCGTCACCCTCATCCCTTCTTCCCACAGAGGCCAGGTGCAGGAAGGACAGGTCAGTTCTACTGTGTGTTTCCATATCCTCCCTTTGTGGGATGGAGGTCCTGCTGGAATGCAAGGGCTGAGACTTCAGGCCCCTCTTCCCATTTTGCCCTTCATTATCCTGTTCATAGTTCAATTTCCTGCCAGAGGACGAGGTCTAAAGAGTCCTTAAACATGAGAGAACAATGTAACCATCTTCTCATCAGGATAATGGGCAGAATTTTTGTGGTCCCTGGGACTAGCTGAGATAGAAAGGGGCCCACTGCCCAGAGTTAACAGAGGATGAAGCTACTCTCTTCCACTGACCTGTCAGTAACCCCATGCCTTACCACCATGAGTAATACCCTTCAAATATCCTCTCCTTTACATGCTCAATTCCTAATGCCCTGTTTAGTTAGCCCTTTATTACCTCACGACTAAACTGTCTCTTTAAAATTAATTTTAGTTCTTAAAACGTCATCTTAATGGGCCTCCACCTCTGGCTTTGGCGTACCAAATTGCTACACAGGGATCCAGATCTTTCTTCATACAGTCGGCTTCAATCCAATGGCTTGTTCTGAACAGATCCCTGAATTAGGTAAAAACTCCTCTGCCTGGTACTCAAAACCCTTCACAACACAGGGCCTACCTATCTTTCATTGCTTAGCGCCTAATAATCTCTGTTGTATAATTCTGCTCAGGCAGGTCTTCTCTACTCGGAATCCCCATTCTAATTGACTCTTCCTTCTCCCCCAATTTAACACCTGTCCATTTGCTGCTTCCTCCACGGACATTTTCCCCGAATTCTCCCCCAATAAAACGTGACCCAGTCTAATTTTAGATTGTAAGATCCCGAGGGATTGGAAGTCACATCGTTTCTAGCACACCTTCCCGACCCCTGCCACTTTGCTGTGCGCGAGGCACGCGGGACGGTGAATTGACAGCCGAGACCACGGCTGAGGCTCAGAGTAGAATCCAGAATGCCAAAATACTTATGCGTGGAAATCCACAGACAAAGCCCTTCCCCCTCCCGTCCCTTGTCTGACGCCCAGAAGCCCCTTCCCGAACCCTTTCCACACCCCAGCTCGCGCCTCCAGCAGCGTGGCTCGGAATAACCCCTCACTCCGCCCCCTTACCGCCATGACTCTCTGGCCCTCCCTCTCGATGGTTTCAGCCCCCAGCACTCCAGGGACGCGCCGCTCGGCCCCGCCCCGGCGTTCCTTCACCTACTTCCCGCCACACCCACCTAGCGGGCCGTGCCACTCTGCCCCACAACTCTCGATGGTACTCCTTGGGCCGCTAGGGGGGGAAAAGGGGCAAAGGGAAAACGCCGGAGAAAACCATAGAGTACACCGCCAGCCGACGAGAGGAAGAGAGAGCGGCCTCCATCGGCCCGAAGTCCTAGAGGCGGCTGGGCCGGAGGCGGTCGCACAAAAGGAGTCCCGGGAGGCCGCTCCAGCAGCTGGTGGACCATAGAGAGACACAGCTCCCGCCGGCCTTGGCCCGGGAGGTGAGTTAGTGGCTGCAGGGCGGAAACTAGTAGGGAGTGTTTGTGGAGCGGGCCGGAGGCAAAAGTTTCTCGAACCCCAGGATGAGGGTGGGCCTGGGCGGTGGGAATCCCCTGGAGGAGGTGCTGAAAGAAGCACGTCGACGGTCGGGGCCCCGGCGCATCACAGCAGCCGTCCTGGTGCCTCGGCCGCGTCACTGCTTTGGATCCCGCCCGGTTGCCCCCTGCCTCTCCTCAGGACCATAATCATGACGATGCTCCATCCCAAGCTTTGCAGGTCACAAAACGGCTTTCCCATTTGCTGGCTCTTGTGATTGCCACTCCTGCCCAACGATGTGGACGCTGTCATCACCTCCACTTTACAGATAGGAAAGCTGAGGCCCTGGGAAGCGAGGTGACTGTATCTATCAGAGGCCACGCGGTGAGTCAGAGCCCAAAGACACGTGGAAACCTGGGTGCCTTTGTCCCCACGCCGGGTCACATTCTTTCCCCAGGCCTTCTCTCTGCATTAATTTGTCCCTTTTCTTGCTCAGTGCCTCTGCCCCAAAGATGTGCTCATTTCTCCTCTTGTGCCCGCCTCTCTCCCACCTCACCCGCTTACCAGCCGCTGAAGGTTCAGGTTTTCAGGTTCTTGATCTAGAAGGCACTGTGTCCTCCTTGGCTCCCCGCAGAGCAGCGATAAAATTCTGTGAGCGGAGGCTGTGGTTTCCAGAGAATCCTCTGACCGTGGAAATGCACTTCCCAGCTACCTTCCGAATCCCCCGATCTGAGGTTTTGAGTTGCAGGATTCACACCTGCAACCTGATTTCCTATCCCTAAGGCCCTTACTTGACCTCCATGACTCAATTTCATGGAGTAATTACTGTCATACATTACTTATTCTTCAGCTTATGCTAATTTTAGCCATGTGTAACAGGATATGCAATTTAGTTGGTATTCATTTCTCAGTTGTGTTCTAGTGTTTTCAATATGAGGCCATAGTCAATGAGTTTGAAATTTCTCCAGGTGTGTTCCTTCATATGTAAGGAACCACTGGTTTATCTTTGTAGGAGACCTAGCTTCCCTCTGATGCATCTCCATGTCTGCGGTTCTCCACTAGAATCTCATTTGTCTTACTTGCATAGATTGTTGTGGTTTGTGTTCAGTGAAGTGATAAGTCAGTCAGTTGCACTCAGAAAGCTCTAAGTCTAGGGAGGGAGACTGATAGCTAAACAACAGTGCAGTGAGACAGTTTCTGATAGAGTTAGGTACAAGGTACAAGGTACAAGGCCCTGAGGATCCCAGAGAGAGTAACTTACATAAACAGTGTCAAGAAGTCTTCACAGCAGAAGTGACATTTGTGCAGATTCTTAAGGACAGTGAAGAGTTGGTTAGCCAGACGAGAGATGGAGAAGGGGAAATGGCCCGTCAAGCCAAGAGAGAGAGAGAGAGGCATGTGTGAGGGTATGGGAGCAAAAGAGAAGTTGGTGAGCCTGGAGAATGGCAACTCATTGGTATGACTGGATCAGAGATCTGTTGAGGGGAGAGGTGGTAGATGAGTCTGGAGAGGTCAGCAGGGGCCAGGTCATGAAGGAAGGGCCTTATACCCATACAGAGGAGTAGTGAGATCATAACATGTTAAGCGGGGAAGGGACATCTGAGATTCCTTGGCCCAAGTTTTGTTGCAGATAAGAAAACTGGGACCCAGATTGCTTTATGATTTCACCAGGGTTACTTAGATCCAAGAAACTTAACCTTCAGTCTTTAGTATATTGGCCAAAACTTGTTGGCTGTCTTCTAATATTGATCCCTATTAACATTTGTATACTTCTCGTTCTGAGCATTGTTGTAAAACTTCTAGGTTAACTAGGTGTGGCATGCTGCCATGCAAGGAAATGCCTAAGTGGGCAGGCACTGGGCCGTGCATCCACATCAGCTGGGAAGAAAGTGAGTGAGATCTCTAACTATATTTTGTTTGGGTTCTCTTCTGATTGGCTTATCAGCACATAAAAACCACAGAACACCGGTCAGTGGTGATGACAGACCCCGTGTTGGACCCACAGCCAACCGACAGCACTGGGGAGATGGATGGACTGTGTCCTGAGCTATTGCTGATCCCCCCATCTCTGTCTAACCGTGGAATCCTGGAGCCTGTCCAGAGCCCCTGTCCTGCTGGGAATCCCACACCTTTGCCTGCTGACCCAGGCTGCCTGCTGGTAGAGTCCACGGCAACTGAAGAGGACACAGGGAACATGGAGATCATTGTGGAAGCAGTAGCTGGAAACCTGTCCCCAGGTGCTCCTGGAGAGCCCCCAGGTACAAACATAGTTGCTACCAGGCCAGTGGGACAGTCAGCCCTGAGGTTTTGTCTGTGCTATTTTTGACCCTTCTATATAAATGTGATGAGAACACAAGGTAACATCTTATTTTTATTCTTAGAGATGTTGTAATTTGATTTGCAGTTGGTGAATGTTGATTGAAGGCTGGCAAGGTGGTTCACAACCTGGTACCGAGCTCTTGGCAGAGTCTATCCCTGTGAGGGCTTCATGTCTGCTAGGCAGCAATCCAGAAGAGAAGACCTTTCTGACACCTCTGCCCGATCCTTACTCCTATAGCCCTCGGGGAGTTTTTCCCCCATATTGACCCTCCCACTCGGGAACTGCAGCCAGGGATTAGGCAACAGGCCCAGCGCCTCCACCACCCTGGGCTTGGCAGGGCTTCCCAGAGGTAATCTGGTATTTCCTTGCCCTAGTTTCTTGTGTATAACATACTTAACTCATCCGAGGCATGTTGTCAAGAGTGGGAGTTGAACATTTATATTTATTCTAGAAAAAAGACTCTCCCCTTTATTCTTCCCATATCTACAACTTCTTATTTTTAGGTAACTTCCCTGCTGTTAACTGCCATCCTCCAGCTATGGCTGTCACAACTTCCCTTGGCAGTGTAGTATAGTGACAGCAACTACTGGGAAAGATTAGCTAATTTGATCGTAGAGTATTTCTAACCTTCTGTGTAATGAGACAAGTAATAGGCAAAGAACAAACCTGGGAAAAACATTTGCAATACATGAGGAAGAGTTAATATCTTTAAAATTCAAAGAGCTATGAAATAAGAAAAAGAAACGGTGTTTTTTGGGGGTTTTGTTTTTTTTTTTTAGAAAGGGAAAAAGAAACCTACAGGCCCTTCAATAAGGAAGAGTAAAAATAGTCAATAACCATAAGGATGCATAATCTCACTAACACACAAATAAATTCCAGTTAAAAATAATTATGAGGGGTGCCTGGCTGGCTCAGTCAGAAGAGCAGATGACTCTTTTTTTTCTTTTTAAGTGTATTTATTTATTGAGAGGGAGAGAGCGATCCTATGGGGGGAAGGGCAGAGAGGGAGGGAAAGAATCCCAAGCAGGCTCTGTGCAGAGCCTGATGTGGGGTTTGAACCCACAAACAGTGAGATCATGACCTGAGCCTAAATCAAGAATCAGACGTTCAACTGATTGAGCCACCCGGTGCCCCAGAGCATGTGACTCTTGATATCGGGGTCATGAGTTCGAGCCCCACGTCGGGTATAGAAATTACTAAAAAAAATTAATAATAATAAACTTAAAAAAAGTAATAACAGTTATGAAATGCCCATATTGCTTCCCAACTATGGCAAAAATTAAATGTTTTTTATAATACTTAGTGTTGGTAGGAAAACAGATAACTGCCTTATAGCTTATGGAGTGTATAAATTAGCATAATCTTTTGAAGGTCATTTTATATAATGAACTTCAATTTTTTTAATGTTTATTTACTTTTGAGAGACAGAGAGACAGAGGTGTGAGCGAGGGAGGGGCAAAGAGAGAGGGAGACACAGAATCTGAAGCAGCCTCCAGGCCCGAGCTGTCAGCACAGAGCCTGACACGGGGCTCAAACCCACGAACCCTGAGATCATGACGTGAGCCAAAGTCGGATGCTTAACCGACTGAGCCACCCAGGCACCCCTATATAACAAACTTTAAACTGACCCAGTCATTCCATTTCTAGGCCTCTGTCCTATAGAAAACTCACACACATGCACAAGGAGACAGAGGTAAAAGGATATCCCGAGCAGCTTTATTTATAATGATTGCAAATAACCCAAATGTCCATCAGTAAGGGCAAGACTTCATTTTGACTTGTTCATGCCAGGAAGTACTCTGGACTGGACAAAAAAAAAAAATACAAGGTAGAGCTAAAGGTACTCAGAAAAAAAAGTATCTGATATATATAGCAAGCGGGGGAGGGGGGGGCGGGGGCGGGGAGGGAAGCAAATTGCAGAGAAATGACTGAAAAAGGCCTGAAAGAATAAGAATATACATTAAATTTTGTGTGAGAGTGTGAGGGGGTTGTTTTTTCTTTATATACATCTATGTTATTTGAGTTGTCACACTGAACTTTTATTTAACAAAGAAACGATAAAAAAAAAAAGGATTCCCAGGGTAGATGTGGCACAGACCTGGGCTTGAGTCCTGGTTCCACCATTAACAGGCACCATGGCCTTAACCTTAGAACTCCAGGCCCCTCTTCTCGTAGGGCAACTGGAGCACCAAGTGAGTGTTTCCTACACCTTTGTGAAGGTCCTGCCCGTTGCTTAAGAAATGGCAGTGATTACTGTGAACGTGATTTGGGTCTTTTGGAAACGGATGTTTTCCATTTTGTAAATTACTGTGCCTTTGAAAAATCTCTTTACAGAATGTGAAAGTAATACTTTGTCATTTATACTGTAGATATTATCCGCAGATTGTCGTTTACTTCTTTTGGAAGTTCGTAATTTTTCATTTGGGCAAAACGTATTGCCTTTTCCTAATGCTTTCCTGTTTGGTTAATGCTTGTTGTATTTATTCAGCAAATATTAAATACCTATTTTGTGCCAAATGTTGGGCCAGATACTGGGAATCCAACTTTAGTATATGTGCTGCCGAAGCGAGCACTTGATAGTGGGAATCCAAATGTATGTGCAAATAAATAGACTGTCCCTGACCTTATGGAGCTTACTGTCCAGGGATAGAACCAGACTTAAGGTCCATCTCCACTCTACTAATATTAAAAGATTCACCTACATTTTCTACTAGTAGCTAACTCCTGTGAGTCTCATTCCATCTGATTCTGTGCCTTTCTCTGTCGGTCCTCTGCCTGCAGGTGTCCTGGTAAAGGTGGTGGAGGTGTACTTCTGTGAGCGCTGTGAGCAGAGCTTCGCAGAGCCCACTCTGCTGGCCCTGCACCAGTGTACTGAGACCCTTATACAGCCTATGCAGGGCCTCTCTAGCCTTCCATGCTCTGTAGAACTGACCCCCAGCAACCTCATTCTCTCTGGCCCTCTGCAGGGCCAGGGCCCACCAGATAGCCCCCTGCCATGCCCTGTGTGTAGACAGGAGTTTGCCCAACCCCAGGCCCTGAAGAGCCACTTCAAGATTCACCGGGCCACTCCCGACATCTTCTCCTGCCCAGAGTCTGGCTGTGTGTTCTCCGCTGAAGATCGCAAGGGTCTGCAGCACCACCTGAGGCAGGCCCACGCCACGGTTCCCGTGCCCTGTTCTTTCCGGGGCTGCCCCCTGCTCTTTGGGAGCCAGCAGGGCATGGAGCTGCACCGGCAGGCCCACTACCCTTTCCACTGCAACCATTGCAGCTTCGTGGGCTCCAACGTCAAACTCTTCCGGCAGCATCAGCGGAGCCACGGGGCCGGGACACAGGGAGAACTGTCTGCCCTTCAGGGTCTTCCATCCCAGGAGCTGCTGTCAGGTATGAGGCCAAAGGCCCAGCAGTGCCTTGCCTGGAATGCAGCCACGGTCAGTCTTACAGGACAGGCCGTTGATTCCAGTGCCGTGAATGTATATGTGAATGCAAAGGAACGTGGAGCAGTGGCTCAGGAGGCCAGCGTTACTGACTGACAGTGGAAGGCATCTAGAAACCCTGGACCAGTCAGAATATATAAGACAAGGAGCAAGTCTTTGTCCATGACAGTGAGTGATATTTGGCTTTAGCTGTGCTGTGGCCTTGAAGTTACTTAACCAGTATCCTTTTTTTGATTCATTTCAGAGCTTTCTGAGGGCAGAAGCTAAAATGTTCATCCATGGCCACTGGTAGAATACCTGTAGACTTCTTTTTAGAGTACGTGGGATTGGGCCAGAGAAGCCGGGATTCTTTTAAAAAGAAACCTTCTAGGAGGGTGGAGCCTCACTGATCCTTACTCCTCTCAGTCTCAACAAAAACAAACAAAAAACCAACAACAACAAAAAAAACGGGCATGGGGTGGATAGAAGAGCAGGAGAAAATAGAGAAACCAGGCCTGGAAGCTCAGGATTCTGCTGAGAGACTTAGGCTTGCTAAGACCTGTTGGTGCTTTGTTCCCAAAGAGAAGACCCCTTTTTCCTGGGAAATAGTCTTGTATCTTTGCCTTCCTGAGGCATCTCCCTTTGTTGAGGGATAGAAGGGCTGGATTGGTGTGACCCTGTCTTGCTGATCAGGCTTCTCAGTAGAGCAGTTAAGAGGACAGACTATGTTACCCTGCGTTGAGCCACCAGCCGTTAGCCCTGGGAACCCAAGCCAGGGAAGGGCTCTGTACCCATTCTGTCCCTCTCAGTCCCCTACCCCCACTGCAGTGATCTCAAAGCTCTTACCTTTCAGGGGTCTAAGGATGGTGTTATCTGAAGTGTGATTTACTCTAGGTTGGAGCATTAATGACAGCTTAGCTCTTGGTCTTCCTATCCTTGTCTTGAGTGATAATAAATGTATAGACTTAGAATTCGAGATTCTCTTACACTAAATGGGGAGGGGGTGATTCTGCCAGCCAGTAAGAGGAGCAGTCCAAGCCTTCACTGCTGGCATTGGCTTCTATAGACATCATCGAGTGTTATGTGTCTCCAGCTCCGAAACTGCCCAGTAGAGAGGGAGAGCCTTCAGAACAAGCAGATACGCCCTTGCCCAGGCGAGAGTCAGCTGACGAGGAGGACGTAGAGGACGAAGAGGGGAATGGCACCTTAAAGGACTCCCAGAAAGCCCCAGAGAAAGCCCAGGGGGCTCAGCAGTTAGAAGGTAATAACATGGTTAGGCTGAACCTCCTGGTGGTGGGGAGGAACGGATTGAGGGGAGCCTGGCATTGAGGCTCTGGGGTTTGGTTTCCTGGGCTTTGATTCATATCCCTTTGTTCCTACCCTTCCACTTTGACATGTCTAGTGGGAAAATGATAAATGAGTAAAGACTGTAGAAACAGAGCCGGGGTAAATAGAGTTTGCTCTCCTGGGCTGGTTTTCCTTGGGCAGAAAGCTTTTTTGCAGGGAAGGAGAGGGTGATATTCATCATACAAAGATGCTAGAGGTTATTGATCAGCAGCCTGACATGTCTGGCATTGGGCCCACTGAGATTTTGTTTCTGAAACCCTACTTCCCAGTTTTCTAACTCACTAGAACATTTGAAACCCATCCAGCCCACAGGGAGCACATTTATTGTCAAGAGAATAGAAAAGATCTGGTTGTATTTATGACCAGTTCTCTATGATCTAGAACTCAGTGAACCAGTGTTAGGAAGTGGGAGTACTTTACCTTCTTCACTTCCCTTTTCCACACTCCATGGGGTTTTTTTCCTTCCAACCAACCCTGCTGATCCCACTGCCTACCTCCACGAACGAGGACAAGGAAGAACAAGAATGGTCCATCCGGATTGTTCTCTCGAGCAGCTCTAGACAAAGGCTTAGGAACAGTAGGTGGCTGGGTAAAGCACTTCAAATAGGTTTGCCACAAGGCTTGAGAAATCCTTGTGATGTTGCTTCTTTCAATACTTGAATTTCTCGTCTCTTCTTTGAGACTACAGTGTTTGAGGTGCTACCGTTTCGGTTTCCTGGAGAGAAACGGGAAAGGCCACACGATGTTTGTGTCTGGGCAGATTGTGGTTCTCCCATTATCTGGCCAGCCCCTGAGCTACCTTCTGTGCCTTTCCCTCTCCCAGGGGATGTGGCTTCTGGCACCGAGTCCCTCTTCAAGACCCACATGTGTCCAGAATGCAAGCGCTGCTTTAAGAAGCGGACCCATCTGGTGGAGCACCTGCATCTCCACTTCCCGGACCCCAGCCTCCAGTGCCCCAACTGCCAGAAGTTCTTCACCAGCAAGAGCAAGCTCAAGACCCATCTGCTGCGGGAGCTGGGCCAGAAGGCCCACCGCTGCCCGCTGTGCCACTACAGTGCGGTGGAGAGGAACGCGCTCAACCGCCACATGGCCAGCATGCACGAGGACATCTCCAACTTCTACTCAGACACCTACACCTGTCCCGTGTGCCGCGAGGAGTTCCGCCTCAGCCAGGCCCTCAAGGAGCACCTCAAGAGCCACACGGCGGCGGCGGCAGCAGAGCCGCTGCCCCTCCGCTGCTTTCAGGAAGGCTGCAGCTACACGGCCCCCGACCGCAAGGCCTTCATAAAGCACCTGAAGGAGACCCATGGTGTGCGGGCCGTGGAGTGCCGCCATCACTCTTGTCCCATGCTCTTCGCCACGGCCGAAGCCATGGAGGCCCATCACAAAAGCCACTACGCCTTCCACTGCCCACACTGCGACTTTGCCTGCTCCAATAAGCACCTGTTCCGCAAACACAAGAAGCAGGGCCACCCCGGCAGTGAAGAGCTGCGCTGCACCTTCTGCCCCTTTGCCACCTTCAACCCGGTGGCCTACCAGGACCACGTGGGCAAGATGCACGCCCACGAGAAGATCCACCAGTGCCCTGAGTGCAGCTTTGCCACCGCCCACAAGAGGGTGCTCATCCGCCACATGCTGCTGCACACCGGTGAGCTGGCTTCCCTGCTTCCCATAACGTAAGGGTGGCGATGAGGAGGGGGCGGCAGAAGTGAGCTTTTACTGTGTACAAGACACAGGAAGGGCCTTGCGTGCATTGTCTTGTTGGACCCAGTCTTCCTAGATATAAATCAAGCCTTAAGCCGAGTGTCACTCAGCTAGTACGGTGGTTAAGCCACTGAGCCAAAGACTGTGCTCTCACTGCTGTGCTGCTGTGTCTCACCGTTAAGGCCCCGTCCAGTTCTGCTTGCCCTTCGTCAGGCTTGCCTGGGTCAGTACCCAGCCTATTAGAGCGAAGAAACCCAGACGGGGGGAGATACCTTCCTTTGCAATTTGAGTTTTGAGGTGTGCTATGAGAGATGGGGCGAGGGGACTGAACCATCTACATATGTTGTAGCTTTGGCAGCCGACTCAGAGTCTAAATTGGTTACCAGCATTGCTGATGCTTTGACACAGACACATCAGGCTTCCTCCTACAGCATCACCCCATTTGTGCTCTCTAGGCAAGAATCAGTGGGTTGATAAGATATTTAAAAAATCTCATCAAAGATTTTTGGGAGGCCAGGTTTTAGGTAGCTTGGGGTAAAGCCATTGTTTCCCTGGAACAGGTCATTTCTACACATGCTTTGGTCACCAAGCCTCGTTTTTCTGCGGCCTTTCCTAAAATCTTCATCTCTACGGTGCTTTATAGTTTAGAGTTCTTTTAGATAGATCACTTCATTTAATTCATAATAACAATCTTGTAAGGAAGACAGGTGAAAAAGAGAAACTGAACACTTAAATGGCCTGTTTCAGGATCACACAGCTAGTATCAGAACCAGAGCCAGACCACCACGTTGCTTGCTTTTGACCGTGGGGAAGTGGGCTGAGCGGGTAGGCAGGGATCACAGGGAAGGGTCCTGAAGGACCTGGTCTTGACCAACTACACAGACAGCTCTTCCTTGAGTCCTTGCTGGGCACTGCTGAGGACTTTGGGACATCTCATTTAATCTTCTGTCAACCATGAGCAGTCAGTATTTTTGTTGCTCCCTCTTTGGAGCCGAGGAAACTGAGACTTGGAGGGGTTAAATGACCTCTCCAAAGCCATACGGTAGTAAGCTGGGATCTGAACCACCACTTGATAGCTCTGTGGTTTCTCTCTGCCTTGGCTTCTTTTTCTGTAAAATGGGGCAGTCCTCCTCTGGGGGCTGTTGGGAGGAGTCAGTACGAGGGGACCTGGTACATAATGAGCATTCTATACATGTTGGCTATTGACGTCTTTGTTACCGTGTCGGATTTCAGAGTTCAAATTCTTAACTACTTCTTGTATTGCCTGATTTTCTTCTCCTCTTCCACAAAACTGGAAGGAACTAGGGTAAGTGGAGCCAGTGCCAACAAGCTCCACAACAAATCAAGGGTAGACTTCCAAGCTGTTTTTGGAAAGCATGGTCTTCACTTTCC
Organism: Leopardus geoffroyi; assembly: GCF_018350155.1. Lineage (NCBI taxonomy): Eukaryota > Metazoa > Chordata > Mammalia > Carnivora > Felidae > Leopardus > Leopardus geoffroyi. Next base: position 203,066,543 of record NC_059328.1, on the reverse strand, counting down.
GCCAGGGCTTGCTCCGTGTCGGAGTGGAGAAATCGTCTGCGAGGGCTGGGGAGCAGCACTGACTTGTGAGCCATGCCGCGGGCCACGCGTGAAGCTTTCGTTCTGCTTGGCATCAGGGCAAGCTTGCTGGGGAAGATGGTCTGTGCTCGCTCGGTCCGTGTCTGACCTGTGTCCTCTCCCCTCTCCCACCCCCACTCCCCCATAAGGCGAGAAACCTCACAAGTGTGAGCTGTGCGACTTCACGTGCCGAGACGTGAGCTACCTGTCCAAGCACATGCTGACCCACTCCAACACCAAGGATTACATGTGCACCGAGTGTGGCTATGTCACCAAGTGGAAGCACTACCTCAGTGTGCACATGCGGAAACATGCAGGGGACCTCAGGTATGAGCACACGCACGCCTCCGTCCCTGTTCCCAAGGACCTTATGCCAGGCTAGCCTCCTCTTGAACTCACCTTGCTCTCCTGGTCCCAGAGCGACTCCTATTGTCCCTCTCTGCTCCTCTCGCCTCAGCTCCATTGCCTGTAGCTGGACTCTGTGCCTGTGGCCCAGTGTGCATGGTGAGAGCTGTCTGGGCTCAGGGGAGGGAGCGCAGGCCTACACACAAAGGTGTCCCTTGGGTTCTGAGTCCGGTCCTGGGAAAGTAGGGAGGCTGCACCTGTGACCCCAACCCAGGCATGTTTCCTGCTGAGCTGTGGCACAGCTGGCCAGGGGGTTTCTCCTAGCTTCCATGCCTCCACGGGAGAATGGGACCTAGGCACAGAAACCTGCCCTATGAGGCTGTAGCCCTGTCAGCTCCTTCGGAGTCCACAGCGGGTTGCTGATTTATGCTCTCTTCCCTTTGGGAAGCGATACAGAGGAGGCGTCGGAACACAGGCCCTGAAGCTAGGCTGTCCCTGCCCTTCACTTCCTTTTTAACCTTAGGCAAGTTATTAATTTCCGTGCTTTAGTGACCTCACTTGCAAATAGATACCTACGTCACAGGGCGGTGGAAAAAAAGAATAAATTAGATGATGCGTGTACGGTACCGAGTGTAGAGCCTTGTCCATGGTAAGTGCTCGTTTACCTGTCAAGGGAGATCGATAATTGTGATTTTGCCCCCCACCCCCACCCCTGTCCTCCTCGCCAGATACCAGTGCAACCAGTGCTCGTACCGCTGCCACCGGGCTGACCAGCTGAGCAGCCACAAGCTGCGCCACCAGGGCAAGTCCCTGATGTGTGAGGTGTGTGCTTTCGCTTGCAAGCGGAAGTATGAGCTGCAGAAGCACATGGCCTCCCAGCACCACCCGGGCACGCCGGCCCCGCTCTATCCCTGCCGCTACTGCAGCTACCAGAGCCGCCACAAGCAGGCCCTGCTGAGCCACGAGAACTGCAAGCACACCCGCCTCCGGGAGTTCCGCTGTGCCCTCTGCGACTACCGCACCTTCAGCAACACCACCCTCTTCTTCCATAAGCGCAAGGCCCACGGCTACGTGCCTGGGGACCAGGTGTGGCAGCTCCGCTCTGCCAGCCAGGAACCGGAGGGGGCCAGGCAGTGCCCGACACCCCCGCCAGACTCAGAGCCCTCGAGCCAGCTGTCTCCCCAGCCTGAGGTGCCAGACCGTGACCCCGGGACTGTGGTGGACCCCAACGTGGACCGGGCCCCGCCGGAGCCCGGTGAGGAGGACCGCGCCGGGAGACCGGCTGGCAGCGAGGTTCTGCGGGGGGACGACCTGGGTAGCAGCCCCAGTCCGGCCGAGGCAGATGAAGGTGGCTGCACGCTGCACCTCGAGGCCCTGGGGGTGGAGCTGGAGCCCGTGGCTGAGCCGCCCCTTGAGGAGATCACTGAACCCGCCCCTGCGGAGTTCAGGCCCCTGGACCCCTCGGGGCCCCTGAGACTGGAAGGACCAGGTGCAACTTTGACAGAGCTGTCTACCTTTGAAGGTGCTGGGACGTCTGGTTTGGATGCTGAAGAAGAGCCCGTTCTGGAAAAGCCAGCCCCTGAAAGCCCCAGAAACCCCCCTTCCTCAGAGGAGCCCCCTGACAGCTGGGTGGGAACCTTCAAGGCAGCTCTGCCTGCTGAGACCGCTCCCCTCCCCCAGTTCCCAGAGTCGGAGTCCTTACTCAAGGCCCTGCGGAGACAGGACAAAGAGCAAGCAGAGGCTCTGGTGCTGGAGGGGCGGGTTCAGATGGTTGTGATACAGGGAGAGGGGCGGGCCTTCCGCTGCCCGCACTGCCCTTTTATCACCCGCCGGGAGAAGGCCCTGAGTGTGCACTCCAGGACTGGGTGCCAGGGCCGCCGAGAGCCCCTGCTGTGCCCTGAGTGTGGGGCTAGCTTCAAGCAACAGCGTGGCCTCAGCACCCACCTGCTGAAGAAGTGCCCTGTTCTGCTCAGAAAGAACAAGGGCTTACCCAGACCAAGTTCACCCGTCCCTCTGCGTCCTCCGCCCCCGGGCACCCAGGACTCAGGGGATGTGGAAGGTGGGAAGCCCCCACCTGCGCCATTAGAAGTAGAGCTGGTGCTCCCGAAAGATGCTCCCTCTGTGCCTCCCAGGGAGCCGGAAGTAGAGGAGCCTCCTGGCACACTGTGTGTCCCTGCAGTCCCTCCTGCAGGAAACCCCTCACCCGCAGAGACGCCTGAGAAGTTCCACTTCGAGCAGGGCAAGTTTCACTGCAACTCCTGCACGTTCCTCTGTTCTCGCCTCTCCTCCATTACCTCTCACGTGGCCGAAGGCTGCCGGGGGGGACGTGGTGGGGGAGGAAAGCGGGGGGCCGCCCAGACCCAGCCCGTTGCATCCCTCCTGAGCGATGGAGGCTCCGCTCCCCTAAACAGCGGCAGCACGGAGCGCAGCCCTGGGAATGGGGACACGACTGCGGTGCCAAAGCAGAAGGGGGCGCGCTTCTCCTGCCCCACGTGTCCCTTCAGCTGCCAGCAGGAGCGGGCTCTGAGGACTCACCAGACCCGGGGCTGCCCCCTCGAGGGGTCCGGCGAGCTGCACTGCGGCCTCTGCACGTTCACCACTGCCGCCGCTGCCGCCCTGAGGCTACACCAGAAGCGGAGGCACCCTAGCACGGCTCCCGCCCGCGGGCCCCGGCCCCCTCTGCAGTGCGGGGACTGTGGCTTCACCTGTAAGCAGGGCCGGTGCCTACAGCAGCACCGGCGGCTCAAGCACGAGGGAGTGAAGCCGCACCAGTGCCCCTTCTGTGACTTTTCCACCACCAGACGGTACCGGTTGGAGGCGCACCAGTCACGACACACAGGTGTTGGCCGCATCCCCTGCAGCTCCTGTCCCCAGACGTTTGGTACCAACTCAAAACTGCGCTTGCACCGGCTAAGGGTACATGACAAAACACCCACCCACTTCTGTCCCCTCTGTGACTACAGTGGCTACCTTCGCCATGATATCACTCGCCACGTCAACAGTTGCCATCGGGGCACTCCTGCCTTTGCCTGCCCCCGGTGTGAGGCCCAGTTCAGTTCCGAGACGGCACTCAAGCAGCATGCCCTGCGCCGACATCCTGAGCCTGCGCCCCCCGCCCCCGGCTCTCCTGCGGAGGCCACCGAGGGCCCCCTGCACTGCTCCCGCTGTGGGTTGCTGTGCCCCAGCCCCGCCAGCCTGCGAGGACACACCCGGAAACAGCATCCGCGGCTGGAGTGCGGGGCTTGCCAGGAGGCCTTCCCCAGCCGGCCGGCACTGGATGAGCACCGGAGACAGCAGCATTTCAGCCACCGCTGCCAGCTCTGTGACTTCGCTGCCCGGGAGCGGGCGGGCCTGGTGAAGCACTACTTGGAACAGCATGAGGCGGCAGCGGCCTCGGAGGGCGGTGCAGGTGCCAGCCAGCCCCCCCTGCGCTGCCCCTTTTGTGACTTTACGTGCCGCCATCAGCTCGTGCTGGACCACCACGTGAAAGGGCACGGGGGCACCCGGCTCTACAAGTGCACTGACTGTGCTTACAGCACCAAGAACCGGCAGAAGATCACCTGGCACAGCCGCATCCACACCGGGGAAAAGCCCTACCGCTGTCACCTCTGTCCCTATGCCTGTGCTGACCCTTCTCGACTCAAGGTAAGGTCGGGGCCCTGGGGACTTCCCTGATCCCAACTCGCAGCTATGAGCTCTGGGACTTTCGTCAAGCCCCCTAACTTCTCCAAGCCTCAGATTCCTCATGTGTAAAAGGAAGAGAATACTTCACAGAGTTGTTACAGAGATAAAATTCCGTCATACGTGCTTGGTATGTGATGAAGGCAGGTAATAGTTGGGTGGTGATCTCCGTGATAATGGCTAACATTTTTTGAGCACTTATTGTATGCTGGATACTAATTTTAGTCCTTCCAAAGCACAAGATAAGAGTTGCTCTTGCTATTTCTTCTGCGGTTGATTTCACAGGTTAATAAACTGTGAGGTGGAGGTTAAGCCCCCAAAGACACAGGTAGCAAGTGGCAGAGCTGAGAGGGCAGACCAAGAGGTAGGCCCAGTGGGTTAGGTTGGTGTCCACATGGCCAGACTGGGGAGCCTGCTTGGTAACAGAAGTATGGCCGGGATGGGAGCACATCCTTTGAGTGTCAAGGGTACGCATTTTCTGGGCATACTCTGCTCTTCCTTCCTCCAGTACCATATGCGGATCCATAAGGAAGAACGCAAGTATCTGTGCCCTGACTGTGGCTACAAGTGCAAGTGGGTCAACCAGCTCAAGTACCACATGACCAAGCACACAGGTGAGTCTGTGTGGTTTCGACAGGCCCAAGGGGTTCCCCCATTCTCTGGCACACCCAGCCTCCTTGAGGTTGTGGGTGTCCTTAGTCAGGTTCAGGGTGCACATCAGTTTTTCACATTGGTGCTAGGAGGGAGGTAGGCTGAAATGCCAGAATAGCTTCCCTGCCCACTGAAGACCTATCAGAATCAGAAGAGAGGTGAACCTGGGAGCCTATGCGTCTGCATTGTGTAAAAGCTTCATGGCCCTAGGTTATCCACCTCCCATTGAGAACTCAAACATGTGACTGAAGGAGGTCTCCTTGGTTCCTGCAGACACGATGGGCTGTTATGGGTAACAAAGAGAATGTGAAGGGTTCACTTGTTTTGACTTCTTTTTTTTTCTTCTGGGTACGGAGTCCATGAACTATGGCTTCTCAGGAAAGACTTAATGATGCCGTGCTTGTGATTACTGTGTATGATCCCCTCATGTAAAGGAAGTAACCAGATGCATTTCAAGGCACTCTGCATCTATGAATGACACTTCTTTTGCCTCTAGCTCTTCCTTCTTAAACATTTTATTTTCCTGTTTGGGTTGGACAAGGAGTTGTATTTAAATGGATTTCCAAGTTGCATGAGGACCCCATGATCAAAAGGGGGTTAGAATCTCCCATTTGGAAACCCTGTCATATTTGAGTGAATAGTTGTTGCTGTCAGGTGGCTACTTGGGAATCGGTTATCAGCATCCATTGAGCACCCGCTGTATACAAGGGGCTGTTTTGGGAGAAGGGCATAGAAATGTCAGAGGAGACTGGAACATTCCAAAGATGCAGTCGTTAGTCACCATGCTGCTTGTGTTCTTTGTGTCCCGGGATCACGGCGACTCTTCCGGCACACTGAGCATTGTTTGACTCCCTTCAGCAGTAATTTGTTCCTTGTCCTCGCCCTGTCCCCTAGGACTGAAGCCATACCAGTGTCCCGAGTGTGAATACTGTACCAACCGGGCTGATGCGCTGCGTGTGCACCAGGAGACGCGGCACCGGGAAGCCCGGGCCTTCATGTGCGAGCAGTGTGGCAAGGCCTTCAAGACCCGCTTCCTACTGCGCACCCACCTCCGCAAGCACAGCGAGGCCAAACCCTATGTGTGCAACGTGTGCCACCGTGCTTTCCGCTGGGCTGCCGGCCTGCGCCATCACGCCCTCACCCACACCGACCGCCACCCCTTCTTCTGCCGCCTCTGCAGCTACAAGGCCAAGCAGAAGTTCCAGGTGGTTAAGCATGTGCGCAGGCACCACCCCGACCAGGCCGACCCAAACCAAGGAGTGGGCAAAGACCCCACCACCCCCACAGTGCACCTGCATGACGTGCAGTTGGAGGACCCCAGCCCCCCTGCTCCTGCTGCTTCTCCAACTGGACCAGAGGGCTGAGAGCCTACCCCACCTCTTGGAGGGTGTGGTCCAAGACGTGCAGTGCAGACTGACTGGAGGCAGAGCGAGCCTGGAGCTCGGAGCCAGAGGAGGGGCTAGCTTCGAGGCGCCCGGGGAGGGGGCTGCAGGCCTCCTGGGACTCAGGCTCTAGTACTTTGAAGTTGATGGCCATATATATAAAAGAGCAACATGGACCACAAATTAATTTCCTGTCGCGGCACACTGTGTTTTTAACCCATGAGTTCCTGCTTTCTTCACCATCCCTCCCCCAAAGTCCCTGGCTCTAAGATGCTGGTTTTACCCATTCTGTCGCCCCCTTTCTTCTTGCTGTCAAGTCTGTTTTCTTTCAATGCCCTCAAAACAGTTGTATCTACCTGCATGTGCTGTTGTGCCTGATGCTCTCTAAAGCATGTTAAACAGAGTGATTACTAGCTTATAGACTCGTCCACGTCCCTGACTTACCATTTCCAGGTTGTCCTCTTGATCTGCCCTGTTCCCTCTCAGACCTCTGCCTCTCCTTTGTCTCCTTCCATTTTCACTGCGTGATTCTGAAATGGGCCAGGTCTGTTTTCTCTCTGTCCTTGAACCTGTCTAGGCCTTTGCCTTGCTCCTTCTTGCCAAGTCCCTTGGTCTACCTATAGAGGGAGGACTGCCCCCCCACTAAGCCTGTTCCTAGAAGCAGGTTTATTTCAGCATCTGTCCTCAGCCTGGCTCAGCAGCAACACTAGAGTTAAAGTACAAGGTAGTGTGAAATGCAGATGACTTGGGGGCTGGTGTGAATCTCTAATCCAGACCTCACAATGACTGGATGATTAATCATCTACACTGGGACACACTGGGAAAATGAAAGAGGGTACTTTTAGTAATTATGCTGGGACAACAGATGTAAACCAGGATGATTCCAGGTATAAACTCCAGCAGGGTTGGGATCACATACCCTTTGTCTCCTCCTTTTGCCCTTAGAAGCTATACTAATGAACCTTTCTACATTATGTAGCACATGCAGGGGCCCCTGGAAATTTCTTATTTTCCTACCCTTTCCCTAGCCCACCTGTCTACCTGAATGTCTCCCGACCTTCATACTTCCTCTTGCCCGACAGTGACAGACCATACTCAAGCACAACTGGGGAGAAAAGCTCTGTTTATACAAGTGGAACTAGGGAAGAGCAGTCCAGTGGGGACTCGGCTGTGCAGTGTTCTCTTGAGAGTCCGTGTGGTCTTGGGGTCAGGTCTCCTTCCCCAGCCTCTGCCTGGGGAACCTGGAGGATTGGTCTATCCTTTCCTTGGCTCTGAGCTTTAAGGAAGTTAGTGTGGAGGGGATAATGCCTCTTAGTGTTTCTCTGCTCCAAGCCCCTCTCTGGGTTTCTGGTGGCAACCATCGTTTGAGCCAGGGTTGATGAAAGAGATTCATCCTTTGGGACTGAGGTATGGGATTGAGGCTGTGGCAAGAGGAAGGAAGTCCAGCAGAGAGTATGCGAAGAAAGGGGCAGAAAAGATACCACAGGTGGAAAAACGAAGAAAGGGAAGAGAGAGAGAGTGAAAAATCAGGTCCTAGATTTGCTTGTTAGGAAAGGTGAGGTAATTTTGTGCTTAGGAATGCACAACCCAAAACTTGGTTTTTACCACCTCTGTTTGCCTTCTGGAGCGTCCTTCCAGGTTTCTCTTACCGTCTCAAGCCAGCGCACCCACCCTTCCCAAGAAGTGCCCGCCTTAGGATTCATCCCCCTCTAGTCCTTCCCGGATGCAGATATGCACAAAGATGGAGGCTGGATGGAGGCTGGTGCCGTCCTTGGAGAGTAGGTGTATGTGGCGGTAGCCTGGAAAGGGGCAGGAGGACAGCATTAGGAAGGGAGCCGGAGCTGGACCGCTGGCCAGGGTTTGGGGGACCGGCCCACCTTGTTGCATGCAGGTCCAAGGAAGTGTGTACTGCCCAATAAAGTCGTGTCGGGTTTTCCAGTTGTAATCATTTACCACAAAACGCAGCAGGGCCAGTTCAGGCACCAGGACCCGGAAGCATAGTGTCTGCCCCCAGTATGGATTAAAACCTGAAGAGGGGGTGAAAGACGGTGGGAGTGAAGGGACAGATCATTGGCGGTTTTCTTTAAGCCCATCCTGGGCCACTGTGATTTTCAGAGCAATCAGTGTGAGGGAGTCGAGGTGAGGCAATGGAGGCCCAGAGTGGGTGAGCAATTTGCCCACACTGTTGGAGTTTATAAGTAAGGGACCAGAACTCAGACCCAAGATGTCCGAGCCCTTTTTTGTCCCATTCTACACTGCTCCTCTTGGGGGTGGGAGAGGGGTGGTGACCGGGACTGTGCTTCATGGAGGGCAGCATGGTAGGAAAATGGCCATGTTCCTCCCCTCCCCCCAGCACTGCCCAATCTCACCATTGTTCTCCACGTAGCTCGTCTCTTGCCGGGTTGTGTCTGGGCGGACACCGAAGATTTCAACTCTCACCAGTGGATCCACAATGGACCTCTCTTTAGTCATGTCCTCCTTGGGGAGTTGCTGACCACTGATCACCTGTAAGCAGGACTTGGAACCTCAATAGTTCCTGTTCCCAGCCCCGCTCCAGCTCACTCTTACACCCAGGGGAGGGGGGCGGGGATACACAGGACCTTGCACTACGGCTTCTGGATTTGGGTAATATATTCTCTTCTAGTAATCTACCTTTAAATGCAATTTAAAATGCATCCAAGTAGAAATTTAACAAGGTTTGGAAGTAGGTATGTTAACATCAGCAACCCCTTTCCAGCATTTACTCTGCACCAGACATTGTTGTAGGCACTTTATGTTAATCACAACAACCCTGTGAGGTGGGTGGTATCATACCCCCATTCTGCAGGTGAGGAGCCAGAGGTTAAGGAACCTGCCCAGAGATACACAGCCCGTGAACGGACTTGAACCGAGGCAACTGGCTCCAAAGACCACACTGTTCACAGTTGGGCTGTGCTGCCTCGTGAGGAATTCACCCATCACACTCCCACCGGGCCCAGCCATCTCCTCCCCCTGCTTCTATCCCAGCTACCCTAGGCTCTGCCCGACAGTTTCTCCTCTCCAAGGTACCTGGATTAGGAGGGTCTGGGCTTTGAAAGGGCTGATGGGCCTCTCTGGGTGGAAGGAACTCTGGATGTCACGCAGGAAGTCTGGCTTCAGCACATAGCCACAGCCACCGTTCTGGCGGAAGAGCCCATCACAGATGTCCATCTCCAGCCCCGCAGTCTGCACATTCATAGCCACTGAGAGCCCCAGGAGCATAGGAAGGAAGGATGTATCTCAGGAACCATCTAGGCCCTCTTTCAGGGGAGTAAGGAAATGTGTTGGGTAGAAGAGGGCCTGCTGGGAACACCCCCTTAGCATCTTTCTCAGCCTAGCACACTTCAAGCATTCCCCAGCCCTCTTGCCACCTGTGGCCCTTCCCCTCCCTCCTCCTTGTCCCTGCTGACCCCTCACCCATCTGGCAACCCGCATTCCAGAGTTCCTGGGGGTTGTAGTTGGACGAATCTGTCCTCAGGCCACTGGGATACACACGGCTTAACTGCCAGGCGTTGTGCTGCACAAACGCATTGCCTGCAAAAGGGATATAGTAGGGAGATGGCAATGGAGTTGATTCCACCACTTCCCTGGCCCCAGGTACTTCACTCTTGTGCCCAGCACCTCGCAAGGCCAGCTCCGGAAGGCTTCACCATGCCTCTCTGTTCCATCCTGACCCGTCTCCCCAGCTTCCCTCCCCCTGGAGCCATGAGCCCACTACTCATAACTCCTGTCCCTGTGCCTACTCTGAGGAGTTTCGTAGCTCCCTCGTCTCTCCTTAGTCCCTTTGTCCTCTTTCTTGGGACTCATCTGCCTGCCCAGCAGCCTGACCCTACTCATCCCAATTCCCTCCCTGGCCCTCCCTTTCGGTCCTGACCAGCCTCTTTGATGAGGCTCTTGGCCTTGGTTTCAGAGAAAGATGATGTTTCATAGAAGCGGTAGTGCTCCCTCGAGTGAGTGAAGCTGTGGAATGAGACGGCCTTCAAGTAGACAACCAGGGCAGAGAGGGATGGACACATGATGGGTTTGGATTTCTGGAAAAGGAGAAAATAGGAAGATGAAATTGAACCCTCAGCGATCTGAGAGGAAGGGGCCGGTGGCCAGGATCTGAATTTCCCCACCCAGCCTGAGCCTCTGCCCACTGCCTCCCCATTGCATTCCCCCTCCTGCCTCACCTGCTTGGGAAAGAGAAGGGACTCAGGCTTGGAACTAGGAGCCTGAACCATAATCTGACAACAGATAGGCGTACAAAACGGCGGACACATCACAACCTGGGGATGGGAATGGGAATAAAGGCAGTCTACATACACTGATGGGACTGGTTTCAGCTTCTGGGCTTAAAGCGTCTGCTCTACTGTTACTTTCTGGGCAACAGGTTTGTAATGATTTTTAAGCAGAGGGGTGTCATCCTCCCTACCTCTCATCTTTTAAAACAATAGTGAATTTTGGTCAAACCCAGACAGATATGCAAGGTATGCAAATGGGCATGGAAGTCACACCTGGAAGGATATGAGGGTCCCAGAGTAATAGCATTACATTTGTCTCCTGAATTCCCATTTCCTTCCCTGGACATGGTAGCAGGTTAGACACCACAGCCCCAGAGAGGACAGGGTAAGCCAGCAGTTAGCTAAGTCAAGGAAGTGCATGAGAAGGAAATGCAGACTTCAAACCAGGATCTTGGCGGACCCACCAATGGCACCCCTTCCCCACAAGGAGTTGGACCACCTTGGAACAGCCTTCTTGAAGCCTTCGCCTTCTCTGACTTTCTGTTCCTTCTTTTTGGTCATTTCCAGCCCCTTCTCAGAGTCACCTTTTCCAAGAAGCTTTCTCTAAGCTCATTTTAGATGAGGCCACAGGCGTCCCTCCACTAAGCCCTACTTACCCAATACAGTAGAGCGTGTTTTTGTCCTCTCTCTCTCCCTCCCTCCCTCTCCTCTCCCTGCTCTCCCCATACCAGTGGTTTTCAATCTGGCCTTTAAGAAGATTGAGAATTAGTACAAAGATATCTCAGGAGGGGCGCCTGGATGACTCGGTCAAGCATCTGACTTCAGCTCAAGTCATGATTTCTTGGTTCGTGGGGTCAAGCCCCATGTCAGGCTCTGTTCTGACGGCTCAAAGCCTGAAGCCTGCTTTGGATTCTGTGTCTTTCTCTTTTGCCCCTCCCCCACCTGAGCTTGCTCGCTCTCAAAAAAATGAACATTAAAAAATTGTTATTTTATTTTATTTATTTATTTATTTTTTAACGTTTATTTGAGACAGAGAGAGACAGAGCATGAATGGGGGAGGGCCAGAGAGAGGGAGACAAAGAATCCGAAACAGGCTCCAGGCTCTGAGCTGCCAGCACAGAGCCGACTCGGGACTCGAACTCACAGACCGCGAGATCATGACCTGAGCTGAAGTCGGCCGCTCAACCGACTGAGCCACCCAGGCGCCCCAAAAAATTGTTATTTTAAAAAGATATCTCAGGAGTCAGCGGGGGGACCCAGGAGACAGCCAAATAGGTGCTCCACCTAGGACAGCTTCACATTTATCTCTTTTGTATACGGAGCACCCGTATAAGATTTCATTCAAAAAAGATTTCATGGCCCAAAGAAGTTGGAAAGCCACTGCAATCTCTCTCTCTCTGACCATATATAGTGATGCCATCCCTACACCTCATTTACTGGGGGTCAGGGGCGTTTTGCTCCTTGGCTCTCCACCTTGCTTGGCTCTAGTCTCTCCACACACGAACTCAGCTTATGGTACAGACCGACCCAGTGCTAGAGCGGAAAGACCACCCTCCTGGCCCACCTTGTCCTTCTTTTTGTCCTTACTGCGGGGGCTCAGCTCCTGGGGCTCAGACTCAAACTGGGCCTCCAGCTCTGGCTTAGCCTCCTGCTCTCCCTCCAGTTGAGACTCCAGCACTTCCTCCTCTTCCTCTTCCTCGAGGTCCTCCTCAAGGGTCTGTAGCTTCTTCCCCTTCACCAGGATCTTCCTCCGAAGCTCCTGGGGGTGGAAATGAAGGGACTTGTTTACTTGTCTGCTCTGGGCCCCTCCTGGGGACCATGCAGTGCCCACTGCTCTGATGGGACCACCTCAAAGACAGGGGAAGTGGGTGGTCAGGAGTGCCCATGGTGGGGGGTGGGGGGGCGCTGCATGATACATACGGTAGGGATTCCCTATCCTTAAGCCAACTTGTAACATCCCTATCCATTTGGAAAACAATACATGGGACCCCTACCTCACATTTGAAGATTTCTCCCAGATTAAAGATTTAAATGTAAAGAACTAAGAGTATCAGAAAAAAATAGAGAATCTTTTTGAATAATCTTTCAGTGGGAAAGCCTTTAGAAACAGGAGGTGGAAAAAAGAAGAAAAAAACTCAGGAGATGAAAACTCAGAAGACATAAAAAAGACTGGCAGATTTGACTACATAAAGCTTCAAATCCCCAATAGGACATGGGGCGCCTGGGTGGCTCAGTCGGTTGAGTGTCCGACTTCGGCTCAGGTCACGATCTCACAATTTGTGGGTTCGAGCCCTGCGTCAGGCTCTGTGCTGACAGCTCAGAGCCTGGAGCCTGCTTCGGATTCTGTGTCTCCCTCTCTCTCTGCCCCTCCCCCACTTGTGCTCTGTCTCTGTCTCTGTCTCTCTCTCTCTCTCTCTCTCTCTGTCAAAAATAAATAAACATTAAAAAAAAAAATCCCCAATAAGGCAGAAGAGGCAATAGTCCAAAAGCAAAGACTGCAAAACCAGATATTTTCCAAAGCATTTGTATCTTTAACATTTAAAAACTTGTTATAGGGGCACCTGACCGGCTCTGTTGGGAGAGCAGGGGACTCTTCATCTCAGGGTCGTGAGTTCAAGCCCCACATTGGGCGTGGAGCCTACTTAAAAATAATAAAACAAACAAACAGGGACGCCTGGGTGGCTCAGTCAGTTAAGCATCAGACTTTGGCTCAGGTCATGATCTCATGGTTCATGTGTTCGAGCCCCACATTGGGCTCTGTGCTGACAGCTCAGAGCCTGCAGCTCACTTCAGATTCTGTGACTCCCTCTCTCTCTGCCCCTCCCCTGCTGACGCTCTCTCTCCCTCTGTCTCTCATAAATAAATAATAAATAGTAAGTAAGTAAATAAATAAGTAAAACCGTAACTACAGTTTCTTGCTTAGGAATCATCTCTGTAAAACAAACAAACAAATTTGTTATGTATCAACAAAGATTACAAACCCAGGGTGACCTGGGGTTCCTGGGTAGCTCAGTCAGTTGAGTGTCTAACTCTTGATTTTGGCTTGGGTCATGGGATTGAGCCCCAAGTCAGACTCCATGCTGAGCATGAGTCTGCTTAAGATTCTCTCTCTCTCTCTCTCTCTCTCTCTCTCTCTCCCTCTGCCCCTCCCTACCCTGTATGAGCTCTATCTAAAATAAAATTTAAAAAAAGATTCTAAACCCCAATAAAAGTGGGTAAATAATATAAATTAATCCAAAAGAAGAAAATATAGACCTTTCTTTTTTATTTTTTATTTTTATTTTATTTTTTTTTTTCAACGTTTTTATTTATTTTTGGGACAGAGAGAGACAGAGCATGAACGGGGGAGGGGCAGAGAGAGAGGGAGACACAGAATCGGAAACAGGCTCCAGGCTCTGAGCCATCAGCCCAGAGCCCGACGCGGGGCTCGAACTCACGGACCACGAGATCGTGACCTGGCTGAAGTCGGACGCTTAACCGACTGCGCCACCCAGGCGCCCCTAGACCTTTCTTTTTTAAAAACTTGAACTTTTCTTTCTTTCTTTCTTTTTTTTTTTCCACATTTGCCACTATGAATCATCTCACTACTGGAGTTGTTTGTAGTCATTCTCTTACACTGTTGGTTGGAATGCAATTTGGTTTTTTTCCTCCGGGGGCAACTTGGTAATAATTACCAAAATATCAACATGCAAACTCTCCAACCCAGCAATTTTACTTCTAGAAACCCATCTCACAGAAAGAATAAATGGACAAAGCTGTATGTAAAAATGAAAACTTAGCAACAACCTGAATGATTACCATTTACTGGTTGAATAAACGATGGTTCATAACAGAAAATAGAATACCACATAGGAAATAGAACAGCTATTAGAAGGAGCAAAATTATACATGAAAAGACATCCATGATATATACGGTATGTGAAATATAAAAGGGACATAGAAAAGGACCCCATGCACGTTTTTAAAAACATAAATATATATACACATACATGTTTATATAAGCATTTAAAAAAAAACTATTGACAGCGCACCTGGGTGACTTAGTTGGCTAAGCTTTCCAGCTCTTGATTTCAGCTCAGGTCATGATCTCAGGGTCGTGAGATCGATCTTGGATCAGGCTTACTGTGGAGCGTAGAGTCTGCTTGGGATTTTCTCTCCCTCTTTCTCTGCCCCTCCTCCACTCATATTCTCTCTCTCTCTCTTTCTGTCTCTCTCTCTCTCTCTCAAAATAAATAAACCTTAAAAATCTATTGACAGCTGTTTTGGGAGAGGCTGAGATTATAGTGGGGGACTTCCCTTTCTGTATATTGTTTGTATAGTCTACAATAATTATGAACTATCAGGAAAAAAAAAGATATTTCCATTGAAAAAAGAAATAAGAAGTAAATAACTGATTTAAAATTTAGAGAACTATAAACAATTCTGTATTCAATTGTATTTTTTAAAAATTAAAATTGTTGGGACATCGGGTCATGGTATTGAGCCCCACACTGGGCTCCACGTGAGCGTGGAGACTGCTTGGGATTCTCTCTCTCTCTCTCTCTCTCTCTCTCTCTCCTTCTGTCCCTCTCCCCTGCTCATGTTCTTTCCCTCTCTAAAATAAAAATTTTTTAATTAAAAAAAAGTTGTCTCCAAGATATTAAAGAGAAGGATAATCCATCTGAGGGTGAGGAGAAGGGAAAGGAGGGGCATGGAGGAAGGAGCCGAGATGGGGAGGGTATGGAAGCCACGGTAGAGCCCGGGCTCGGGGAACAGGGCGCCTACCTCAGGCGAGGGCAGCTGAGTGGGCAGCAGCCCGTCCAAGGTTGTGCTCAGCAATTGCTCCCCCAAGATCTCGGTCAGATGAAGCGCCATGACCTGCTGCTGCTCCCAGGTGCAGTGGTTCTCCAGGGACAAGATGACTGGGTAGTCTGATGTCTGATAGGGAAGGGAGGGGACGCTGGAGCCAGAGTTCTATAGCCTGTAACTTCCTTGCGTCTCCAGGCCTCCCCTGGTGACTCACTCAGCAGAGTACCCTGATGGCTAAACTCCTCTGACCCGATTCCAGGTGTCAAGGAGGTCTTGCTGGGTCTGGGGCCCACCCCATGTTTAAAAGTCACTGTTGGGGGAGCGCCTGAGTGGCAGAGTCGGTTAAGTGCCCGACTCTTAATTTCGGCTCAGGTCATGATCTCATGGTTGGTGAGTTCAAGCCCAGTGTCAGGCTCCAGGCTAAGAGTCTGGAACCTGCTTGGAATTCTCTCCCCGCCCCTCTTCTGCCTCCCTGCTACTTGTGCATGCTCTTTCTCTCTCTCAAAAAAAAAAAAAAATAAAAATAAAATTAATTAATTAATTAATTAATTAAATAAGAAGAAAAATAAAAAAGTCACTCTTGGGATCCCAAATCTGAGACTTGTACCAGGTCTGACCCAGGTCCCTCTGGGACCTTTGAGTGTTTAGCCTCAGAGTGGGAAGGCTAGGCCATTCCCCTAACTATGTGCTCATGGTACACTCTCATCTCCCGATTCCTCTTGTCCCCCAGCCCTACCCACCATCTTCTCTGCTTCCTTATCCACCCTCTCCCAAATAGGTGACAGTTATTCAAGGTACTAGTTACTAATCTCTAGCAATAGCCTCTCTGACTACTAATTACTGGTGACATACCCAACCCTTATTCATAATCCCTTAATATTCGCCTGATGTTTCAGTTACACATATATGCTATTTGATATGACCTCCCCTGTATCCCTCTACCCTCTGCAGATCCAGAGCCAGCCGCTCCTCCCTCAGATCATCTTCCCTCACCAGTATGCTCATCCCGGGGCTCCTACCTGGAAGGCGTACTGTGCTACAGTGGCCACGACATCTTTGAACGGGATGCGGGAGGTCAGGGTGTGTCCATGGTAAACGATAGGCTCCCCACTAGGTCCGTCCCATATATCCACCTCCACACAGCGGCACCCCCTCTTCAGGGCCCTGCAAAAAACCCCAAACACCAAGAGACGGAGAGGTTAAGGTCTCCTCTTCCGTCTAGGGACCCTTACCCACTCTGGAGAGAACAGTGCTCGCCGGCACTTATCTGTTAAGACCCTTTCATGCTACATCTCCGTGGGCCTTTTTCTGTCCACTGGAACACTGTTACAGCTCTCACCACCTCCACCCCCCCACCCCCAGCCCACCTAACTCACAGGCTGCCTTCAGCAAGTCATTACATATTGCCTCATGATGCTTCTGGTGTTCTGGTTGTGTATCGTTCTGCGGCCCCTGAGTTATTTAAACTCTTAGGAAATTTGTTTGTTTTTACATTTATTTATTTTTGAGAGACAGAGAGAGACAGAGCACAGGTGGGGGAGGGGTAGAGAGAGAAGGAGACACAGAATCCGAAGCAGGCTCCAGTCTCTGAGCTGTCAGCACAGAGCCTGACGTGGGGCTGGAACTCACAAACTGCGAGATCATGATGTGAGCCAAAGTCGGATGTTTAACCCAACTGAGCCACCCAGGCGCCCCTATTTGTTTGTTTTTAAAGTAAGCTCTATGCGCAACATAGGGCTTGAACTCACGACCCCAAGATCAAGAGTTGCATGTTCTACCAACTGTGCCAGACAAGCACCCCTCAAACTCTCAGTAAATTTATACTTTATTTTCTCTACTGAATGTCCTGGGGCAGAAACAACATATTTCACTAATCTTTGTATACCCTGAAGCTGCTAGTTCAGTTGCTGGCACTGTAAGTCAAGATATCTCGACTCTTCAATCTAGCCACAGATAATCACAATAAAAGCAGATACCACTTATTAGCTATTAACACATGGATTATCTCATTTAATCCTCACAACTCAGGGGGAGCCTGAGTGGCTCAGTCGGTTAAGTGTCCGACTCTTGATTTCAGCTCAGGTCATGCATGATCTGAGGTTCGTGAGATCGAGCCCCACATCGGGGTCTGTGCTGACAATGTGGAGCATGCTTGGGATTCTCTGTCTCCTTCTCTCTGCCCTTCCCCTGCCCCACTCAAAAATAAATAAATAAACATTTTAAAAAGTCCTCACAACTCAGACAGAATAGGCATTGTTATCATCCCTATTTCATAGAAGGGGGAACTGAAGTACAGAGGGGTTAAGTACTTAGAACCAGAGTACCAAGCTCTGAGAGAGCTAGGATTTGACCTCAAATGGTCCGACTCCAGAACATACGTTTCTAACTTCTATGCACTACTGCTTTTTGTGTAACATTTACTTTATTTGTTCAAAATAAACCTGTCAGGACCTCTGGGTTCCAGGAGCATTTCATAGCCTATGAAAGAGAAAGCAGCTCTATATACCCATAGAGTTTCAATACTAGTCTCCTGTCAGTCTTCAACATGTCCTTCAAGTCTCCCAGGGATCCAGGGATCCTCAGCCCCAAGCTCCCCCCCCCCCCCAGGACATCTTCTCAATCCCTGTTAGCTACTGAGAGCACAGATGGCCCCTTCTCATGAGCTGGAGCCCTTCCCGCTGCACCGTATATATCCTTCGACGCTGCTCTGGCCACAAAGCTGGTCCCCCACTAGGTAGGTGTTGTGAGAGGAGTTGATATAATAGTGGTTCAGGGGTTGAGTCATATCCTGGTAGATGGGGAGGCAGGCTGGGTTGAAGACATCTCCATCCTTCGAGCAGAGGTAGCTGAGGAAGCCATCCAAGCTCAGCACATGTCGCACTTTGCCTAAGGTGGGGAGCAGGGGAATGCCAGAGTGAGAAGCTCTGAGTGACAGCATCCCAGCACATCCCCAGCCCGTCTTTCACCCCACCCCCTCTTCCAGAGTCCTGACTTACAGATGGTGTCCACTCCCAGCCTCTAGATCCCAAAATGTGCCCCACTCACTGTCACTTCGATCATGGCCGCCCTCAGAGAAAGTTAAAGTTACAAGGAGAATCGTTAAGATCATTCTAGTCCAGCAGTGCCTGGGTGGCTCAGGTGGTTGAGCATCCAACTCCTAATTTCAGCTCAGGTCACAATCTCACGGTTGTGGAATTGAGCCCCACGTCAGGCTCTGTGCTGAGCGGGGAGCCTGCCTGGGATTCTCTCTCCTTCTCTCTCTGCCCCTCCCCCACTCATGGTCTCTCTGTCTCTCTCAAAAATATATAAGCTTAAAAAAAAAGCATTAGTTAAAAACAAAACTAAACATCATTCTAATCCAGTGCTATCCAATAGAACTTTCTGCAATGATGGAAATGTTCTATTCTGTGCCATCCAGTATGGTAGCCTCTAAACACATATGGCTACCAAGCACCTGAAATGTGGTTGTATGACTGAAGAACTGAATTTAAAATTTTGATTTTAGCTAATTATTACTTTTTAAGTTTTAATTTATTTATTCTTTTTTTTTTTAATTTTTTTTCAACGTTTATTTATTTTTGGGACAGAGAGAGACAGAGCATGAACAGGGGAGGGGCAGAGAGAGAGGGAGACACAGAATCGGAAACAGGCTCCAGGCTCTGAGCCATCAGCCCAGAGCCTGACGCGGGGCTCGAACTCACGGACCGCGAGATCGTGACCTGGCTGAAGTGGGATGCTTAACCGACTGCGCCACCCAGGCGCCCCTAATTTATTTATTCTTTTAAGTAATGTCTACACCCAGTGTGGGGCTTGAACTCATGACCCCGAGATTAAGAGTCCCATGCTCTTCCAACTGAGCCAGCCAGGCACCCTGATTTTAGTTAATCTAAATGTAAATAGTCACACAGAGCTCATGGTTACCATAATGGACAGCATAGTATTCAGTGCAAAGGGTTAATTTTATAGATGGGGAAGCTGAGGACCAGAGAGAAACAAAGTCAAAGACTTAGTGGCATGACCGAGGTACCTGTGGTTTATTCCCTGGACTGTGTAGCTGCTGCCAACCATGACCTGAGGGTTTCTTCCTATCATCAATTCTCAGATGGTATTTTGAAGAGTATTTGTCCAACATCACCTTACACTACACTTTCTTTGATGGTAGGGTCCTGTCACTCCTTCCACAGCCCTCACCCATCTCAGCATGGGCTTCACACAATACCAACAATGACAACTAATACTGAGCACTTATACCTGGGACATTCCATGCAGCATCTCTCTTAATGCTCTCACCGACATGATGAGGCAGATATAATATAACCTGCCCTGAGAGGTTAGGTAACATAACTAGTAAGTGAAGGAGCTGGGATTTGAACCCAGGCAGCCAGGTGTCTGAGCCACAGCCATATCACTGGGCTGTGCGGTCTGACTGAGGGTAACAACACTGCAGAGGGGTTCTCTTGGGAGGCCAAACAACTTGACTCTAATGCCCAGCTTCCTTGCTCCAGCTTTGACAAGGCCTAGAGATGGAGAAAGGCAGTGGCAGGAAGTCAGGCAGAAAGTTTTCTTCTTGATAGTAGTAACTTAAATCACGAGGGTAAATCCACAGTTGCCAGATACTTCTCATGTTCATCATTTCATTCGGTAACCAATTATTTTACAAAGGAGCAAACCATGTCTCACTTTGCCCAGGGCTACTCAGTTAGTAAGAAGTACGGTGGGGAAGAGGAGAAAGCAGGCAAAAACCTCTCTGACCTCGGCCGCAGGAACTTCTAACTCAACATGTCTCTGGAGGCAAGGGAAACAAAAGCAAAAATGAACTATTGGGACCTCATTAAGATAAAAAGCTTCTGCATGGTGAGAGAAACAATCAGCAAAACTCAAAGGCAACTGACAGAATGGGAGAAGATATTTGCTAACAACATATCAGATAAAGGGTTAGTATCCAAAATCTACAAAGAACTTATCAAACAATCCAGTGAAGAAATGGGCAAAAGACATGAATAGACACTTGTCCAAAGAAGACCTCCAGATGGCCAACTGACACATGAAAAATGCTCCACATCACTCATCATCAGGGAAATACAAATCAAAACCACAATGAGATACCACCTCACACCTGTCAGAATGGCTAAAATTAACAACTCAGATGATGACAGATATTGTCGAGGATGTGGAGAAAGAGGATCTCTCTTGCATTGTTGGTGGGAATGCAAGCTGGTGCAGCCACTCTGGAAAACAGTATGGAGGTTCCTCAAAAAACTAAAAATAGAACTACCCTATGACCCAGCAATTGCACTACTAGGCATTTATCCAAGGGATACAGGTATGTTGTTTCGAAGGGACACATGCACCCCCATGTTTATAGCAGCAGTATCTACAATAGCCAAAGTATGGCAAGAGCCCAAATGTCCATCAATGGATGAATGGATAAAGAAGATGTGGTTTATATATCCAATGGAGTATTACTCAGCAATCAAAAAGAATGCAATCTTGTCATTTACAACAACGTGGATGGAACCAGAGGGTTCCATGCTAAGTGAAACAAGTCAGTCAGAGAAAGACAAATATCTTATCACTCATATGTAGAATTTAAGATACAAAACAGATGAACATAAGGGAAGGAAAGCAAAAATAATATAAAAACAGGGAGGGGAACAAAACATAAGAGGCTCTTAAATATAGAGAACAAACTGAGGGTTGCTGGAGGGGCTGTGGGTGGGGGCATGGGCTAAATGGGCAAGGGGCATTAAGGAGGACACTTGTTGGGATGAGCACTGGATGTTATATGTAGGGGATGAATCCCTGGATTCTACTCCTGAAATTATTATTGTACTATATGCTAACTAACTTGAATGTAAATTTAAAAATAAATAAATAATTTTTTTTTTTTAATTTTTTTTTTCAACGTTTATTTATTTTTGGGACAGAGAGAGACAGAGCATGAACAGGGGAGGGGCAGAGAGAGAGGGAGACACAGAATCGGAAACAGGCTCCAGGCTCTGAGCCATCAGCCCAGAGCCTGACGCGGGGCTCGAACTCACGGACCACGAGATCGTGACCTGGCTGAAGTCGGACGCTTAACCGACTGCGCCACCCAGGCGCCCCTAAATAAATAATTTTTAAAAAGGGAAAAGGAAAAAAAAAAAAAGAAGTACAGTGGGGAATTGAGCCCAGGTCTCCTGGCTGATACGATGCTCTGCAGCCAGAGTATAGTAACTGCCAGGTGAATGCAGGGGAGGGAACATCCAGAAGGACCGGCAGTAGAATAAATGTAACTGATGTCTACCAGATCCTGCACTGGAAAGGGAAGATCCCACTTCTAATGCCTCAGCATTCTTCTTCTATTTAGTTTTCTGAAATGATTTCTTTATAGCCCCCTTTCTTCTCTGAGCATGAACAGGTATCTGGAATCAGCGATTCCAGCCCTTTCTGTTTGACTCTAAGTTCCACGAGGGCAGTGTCCTTGTCCAACCTCCTCCTGCTGTATTTCTGGTCCGGAGCCTAGGTCCTGGCCTATGACAGGTGCTCAATAAGCATTGGCTGACGTAGTGAGTGAACGAATGAATGAAAGGGCGTTGGGAGTTGAGACTTGGCAACGTGGGTCCTTTGTCCAGCTCTCATTCATCTCGTCTCTAATCCTCATGCTCCACAGAGGTATGAGGAAAGGGTCAAGTGACTCAAGTTTGAATCCTGATTCCTCCTCTCATTAGCTGTTGGCTTTGAGCAGCTCATTTGATCTTTCTAAACCCTAGTTCTCTTCTTTCGCACAACTGACTTAATAACAGAACCCACTTCAACAGGCCATTGGAAGGATGAAGAGAGAAAAGGCATGTAGCAATGTTGGCACATGACGGGATACTTAGCAGAAGCCGAATAAAGATTATGCTTTTGATTTACAAGGTTGTAGGGAGGACTAAATGAAGTAAGTGATGTGAAAGTTCCTTGTAAATCATCTATTATTAATGTCAGTTCCTGCTATTCTGAAGGGCATGGAGGGCAGGGAGATGTCCACTGAAGGGGCAGGGAGAAAGGTCTGAGGGCAGAGAGGGCATATGTTAGTGGTGCTTGCTAAAAGCTGGGTGACTGGCCTCCTCATCACGCCCCCTCAGCCAGGGACTGACTAGCTTCCTTCCCCAGGGGCTTAGCGACTCAAGAACCACTCGGAGATTTGGAGAGAGCTCAGGAAAGGGCAGAGACCCAGCACTTACAGAAACAACAAACAGGGACCATGAAGGAGCTAGAGGAAGAGGAATCATATGCGCTAGAGGAGAAGCCAAGGCAAGAGGACCAAGGATCTCCCTTTTCCCCTGGGGACAAACGTTGATACCAGGAAGAACTTATTCTGAAAGTGAAGCAGGAGCAGAGTGGAAGAGAGGGGACTTAAGGAAGGGTCTTCCTCTGGAGAGATCCAGCACGATGGGAGACTCCTGTCTTACTTGGGAAGGAAATCACTGCTCTCCTTCCCAGGGAGTGGTTGGATGAGAGGAAAATGATAGCACAGGGACTGGCATACAGGTAGACTCAGCCTTCCCTGAGCTAGGCAGAAGGCAGCTTGGCTCTGGACCTTTCTAACCCTGGTCCCCCTCCCCGCCCCGTGACCGGTGCCTCTCCACCCTCCGGTCCTCTTACCGCTATCTGAAGGCTCATAGCGGTCGATGAGTTCCAGAGCAAGGTCTGAAGCTCTTTCTCCTTCTTTCTGCTCCTCTCGGAGGAAATCCACAAATTCCAGCAGGGTCAGCTTCTGCCCATCAGCTGAAAAGTTTTCAAACACTTCCTGCACCTCAGGGCGCTTAGTCAACGCCTTATAGAACTCTACAAATTCTTCTCCTTCCAGAGTCCCAGACTGGGATATGTCTGCTGCCTGCAAGAGAGGGTTTAGAGGACTGTGGACAAATCCTTTTAAGAGCAAATTTTACGGCTTCAACTTGCCTTGTAAGGGCAATCTTACTGACAGATGGATACAAACACATTTCCACAGTATGCCCACAGAACTCCTGACATTTAGTGTTCATAGAAGCCACTTTGGTAAGTAAAAAGCAAAATGGCAGCCACACCATTTGCTCCTAGAGAAAAACTTCAACTAGAAAGAGTGAAATGCCCCCCAACAAGGTCAAAAGATCCCTCCTCCTATTTACTCACATTCCAGTTGGAGTTTTCCATTGATACTAGGCACCTGTGAAATTCTGGCTATGGACAGAGAGGTCCTTGAGCTACGACATAGTAATGTATTGTTTGCCTTTCATAAGATTATGAATCATCTTTCCTTTTTTAAATTAATTTATTAAAAAAGATTTTTTAAGTTTATTTATTGTGAAAGACAGAGTGTGAGCAGGGAAAGGGCAGAGAGAGAGAGGGAGAGAGAGAATCCCAAGCAGGCTCTACACTGTCAGTGTGGAGCCCGATGCAGGCCTCAAACTCACGAACTGTGAGATCATGACCTGAGCTGAAACCAAGAGTCAGATGCTTAACTGACTGAGCCACCCAGGTGTCCCATGAATCATCTTTCTAAGAAGACTGAAGGGTAAGAAGCATGCCCGACACTTTACATCGAGCCTGGCATAGTGGTAGGGTGCATAGGAGACATTCAACAAAGAGCAATGCTGTATGGGGCCAGAGTACTTCTGGCCAACTGAGAATGTGGCCTTGCCTGGCTTCTGAAAACCCTTCCCCGAAAGACTCACTTGGAAAAGCTGCAAGGCATATTCCTGGTCCATTTCCACATTCATCAGGTGTAGTAACCGCTGGACCTCTGGGAAACTCATGCGACCATCCTGGTTCTTGTCTCCACGCTGGAACCAGTCACTCAGCCACCCAGGTGTGAGTCAAGGCAAAAGCACCGTGTGTGTGTTTGTGTGTGCAGATGAGTGTGCATGTTCATCCACTGACATCTTCTCCCCTATCATCTTCCCAGTCTCTCCTCCATGGCCAATGCATTTTCCACATTAGCTGCCAGAATAATCTCTCCAGAGATCTATCTTGTCTTTGCATGGCTTAGGTGCCTACAGGGGCCTCCCTGTTGCCTGCAGAAAGGAGCCCAAGTTTCTTAACATAGATGAAGGTCTTCACCCCCACGAGCTGGCCCCCACCCAGCCTTCTCACCACACCTCTATCCTCCCTGTACTTTGGCCAGACTCAGCAACCCCCCCACTCTCTGATGTCCCACTCTTCCTCCTGCTCTTCAATGTTCTATGTCTGGGCCTTTACTCCTGCTATTCCCTCAGGCAGGAGAGCCTTTCCCTCCTTCTTTATGTTCAAATTCTACTCCTTTTCAAGGCTCGGCTCAAATGCAACTTCCTGCCTAACGTTTTCTTAGAACTCTCTTAGCTAGAATTAAGTATTTCTCCTTCCTTTGAACACCCACAAATAATCTAAGTCCCCTAACACTTCTAAGATACTTAGGTTATTTACACAATTCCATTTTTTTCCAACAACCAAAACAATGCCTGAGTCTCACTGATCTTTGTACTTCTAAAGTGTGGTATAGTGACTGACACCTTCTGCTTAATAAATGGCAAATGAATGAGCAAATGAATGAGCAAATGAATGAACGAACTGGCATGGAAGGTGAATACAATCTAGGAAACCTGAATCAGTCAACACCACTAAAGCTGCTTCCCAGTCCTATGCCAGCTAATGCCACTGGGATCTTCTGTTCAGCTCTCAAGATCAGTACCTTGTTTGGCCTTTTGCCTCTCATTGTCCCAATCCTGAAGGGCCTAACTTCTGCCCACTCTCTGCCTGACTATGTTTTTTGCTGTCCCAAGCCTCCATTACTCCTCCAATATCCTCTGCCTCATATTGGCCTGAGCTGCCCTTGCCCACCCCAACTGGACTCTTAGACCTCCCTATCCCTACATGCCATGCACCCCCCCCCCCATCCTTAGCCCTGCAGCTCCTTCAGTGACCCCTGGTCCCCACTCTGACTCCATCCTGCTGATACTGGTCCAGCTGCTCCTTTTGGTCCATGCTGGTGACAAAGTCCACCAAATGTTGGAGCCCCTGCATCCATATCTGGGCCTCCTCAACGCTGTTGGCCACCAGGTCCAGGTTGGAACGGCGGCCATGGAAGACGATGGTGAAGCCCTGCTCCAGGGGGAACTCCTCTGCCAGGCTGCGCAACAGCTCAGACTCATGGCCCTCACGCACTGTCTCCACATCAGAGATTGAGACTGCCAGAGAAGAAACGAGTGGGGCACTGAGGAAGAGAATCCACCAAATTGCAGGGGCTAAGGGTCAAGGACCAGTACTCCCTTCCTCTCTGTGAAGCCATAGGGAAGAGGAACTCCAACCTCCACAGGATGAAACCCCTGAATCCTTAGTACAGGGAGATGCAGACCCCTGGGATTCAAGATTCCCCATGAGTCACGGCCATTTTCATAGGCAGCATGGTAAGGGGCCTGTGTTGGGAGTGGCAAGACCTGGCTTTTGGCCACCAGCTGGCAGTGTGACACAGACCAAAATGACTTAACCCCTCTGTGCTCTCATCTGAAATAAGCGGTGGTCCCTTCCGTGGCCCGGTCACAGAATGTCTCAGGTCCTTAGACTCTAGGGGACAGGGCTCTAATCCCCCTTTGCCAACATTCTGCCTTATCTCCTCTCTGAATTTCAGCTCCCATGTAGAGGCATCACAGGAGGACTGTCAGGGCTGACAGAAGGAAACACTCTTGAAGTCTACATAGCAGCAGTTACACCGAAGCGTGATGTGCCCAAATTCAATTCCCCTGTTCCAGGTTTGAGGGCTTCCTCTTTCCAGATGTCTAGGGGAGAGCCAGAGAAATTCTTCCACTCCCTTTCCTCAGCTGGAGGTGGTGTGGCTGGTGAGTTTTGATTATATCTCTAAAGCAGACTCTCTTAGATGTGTCCTGTGATCAGATTTTTAGAGGGTTCATAAGGCATCTCTGGCCAATAGGATGCACACTGCTATGTTGCATTTATGATTTTTAAAAATATTCATCATTGTGGCTAATGCATTAAATGCATCTGGCTTTAGGTCCCATGCTAGGTGCTTTATACATGAACTCATTTAGTCCCTGTAACCATCTAGGCAGGTAGTGTTTAATCCCTATTTTGCAGATGAGGAAACTGAAGCTTAATTTAAGTAACTTGTCCACTCAGCTAGAAAGTTGCAGAGCAAGGGTTTTAATCCAAGCAGCCCGATGCCTGAGATCATGCCTTAATTTAATAGTAATAAAATATAAACTGTGATTTATTGAGACTTATTATATGCTAGGGCTCTCCTAAGCCCTTTACATGCAATAACTGGTTGAATCCTCATAAATAGCCTTACAAGGCAAGTGCTGTTATAATTTCCACTTTGCAGGCTAGGAGAGAGACACAAGAGGGACAGCACAAGGACACATTGTAGGATCCTGGTCCCTCCCCTGCTCTCTAGCTGCTGGCCTCTTCAGAGTCCTGTCTACCCAGCACGCCCACCCCTAGCTATCCACGTGACTCACAGCTGGGCTTGGCCTTGCCTCCTGCCTGCCGGGCATGCCAGACTGTCATGCCATCATCCTGAAGTCTGAAGTATCTTAGTTTCTTCCAGCTTTTGGACCTCACCTTGCGCACCAGCATGCCTTTCTGCATCAGCAGCACATCTTGATTGATGGGCAGCCCTGGGCCAGGAGAAGAAGGGGCTGGGTGGGTAGCTGGTAGGGAGGGTGGAGGGCCCCGGAGGAGCTCTTGGGACAGGGGTCCAGACTCCTCCCCTTCCCTGGGCTGTGTCCCCAAGCCCTCCTCTCCTGCTGGGGTACTCACGGCCTTGCATCAAGGACACCATCACCTACTGCTCCACAAGCTGGTGCCAGAGTCACCTAAAGGAGCAAGGAGGAACAAAAAGCTTTGGGTTAATACTGGTGGTCTTAGAATAATAGATCAAAGGAGGAAGAGAAAGAAACCAGTGTGCCCTGACTGGCCACTATGTGCTAGGTACCTCATCTACAGACTCTTTAGTTTTTTTTTACTTCCAGTTCGAGTTTGTTAGACTCTGAGGCTTAGAGAGGCTAAGAAACCTGCATCAGATCACATAAGATTCAGAATTTAAAGCCAAATATGTCTGATTCCAAAGCCTCTGCTGTTTCCCATAGTCAGCTCCAGAGAGGGCTACACCAGAGCTTTCTGCCCAATACCCCACAGTCCGCTGGGTAACCTGCATTATCCTTCTTAGCTCCTGATTATTAGGGACTACCATCAAGCTGGCTGCCCCCTTTAAGAACCTGGAATCTCTCTAGATCCTAGCCTTCTCTTCTCCAGATGGAATCACCCCAGCTTCTCTATCTTGGGAGCCCTCTACACGCTCCTGTACAGATCAACCAGCTCCTGGGGACCAGGGCAGAGTGTCTCTTTTGTCTCTTCTGTGACACTTAGTGCCATACTTGCAAAATAAGCCATCTCCTTCTGCCTTCACACAGTCAAGCATATTTTATACTCCTTGGCCTAACAGTTATTCTCAGTTTAATGGACCAGGTAAGTTATGTAGTCTCAGAACTGCATTTTGTTAAATTTTTTTAATGTTTATTTATTTTTGAGAGAGAGAGAGACAGACAGACAGACAGAACGTGAGTGGGGAAGGGGCAAAGAGAGACAGAGATAGAATCTGAAGCAGGCTCCGGGCTCTGAGCTGTTGGCACAAAGCCCGACATGGGGCTCGAACTCACGGACTGTGAGATCATGACCTGAGCTGAAGTCAGACGCCTAACCGACTGAGCCACCCAGATGTCCTAGAACTGCGTTTTCAAGTCCTCTCTACCTACTAAAAAAGATAACCTTCTTTAAGATCTATGCTAATTTAGGACCTGGGTAGGGAACAACAAACTTCCCTGGAAAAGAACTAGAAGACTTGATATGTAGCCCCTATAAGAAATTATCAACTCTTGACGAAATCTTTCTGGAATTGGCAAAGTTCACGAAGCATAAAGCTCTATGCTTTGTATAAGCAAAGGAGCTGCACTTGAATAGAATTGTTGTGTTTTTTAATTGATAAGTTAAAAGTTTTGACAATGGTGAGTATCTAAAACCTGAAAAGCATCTCTAAAATCAGTCAGGTAGTGCTCCATTAAAACATTGTGAAGTTCAACTCCCTATGTTTTATAAATGAAAAGCAGAAGTCCAGAAATGTGATGTGACTTGTCTCAGGTCACACGGCCTATCAGTGCCGTATCTCTGTTTAGTTGGAAGAGCCTATAAATCTTTAGGGAAAATGTGGGGGGTCACTGAAAATACAGCTTCCCTGACTATAGGACCCAAAGCTGAAGTCCAGGAATGTGATAGACCCAATGAAGGCTTCTTTCCTTCCTTCCTTTCTAAAAAAAATTTTTTTAATGTTTATTTATTTTTGAGAGTGACAGAGAGAGCACGAGCTGGGGAAGGACAGAGAGAGGGAGACACAGAATCCGAAGCAGGCTCCAGCCTCCGAGCTGTCAGCACAGAGCCCGACACGGGGCTGGAACTCACGAACTGCAAGATCATGATCTGAACCAAAGTTGGACACTCAACCGACTGAGCCACCCAGGAGCCCCTCTTTCTTTTTTAAAGTAGACTCCACACCCAGTGTGGAGCCCAACATGGGGCTTGAACTCACAACCATAAGATCAAGACCTGAGCTGAGATCAAGAGTCCGATGCTTAACCGACTGAGCCACCCAGGCACCCCTACAGAAGACTTTCTAAAGGACTAGCGAACATGCAGGGGCCCAGAGGGAGAGGAGAAGGTTGGCAACCAATCCATATCTAAGTGGGAAGGACAACTTGAGGCAGCTCTCAGGAGAGACAGAACCCCAAGACGGTTCCAAAAAGCAAAGGTTTTGCTGGCTGAAGCTGAATATGTGAGCCTGGATGAGAACAGAAGAAGCCTCTGGATGGATGAAGGGGCCCAGAGTGCTTCACGAGAGGCAGAAAAACAGCTCTGCTCTTTTGGGTGGTGATGCAGTCTGGAATCTGAGGCTTGCAAAAGCTGAATGAAGACTGAAGTAATAGGTGCTCTCCTAAATGTCTCAGGTCCTCAGACTCTAGGGGACAAGGATCTAATTCCCCTTTGCCAACATCCTGCCTTCTCTCCTCACTGAATTTCAGCTTCCATGTCTGGGGCATAGGGACTCTGGGATGGGGTGGGTCTCGGCCCTGGGAAAAGACAGAATTACCTTCCCTTACACCTGTGTCCAGAAGCCTCACCAGAATGTCCTGAAACATGGGAAGCCCACGGGAAGCCTAAGCTCCAGTGCTGGGACACTCCTATTTTTGAGCCTATCTCCTCTCAAATGAGCCTTAGGAAAAAAAAAAAAAAATATTTTTAAGTAGTCCAACACAAGGCTCGAACTCACAACCCTGCAATCAAGACCTGAGCTGAGATCAAGAGTCAGAAGCTTAACTGACTGAGCCATCCAGGTGTCCCTCTTTGGAAATTTATCTAAGGCTTTTTGTCAGAATCCTCCAACCCCAGGGCTTGCCTTGCTCTTCCAATTCTGCTCCCGTTCCTGACTCGCTATTTGAAACCTAGATCCAGGCAACATGTGGCCATACGAGGGCCAATTCCAACTCAGGGAGCCCCAGGATATCAGAATTGGGCTTCATTTTATAGAGAAGGGGACTGAGGACTAGAAAGATTGACTGAACTGCCAGAGTCATCGAACGAATTAACTAAATAGCATAAGTGGGACTAGAACCATGGTTCCATATGTCCAGCTTGGAGATTTCACCAAGGCTCTGCCCTTAGAAAGGGTTTTGTCTCAGAAGCAGGTTAGGGCAGGGCTACGAATCCATAGGGGACATGGGCGTTTTGTCTCTCCTCTCTGTCATCTTCTGCCCCCACCATGTCCCACTTAGTAGCCTTTCTTTTCTTTCTTCCAGTTTCTCTCCTCCCCCATCCTGACACCTTCATTTTCCCTTCCCTCAGCTCACCTTTCTCTCCTGTTCCTGTCTGCCTCCCTACTTGCCTCCTTGTCAGCCTCTCTGTGCTCTCCTTTCCTCATCCTCCTCCCGCCTCCCCCCTGCATCCCCCCTCCCCCCAGGCTCACCTCTTCCTCTCTTTCTTTCTCTTCTAATTCCCAATACCTCTGGTTCTTGTCCCCTGTGGAGATTTTGAGACTGGGGTCCAGGAGGGAGGAGGACACTCAAGAGTGCACCGCCTCCACTCAGGCTCACTTTCTCCGTATCCTAGGAGACGGACTGAACACACTGCCCAGAGAACGCGACTTAGAACCCAGGTGTTCTAGGTGTTGCTGCTTCCTCTGGTGTTTGAAGGTAGGATGGGAAGGAAGGTCACAGCTGATGCAGATGCAGTGAGGAAGGAAGGGACAAAGGATCGGAAGTGGGAGCAAGAGCAAGAGGTAAGGAACAGTGGAGGAAGCCCGAGAGGAGAGTAGGTCTTGACTGTTCACTCCTAGAGGTGAATGTAGAGATCCTCGAGGCTGCAGATAATTACCTCTACAATACAGAGGAGAGAGCAGAGATGCAAAATAAGGTCAGAAGTGGCCAGGGCTACAGAGTAAGATTTGGTCCTCAACCTACAGGTGGCTTATGTCACCTAGAGATGGACTTTGCCAGGGTTGCCGATAGTGCCAAAGGCATGACAGTGAAATTCAGGGTGTCTCAGGGCCCTCTGAGGGGCAGGAAGGAAGAGAATCATTTTGTCCTCTCTCTTGCTTCTGAGCAGGACTATTGCCTGAACTCATTCATATAAAGAGGACAGAACGGCTCTGGTCATAGGTCATAGCTCGCAGAATGTTAGAGCTCGAAGACTTTCATAACTCATCTAACCCACAGGTTCCTGGCTATATCACTATCCCTAGGAGTGTCTTAAAATAGAGACTCCTGAGCCCCACCCCAATCGGCCAGATCAGAATTCGAAAGGATGGGGCTCAGGAATATTTATTGTTAAAAAGAACCCCCAATACACAAGCAAGTCTGGGAAACCCTGAATTCCTATCCCAGCTCAGGAAGCTGCTGTCCAAAGTCACAGAGCTAGTTAAAGGCAGAGTCGGGACTAGAAGCAGGTGCGTTTCCCAGCACAGCACTTGGGCATGCCAACAAACTGCCCTGGCCCATCGAGCAGGCTAAGGACAGGTACGGACTCAAACCTGGGCTCTTTCTAAGGAAATCTCCTAACTGTATAGTTTCTATACTCTTCCCTGGGTCTTTGGTAATCCTCAACATTCTGTTAATGCATGTATGCTAAAGCATGGTTACTCCAGTTCTCTCTCTTCCCTTACGAGGGTGGGGCTCAACCCTGAGTGTCAGCCCTGGGTGGCTAAGAGGTCCCCATATAAAGGGCTGACTGCCACAGCCAAGGAGGAAAATTGTAAATCAAAGGGGATGAGCTAGGGAGAACCAGGAGGTGGGAGCCTTGGAGATCTGTTAGGGCTAAGGAGTCCGGGGTACAATTTAATCAGGGTGGATAAGCATGTGGGGGGCAGAGGCTGGGACTCAGGCAGCGCACAGCTTGGAGCAGAGGCTGGTTAGAGCCTTGGGGCCCTTACCGCGAACAGGAGAGCAGTCCTGTCTGTGAGCTCTGCGACGCCCTCTCCTGTGGGACGAGGAAACCCAGCTGGGTTCTTGTGCTCCTCTCGCTGCTCCGCTGGCTTCCTCCCCTTTTCTACTGCAGTTTGCTGCTGTGACTGGCAGACTTGCAGCCAAAGAGAAGGAGTAGGGTGGGGAGAGGTGTGAGCTCTCTCCTTGGTCCAGCCCTTCCAACTCTTAAAGGCCCAGGACACAGGTCATCAGGAGGGAATATTGGGGGAGGGGTGGGTAGAGAGGGATTAAGGGAGGAGGAGCCTGGCTGCCCTTCATCTAGATGTCAGCCCTCACTGACCCCAATCCTGCAGTAGCTCTCAAAGTGAAACCCAAGGAGTGTCTGCGTGGCGGTGCTCCATGAATCGCTGCTTTTCATTCCGCACAGCTTCTCCCTGCATGGTGAACGGCTGTCTCTGCCCTCATTTCATCTGGCTCCTTTCCAGGGTGTCTGCTCCACCGGCCTGCCTCTGTGTCTCTGCATCCCGCCTTGTGGGGCGCTCAGCCTAGCTCTGTGGCACAGGGAAAGGCAAAAAGAAATAGGATGGGAAAGGAGGAAGATGAGGAGAAAGGGAGGAGAGGAAAAGAGTGTCGAGGGACAGGTTAATATCTCTGACTCTTTTGGGCCCTTGCTAAACATTGAAGGAATTGCACGCATAAATGCATCGAACAGTTCATTTGTTCCTCCTTTCCATGCTTCCTTTCCGTGCTTTCCATGCTATGAACACTTGTTCAGCGCCTCCAATGTGCAAGGACATGCATGCGCGTTTATAAAGATGTGTGTAGCGATGGCATGGACCTGTGGTACGTACGAATCAAGGGCAAAAAAGTGGAGCACAAGATTGGAGAGACACCCACAGGGAAAAGAAAGGTAATGAGCTTCTTGCAAGGTGAATGACTAGGTGGCTGAAATAGAAACCAACACTGAGGCAAGGGGACCAATTTAGGAATTGTAAAAGGCTTTATTAAAATGTGTTTTTTTTTTTTTTTAATTTTTAATGTTTATTTTTGAGAGAGAGAGAGAGAGACGAAGACAGAGCACAAGCGGAGGGAGGGGCAGAGAGAGAGAGAGTGAGGCACAGAATCTGAAGCAGGCTCCAGGCTCCGAGCTGTCAGCACAGAGACCGACACGGGTCTCGAACCCACAAACCACAAGATCCTGATCTGAGCCCAACTTGGACACTTAATTGACTGAGCCACCCAGGTGCCCCTAAATTTTAAAAGGTTTTATTATGGCTCCATACCTCACACGGAGAGACTGAGGCCCAGAGAAGTTGAGGCCATGTCCTGGACTCACACGTCAGCGTCAGAGACAAACAGGTCCTGGCACTCTCCCAAGCACTGTGAGCTGGGACCTACTTCTGCTCTGCCTTGGAAAGACTATGGGATATGGAGTTTTCTGGACCAGTGGATGGGAATCAGGCAGCTGAAGGCACAGGGCACAGCGCTGAACTTAGGCTTCTGGGAATCCTTTTCCAGGGAGGTGTGTTTTAATCATAGGCACAAAGGGAACTAACTGAATGAAATGATGTGATTTTAAGTGTGCTGAGATTTGGCTACCTCTCATGGCTCCCCTAAACACCCCTCAAGTGCCTAATATTCTACCATTAGTGATTATTTATAGCTAAAACTTTAGTCCCATTAAAATAAAATCCTCCTAAGTGATTACCATAAATGTCAGGATCGTGGTTACTTCTGGGAAGAGGGAGTTGTGATGGGATCATGCTCATAGCTGGCTTCTGAAATGATTGGCTGAGTTCTAGTTCTAGTCCTGGGAGCTAACAACAGTCTTCCCTTTCTAACTTATTCAACTATACATTTTTTTTTTCTTTTCTGAGAGAGAGAAAGGGCGCAAGTGAGGGAGGGCAGAGAGACAGAGAATGCCAGGAGGGGCAGATAGAGAGAAGCAGGGCTTACCTGATACAGCGCTGGAGCTCACCCAATGTGGGGTTGGAGCTCACCTGATGTGGGACTCAAACTCACGAACCACGAGATCATGACCTGAGCCGAAGTCAGATGCTTAGTACCTGAGTCACCCAGGTGCCCTTTTTTCTTTTCTTTTTTTAAGTAATTTTATTATTAAAAAATTTTTAAATGTTTGTTTATTTTTGAGAGACAGAGCATGAACGGGGGAGGGGCAGAGAGAGAGGGAGACACAGAATCTGAAGCAGGTTCCAGGCTCTGAGCTGTCAGCACAGAGCCCGACGACCACGTAGGGCTCAAACTCACAAACTTCAAGATCATGACCTAAGCTGAAGTCAGATGCTTAACCGACTGAGCCACCCAGGCGCCCCAGTAATTTTATTTTTTTAAAGCAACCTCAGCACCCAATGTGAGGCTCGAACTCACAACCCTGAGATCAAGAGTCACATGCTCTACTGACTGAGCCAGCCAGGCACCCCTAACTATACGTTTTCTTTATGTAGTTTTCTATATCTGTTACAATAACAGGGTTTCCAGTTTGGGCAGGTGTTAATTTCTGACATTTTATTGTTTTTCCACAATTTATAAGCTGTTTCCATATTCTCCAGCGAGCAGGTTTTTTGTTTTTGATTTTGAAAGTTTGTTTGTTTATGTAATTTCTACATCCAGTGTGGGGCTTGAACTCAGGGCCCTGAGATCAAGAGTCACATGCTCTTCCAACTGAGCTAGCCTGGCACCCCTGAGAGCAGGTTTTGATAAAGGAAGAGTATACAGGCTAGGAAGGCTGAAGAGGGAGGCCATTTAAGGGAAACAGAGAGATTAAGAGAGCACCACAAATTAAATGGTGCAGGCTTCAGGTTTTACTTAATAGAGCACCTGTCTCATGTGCTTATCTTCCTCCCCCATTTTTACTCCCCTAACATCATCACGTCCTTAGTTTTCCACACTTCTGCCTCACATTCCTCACTTCTACACTCCTGGGTCATATATGGTTTGCCTGTTTCTATTTGCCTTACCTAGTTGCTGCCCAATTTCTTCCCTTCTGGGGGTTTGGTCAGGGGTATTATCATTCCTCCTGCATTTTCTGGGAGAGTTCAGATCTCAGATTTTTTTTTTTCATGCTAATGTTCCCCAGATCATGTGTTCTCATTTTTGGGGCAGGCACATGGGAGACCTTCACAAGGTTAGAATGCTCCAAACAGTGGCTTAGAAGACATGCCCGCTACAGGATGCTCTACATAGACCCAGGGAGGGAGCAGACAGACGGGGCCCTGGTACAGGAACTGTCCCTGTGGTTTGATCGTTCCTATTTCCATAATGATCCTGGCCCTTCCCCCCCTGTTGTCTATTATTAACAGATCCAGAAACTTGATCAGGGCAGCAGCAGCAGAGGGATTTTCTGGGAATCATGCCCAGGAAAGGCCCAGAAGCCCTAAATTGAAATGAAGGGGCAGCTGGCAAAGAGGGAGACGTAAACACTGTCCTCTCCTGCTGCCACACAGACAAATCTAGACCCTTCTGATACACAGGGGAGATGCCCTAAACATCTTGCTTCTCAGGACTAGAGTCAGTTCCCCAGTCCTTCCAGCCTAACTAAAACTTCTGAAATGAAGCCCATCTTCTTCGTGGTCATAAACGCTTCTCAAAATATTAAATTCCACTTTAAAAATCATCAATATGAGACCACTTAATTAAAAGCCAGGATACATAACGTCAAAAGCTGGAGGATATATAGCCATTCCTCCATTCTGACACTAAAAATGAAAAACCAAGGGGAAGGGGAACAAGGAGGTATAAAATGAACCAGAGGACAAAATGAGGGAAGTTAGAATAAAAAATACAAATGGTGTCTCCATGACCTGAGCCAAACTTAGACACTTAATTGACTGACTCACCGAGGTGCCCTTTTTAAAAAAATTTTCTTAAATGTTTATTCATTTGGGGCAAGCCCCAAAAGTGCAAGCCGCATGTTGGGTGTAGAGATTACTCAAAAATTAATAAACTTAAAAAGTCACATGCTCTTCTGATTGAGCCAGCCAGACACCCCTATTATATTTTAGAAATTCCACTATTTTCTTATATTTAGAAATATGTAATTGATTTATTTTTATTTTTGCATATTGACTTTGTATTCTAGGACCTTGCTAAATCCATTCAATTCTGAGTTTGGAGATTCTTTTGGGTTATCAATGTATACAGTTGTGCTGTCAGCAGATTTTTTCAACTTTCCTATCCTTTTATTTTCTTGGCTTAGCACACAGGCTTGGGAGGCATGAGAGTAGATATCTTTGTCTCAATCATGTCAGGGAGGAGGACTTCAGTATTTTTTTCATTGACTAGTTTACTGTAGGATTTTTGTTGATACCTTTTATTAAGTTAAGGATGTGCCCTTCTATTGCTGGTTTTCAGTTTGTTATTTTAACCATGAATAGGTACTGAATTTCATAGTATTCTTTTGTTCATCTGTCTAGACAATTGTGTGGTTTTTCTCCTTATACAGTTGTTATGTGAATTGCATTTAGTTTTCAAGTGTTAAATCAGTCTTCTATAGTAAACCCAGATTAGGTATGGTGCACTATCATTTGTATGCATATATATGTGTGTGTGTGTGTGTATATATATATATATATATATATATATATATATATATATATATATATATTGCTAGACCTATTTTTTCCTAGGAATTTTCGTTCTACATTCATAGTAGAGTTCAGTCCCTGGTTTTCCTTTGTGATATCCTTGATAGATTTTGGTGGCTTCAAAAGTGAATGGGAACCTGTTCCCTTATTCTATAGTCTCTGGAACTTTATGGAAGATTCGTGAGTGTAGATCGGAGTGATGTCCTTTTTCCTTTCTTAAAAGCCAAAATGTAATTTGTAAGTTTTTTGTTTTTTTTTAAATGTTTACTTTGAGAGAGCGTGTGTACACGAGTTAGGGAGGGATGGAGAGGAAGAATCCCAAGCAGGCTCCACTTGCTCAGTGCAGAGCCTGACTGGGGAATTGATCTCATGACCACAAGATCATGACCTGAGCCAAAATCAAGTTGGACATTTGAGCCACCCTGGTGCTCCCCCCACCCTGACTTTTTCTAACATTTTTTCCCCCCGATCTAAGGTCTATTAAGGGTTTATCAATTACACTGATGTTTTCAAGGGAATGACTTCCCACTTCATTTTCTTAATTGCACATTTTCTATTTCATTGACTTTTGCTCTTTGTATCTTATTGTTTTTTGAATTTGCTATCCTTTCCCAGTTTGACATAAAACTTAGATCACTTCATCCTTTCTTTTGGAACATGTGAATTTAAAGTAGTATTTATTTAAGTATTACTTTACCTGCATGTCACAGGTTTTGATATGGCTATCTTTTTTTCTAATTACGTTTGTGATTTCTTCTGTGCCATTTAGAACTGCACTGCTTGCTTTTTAAAGTTAGGAACTTTCCAGTTTTCTTTTTCCTAACTTAATTCCACTATGTTCAGAGAACATTATTCTAATTTTTTCTTGAAAAACTTTGAGGCTTGGTGGTCAGCTATGACCAGTTTTGGTAAATGCTTCTGGTGTAGTTGAAGAGAGTATGTATAATGTCAGTTTAGAGTGCAGTGTTCTGTATGTCATTAGGTTTGTTAATGTTGAGCTGTTAGATCAGCTTCGAAATAAATGTATTTAAATAGTTTAAAAATTCCACAGCATTCAGGAATCTCATTTCATTCTATTCTTCCCTATTCCAAATGTTCTACTTGGACTTTTGACAGCAAGAACTTTATCTGCTCCGCCTCTCAGCCTTTGAGCAGCAGGGGTAGTGAGCAGGGGAATGCTACGCAGACAGTAAGGAAAGAGCGCTCTCAAGGCAGCCAGTGCGTCTCCTTGCCCTGTTCCACCACTCAGTCACAGGTCCCCCAGTGCCTTGGAAAAAAGCTGGAAGCAGAGGCTGGCTCTGTCTCGCTGAGAGCCAGAAACAAGCATGGAAACTAAGGAGATGTGTGCTAAGTCTTGAGCCTCAGAAGGAAATGAATATCAAAGTCTGTGATAAAATGTTTCAAGCACTACCTCTTTACTTATAGAAGTCTCTCCCATATTAAGTTCTGGCCACTACAGGCAGGAGTGAGGTTCTGTTTCAGGAAGATATTTTACCAGATAAAGGGCACCACCCCAGCCTCCCAAACAGCTTTGATACATCCGCAAGACTTTTCCCAAGGGACCTATCCACAAAGGAACCATCAATGCTCTCTTGGCACAACAGTGTGTTTGTGTAGATGAACAGATGGTAGGGGCAGGGGTGACAAGGATCATGTGACCAGAGTGCCTAGATATCTAGATATTGACAAAATCAAGTCTCCAGTTTAAAGGAAAAATTATTTTTATAAAATCAGAAACAGGTTTTATTTCAATCCTGTTAGGGTGTGAGAGGGAAGGAAAACAAAAAATGGAGGGGTCTCTTTATACACATAAGGCATCAGGATCAACTACAAGGAATAATACCCATTTCCACCCCTCCCCCAACTCCTGTGTGCGGTCCAAGACCAGCTGAGAATAGATGGAACAGGAATTAAGACACTGTTGGCACAGTAACATGGCCAACGCACCAAAAGATGGAGAGAGAAGAGAATCTCCCAGGGAGCAAGGCCCTGGGCCTCAGCTGCTTCCTCAGTGGAGGGGGAATGAGAAACTTTGGCTCAGCAGGAAGGCAGTTGGCAAAAATAAGGGATATCTTAGCTGGACTCTCCAGATCACAAACTAAGGGCTGAAGGAGGTCCAGACGTCTATCTGGTCCATGTTGTTCTCTGCTTTCTCCAAGACCTCTTCTCTTCAGGCTTGAGACTGAGAGCTGACCTGATTCTCCTCTTCATTTTTGGAAGGCAGGGGAATAAGTGCTTATTCTACCCTTTCTACATCTAGGCTACTCAATTGCTACTTTCTTGGTTCTAAAGAGACAGAAGCCAACTAACAAGGCCGGCTCTCTCGGTGAAAGTCGGCTTGAAAGAGCCCTCATGTTGGCAAAACTGTCTCTGCAAAGGTTTCTCTGAGCTTGCCGCTTGCAGACAGCCCCCCGCCTCCTGGCCCAACTTGTTTGGAGGCACCTTCATTTGTGTAAGATGTGGACAGAAAATACTTTGTCTCTCTCTAGACTTGACTAGTAATCCCATCTGTGATTGGAGATGGGGATGAGAGAGAGCAAGCAGGTGTTGGCAGGGGGAAGGACTAGAGGAAAGCAAGACAGTTTACACCACGTTACAGATTCAAGCCAATGGAGTGTGAAGAGTTATCTAGAGCTCCAAAGACAGAAGGGGGACTCTCTGACACAATATGAACAAGCTGGAAATGTTTTAGTGTCAACCCTGTAATTCCCATAGACCAATAGGGAATGTGTCCAAAAAAAAGGAGACTTCAGTGAAGAAGCAGAGTCCAGTCCTCCATCTTAAATCTGAATAATGCGTTCATTCAGCTAATACCACTTCAAGTACAATTATGAAGACAGATGGAGCTACAGGAACTCACACTAAAGCAAAGAACGGGATCGAGTAGCCTATCATCTTGATCCCAGGCACCTCCCCTTTAAGTCACCCAGAAAATCTCTCCAAGGACTGGAATTCAAGGTGAGGTCCACTGCTGTCTCTCCTCCCCCAGTACAATACCCTCCCAGGACAGCCTGATGAATTAAGACGTCTGTTAAAGTTTTAATACGAGGGATGTAAAAAAGAGAAAAGCACTGAGATTTGGAAAAGCTAGCAGCTGGAGCCAGAAACAAGGTTAGGGTCCTTGTGGCATCCGGAACTGGGGGCGGAAGAACAGAAAGGGAACGGAAAGAGGAGGTGGGGTCCTGTTGTCCTTTGGCTTTCTCTATCCCCTGCTTCCCATTCCTCCCCACAGTTCATGCAGCTATTGGCCTGCTAGAGGGGATGTAATGCCCAGACCAACTTTTTATTAAGCTTATGCAGCTAACAGACTTGTAAACAGTGCCAATTGACAAAGTTTTGCTGAGTATTACAGCTTGTGTCCACTAAACACACCTCTCTCTGACATTAAAAACAAAAGACCAAAGTAAACAAATACTGAGAGAGAGGATGAAGAGACACATCTTGAGTCTTCCAGGAAGGCAAAATAAAAAACCGCCACCTGGCTTGGTCCCAGGCGCTCAGCATGCCTACAGTGCTGCTGCCACCACCCTGCCTCCCCTCCCCGCCAGTGGCTGGTGGAGGTGGGGGAGAAGGGCCAT
This sequence comes from Leopardus geoffroyi, assembly GCF_018350155.1. Classification (NCBI taxonomy): domain Eukaryota; kingdom Metazoa; phylum Chordata; class Mammalia; order Carnivora; family Felidae; genus Leopardus; species Leopardus geoffroyi. The sequence continues at coordinate 203,026,753 of NC_059328.1, read as the reverse complement.
CTCGGGCATGCTGCAGACACAGCATTTGCTGGTGTGGACACCCTCCTGGAGCTGTGGTGGCAGACTGCTGTGTCAGGAGCCCATCTCCTGGGAGGAGTGGAGGGAGCCCAGGTCCTGGAGGCGGCCTGAGATGGCAGCCCACACTCCTCAAGCGGGGTCACCTTGCCCCTCTTCTCCAGTGCAGTTCAGCGTTGAGGTTGTCTATTCCCGGTCGGCGGTAAAACCTGAGCTGTTTTCCTCGCAGGTTCCCCCTCCTGTCCCCAACTTGGGGGAGCAGTGGAAGGGGGCGGGGGAGGATCACTGAGGGGGCAGGGGGATACCCCGGGGATCGGTGACCTGGCCCTCTTGCAGGTTCTTCACCAGTTGTGCAAGCCAGCGTTTCGTGGTGGTGTCGTCTTTTAGCACCTGGGCGAAGGTCGTGTCCTTCAGCTGGTCAGGGAGGCACTGCCTGAGCGCTTCACGTGCCCTACATCAGAGACAAACAAGCCAACCGGGGAGACCAGCAAATAAACCCACATTTGGGGGACAGAGAAGAAGTTCTGTCTTAGATACACACACAATGAATCCTGGGAATATGCAGTTCAGTCAAGGTATCTTAATCCATTAAAATTCCTTAAAACTTGTATTAGGCATGGGCTCAGAGGTCTCCAGGATCTGTCGTCTGTGAATATTTTCAGAATGATGCCTCAATGTGGAATTTCATGACAAAGCAAAATGGAATGAAGTGGTGCAAGAGTTCACCTGAATTCCAACTGCTTTCGGATTCATTACAGTAAATACTGTCAATACGCTCATGACAGAAATAGATGGGTTATGGTAAATGAAACATTTCTAAAGTCAGTGCATGAACAGGGGAGATGACTTGACTCATTACGATAAATGAATGAACTTTAATTCTGAACAGTATAAACTTGTGTCTTTCCAAAAACTGCTTCAGTTTCTTTATTTCTTTCCCCCCTCCCCCTTTTTTTTTTTAAAGTAAGCTCTACACCCAATGTGGGGCTTGAATGCAGGACTCTGAGACCGAGAGTTGCATGCTCTACTGACCAAGCCAGCCAGGCGCCCCTGCTTCAGCTTCATAGTTAAAAGGTTTAATAAAAGGTGAGAAGTAAAACAAAACAATGGTGGCAACATTATCAGATGAACTTTTAAATGTATCATTTTCTTTAAAAGATAATCAGAGGAAAATCAAATCTGAAAACCTTAAACAGGTAAACGGTAATGATTTATAAAGCTGTTTTAAATAAAGTTACGGCTTTTGTTCAGTCTGGTTTCTTTATACAAGTAGAATTTTAAATAAACATATTTTCAAACTGATGGGAACAGGAACCACTGAAGAACAGGACAAAATGGTTGAAGAAATAGCTAGGGCTTGAATAACCTCAGTGGGAGAAGGCTGCGTTCACATTAAATCGAGTTATCCCCATTCCTAGGAACACAGAAATTGCCCCATTATGTGGTTTAGCAGAACCTGAGCAAGTGGCTTTCAGCATGAATTATGGATTTACAAAGCAAAAGGTCAAACATTTCTAAAATGCATCATATCTACAATGTATGATTTCTGACAGAAAGATTATGAACACAGGCAGATAAAATAATTAGTTCAAGGACTTTACAGGAATCAAAGAGAAAACTGAAAATGTAATTCAAGAGTCCTCTGGGCTCCATTCCTTTCTTAAGAGATCTTTGAAAATATACTTCTCTTTCTGACCACCTGAAGCAGCAATAGAAAGCTCAAACCACAGGAATAATGTATCATAAGGTTTGCTGGAAACTGACTAGATTCTCTGAAATTTTAGAGGAGGGTACAGAGTTACAGTGGGGAGACAAAACTGATTTTTTTTTTTTCCAAAGTAAGCTCTACGCCCAATGTGGGGCTTGAACTCGTGACCCTGAGATCAAGAGCTGCATGCTTTACCAACTGAGCCAGTCAAGCACCCCCAAAACTCTGATGAATTTTTAAGTTTTTATTTATTTATTCTGAGAGTGAGCGAGCATACAAGCAGGTGAGAGGCAGAGAGGAGACAGAATCTCAAGCAGGCTCCCCACCATCAGCGTAGAACCTGATGTGAAGCTTGAACTCATGAACTGTGAGATCATGACCTGAGCTGAGATCAAGAGTCGGACGTTTAACCGATTGAGCCACCCAGGCGCCCCTATTTTATTTCAAAGTTTATTTATATGAGACAGAGAGACAGAGAGAGAGAGAGAGAGATGGGGGAGGGGCAGAGAGAGAGAAAGAGAGAATGAATCCCAATCCCAAGCAGGCTCTGCACAGTCAGTGCTGAGCCTGACGTGGGGCTCAAACTCATGAACCATGAGATCATGACCTGAGCTGAAACCAAGAATCAGACGCTTAACTGACTTAGTCACCCAGGCACCCCCTCTGATGGATTTTTAAATTCAGCACTTCAGATTTGAAAAGGATTTAATTAAGTTCTGTCTGACTTAAAGTTATATCCCTTGCCTACCCTAAAGATATTAAGAGCTATGCCATGAGACAGGGCAACCATTCACCAGAGTATTTCCCCAAAGTCCCATAAATCCTGTAAATGTTTAGTTACCTGGGATTATCTGAGAGTCGAAGGTAACATCTCACTACATGCTTCAGCAGACGGGCAGAAGGCTCTTTGGATAGCTGCAGGACCATCTTACCCTATTTTCCCCCAAAATGGTGTGGGGTAGGAAAAAACACACAAAATACAAAATAATTCTAGTTGACATCAGAGATCAGATATTTCAAGAATCATTATATAAGGTTCCAGGATGCTGTTCAGTGTCAACTGCAAAAGGGACTAAGCTGTGTAATCAGAAGTAACCGTAAGGGGGATAGAGATAGATGAAAGAACTCACCAAAATCATGGCAACATGGGAGAAACGCTCATATGTCTGACATATATATGCCAAACCTGTGTCATCTAAAAGGATCTTCTGGAGGATGAACGTGGCAACCTGGAGTAAAACAAAATTAAAGAGTCTAAAACGTTGCTCAGATTTGTCTTCCAAATGTTGATTCATCTCCCGGGAATAATTGTGAATCAGAAAATTAAGCAGAGACCCTGACATTATGTACAACTTACTCCCCAAGATAGGCATAGTTAAAAAAGATTCATAATAAACATTACCATATTGAATACTATGTGCCAGAGTTTTTCCTATAGGCATAACGTGCCTCGTCTTATTTTCACAATAAACCTGTGAGGTAGGTCCTACTGTTATTCACATCTTATATAAAAGGGCAGGTCTGGGTAACTAACAATTTCTTAAAAATATAGATATATGGGGGCACCTGAGTGGCTCAGTCAGTTAAGTATCTGAACTCTTGGTTTGGGCCAAGGTCATGATCTCACAATTTGTGAGTTTGAGCCCTGTATCGGGCTCTGCACTGGCAGTGCAGAGCCTGCTTAGGATCCTCTCTCTCCCTCTCTCTGCCCCTCCCCTGCTCACGCACACTCTCTCTCAAAATAAATAAATTTTAAAAAATGTAGATACTTTTCCAGTTATTTAGCATGTACTATGTGCCAGGCATAACTGCTAATCAATAACTTGTCAGGTTAAGGTCCCAAGTGACAAAGCCACTAAGTTGTAGAGTTGAGATCCAAACCTAGTTTGAAAACCTAGTTTTCTTTTTTCCATGGGCCAAGAGGAATTTAGAAATTTAGCTGTGCCTTATCTCTTCTAAATGAGGTAAGTAAAACTTTTCCTACTACTTCTTAAAAAAAGTTTATTTTGAGAGAGAGCGAGAAAGAGAGTGCACACAAAAGGGAAAGGCAGAAAGAGAGAGAGAGAGAGAGAGAGAGAGAATCCCAAGTAGGCTCCATGCCTTCAGCACAGAGCCTGACTCGGGGCTCAAACTCACAATTGTTGAGACCATGACATGAGCCTAAATCAGATGTTTAATGACTGAGCCATGCAGGCGTCCTATTTACTTATTTTTTAAAGTAATCTCTACCCATAATGTGGGGTCCAAACCCATGACCCTGAGATCAAGAGCTGCATGCTCTTCCAACTGAGCCAGCCAAGCGCCCCTGTATTGCATGTTTAAAATAAAAAAAATTTTAAACCATTACATCTGCTTGCATCCAACCCAGCAATAAAATATTCATTGAATTAAATTAATTCGATGTGACTAAGCATACTTTAGGAGCTGAGGTTTGATGTTGCTAAAAATAGCAACATGGAAAAGTAGCCTTGAGAAAAATCACATGACATGAAATTTAAAAAGTAGTACATTATTGGGGCGCCTGGGTGGCTCAGTTGGTTAAGCGGCTGACTTCGGCTCAGGTCATGATCTCGCGGTCCGTGAGTTCAAGCCCCGCGTTGGGCTCTGTGCTGACAGCTTAGAGCCTGGAGCCTGTTTCGGATTCTGTGTCTCCCTCTCTCTGACCCTCCCCCGTTCATGCTCTGTCTCTCTCTGTCTCAAAAATAAATAAACGTTAAAAAAAAAAAAAAAAAAAGTAGTACATTATTAAAGGGAAAGAAGAATAGATGTGAAAGGCATAAGTGATATTGCTGAGGGAAAAGACTAGAACAACTTAAGGAGAAAACTATATAAAAACTAACAAGAAACACGAGGAGTATGTTCTTCCAGAAAAAAATTGATACAAAATCATCAAATGAAGTTAAAAATAATAAAAGAAGCTTACAGACATCCACACAGAAAAGGCAAGTTCACCAACAAAAGGATTAACTTACACTGCTGGCCCAAGATTTCACTGTACATTCAATATCAGAAGACAACAGGGCTATGGCAACATACTTCTGATAGGGAGAGATAAGAATTTTATACCCAATCGGGGGCTGTCATTCATGGTTAAAGTGCAAAGTAAGCAAAAGCCCAAGGCATATATACACTTGAGTATGCAGAAAAAAATGTCTGGAATAGGGGCGCCTGGGTGGCGCAGTCGGTTAAGCGTCCGACTTCAGCCAGGTCACGATCTCGCAGTCCGTGAGTTCGAGCCCCGCGTCGGGCTCTGGGCTGATGGCTCAGAGCCTGGAGCCTGTTTCCGATTCTGTGTCTCCCTCTCTCTCTGCCCCTCCCCCGTTCATGCTCTGTCCCTCTCTGTCCCAAAAATAAATAAACGTTGGAAAAAAAAAAAAATGTCTGGAATATACATTTAAAAAAAAATTTTTTTATGTTTATTTATTTTTGAGGGGTGGGGAGGGGCAGAGAGAGATGGAGACACAGAATCCGAAGCAGGTTCCAGGCTCCGAGCACAGCTCACTCATGAGCCACAAGATCATGACCTGAACTGAAGCTGAATGCTTAACTGACTGAGCCACCCAGGTACCCCTGGAATTATATACATTTGTGGTGAGAAGTGGGTTCAGAGAAAACTGAAAAATTCAGTGTTTAACTTTATATTCTTCTGAAGGGCTTGGTAAAAAAAAAAAAAACATATATATACATACATATATATATATTTATATATATATGTATACATATATATGGATTTTTTTGTTTGTTTTGTTGGTTTTTTTTTTTTTTTTTGAGAGAGTGCACGCACACAAGAGAGCAAGTTGGGGAGAGGGGCAGAGGGAGAGAGGGAGAGAGGGAGAGAGGGAGAGAGAAAGAGAGAGAGAATCCTAAACAGGCTCTACGCTGAGCATGGAGCCCAACTTGGGAGCTTGATCCCATGACCCTGGGATCATGACCTGAGCTGAAATCAAGAGCCTGATGCTCAATTGGCTGAGCCACCCAGGTGCCCCAGGTCTGGATTTTTAAATGATCATTTTATAACAATTTTTATCCAAGAGAGAAAATATATTCATATAAGTTTCAAAAAGCCTGAAGGGAGGCAGAAAATGATCCCAGAACCATAAAGTAGTCCAAGAGCCAACAAAATATAAAATCTAAGTTGAAAAGCACATACCGTTTTAGAAAGTTCACTTCCAGATTCCATAATGCGCAAACACAAAGGGATGATTTCTGTTGTCAATAAAAAGTTGATTACTTCCTGCTCATCTGTTTTCACTAGGGCCCCTAAAGAAAATATGGACAAAATTATTTCAGAGTGAATGTTTTTAATTAAAATTAACTTTGGAATGAATGTTCATTCAACTAGTTGTGGAACTTAAATAACAGAGAGAAGATACATTGTGGTTCATTCACGTCAGAGAATCAGATTCATACTGATGTTTAAAAACAAAAAAAGGGAAGAGAAAGCAGAGGTTGACTGTTATCAGTCAGCATCTGAAAGATCAGGTACCAGGTTTGGTCCATCACATAGTGAGCAGCAGTTCAGCCATCTAAATCATTTTTCTATCATTCTTGGCTACACAATGACATCACCATCTACTTTCCATTTACTTTAGGAGGGGCAGACAGAGATATATATATATAGGGTACTCAGAAGTACCAAACTTTTTGTTTTTTATCTTTTTAAAGTTTATTTATTTGAGAGACAAAGAGAGAAAGAATCCCAAGCAGGCTCCGCACTGTCAGTGCAGAGCCTGATGTGCAGGCTCGAACTTAGGAACCATGAGATAGTGACCTGAGCCAAAGTTGGATGCTTAACCAACTGAGCCACCCAGGTGCCTTAGAAGTACCAGAAGTATACTTCCTGTTCCACGGTTTATAATCGTAGGAATATGAACACAAATTGAAGATAAAAACAGTAACAAACAAAACAAAGTCTGTACAACCAATGTTCTTATTGGGGCGCCTGGGTGGCTCAGTCAGTTAAGTGTCTGACTCTCGGTTTCATGAGTTCAAGCCCCTCATTGGGCTCTGTGCTACCAGTGTGGAGCATGCTTGGGGTTGTCTCTCCCTCCCTCTGCCCCTCCCCGCCTCAAAATAAATAAATAAACTTAAAACAAAAAAGTTTATTAAAAAAATCAATGTTCTTACGGTTTGATCAGTACATGAGCAAAAACTATGAGAAAAAGATACTGAAGGGTGAGTTTAGAAAGAAATCATTTTCTTTTCTTTTTTTAGTAGGCTCCATACCCAACGTGGGGCATGGGGACTGAACTCACGACCCTGAGATCAAGAGTTGCATGCTTTACCGACTGAACCAGCCAGGCACCCCTGGAAAGAAACCTTGAATGTATTTACTTTTCACAAATCCAAAGACAGTTCTTTATTATCTGGGAGTCTGAGATCTGAAACAGCTAATGTATTATTTTCCTGAGCAAAACATATTTTAGACACATCTCCCATAGTAAATATATGTGGAAACATTAACTGTAGCATGCAAAAATTCAACTAGGTGAAGCAGAAGACAAACATCTGCAGTTATGGGAGAACAGCTCAAAAGTTAGAAAAGAGAAACAAACAAAACACAACACCAGCTCAAATTCTTACCCCTGTAATAATACTCTTTGTTGACTGCAGTTCTTGTTCTTTACTCTCCCTACAATTCCAATAAATGTTTCTACATATATGCTAAATTTAATCCCAAATGTTGGGCTTCATACCCTTATTAACAACACACAGAATGGTACTTGATAAGAACCATTATATGACTTATTTACTTATTATTTAACAAATATTTATTATTATTTGTTATTATATCCTCATTTATTAGTGAAAACAGACTCAACCTCAAAGACAAAAAACAAACAACTGGTGAACAAAAGTTATAAAAGACAAAACAAAACACCGAAGTTAAGATCGCTATTATGAATGAGCATTTCAGGCTTGTAAGACAACCCTAATAACTTACCAATAACTCCAAGACTGGTTAGCCGAAGATACTCAAAGGGACGCGTTTTGCTGACAGTGTGCAAAAAGGGGTACAAAAAAAGTGGGATGTGTGCTGCAAGAAATGCTGACCTGAAAGAAAAAGATAATCACATTCAGAGCCCAGACTCAATTTCTAAGGATTGTGAACATTCAATTTCCAGGCAGTTCATTCTGTAAGGTCTATAACATTGCCTAACCAAGAAACCTCTAGAAAAGGGTCAACGGTCATTAGTCTAGACCAATGGTTCTCAGTTGGGATGATTTTGCCCACCAGGGCACATGTGGCAATGTCTGGAGATAATTTTGGTTGTCACAACTGAGGGGGGTGCTAGTGGCATTCAGTGGGCAGAGGCCAGGGATGCTGCCAAACATCCAACAGAGCACAGGACAGCCCCCTTTCACTCCCCTCCTCCCACCACAAAACCTAGCTCAAAATGGCAATGTCAAGGTTAAAAAAAAAAACCTAGTCTAGATCAATGGTTAAGAGAATACACCATTTTCCCTGTAATCAGTATCAAGTACCTGAAAAACTGATAAAATATCCAATTGCAGATTTAAAAAAGTAGGTCATAAAATGCTATTAAGTGCCCGAGAAATTCTCCTAGATGCCTTCCCTCACCTATTCACAGGTACAGTCACACAAAACCTTATAAACCGAGACAGGAAAACAAAGGAGCCATTATCAGGTGTATCTGCTATGTTTAAATGCACACTGTTCTTTTTTTTGTTAGAGCATTTCAGATACACTAGATATTCTAAAAACATTGTAATCTGAAGCTAATATGTCAGGCAACTAATGTGGAACCAATCCATTACTTTATATTATTTATAGTTACACCTTATGGGAGAGCAAACATGCTAAATTTTTAACACAGTACTCTTGCATTTTTCTTAAGTGCTTAAAAATAATTTTCATGGTAACTTCTCTAGAGTTCTAAACATCAGAGTCAACCTAGCACTCAGATTTCATAAGGAAACTTGAGAAAAAGAGGAAAGACTTCAATAAGATGTCATTAAGTGCCTCAGAGCCATAAAAGTCACAAAGCAGATACCTGAACAGGATTTTCCTTTTCCTGTCAGATGTAGCATGCCAATTCTAATCTTTTACAAGGCTGCCTAGAATCCTTGGTTAAGAAAGTTTCTGAAGCCAAATCTAGGTTCAGTGGGGAAAAATGCTGGGTTCAAATATTTACTGAACTCCTGCTAAATGCCATGCACTGTGCCTCATATATGACACAGAGATGTCTACCATGGGTTAAGGGGGGCGAAGTATCTACATACCTGACTTTTCTTGAGATGTGAACGCCACTCCTTTATTTTTATTTTTTTTATTTGAGAGAGAGAGAGAGAGAGAGAGAGAGCGTGCATGCACTCGAGTGGGGGTGAGGGGCAGTGGGAGAGAGAATCTTAAGCAGGCTCCACACTCAGCACAGAGCCTGATGTGGGGCTTGATCCCACAACCTTGGGATCATGACCTTAGCCGAAATCAAGAGTTGGACACTCAACCGACTAAGCCACCCAGGCGCCCCTATTTTATTTTTAAATAAACTTTACTTCTAACGTGGGGTTCAAACTTACGACCCTGAGATCAAGAGCCACATGCTCTACCAGGCGCCCCATGAATGCCATTCCTTTAAAATTCAGTGTTATAAATGAGTAAAAAGTAAATGAGACAACGGATTATTATTCAGCCTTAAAAAGGAAGAAAATTCTGACATATACTACAATGTAGACGTTATGCTAAATGAAGTAAGCCAATTACAAAAAGACTAATACTGAATGATTCCACTTAAATGAGATACTCAGAGTAGTCAAAATCATACAGACAGAAAGTAGAAAGATGGTTCCCAGAGGCTATGGGAATGGGGGGTTATGGTTTAATGCGTAAAGTTTCAGTTTTACAAGATGAAAAGAGTAATGGAGATGGATGGTGGTGGTGGTTGCAAATTATAAAGGTATTCTTATTACTGAACTCTATGCTTAAAAATAGTTGAAATGGTAAGCTTATGTTATGTATACTTTACTGCAATTTTAAAAAGGCAAAAAAAAAAAAATTATAAAAGAACATGTTAAACAATACTATACTGTTACTACATGAAAACTTAGTGAATTAGAGACCAGAAATTCTTCAGGAAAAGCAAAGCAAATGAGAATCCTAGAGATCCACACCCACACACATGCACCCCACTGCATGCCTCTTCCTCTCATTCATAAAAAGACCATATTCAATACAACCTCCATCAACAGACACATCAAAGGACTGACCTGGTTTCCGGGTGTGATGCCACACATTGCAGTAATGCCAGAGCATTGCAAACTCTGTTAGATTGGTGTGCTGTCAAGGTGGGTGGGTTGATGGATGGATAAATATTTACAATTTCCTAAAAAATGGAAACCAGCAGCAGATGAATAAAGAACTTATTACAAAATGAATTCCCATGGTATTAAAGCAAAAACCCTAAAAACTCCCACAACTTAAAAAAAAAATTTTTTTTAACATTTATTTTTGAGAGACAGAGCGTGAGCGGGAAAGGGGCAGACAGAGATGGAGAACAGAATCCAAAGCAGGCTCCAGGCTCTCAGCTGCCAGCACAGAGCCCGATGCAGGGCTCGAACTCACGAACTGTGATATCATGACCTGAGCCGAAGTCGGACACTTAACCGACTGAGCCACCCAGGTCCCCCAAAACTCCCACAACTTTTGATTCCACATATCCTGTAAGAACTGAACTATCAAAGTGGGAGCAGAAATAAACAATGCTATCTTTTCATCCCAAAGATACCTGAGACTATGAGACATTTCTACATAGGTTTCTAGAAGATTTGTCTGGAGGCAACTGTGGTCACCTACACTTCCCTCTTTATATCCAGCATCTGTTGAGGCCTTCACTTGAGGGGCTCTTATATTTATAATCCTCCATTTTGTCAGTACCCTGTTTTAAGTTATAGTGATAACTGGCCAGATAGCAAGTGTCAGTAGATCAACCACAGTGACTCATTAAGAAGTCTAAATTTGGTCAGGTAGCAACTGCAAAAAGGGAGAGATAAGAACGTGGGATGGGGCACCTGGGTGGCTCAGTTGGTTAATCGACCAACTTCAGCTCGGGTCATGATCTCGCAGTTTTTGAGTTCGAGCCCCGCATCGGGCTCTGGGCTGACAACTCTGAGCCTGGAGCCTACTTCAGGTTCTATGTCTCCCCCTCTCTCTACCCCTCCCCTGCTCATGCTCTGTGTCTCTCTGTCTCTCAGTAATAAATAAACGTTAAAAAAAAAAAAAAAAAAAAGAACGCGGGTATACACATGGAGATATGTTCAAACAGCAGTGAACATATGTACTCTGTCAAAAGGTGATGATATGCTGTATACAATTCCTTTTTATTTTTTTAATTGTAAAACTTTTATAGGAAAAGTTCCTGAGAGAAAGATTAGTTTTGGGGATTAAGAACACACTTATTGTGGGGCACCTGGGTGGCTCAATTGGTTGAGCATCTGACTTTGGCTCAAGTCATGACATCTTGTGGTTTGTGAGTTCGAGTTCCACGTTCGGCTCTGTGCTGACAGTTCGGAGCCGGGAGCCTGCTTGGAATTCTGTGTCTCTCTCTGTCTCTGCCCCTCCCCTGCTTGCAATCTGTCTCTCCCAAAAATGAATAAACATTAAAAAAAAAAAAAAAAAAAGAATACACTTATTGTGATAAGCAATGAGTAATGTACAGAATTGTTGAATAACTGAATTGTAATACTGTATACCCGAAACTAATATAACACTGTATGTATGTTAATTATACATTAAAAAAAGGAAAGATTAGTTTCTTGGTTACATGATATAGGAGATGAATGCAAATTTACTTAATAGGCTTGAAAAACTAATCTAATTATTAGGAATTTTGGACAATACTTTCAAGGATGATTATTCCATTATCTTGGTATTGTAAGATTATACCATATCAATTTATTTCCCACCAATGATCATTATAGTCAGAACCAAATTTTGGTTACTTACCCTTTAATGTACAAGTGTACCTACCTCTAATCCTATAGCTATCATATCTTTATCTTTTTTTTTTTTTTAAAGCAGAGGCTTTATTTATTTATTTTTTTAATTTTTTTTTTTTTCAACGTTTATTTTTTATTTTTGGGACAGAGAGAGACACAGCATGAACGGGGGAGGGGCAGAGAGAGAGGGAGACACAGAATCGGAAACAGGCTCCAGGCTCTGAGCCATCAGCCCAGAGCCTGACGCGGGGCTCGAACTCACGGACCGCGAGATCGTGACCTGGCTGAAGTCGGACGCTTAACCGACTGCGCCACCCAGGCGCCCCTATTTTTTTTTTTTTAATTTTTTTTTTTTCAACGTTTATTTATTTTTGGGACAGAGAGAGACAGAGCATGAACGGGGGAGGGGCAGCGAGAGAGGGAGACACAGAATCAGAATTGGAAACAGGCTCCAGGCTCTGAGCCATCAGCCCAGAGCCCGACGCGGGGCTCGAACTCACGGACCGCGAGATCGTGACCTGGCTGAAGTCGGACGCTTAACCGACTGCGCCACCCAGGCGCCCCCATATCTTTATCTTAATATTTCCTTTTGCCAGAATATACCCTGCAGTTCTTATACTTTACTTTCTACCTTTTTTTTTCTGTCACGTAGAAGTGTCTTGTAGTATTCCTAAAGCTGTGTTTTTCAAAGTGTAGTTCTCAGACTACCTGCATCAGAATCACCTGAAGCAGGGCAGGTGCTTTCTAAAAAAAAGATTTTTAATCTGAGACCAAATAAATCTTTTGGGTAAGACCCAAGAATCTGCATTTTAACAAGCACCCTAGACTTTTCTAAAACAGATTCTTACAAATGCTAACATTTAAAGAACTATTCTACCAAAGTCTTCGAAATCATTTGAGCAGACAGAGAGAGAAGCATGATAAACAGGAATGACCTGCAACTCACTGGTATGTACCCACCTGTAAAAGTGCTGCAATAGTACCAAATGAATGCCACAGCATGGGTGCAAGGTCAGGAACAGATTCTCGCTTCTTACTCAGCTCCAGCAAAGCATTTTCCCTTGTCTCAGGACTGGACAGCTCATTGATCCACTGATAGATTTTTTCTCTGTCTACTTGAGCCAGTGCAGTAGGCACAGGCTTCAAGTGGAAAAAACAAAGTAAACATGTTTTGTTAGAGTCAAACCAAGTTTTACTCTGCTTTAGAGGGAATGTGTTTTTTATAAATACCAGGGGAGCTTTTCTATATCCGTACACTTGATGTAAATAAATTCAATCTCTCAAAATCTAAAACACACACACACCTTTCAATAATTTCATGTTTAGAAATTTATCCAAGAGGTATACCTGGGCTGTACTGAGGACATACCAGGATGTTTACTGTTGCACTGTTATAAAAGCAGAAAACTTGAAATTGTAAAAATCTATCAACTAGGAACTGTTAGCTACCTACGGGTACATGTTTATTTGTAATACTATGTAGGTCTTTAAATAAATAGCTTTACATGTGTTGATACTAAATAAAACCAAAAAAACAAAGCGTACAGAAGAGTATAGACCCTTCCACTTATATACATAAATATATATTTACATACAACATTTCTAGAATGACACATAAGAAACTTAACAGTAACAATAAAAAAAAAAATAAGAAGCTTAACAGTAATTACTGCCAAGGTTGGAATCTACATGGGAAATTTACTTTTCCTTGTAAACAATAAAATCTTCTGCATAGTTTACTTTTCTTAAGCATATATCTATAATAGTTTATTTGATTTTATTATTTTGATATATTTTTAAAATGCTGATTTATTTTGAGAGAGAGAGAGAAGGAGGAGGAAAGAGAGAATCCTAAGCAGGCTCCGCGCTGTCAGTGTAGAGTCTGATGCGGGGCTCAATCTCATGAACCACAAGATCGTGACCTGAGCTGAAATCGAGAGTTGGGACACTTAACCAACTGAGCCACTCAGGTGCCCCTGTAAGTTTTTGAAAGGAAAAAAGTTACACCCTCCTCACCCACTTCTGGTCCTTCCCCCATTAATTCTGGCATCCCCTTCCACAGAGCAGAAAACATACGTAATTTGGAAAAGCCCCCCTTCTAATGATTCTTATACATACTCTACCTCTACCCCTTTGAGAATCATCCATTACTTACTCACATAGGGGCAAGACGGACAACATTCTTTTATTATTGTACTAAAGCATCACAACGTTCAAAAAAATTTGAGCATTTCTATAATTCTCCACACCTGTTAAACAGCCTGTGCCCTCGGTTAACTCCCTTAATTATTCTTCTTTGGAAAATATGATAGAGTAGAAAAATGATTACCATTGCTATTTTTAGCTCTAAAGTCCTAACAGATTCAAGATTTCGATCCCTATGCCCAGTATTTTCTCACTTAGTTACCCCAACCAGGGGAATTATTGGGTAGATGGGGGGCAGGAGGGATACGCAAAAAAAAAAAAAAAAAAAAAAAAAAAAAAAAAAAAAAAAGAAAGAAAACGAAAGAGGATTAACCTGCTCAATTCACCCAAGTATGAACTTGCATATTCCAGTGCCTTCCTGAACTGCATTACACAGCTTCCCATGGTATTTATATGTTCCCACCACAGCTTAGTGTGATAGAATGACCTACCCATCGTACAGATGGAAAGATGAGGCACAGAAAGGACAACTGTCTTTGTTGAAGAACAAAAGTCTAAGATAGACTTTGAGGTGCACTCACAATCACTGTACCCAAGCTGAACAGTCTTCTATAAATGGAAGCTTGATTATAAGCTTTTATCTTAATGTTTATCATGTCACTTGCTTGACAGAATGAACCACAAAGTGTTCTGCTAAATGGACTGAAATACCATGCAGCTTAAGTCTTCTTTAAGTGCCTCAATCTGTTGAAAGGTATTTTGTAACTCCCATCAGTGGTGGTCCTCAAGGAAGCCCAGGCTCCCACAGCAGCAATATGAAGAAGTAACAGGGTAGTCCTACCCCCCCCCCCCCGCCCCAATAGCAAAAGCAGTATTGTCCAAGCACTTGCCCTTTCCAGGCTACTACAGATAGGCCCTCAACTTAAAAAATTATTTTTGGAAATGTAATTCCCACCAGGAAGACAGGGTATGTTTATTTATAGAGTATTATATCACCTTAAAAAGCTCTGTGGAAACAAGGGCTAAAATTTTAGCTTTGAGTTTCCTGCCCACAGTCTCCTGGATGACCCACAACCCAATAACTAAAGGGGTCTCAGAGATACTCATTGCTCCATTAATAGAGTATCTATACTGATTAGTCTTTACTCATTCAACTCCCCCTAAAGTCCTGTTGCCCCAAACCACTAAGCTCCATTGCCCCCAGTACAGCCAGTTTGCAACCTGTATCTGGAACTCCTATGCCTCATGCTGCCCCAGGGAGCTCTGGGTGTAGAACAGCAGGATGCACTTGTAGCCACCGATCAGCATATCATGGCTTCTGAACACCAGGCCCCACCCCCACATATTCTATTTCCAGAGCTGGCCTAACTTCAGCAAGGAGATGGTGTCCTTGGAGCGATGCTAACACTCTAGAGGGCCTGGTGCCTAGTTGGGTATCTAACGTCATGGCCACCTGCTGCCAGCAATACTCCAACTTTTAAGGCTACTTGTGGGAGCTGCAGCCTCTGTGGGGCTTTGGTTCTAAAGAGAGCTAGGGATATCAGGTGGGTGGTAATGTCCTCTCAGGCACTAGCTTGGACCTATGGGCTCTGCAGCCATTCTAGCAAAGGGAAGGCAGTGAGGGCAGTTTGGTGCCAGGAAATACTTGGGATAGGAACCCTCTTTTTCATCACCCCCAGTGAATTTTGCCTACAATTTAACAGGAGTTAGTTTAACCCTACTGAATACCTATTTGTTATGGGATGAATACAATTATTTCTTTAAAACAAAAATTTTTTTAAACATTTATTTATTATTGAAAGACAGAGAGAGAGAGTGTGAGCAGGGGAGGGGCAGAGAGAGAGGGACACAGAATCTGAAGCAGGCTCCAGGCTCTGAGCTGTCTGCACAGAGCCCGAGGCGGGGCTTGAACTCACAAACTGCGAGATCATGACCTGAGCTGACGTCGGACGCTTACCAACTGAGCCACCCGGGCGCCCCTGAATACAATTATTTCTTAAAACAAAAATGGGAGCTAACACACATAGTGCTTACTCTGTCAGACACTGTCCTAAACAAATACTTGTCACTACTCTCATTTTATAGAGGAGGAAACACTGTTATTTTGCCAAAGCCAAAATCTGAATCCAGGCAGCCTGGCAACAGAGTCCATACTCTTTGCTTTGCTAATGCTGTTTCTCACCTGACTGAAAGATTAGGTCTGATCTAAAGACGACTTTCAAAGGGCACCTGAGTGGCTCAGTTGGTTAGGTGTCTGACTTTGGCTCAGGTTATAATCTCACGGCTCCTGAGTTCAAGTCCCGCGTCAGGTTCTATGCTGATACCTCGGAGCCTGGAGCGTACTTCGGATTCCATGTCTCCCTCTCTCTCTGCCCCTCCCCTGCTCGCGCGCTCCCTCTCTCTCTCTCACTCAAAAATAGATAAACATTAAAAAAATAATAAAGATGATGCTCAAAACAGCTTTGTCCTGTGACCTGGACAATAGAGACAGGGAACATATATATAAAAAGCTCAGACAAAAACTTAAAATGTTACTGCTGTTAGTTCAGCCGAATCTGAAAAACAATCAGCACCATGAACAATACCCAATACTGTCGATGTGAAGGGATATTCTCGACTTAATTGAGACTACAAAGCACATGATAATCATCAACAAAATATTTTTTTTAAATGTTATTTAAGTAAGTTCTATGCCCAATGTGAGGCTTGAACTCACAACCCAGAGGTCAAGAGTCTCATATTCTACCAACTGAGCCAGCCAGGCACCTCGATAATCATCATTTTAATGAGAAAGTCAGTGAGATAGTTGGACCTAATTCCCTATGTCAAATCATGGTTCTCATAGGAATAATCTAGCTAGTGATAGCCACTTCACTCTCACACACACACCTTCACCACACACATCAACAGGTAATTTTATAACACATGCAGAAGTTTATTGTGGAGAATAAAAGGGAAAATATTTTTACATTTTGATTTACATATTGATATACGTACAGGTGACTTGAATGTGGGTTTGAACTACACAGGTCACTCATACATGGACTCTTTTCAGTAACTACAGTACTGTAAATGTATTTTCCCTTCCTTATGACTGTCTTAACGTTTTCTTTTCTCTATTATAAGAATGTAGTATATAATATACATAACATACAAAATATGTGTGGATCAACTGTTATCAGTAAGGCTAACAGTTAAGAGCAGACTATTAAGAATTCAGTTTTGGGGGAATCAAAAGTTTTATGCAGATTTCCAACTGTGCATGGGGGAGGTTGGCATCCCTAACCCCTACCCTGTTCAAGGGTCATCTGTATTAATATTACCAGATAACTGACAAAATCCTCTGGACATTATCCTTGAATAAAACTCCAAAGCACAATTCTAGCATTTCAGTAGATCTTGATGGAAATAAAACCCCAATATGTATCTTACCCTCTTTCTAAATCCCAAGGATCATTTAGGCACACCTTTCACAAAAATATTAGAATCTGAAAATTCATGTCTTTCTAAGAGTGTGGGAAGTGAAAGAGGGGTGGGGTAGATAAGGAAAGAGACAGAACCGTACTGAACGTTAAAAAAATTTTTTTCAATGTTTATTTTTAAAAGACAGAGTGTGAGTGGGGAAGGGTACGGGGAGACATGGAATCCAAAGCAGTCTCCAGGCTCTGAGCCGTCAGCACAGAGCCCAATGCGGGACTGGAACTCAAGAGCTGTGAGATCATGACCTGAGCCCAAGTCTGATGCTCAACTGACTGAGCCACCCAGGTGCCCCTGTACTGGACATTTTTTAAAACATGGTTTCATTTACTGAACAGAACATGGTTATTATCCTCATTTTACAACTGATGAAAGTATGAGTAAAGGATGGTAGGTTTCCTCTTCCTGCCATTCTCTATTTAAACATCACCGCTAAAGATTCTTAAAGCAATTGCTATAATTCTTTTATAATTTACTAATCCATTTCTGAGGCTGTGGATGATATAGAACTCAATCTAGGAGCATACACTGTCCAGTGGTAGATAAGCACATTCATCCATAACTTCTCTACTGGAGACTACTTTAAACACATTAAAAGTAATAGCAGAATACTGCCACAAGAATTGAACACTTTTTTCTTAAAGTTTACGTATTTTTGAGTGGGGGGGGGAGAGAAAGAGAGAGTGGGAGGCACAGAGGCACGGGGTGGGGGGCAGAGGATCAGAAGCAGGCTCTGTGCTGACAGCAGTGAGCCCAATGTGGGGCTTGAACTCACAAACCGTGAGATCATGACCTGAGCTGAAGGACCTGAACTGAAGCCAGCTACTTAACCAGGTCAACACTTCTTGGATCACGTGAAATCTATGGATCTTTTCCTCAGGAAAACATGCAATTGCAAATTGTTTTGCACATTATTTCTTCTACACAAAATTTACACACAATTTAAAAGAATTCATAGACCCCATGTAACCTATGCATGGATCCAGAATTAAGAACTTGTTTATCAAGTGAAAGAATAGAAAAGACCCCAATTTACATGTAACTACACAAGCACAATAAGTGGAATCCACACTGCACTGGAAGCCAGAAATGGCTTCAAAATACAGTTTCGCCATTTCTATAATTGTGTGACCTAGTATAAGTCATTTACTTTGGCAAGCCTTAATTTTATCATTGGTAAAATAAGGGAACAATTACCATAAAGTCCCAGGCAGCTCTCAAATCTTGGAAATTACTTTATTTAGTTCTTAGTTATTGCTGAGAGACTAATCTAAGAGCTCTTTTAAAAAGTTAATTTTATTGAGGTTAATTTGCATAAAGTTTTAAGTGGACCCATTTTAAGTGTATGTTTCAATGACTTTTTTTTTTTTTGGTTTTTTTTTTAACGTTTATTTATTTTTGAGACAGAGCATGAACGGGGGAGGGTCAGAGAGAGGGAGGCACAGAATCTGAAACAGGCTCCAGGCTCTGAGCTGTCAGCACAGAGCCCAATGCGGGGCTCGAACCCACGCACCGCAAGACCATGACCTGAGCTGAAGTCGGCCGCTTAACCGACTGAGCCACCCAGGTGCCCCATGTTTCAATGACTTTTGAGAACTTTATATACCTGAGTAACCACCACCACAATCAAGATCTAGACCTCTTCTTTAGGAGTACCTGGGTGGCCCTGACAGCTCAGAGCCTGGAGACTGCTTTGGATTCTGTGTCTCCATCTCTCTCTGCCCTCCCCTGCTCATGCTCTGTCTCTGTCTCAAAAATAAACATTATATATATACATATAGACAGACTTCTTCCACCATCCCCAAAAGTTCTCTGGTACTTCTTTCAGTAAACCACACACCCAGTCTTAGGCAATCACAGATAGGCATTCTGCCACTATAGAATAGGGTTGCCTTTTCTAGAAATTATAGAGGAGGTAACATATATTGAACATAAACATACTTTGTTTTTTTTAACACGCTTTTTTAAAAGTTTATTTATTTTGAGACAGAGAGAGAAAGAGAGCGCACGCGCGCGCACACACACACACACACACACACACACACACACACACACACACACGAGCAGGGGAGGGGCGGAGAGAGAATCCCAAGCAGGCTCTGCATTGTCAGCACAGAGCTCAACAGGGGCTCGAACTCACAAACGGAGAGATCATAACCTGAGATGAAATCCAGAGTTGGCCGTTTAACCACCTGAGCCACCCAGGCACCCCAAAACATAGTATGTTTATACCAATGTACCAGTCACTGAGGATTACCTCAGAATTCAAAGAGGAAACAGGTTCAGGGAGGTTTAGCAGCCTCAAATTCACACTGTGAGTGTATGCTGGAATTAAATTCAAACTGTAGTCTACTTCTTTATACAATCAGTAAGCCCTACCCTAGTCTGTAGGATTGAAATCACAATGATCCTTCCAAGTTGAAGAAATTATTTTTTAAGAACTCAATACAGAACTTTGAGTTTAACATTCTATTCTAATACAGGTCATTAATAGTTGGACTTGGATAAACAGTGGGCTCAATTACAGAAACCAGAAAGTCATTTATGAGAAGTATGATTTGGACTATTAGTTATCATCCTCAACACTTACTTCCAAGATTAGAAATCATATAGAACTGTACATTTTTAGGTATAACCTCCTTAAAGTTAGTGGTCCTTTCAACAGATCAGTTTAAAAAATGTTTATATTACCAAAATTTAGGAGAGAATCACCCTCCTCTCTTCTGTTTAATGGTTTGGATATGAAAAATGTATTTCAAGTAAATTTCTCCTTTCAACAAAGCTTAACAAGGCAAGACACTTACCAAAGTCAGTCATCAATGGCTAAACTCTTAAGTGTCACACAGGGTACTGATAGTTCGTCATCTATCTCTGAAAGATCTTAACTCCACGTGAAAAGGAGAAAGAGATTTCGGACTTCAAAAAAAAAAAAAAAAAAAAAAAAAAAAAGACCCACGTTATCCTTAAGTGGGAGCAAAAAAAGACTTTCCCCCCTCATCAGTTAAAAAATTGGTATTGATGGCTTTTTAAAACAGGAAATAACCAAACCTCTCAATATAACTTTATATTCAAGAGCCAAAGTACCTGTTGGTTTTGCTACCAGTAACTATGGGACAGTGAATAAAGAAAAATGTCACAAGATTGAAAGAGATTATTTTCCTAAATCTGGAGATGACTTAACATGTGGCTTTGGTGTCTGCATAATGATGATACTCCAAGAAAACACACTTTCTAAATAGTGCCAAAGGAAATATTAAATTAGCTTAATTATCTTCATATTTTTAGAAGGGCCAGGATGTTCTTCAAAACACCCCTTTAAAAATTGAAGTGAATAAGCAAAGAGAAGTTAGGCAATTTGCTTAAAACTTCAACAGGAGACATGGGAGGAGACAGCATTTAAATCAGATCCCTCAGAGTGCACAATGTTCCTTTTACTTGCCAGAACAGGAGAGCACCTGGGAATCCAGCACAGCTTCAACAAAAAGATGTAAACTGACTGATGATGCTACTGGTTACGTGGAAAGTGAGGGTAAAAACATGGGTTTAAGGATACTAAGACCACCAGTGGAAATTAGTGGAGAAATTTTTTAAAAAATTCATACCCAATGCATCTCTCAAATAAAGGCTTACCTTTGGCTATTTTAGATCACTAGCGGAACAGTCATTAAAGACCCACAATATGTGAAAATCTGTAGTTCTACTAATCTGAAACAACCTCCAAGGTCCACAACAAGGTGATTTGTTACTTTGCTGAGGCAGGAATTATAGTCCCAAGGCTGAAGTCTGGGAGCAAGTCACTTAACCAATGAGTGTATCTGGCCAACAACTGAGCACTTTGTTATTCGCATTTCATCTTTAGAATAATCCTGTGTGGCATTTCTGTCCCTATTTCACAGATGTGAGAAAGAAATTTATATTTTATGGTGGCAATAATGACAATGTTAAAATGTATTCTGTGAAGTATGACAAGAATATACCATACTGTACATTTCTAGCATAATACACTACTGAAGACTCAAAATTTAAGATACTTTCCAAATTATCTCAATTCTTCCCTCTAGTGAATAAAATCCTGCATTCACATGTGATCACATTCTCCTTTGATAGTACTATCTCCCTAGCTGAACTAATGCTTTACCTGTTATTTTAAAAAAGAGATAAAGGCATACACAGGTATAGGTTTTCATCATTCAGCAAAAAAAATTTTCTCAATGGGCTTAAAGGTAGTGTTGCATTAAACTCTTCTCAATTTCCAGTAATATACACCATGACTATCCCTTTACATATATTAGAATAATACAGGCAGTTTAGCCTAAGAGAAGGCATGAAAGATTGGGAAAGAGGTGGTTGAACTTTTCTATGCTTCAGTTTCCGCAGTAACCAAACAGTCTAGTGAATGAGTGGTACAAAGCAACTTGTCAGAACTTTTGTGTGATTCCCAATAGCATAACAGATGAAAATGTATCTAAAAGCTCAGATTTTTTTTTAATTAAAAATTTTTAAATTAAATTTAAATTTATTAACTTATTTAAAAATTTTATCTTTTGAGAGACTGAGCATGAGCAGTGGAGGGGCAGAGAGAGGGAGACACAGAATCGAAACAGGCTTCAGGCTCCAAGCTGTCAGCACAGAGCCCAATGTGTGGCTCAAACTCACAAAAATATGGGGTTCAGACCCACAAATGTGAGATCATGACCTTAGCCGAAGTCGGATGCTCAACCAACTGAGCCACCCAGGAGCCCCTAAAAGCTCAGATTTTAAATCAATGTAAAGCAATGTAACTTATTTGAAGAAACATATATTTAGTGTCTATTATAAGTAATGAATCACAACCTTAATCATTGTTCAAAAGATGCATTAGGGGATAAGTGAAAATAAAAGGAAGTGAATAGGTACAGAGTTTGGATGGTCATAGATAAAAGAGCAGTTTGGTACCAAAGCCTGGAGAAGACACAATCAGATTGTGGGAAATGGACAAGCCAAACTTACAAGAATCCCCTGGGTAACCTGTCCCTCCCCTACTAGCAGCAACCTTATCTTCTGACTTGCTTCTTCCCAAATTACATGTGTAATTTAGGAGAAGAAACAAAAAAGCTGAGGAAATTGCAATCACTTAATAGAAAGATGTAATGCAGAGAGTGGATACTCTGAGTAGTTACAAATGCTTAGAAACACGGTGAGAGGAGGCAGAGATGTCACTGGCCCCAGAAGTGACAATGTTTTCTATAGCTGAGTCACATTCAGCATACTTTTTCACTTTTTATATTTATTTATTTATTTAAAAAAAATTTTTTAATGTTTATTTTTGAGCCAGAGAGAGACAGAGCATGAATGGGGGAGGGTCAGAGAGAGGGAGACACAGAATCTGAAACAGGCTCCAGGCTCTGAGCTGTCAGCACAGAGCCCGACGCAGGGCTCAAACTCACCGACCGCGAGATCATGACCTGAGCTGAAGTTGGCCGCTCAACCGACTGAGCCACCCAGGCACCCCTCACTTTTTATATTTAAAGTTAAAGCAATTTTTTTTTTTTTTTTTTTGCTCTCTATTTAGTACTTATGTCATTTTGCCTGATAATGCACTTTCAGTGTATTATCATCTTAAGTCACTTCACCCTAGTGGAACAAAAAAGGTACAACTGGTATTCAGAAGAGTGTGCTCAAATCATATGATCTCATTTCCCCATTATGGCTATGTGCTCTCAGTAGTCACCTCCCTCATCTATACTCTTTCATTCATTTAAGCATTTGAGACCAAACTTTGTGCTAGGAACTGTCTTGGTACTTGGGGTAACCATGTAAACAAGATCCATAGGATCTCTGTCCTTGCCCTCAAGAAGTAGACAGTCAACAAACAGGTAAATTAATACAAAAATTACAAATTGAGATAAACGCTGAGAAGGATATTTTAAGAGAGAAAAGTTAGGGGTTACAAAACCTCTTTAAAGAGAGTGATCAAGAGAAGGCTACTCTGGGGAGATTTAGGCAGAGACCCAAGGAAGACGAGCCAGTTACACCCACCGGCTGTGTGTGTGTGTGTGTGTGTGTGTGTGTGTGTGCGCGCGCGCGCAATGGGGGGTGGTACATGGTAAGAGCATCCCTAGAGAATCAGAAACTGCAAGTGAAGTAGAAAAGTGCAGGTATAAGAAGGGGCAGGCGGCCAACGCAGCTGGAGCCTACGGAGCAAATGACATAAGACCAGACCGCAAACGTAAGGACCGTATCGTATAGGGAGGGCCTCATAGGCCACAGCAAAGAGTCTGGATTTTATCTAAACGCAACGGAAAGTCCAAGAACTACTTCAGACAGGTGAATTACACGATCCGTTTTTCTTATTAAAAGATCGCCCTGGTTAAATGAGATGTGTGAGAAAGGTTTTAAGGGCAGAAAACCGTCAGACGTAATAGGTGTTCACTTCTCCCGGTCCCGGATTTTCCACCTGTAAAACAAGTGGTGTGAGCTAGAAGCCATTTCTTTCCCGCTGCGAAGTGCCCAGGCAGCGAGCGAGTTCCGAGAGCAAGGGCCGTGTCAGATTGACCACGGAATTCCCCCTCATCCCCGCCGACTCCCAGCACGCAACCGGCACCCTGAGACTGTTGGTCAGCGCAATGAATCAATGAATGGCCTGCCCCGGCCGCGAGGGAGGCGCTCCGGCGCGGGACCAGGCCCCGGGGCCGGAAAAGAACGCGATACGCGGCGCAGGAGGCTGCGAGAGCCGACCGGAAAGGAAAGTAGGGGCCGGCTCCACCAGAGTGAAGGCGCCAAGAGGGAAGGGCCCGGGCCTCGCAGACTTAGGTCAGGAGGAGCTGGGACACCGGGCCCGACACGGGGACCTGGGAGAGGAGGCCGAAAAGCCGGGCTAAGGACGGGGTCTGGGCCCAGGCCGGAACGCCCAGCCACTCACCGCAGCCGTCGCCAGGCTGTGCATGTTGAGAGCGGCCGCCGCTCTTCTCCCACTGCCGGACGCTCCTGACCCGCGTCCCCGCTTCAGTGACTCTGCCGCCAAAGATGAAGAGCCGCCGCAGCCGCCATCCGCCTCCGGCTCGCTCCGCCCCCTTCGCAGCCCTGTGACCCTTCACCCCTGACCCCGCCCACACACCTCTTCCCGCCTCCTGGCTCTTGATGGAGTTAATAGTCCCAAAGTCTGTCCTTTGCCCCTTAAGATTCTTGGCCAGAAGGACGTCCGCCACCTACTAGTCCCGGCATCCTCTGGCTTCGAGCAGGTATCCCCAGAGAGGAGCGTGAACTCTGACTGTCCTCCGGAGGCCAGGGAAGGGCGGGAAAAGCCTGGCCTTCTCGGAGGACAAGCAGTGCGCATGCCCAACTGGGCTGTGTAGGAGGGGAAATGACGGAAAGTCCAAAGTGCTTGAAGTGGGAAGTGCGCATGCGTACTACTTCAGGCGGGGGCGGGACTGTCTCGGCGAGACTTCGCTCCGTGCTGGGGCGGGGCGAAGGCGTAGGAAAGGCGGAGTTTGCAGGGTTGCACGCACGCGCCTCGTCTGGTCGCGTCGAGTGTGCGTGCGTGCGTGCGTGTTTGCGTGTGGTCACAGTTCCCGCCATCAGCCGCTCTCCCTGAGTAGGGGGAGCGAGCGGCCCCTCTCCTTCGTGCCTGGTGTCCCTTCCTTCCTTCCCCCCGGCTCCTCCCCCTCCGCGCGGACTCTGTGCTTCCGGCAGGCTACTGCAGGGCTCCGGACCCGCAAGCACAGGTAAGGCGGGCCCGGCGGCGAGCTTCTCTACTGAGCCGTTTTCCCCAGGTCCCTCCTCCCCCCGCCCCCTGCGGTCCGCCCACTCGGCGTTCACTCTTCTGGAGTTCGCCCCGCTGCTGTTTAGCTCACCCCCACCCCCAGGACGCTCCCTGGGCCTCACAGGTACTCCTCTTGGGTTCCCCTCCAGGCTTTTCCTCTCCTTTGACCTGGTCTTTACTGTCACGCTCTTCCTCCGCAATCCAAACCTGGCCCCTTTTCGCTGGGGGCTGTCGTCGTCCGCCACTCGCCCCTTAGCAGGGCCTGCTGTCTCTTCAGGTGACTTCCGTTGCCGTACACCCATCAGGCCTTGGACGTTCACTCTTGACCATTCTTCATCTTCTCTCTGCTAACCATCTCTCGCTAAAAGACATGAATTGTATTTTTGTCGTGCATTCGGTTGCTCTCCATCTTCTAGCTATCAGATCAGGTTGTCAGGTTTACCTATTTTAGGTCTTGATCCATGAAAGGAAATGATCATTGATAACAAAATCCTGTGTTCTGGAGAGTTGGCCTGTAGTGGTTTTGTGGTAATCCTTTTCAAAATTTTGGCTCTGGGTAAATGCCTTTTTGGGGTGGGAGTATCTGACAAGTCTACAAGTCTCTAACTGTACAAGATGTCTAAGACAGGGTGTCAAGGAGGCAGTTGGATATACTGGGTTGGAGCTCAGAGGAGAGTTCTGGGCAGAATATGTGAATTAATGTATATATGTCACCTGCCGTGTTGATAGTTAACTGGAGCTATGGATATGGATGAAATTGCCTATGGAGAGTGTAGTACTGGAAAAAAAAAAAATGCACCTAGGGTAGAGCACTGAGGGATTCTTGGTGTTTAATAACCGTATAGAGGAGGACAAGTCTTTTGTAAACGAGATGAAAGAAGCAATCAGTGTTGAATTCTGTTGAATTCAACAGAATGAGGACTAAAAAGCCTGGTGACATCAGAGTAATCTATGATTAGTGAGAGATGTTCGGTGGAGTGAAATGGAATATCTGGGTTTAGTGCTAGGGTCTTATTCACCTCTTCTGCCCTAAGCTTTAAATTCCATCTATATATTGATGATTAAGAATTTTAACTTCTAGGCTTTTCCCTTTATTTTCAGTTCAAGATCTAAATAACCAATTGTCTGCTTGATATCTCCACTGGATTTTTTTCTTAGGAATTTCATTTTTTTTTTCAACGTTTATTTATTTTTGGGACAGAGAGAGACAGAGCATGAACGGGGGAGGGGCAGAGAGAGAGGGAGACACAGAATCGGAAACAGGCTCCAGGCTCTGAGCCATCAGCCCAGAGCCTGACGCGGGGCTCGAACTCACGGACCGCGAGATCGTGACCTGGCTGAAGTCGGACGCTCAACCGACTGCGCCACCCAGGCGCCCCAGGAATTTCAAATATAATATATCTAAAACCAAAGTCTTGATCTCCATTCCCCAAATTCTTTGTCTTTCAGTATGCCATTTCATTAACGGCATATTCACTTATTCACTTACATAAGCTAGAAACTTGAGATCCATTCTTGACTTTCATCCCATGAATCTTTAAGTTCTATTTATTCTATATCCAATACAGTTGACCCTTGGACAATGCAAGGGTGGAGGGCACTGACTCCTTCCAGCTGGAAATCCATGTGTAACTTTTGACTTCTCCAAAACCTAACTACTAATAGCTTACTGTTGAGTAGAATGCTAATAGCATAAAGTTAATACATATTCTGTATGCTGTGTTTATTACATACTGTATTCTTAGAATAAAGTTAGACAAAAGAAATGTTATTAAGAAAATCGTAAGAAAGAGAAAATACACTTACAGTACCGTGCTTATCAAAAAAATCCATGTATACATAGGTCCGTGCATTTCAAACCTATGTTCAAGGGTCATCTATATGTCCGAATCTATTTCTGTACATCTTCAGTATCGCTTTTCCAGTTCAAGGCACAATATTAAAAATTTTTTTTAACATTTATTATTTTTGAGAGAGAGAGACAGAGACAGAACATGAGTGGGGGAGGGGCAGAGAGAGGGGGAGACTCAGAATCCAAATCAGGCTCCAGGCTCTGAGCTGTCAGCACAGAGCCCAACACGGGGCTCGAACCCACCAGCTGCAAGATGATGATCTGAGCCAAAGTCATAGGCTCAACCGACTGAGCCACCCAGGCACCCCTCAAGCCACAATCTTCTTTCACTTGGACTTAATGTCACTGGTTCCCTGTATTCTCATCTGTAAAATAAGAATAATAATCACCTTATTGTATTGTTTCGAAAATTAAATGGCACATGACACACAATAAATAGCTAATAAGTAGGGGCGCCTGGGTGGCGCAGTCGGTTAAGCGTCCGACTTCAGCCAGGTCACGATCTCGCGGTCCGTGAGTTCGAGCCCCGCGTCAGGCTCTGGGCTGATGGCTCAGAGCCTGGAGCCTGTTTCCAATTCTGTGTCTCCCTCTCTCTCTGCCCCTCCCCCGTTCATGCTCTGTCTCTCTCTGTCTCAAAAATAAATAAACGTTGAAAAAAAAAAAAAAATTAAAAAAAAAAAAATAAATAGCTAATAAGTATTGTTATTGTAATTGTTATAAGCTGAATCATTTCAGTATTCTCTTGTCTGCCCTATTTTCTTTCATTCTTCCTTCTTTTGCTCTCCTCTCTGAACCCAAATAAACCATATCACTTCTGCATTCAACAGTGACATGTTGTTTCTCTGCTTAAAACTCTTCTGTGGATTTTCTGTCACTAAATGTTTATTAAATTTAGGGTAAAATTAAAAATCCCTGTGGTCTACAGGATTCTGTATAATTTGATTTTTTCCAGCTTCACCAGCTTCATCTTGCTCTAGCCTCCTCTTTCTCACTAAACTCTAGCTACATTACTTTTCATTTCCTTAGTCACACCAAGTTGTTTTCCACTACAGGGCCCTTGCACATGCTGTTGTAGTTGCCTGGTTTGTTCGAGCATGACCATCCCCAATTAAGTCGTTCTTCAGTATTAGCCTAACTTTTGCTCGATGCTTTCTACGCTCTACCCCCAAGTCTTAAATCAGGTACCCTATTATAATGTCTCATCATGCCTTGTGCTTTATATTTGTATCACTTTTTAGAACTTGTAATTATATATTGTGTGATTATTTCAAGCCTGTCTTTTATTAGAACATATGCTAGGAGGTATTTCATTTCTATTTCTCAAGAATTCGAGTGAATAAGTAAACTGGAGCTTGTTTTAGGAACCATCTTGTCTTTCAGAAGCACCAGCTTACTTATACCTTGTCATCTGATGACAAGCACCTTTTCACTCTTCAGGCAAATTCAAGGACACAAAAGAAAAAAAACTCAAGAGTTTTCCAGCTGTGGATGATTTTACTCATTCTTAGGTTATAAAATCATTCAGATTTTAGACTCTGAGCTGGAGATAAACTTTAGGTCAACTTCTGTCTTTTAGTCACACATTAATTTTATCTCTGTGCATTTGTTTTATAGATCTGTTTAGGAAAGAAAGCTCTTAGAAGTGGTTTATATATTTTAACAGCAGGTTAAACTACGAGACTGGAGGGTATGAGGTTTCCAAAAACTAAATTTTTGGAAAATTCCAAAATATTACTTAAATTCCATATTTAAGTAAGTTGGTGGTGGATGTGGGAGAAAATACTAAAATTTAATAATTTGTGTGTGTAGAACAGTATTTATGTTGAAAAAGAGGAAATAAATACAGGAAGCATATGAGTACCAGATACAGAAAAACATTTGGGTTTATTTTATACTTAGTGATGAGCCGTTAATGTTTGGGAGAAAGTTTCAGTTAAGCAAGATGAAGACAAGCCATTCTAGAGATACGCTGTACAATGTTGTACCCATAGTTAACGATATCATATTGTACACTTTGTTTTGTTACCATATTAAGTATTCTTACCATGGTAGAATAAAATTTACAAAAAAATGTATGATAGGGAATTGGCATCAATAGTAAATATTTAGCACTTACTAAGTGCTTGTATTTGTTCTAGTACAAAAGAAGGTAAGACAGGTTCCTTGCACATCCCCCCCCCCCCCCCCCCCCCGTCCCAGGAGAAAGTTAAGGAGACAAATAGTGCACTCTTTACTTGTCAAGAAATAAAGAGTAGTTCTTTACATAGGGTATATATAGAGTAGAGGATTCATTGGATGGAGAAATCCTGAAACAGTGGAGACTGAAAAGTGATTGTTGCTGCAAATCATTGATGAGGATGCATTGTGATAGTGGTTAAAAACATGGGTTTTGGGGCGTCTGGGTGGCTCGGTCGGTTAAGCGTCCGACTTTGGCTCAGGTCATGATCTCACGGTCCGTGGGTTCGAGCCCCGCGTCGGGCTCTGTGCTGACAGCTCAGAGCCTGGAGCCTGTTTCGGATTCTGTGTCTCCCTCTCTCTGTGACCCTCCCCTGTTCATGCTCTGTCTCTCTCTGTCTCAAAAATAAATAAACGTTAAAAAAAAAATTAAAAAAAAAACATGGGTTTTGGTGTTAGACTTTGTTTTGTCTCTTAATGAATCTGTATCTTTGGATAAATTCTCTCTCTAAGCCTCAGTTTCCTCATCTGTAAAATAGAGATAATAATCCTTGCCTTTAAGATTATTGTGAAAATTAAATAAGGTAATTCATGCGTGGCACTTAGCACTATGGTTAGTAAGTGTTGCATAATAAATATTAGGTGAGAGTGATGGCAGAATGAGGAGTTTCTGAATTAGGATAGCAGCTATGAAAAGGCTGGGTTTTAGATGAGTGAGATTGAGGGTAAAGCTGATTCTAAATTTTTTTGCCTAAATGACTATAGAAGGAATATGTAGAGAAGTCTGGGAGCCTCTTAATGAGGGCATGAATTGTATCATCTTCATTTTGTATTCTTACCACGGTGCCATCAAATTAAAGTGGCTCAATCATTTTTTAGTAAGGGAACAAATGAATTTACAGTTGGTACTGTAGCTAGCGTTCAAGGAGATCGTGAAAGATGTTTGGGTAGAACTTCAGGGGAAGTTGAGGCTTAGAGAGCCTAAATTTGAGAAACAAACCCATGAAGTTAGTTTTGTAAGAAAAGTAAAAACTCCAGATTTACTCACCTTTCAAAATGTGTATCAACACATCATGGAAATGGTATTTTGAGACTTCGAGCATCATTATGTAACAATGTTTATAAAGTAAACAAAGAATATACTCTTTTTCACTGCCTTCTTAGTTTCAAAATGTAGCAGAGAGAAATATCCCAAGACACAAATTGATAAGGTGTAGGCCTTGAAGTCCCTCATTTTGATTGTGTGTATATGTGTGTATCTTGAGCGTTACATTTTAAATGTTTTCAGTAAGATACGTTGTGGTTTTTAAATAATCAAAAAGAGTTTATCTTTTTGTGTAAATGATTGCTTTCTTTTTTTAATTTTAACTTCGTAAATTGGATTCTTTTAAAAAGGCACACTTATATTTTCTTTAGCTGAGGTGATGGCTTCCGGAGAACGGGCATAGCTGCAGAATATGAGTAGTTCCCCAAGAAGAGTGCATTGCCTTTGGCACAAGGATCAGAATAAAGGTGAATTGTTATTACATAGGGTTTTTCAGTAAAAGTCACTGAAAAGTAAGTAATGTTTTTATTTTGGATGTGTGTTTCCAAGAGTATGCAAATTGGCAGGAATTAACAGTTTTCTTTCTTTTATTTTATAGTAGTGGTTTTATGTTTTAGCATGCTTTCTTTACCACAGAACACCCTCTAGATAAAGATGTTTTTAAAGCAGGGGCGCCTGGGTGGCTCAGTTGGTTAAGCATCCGACTTCAGCTCGGTCATGATCTCACCGTTCGTGGGTTCGAGCCCCACGTTGGGCTCTGTGCTGATGGCTCAGAGCCTGGAACCTCCTTCAGATTCTGTTGTCTCCGCCCCTCCCCGCCCCTCCCTCACTCTCTCTCTCTCTCAAAAATAAATAAACATTAAAAAAATTTTAAAGAGAAGATGTTTTCAAAGCAGTACCTAAAATATGTGCATGTAAATAAGTGTACAGGGTACAGAAACATTTTTGCCAATATTATTGATTGAGTTGCATAGAATTCTCAAAGTTGAACCAGTAATTTTAATAATTGTGAAAAAAGTTAGGGAAAGAGAAATCTCTTTGGACATGCTTAAAGAATAATTTGTTTTTGTTATACCTTGTCTTACCAATATTCCTTTGATAGGGAATTAGCATTATAGAGTTCAAAGAAACCTCATTGTCCTACATTCATAGAAAGTTTAACTGTTACTGATTAGTGCTACATACTGAAAAAGAAACTTAGTTTTTTTCCTCTTAACAGAATAGGGCAAACCTTGATACTATGTGAATGTACAAAAGTAGATATCGTTAATTTGTTTAGTACAAGACCTGGGAATGGACTAAATTGAGGGATTAAAGAAAAGTTTTGTTGGTTCTGCAAGTTTTACATCCTGTACTTTGTCAGGGTGTTGTTTTTTTCTTTTCCTTAGAGGAAGGAGAGATGGCTAGTAGAAATGGTTAAGGAAATGTTCAATATCTGAAGTAAAATTTCATGTACTTAATCCAAACTGCATCAAAATGTTTTAGAATTGTATAGGGAGAAATTGTATAGAGAGAAACAGAAATAACACTAAAGGTTTTTTTTTTTTTTAATTTTTCATATGCTTTAGTGAACTTCGAAATCTACACTTCCAATTTTGTTAAATAGTGTTAATTTTTAAAAATTTGTTGGAGGAATTCAGGGTCATTGACCTTACTTTTGGTCTGTGAAGAAAGCGCTAAGATAATGGGGTTTTGTATTCTCTTTCAATTTGGTACCCTGATCCATAATGACATATAAGGAAAGGTAAGGGAATTTGACAGAACTCTGAAACTGGAGTTTCTCCATTGAGCAATGAACAATATGAATCCTAGTTTAGGCAAGTTTACTAATGTTTTTGTTTTAATGTATTCTGTAATTGCATATTTATTTTGTTCTTCCACAAATGATTTTTTCTCATTGAATCTTGGTGAGATGTGAGGACAGCTTTGCATTTAGTGAAGTTCAGGTGCCAGTAGAAAAGACTTACATGCAGTGTTCAAAAGATGACTTGTATGTCGTCCACTGCATAGTGATACTTATAAAGAGCTTAGTAAATATAATCCTATATTGGTCACATAAGAGGGATTTATGGTTCCAGTATCTGCTGTTGTGTGTATATATATATGTACACATATATGTGTATATATATTCTTAATGTTTATTTTTGAGAGAGCACACATGTGCGTGCCAGTGGGGGAGGGGCAGAGAGAGGAAAACAGAGGATCTGAAGAAGTCTCTGTGCTGAGAGCAGTGAGCCCAGTGTGGGACTTGAACTCACAAAATATGAGATCATGACTTGAGCCAAAGTGGGAAGCTCAACCGACTGAGCCACCTGGATGCCCCTCTGTTTTTGTATATATTAACAGCAAATTGAATAAAATTGTTAGTGCTGATTTGTTCATTCTTAATCATTTTGTTTCTTGTGTGTCAGACACTGTCAAAATGGGGATGCTGAGATTAAAGAATATATTCCTTATCTTCAAATAGCAAAATCTAGATAGAGACAAAGTGAACAATTTGTGATACAATGTGACAAATGTTACACTAGTAGTAAGCACAATGTATACAACAGGAAAATACAGAAGCATGAAACTGTCTCTGTGGATGTGAGCTGAGAGAAAAAGTGAAAGGTAGCTGGGAAAGGCTTCTTAAAGAGGATAACATCTAAGCTAAGCCTTGATTTTATAGCCAAGAGAAATTAAGTGGGGTTGTGGGGGCATGGAGAGAATACATGAAAATCCTCCAGAGATCGACCACAGTGTATGCAGAAGTATACTGGCATAGTTTTTTGGGGGAAATTATAAATTCAGATGGATGTATTTGGTGGGCTTGTGGGGATAGAGAGGTAAATAGGGCCTGGATCATGAAGAGTGTTTATGTCATGTTAATGAGTCTAGATTTTATTGTGAGGGCAATGGGGAGCTGTTGAATGATATTAAGGAGAAGAGTGATGTGATTTGATATACAGTTCATCATAAAGATGTCTGGAAGGTGTATGGTGATAGACTTGACAGGACTCTACTGTGATCTTCCATTTCCAATCCAATACCAATAATCGTCAAGAGAGAAGTCAAAGATAACTCTCATGTTTCTGGCAAGGGCAACCGGAGTAGGAGAGGGGTCATGTATTCTTGGCAGTATTGAGAGCCTAGTGGAAGAAAGTCTCAAGGACCTGTCCAAACAATGAAGCACCAAATTATTAATTGCAAAAGAAAAAAAAAAGTATTACAAACACACATTGCTGGTCCAAAATTCTGCAGTTACTACTTTGAGCAGTGCCATGTTAACAGGTCTATAAACAGTAGCAGGACTCTGTTACTCTGATGGATTTACGTACCTACCAAATTACACTATCTAAATCTGACCACAGTAGGCATTCAAAAATTTTGATGAGGTGAGTGAATAATAATGGAGGACTTAAAATGCATAACACCTTTTAACTATTCAAAGTGTTTTCACATCTTTTTTGAAATTTTGTTCTGTTATTTGATATATACTACCTAGAAGCCTTAAACTAGAGGCCCTCCAGGCTCTATCTTGCCTGTATCCTACCTGTAGGTGGGTTTTGCTTGATTTGTAGCTTTTAAAAATAAATTTTAATTCATTGCCCACAATTTACAATGGGCAGTTTTACATAAACATTTGGAGCTCGTTTTCTTGAAAAGTTAGATGATCAGGCAGTAGCTGGGTTCACTAATTCTACATGGTAAAATTGGCTAGATTTCAGCACTTTTCAGAGTTTGCCTGCCTAAGTCATGTCACCTGCATGACTCCTATAGGTGGTTGACTTTGACCCCTTTTAACCGCTTATTTATCTGAGGTCTTTCAAGAAAGAGGTGTTGTGGGCAAGGAATAAATACAGAAAGTGCACACTAATTCCATTCATATTAAAGCTTTTGTCTGTTCAGTGCCTAATGTATGTTATTTCATTTAGTTTTGCAAAGCTATAGCATTTGCTATTCCTATTTACAGTTGAGAAAACTAATGGTTAGAAAGGTACGTTATAAATTAGTGACAGCTGGCTCCTGATATCTAGGCCTCCTGTGTTTTTCCTTTGTATACTACTTTTTTTTTTTAAGCTTTTCCAGTTGAGTTGTTTAGGCAAAGTATGATGATTTTTAATTTCTTAAATTATAAGCAAGAATCTGTATTAGCAATGTTTTTAGAGATTTGAAAACAGTATACATAAAATTTGTTTTAATTTTAGATGATTGTGTGTATGTGTGTACATACATGTAGATAATACATAACACTAACATTCTTTACTATTACAGTTGTGTTTACTTGCTGACATTTGGTAAGCTAATTTGAAAGTTTTAGATATTCCGTTATTGCTGTAAACAATTTTTAAGTAGAAGTTCTTTCAGAAATTTGAGTATTTGTCAAAGATAAAATTGGTAAAGATTCTTTCCGCTTTATGGTAATATTAAACAAATGGTAGGTGGTTCTTAGGAAGAGAGGTTTTTAGTGTGTGTTTCTTTTGCCTAAAGAATAAATTATTTTCTCAATATAATTCTGAAGGTTAAACTCATTTGATTATTCTTACAATTTTTTTATTCATCTAATGTCTATACATGTGGATATGCTTAGACTACTGATTGGTAGAAGGAATTGTTTTATGATATGATTTGATATTTTCAGAGGAACTCCATTCTAAGAAATGGAGTCAGCTGACTGAAAATATTTTTTTTTACTTACATTTGAAATTCAAGACCCTTTCACATTCATGAAGGACAGTAAAAGTTGGTCATATTGCTGTGAGCAGTCACATTGACAATTTAGTATTCCTGATGGACATGCCTTTAGTGGCAGCAATATGGTTGTTAATGGTGCCAAATGCAAAATTCAGGCACTGCTAGGGCACAGATACTGGACACATGGCAAAGAAGGGAATGTGGTAGAGAAGAAATAAAATGTAGGGAGACTCAGTCACTGAACTCAGTGACTGCTTTAGTTGTCTTTCTTCTGCTTACCAGCTAACTGATCAAGGCCTTTGAGGTTGCTTAATAAAAAGTGGTTTACTGAAACAGAGAAAAGGACGTAAAAGATGGTTTATTAAATGCTCTCTTTTAAGTGACTCTTATTTTAATCACTCTTAATAAATTGTAACTTACTATTTTATTTTTCTTCCTTAGAATCTGTCAGGTGTATTCTTGCTTTTTAATTTGGCTAGAAGCAATTTATTTTTAAAGAAAGTATGTCTCCTCTGAAGATTCACGGTCCTATCAGAATTCGAAGTATGCAGACCGGCATTACAAAATGGAAAGAAGGATCCTTTGAAATTGTGGAAAAAGAGAATAAAGTCAGCCTGGTAGTTCACTACAATACTGGAGGAATTCCAAGGATATTTCAGGTATTACCAGATTTTGATGTGGAATAGATGTTGACTCACACCCTGTAGTGAATAGCTTCCTTGTACAATAGTAAGTATAGTTGTAGCCCTCCTCCTAGGTTAATATTTCTTTTTAATTTCTAGGACACTGATAGTTCTGTGTATATCTTTTATAAATTATTCAACTGCATTGTTGATGGTGTAGAATAAGGAGCGGGAAGTAGTCACCATTATTGAAAAGAAAACTGGGAGGAAGCTGAGAGGAACTGGGTTTGGATACTATTTCTAAGCTATTCTGAAAACCACATTAGGATAATTTTAGTTATTCCTTTTTTTTCCTTAGCATAATATGATAGATTCATCACTATTTAGTGTTAGCTTCTAAGAGAACTCATTAGTATCTTCTAAAACCAAATGTCTACTTCCCAAATAGTCTTACCAAAGGTTATAGTATGGACCATTCAAGGATGATTATTCGAAGTCATATTTACAGCTGTTTTCTTCTAGCTGTAAACTTTTGAAGAATTTCATTATTTCATCACTGCAGAAAATAGTAAATTTTGTTTTCACTTCTATACTTTTTATCCTGAATTACTCATCTTGTTATAATTTAAATTTAAGAAAATAATGTCTTAACATTTTCTGCACTGTAAAATTCTGTATTTGTTAATTACATAATACAAAAGTATAATATTCATTTAAGCTGAAGTACTCTATTGAATAATAATTTATGAAATATTATGCTTTAGAACCCTAGACCTGGGATAAAATTTCCATTCCTGTTTGCTTTTGAACTGTGAAAATAAATTGCTTATGATTAGTGTATTAAAGATATTCTTAAATAGATTGGAGGTGGTAACATGGGTAATAGAAACAGTGGTAGTTTCTCCCACAAATGTATATCTACTAATTGTTCATCTCAATGAAATGATTCCTTTTCAAATGGAGATTGAGTTTTTCAGCCCAAATTAGCAGTGAGTAAATACTTAAATGTTTAAGCAAACTTAGGTCTTTAGGAGCATGAAGATTCTGCTTGTTATTCCGGCCTCATCTCAGTTCTAGATCAATTTGCATTCAGCATTCATTTGTTAACCACCTACAGATTAATGTGGTGGATACTGTATTAAGGGCTATTAATACAGAGCTGAATGAGTTGTTTTTCTTCTCAAACTTAAGCATAATCAAATGCATTTTCAGATGTAAAAATATTCCAGACACACTGAAGTAACACAAAGAAGAGAATGGTTTGTGCCCTGAGCATTTAGATGGTAAATAGGAGTTTGCCAAACAAGTGGAGGTAGGGCGGAGGTGATTTCTATACATGGACAAACACATGCAAATGTGAATCAACACTCAGGGAACCAGAAAAGTATTTTAAAATAAACGGACAGTAAGGAATGAGTAGCAGAAGTAGAGGCTGAAGAGCTAGGTAGAAACCAGATCTTGAAGTATCTTGTTTGTCATACTAAGAGGAGCTTAGATTCTAAGAAGCCAAGAATCTCAAGTTCAAATTCATTTAGGGGCTAGGCAGATGAGTTTATTACAAGAGATAGTGGGAGAATAAAGACATATGGAAGGTCATTGTGGGAGTTTGGGTGAGGAATGAAGGTCCTAATCAAAGGAAAAGTCAATAGAAGCAAGAGGAGGAAAAGGATAGATTTGAAGAGATTTCAAGAAGACTCATTAGATTTAGGGAGGTGAAAAAGAAAAGACCCTGGGGAGAGTCCCAGATTTCTGAGTGGATGGTAGTCCCTTTCATGTCTTGGTAGGGAGCAGAGGGGAAGAACTGGGGTGGGGAGGGGAGAGATGAGTTGTTGTAGGCGTCAGACAGATATTGGTATCTAGTAGGCATTAGGTAAACAGGACTGGAGCTCCAGCAGAGAGGTCTGGAAGGCCTCAATAGAGTACTTCAGCTTAAAGCTGGAAGGCCTCACCATATGGGTAATAACGAAATTGCGGGGCTAATAGGATTTTCACTTGTTAGAGACATCAAATTCAGATTATTCTCATCCTGTTTGTTAATGAACAAACTTTTCCCTTTTGTAGTTAACTTTGATTTTTAAAAAGTAGTATGTGGACTGAAATAATGGTTTTAAGTGATCTCTTTTTTTGCATGTTAAACTCCTTGTTTAAATATTTCAGAGTTAAAGCCTCTGAAACTGTTTATTGTGTTCTATGATAAAATTGTTTTTATTTATTTTGAGAGAGAGAGGGTGTGCGAGTGTGAGCGGGTGGGGTGGGCAGAGAGTGAGAGAGAGAGAGAGAGAGAGAGAGAGAATGAATATCCCAAGCAAGCTATGCGTTGTTAGCAAGGAGTCTGATGCAGGACTCGATGCCACGAACCCTGAGATGATGACCTGAGCTGAAATCAAGAGTCAGACACTAACCGACTGATCCACTTAGGTGCCCCTTATGATAGGATTTTTACTGAAGGACATGAGTTTAAGACCTATTAGGAAGCTTTTATGTATATATATATATTTGTGTGTGTGTGTGTGTGTATATATATATATTATTTAAAATTTGAATATAAATGAAGTCTGGTAAAATTATATTTTTAATCTTATGTAAAAATTGACAAAGATCAATTCTAGTTTTAAAAAATTATGAAATACTATTACATTTTTCTGCTATTCAAAGGGTATATCTTCAGCAAAAGGCAGCTTTTGAAACCTTTGTATGTGCCTGCTGAGGGAGAACATTAGAGAATAAGGATGCCTATTTGGCAAGAATTACTTAGGTAATAAACTGGAAGACTTATTAATTTAGTCTTGGAAAAATTTCAGCCAAGAGAAAATAAATGTTATCACTTCATAGCACATATCTAGAGTCTGGAAAATTATAGGACAAATTACTGGACCATTCTGGGGAGTGGAAGAAGTAAGCTACAAGGGTTTCCAGAGTACTCATGATCTTCATGATTGAAAGAAAGTTAAATGAACCTGCTTAGATAATTAGAAAAGAAAGATGGGGGTGTCTGGCTGGTTCAGTAGTAGAGCATGCAACTCTTGATCTTAGGATTGTAAGTTTGAGCCCCATGTTGGTGTAGATATTACTTAAAAATAAAATCTTAAAATATATATTTGAAAGAAAAAAAAAGACGTTTCAAATTGGTAAATTTTATTTTGCCATGTTTTTGAGAGGTGGAATTCTTTTGAAGATTATAGTTTGGATTAATGTATCCAATGTATTAATGTAATTTACATTACAGCTACCTAAACCAATTGTCGGATATTTTATAAGCTTTTATTTAAGAAAAGGAAGAAAGAAAAAGAAAGCCTCTAACATAATGTGGCTTTCTAGAGTAGTGCTGGTATATCCACCTAGGCTCTGTTAATTGTTAACTCACTAGCTTTTATAGCTTTATAACTATATGTGAAAATATTCAATTCCCTGTCATAAAATCAAGAATGCTAGGATTACTTTGTAAAATAAGTTTTAATAGTAGGTGTTTGCCTCTCCTGAAAGTGAAATCTTTAAGCATATCAAGAAATGGGAACTCTTTTCGGTTGGTGGGAAAAAACCCTAAAATTAATATGGGAAAGACTTAAGAAATGTAACTTAGAAAGTATGAAGTGAAGTGCTCCTTATACAATTTATTTTACTTTATTGTGCATTTTTAATAATAATGTAATTTTCCTTTTGTGTTGTTTAGCTAAGTCATAACATTAAAAATGTGGTGCTTCGACCAAGTGGAGCGAAACAAAGCCGCTTAATGTTAACTCTACAAGATAATAGCTTCTTGTCTATTGACAAAGTACCAAGTAAGGATGCAGAGGAAATGAGGTTGTTTCTAGATGCAGTCCATCAAAACAGACTTCATACAGGTGAGCACTAAATCTTCCCAGGGTTTGCCATTAACAATTATAAAAGAATATTACTAGATGGTATACTAGTATCTCTGATGAATATTGATATAAAAATCCCCAGCAGAATACTGCCAGACTGAATTTTACAGCACAATAAAAGGGTTATATACCATGACCAAGTGGGATTTATTTCTGGAATGCAAGGATGGTTCGGGATATGAAAAATGAATGTAATACACCGAGAGTGAATGAAGGAAAAAAAAACACATGATCTTCTCCATGCAGAAAAAGGCTTTGATAAAATTCAAAACCCTTTCATGACAAAAACACTCAACAAACTAAGAGTAGAAACTACCTCAACCTAAAAGGCCATGTATGAAAAACACACAATTCACATACTCAGCAGTGAGAAACTGAAAGGTTTTCCTTTAAGATAAGGAACAAGGCAAGGATGCCTTCTCTCACCACTTCTGCCCAACATAATACTAGAAGTTCTAGCAAAAGAACTTGGGCAAGAAAAAGAAATGCATGCAAATTAGAAAGGAAGAAGTAGGGGTGCCTGGCTGGCTCAGACCATAGCGTGTATGAGTCTTGATCTCTGGGTCATGAGTTCCAAGCCCCATGTTGGGTGTAGAGCTTACTTTAAAAGAAAAAAAAATTTTTTTTAAAAGAAAAGAAAATTATATCTGTTCTCAGATGATATGATCCTATATGTAGAAAACCTTAAAGATTCTACAAAAGACTATGGCTAGCAAAGGAGGAGGGAGACTATTGGGAAGAGTTACCTTGTCATTTAAATCTTAGGTATATGTGTTTCTCTACATGAGACTTATTCTGAGGTTTTACTCTTGCTATGAAGATAGCAAGTACTATACAAAAATCATACAATATGATTAGGTTCCCCCACCCTTTCCTAATCCCTCTCATTTAGAATGTTTTGATTTAAAAAATGTATTTATAGACATTTTTAAAGGAATCTAGTGCTTAAAATGAGTTTTCCACTATTACTATTAGTGTTCAGCTATATTCTCATCAAAACTTCATTACTAATATTTTATAGTTGACAAATTTTGGGGTTTTTTAACTCAAATGTGACACATAAAAATGTTAGAAGATGAAGATGTAGGAGTGCTACTTCGCTTGTGTTTAATTAATATCTATTTGATACACTATATTCCTTGTAAAATTAAAAAATTGATTGCTATGTAGTACCTACTCATATGTTCATGTTACCAAATCTGAGCTATGTCAATTTACTAAATAACTGTTGAATTTTAGAATCAAGGAATTGAATACTGTTTAAAATTTTTAGAATATGTCAGGGACTATGTCTATATACCTTTCTGTTTTTGTTTTATTTCATTGTACCCATCATGTTCATTGACCCACTGTTTTAAAAGTTGACACGTGTAAGAAAAGCATGTCTCTAAATAAATTGGAATGGAAAGCACAATAGACTCTCTGGAAACCTATTTAAATCTGAACAACATGATATAGTGGAGAAATGTGAATTTTGGACCTAAACAGATTTGGGTTTGAATCCTACCTCTGTTTACTTCCTGTGTGGTTTTCAATATGTCACTTAATGACTGAGTTTCAGTTTCTCATCTCTAAAATGAAGGTTATATTACCTTAAGTTCAGGTCTTAAAGAATAAAATCTCATAAGTAGAAAGCATGACTGGTATAAGAGAGACACTTAGTAATTAGGTCAAAAGGAGCAGGCTGTGGAGTTGAATTGTCTTGTGCTGCTCTTGGACAAGTTATTTTAATCTTTTGACTTTAGTTGCCTTTGCTGCCCAAAAGTAATATGTACTTTACAGAGACTAGAGTAGGATAATGAATGTAAAGATACTTTGAAAAGTACAGCACATTTAATATATAATGTGTGGCAATTCAGATCAGTGGAAAAAAGACTAAATTTGATAGACGTGTTATCTATAAATGAGATAACTAACCATTTAAGAAGAATAAAGCTGGCTCCCTATCTCACTTCATTCATCTAAATAGATTTTACATTGATCAAGGATTTGAATATAAAAAAGTAAAATGATAAAAGTGTTATTAAAGGGGAACACTGGATTTTAACATAATATCTAGATGGAAAAGACCTTTCTGACTATGATATAAAAACAGAATCAGTAAAGGAAAAGATTAATAATGGACTGTAAAAAACTTAAATGATCTCTGAGGCAAGAGTAAAAAAAAAAAAAAAACAACGAAAATATTAGCCACAGTGACAGAGTTAATGTTGCTAATAAACAAAGACCTATTTTCCAAATCAGTATGAGAAGGACAATTCAGTAGAGTAGTAGAAACTGCATATAGGAAATTCAGGAAGATAAACAGATGGCTCTTATACATGAAAAAATCCCAACTTCACCAGTAATTAAATTCAAGTTCTTAGTATCACATCAGCAATAGTATGAGGAGAACAAGATAGTTTCATATATTTGGTAGGAACTTAGAGATATTTTTTGGAGGAATAACTGGTAATACCAATTTAGTTTAAAACCACTTCCCTGGGGCCCCTGGGTAGCTCAGTTGGTTACGTGTCCAACTCTTTTTTTGTTTGTTTTTTAATATTTTTTTTTGACGTTTATTTACTTTTGAAAGAGAGAGAGACAGAGAGACAGAGTACAAGCGAGGGAGGGGCGGAGAGAGAGACACAGAATCCGAAACAGGCTCCAGGCTCTGAGCTGTCAGCACAGAGCCGTGTGTGGGATTCAAACCCATGAGCCGTGAGATCATGACCTGAGCCGAAGTCGGATACTTAACTGACTGAGCCACCCAATGCCCCATTAAGTGTCCGACTCTTGATTTCAGCTCAGGTCATGATACCAGCATTGTGGGATCGAGCCCCACGTTGGGCTCTGTGCTAAGGAAAGAGCCT
Source organism: Leopardus geoffroyi (assembly GCF_018350155.1). Classification (NCBI taxonomy): domain Eukaryota; kingdom Metazoa; phylum Chordata; class Mammalia; order Carnivora; family Felidae; genus Leopardus; species Leopardus geoffroyi. Next base: position 202,984,626 of record NC_059328.1, on the reverse strand, counting down.
GCTTGGGATTCTCTCTCTCTCTCTCTCTCTCTCTCTCCCTCTCTCTCCCTCTCTCTCCCTCTCTCTCCCTCTCTCTCCCTCTCTCTCCCTCTCTTTCTCTTTCCCTCTCACAAAAAATAACAAAAACTGTACATCCTTTACTCCAGCAATTCTTATTCTAACAAGTTCTTAGAATTCCTATTCTACAAAAACAATTTTATTCATGCAAGAAGATACAATGCTCAGTATTTGCATTTTTTAAAAGTTAAAACATTTCAAAGGATTGTCTGTGGGAAATTGAAGTATAAAATACTTCTAAAGTATATACAAATTCACACTTCTGCAGTACCTTCATGTTTTTTTTTTTTTTTAAGTTTGTTTTGAGAGAGAGCAAGCACAAGTGGGGAGGGGCAGAGAGAGATCGGGAGAGAGAGAGAATCCCAAGCAGGCTCCACACTGCCAGAGCAGAGCCCAGTGCAGGGCTCAAACTCACAAGCTGTGGGATCATGACCTGAGCCGAAGTCAGATGCTTAACCAGCTGAGCCACCCAGGTGCCCCAGTACCATATGTATTTTAAGCTAGCACTGATTTCTTTGGAATAGAAACCATTTATGCTGCTTGCTGAACTTAATAGAGTATATAGGTTATTGGAAGTATATCTGTCACTGGTTCTAACATGTTTCCTTAGCATCCAGTGTCAGTGTTCATGCCATTGACACATAGTGACTAATTTTTCTGTAGTGTTAATTACCAAATATTTATAGAGGAGACTTTATAGCACTTTGATTTTGCATTTAAAATTTTATTTTTTGGGGCACCTGGGTAGCTCAGTCAGTTAAACATCCGACTTTTGCTCAGGTCATGATCTCATGGTTCGTGAGTTCAAGCCCCATGTCAGGCTGTATGCAGACAGCTCAGAGCCGGGAGCCTGCTTCAGATTCTGTGTCTCCCTCTCTCTCTGCCTTCCCCCACTCACACTCTGTCTTTCTCTCTCTCTCTCAAAAATAAACATTAAAAAAGATTTTTTTTAAATTTATTTTTCTATTACATCTTCCCAGATTTTTGCATGTTATTTCATTTTTTGCTTGAGACTCTAGCTTGGAATTTCAGTTACTATATATAGCAGATATATTTTCAGAAAGAATCGGTTGATAAGCTCTTTGATTTTTTTTTTTTTTTAAGTTTATTTGAGAGAGAGAGAAAAAGTATGCTGAAGGGGCAGAGAGAGAGGGGGAGAGACAGAGAAAATCCCAAGTAGGCCCCACACTGTCAGTGGGCAGAACCTGTATTGGGGCTCAAACCCACAAACTCGTGAGATCATGACCTGAGCTGAAATCAAGAGTCAGAGGCTGAACCCACTGAGCCACCCAGGCACCCCAGCACTTTGATTTTTTAATGTTTCTTCTGTTTTTTTTTCAGTATTCTGTAATAATGGTAAATCTCTTTATTAAAGTAAATGACTTGGGATTTATTCATTTATTCTTCCCCCACCAGCCATGAAACCTCAGGGGTCTGGTAGTTTTGGAGCTATTCTGGGCAGCAGGACCTCACAGAAGGAAACCAACAGGCAGCTTTCTTACTCAGACAATCAGGTATGTTCATTTGACTTTTCTGGCTTTTAAAAAAAGTTAAAATCAACTATTATTATGCAAGTTTTTTCCATAATTTATCACAAATTCCCCTTCTTACATGTAGTTTTACTGAACCCAATGTGACCTATGCTCTGTGTCTTATGGTCATCATGAACCACAGTAAAGTGTATTTTTTTTTTTAATATATATGTATTTTTTTTAAGTAGGCTGGGTCCAGCGTGGAGCCCAATGTGGGGCTCAAACTCACGACCTTGAGACCAAGACCTGAGCTGAGATCAAGAATTGGACACTCAACCAGTAGAGCCACCCAGGTGTCCCAAAGAGTAGTTTTTACAAACATAGCTTTGGTATTAGATGTAGGTTTGAGATTTGGTGCTGGTGCTTACTAGTCCTGTGTCATTGGAGAAGTTCCTTGAGTATCCTGAACCTTACTCTCCATCGGTAAAATTGAGACAGAAGTAATATTTTAAGGGTTGCTATGAGATAGTCCTGTAAAAGTGCTTAGCTCATGGTACCATATACTAACAATCCTATAAATATTTGTTGCTATTACTTCTGTGACGTCCTTTGAGTCTGTTCTGCATTATGAACTTTTCCCCTATACTATATGATACCAACCTGTTTTGTTGAGGTTCTCTATTTACTTTTTAAGTAGTTTTTCTTTCATAAACATTGAGATAGCCATGAGTCTTGCTGTGTACTATTACAACTTAGGAGTCCTATGTCTTTTAAAATTTATCTCATAAATGGAAACCAGACATAAAGAAAAGCTTTGAACTATTCTGTAAATAAATTGATGAGTTCTGTTTGGCTGGGAGAGGTGATTACTTAGTCCATTTGCTGGACTAAGCAGTGAGGTTTTATTTTTGTTAGTTTTTTTAATAGGTTATGGGTGGTTTTTTTCTTTACATTTTAATTGAAATATGATTGACATGCTATAAATGCACATATTTGAGGTGTACAATTTGACACGTTTTGACTTAGGTATATACCTATAAAATCATCACCATAATCAAGTGAACATAAGCCATAACCCTTAAAAGTTTCCTCATCCCTCTTGGTAATCCTTCCTTCCTGATTTCTCTCTGGCATCTATCCCCTAAACCACAACTGGTTTGTTTTTTTGTCGCTGTAGATTAGTTTGCATTTTCTAGAGTTTTATATAAGTGGAATCAGTGTATATATTTTTTGTCTTTTTCATTTAGCATAATTATTTGGAGATTCACGTATAGATAGAAATTTAAACTGTTAGAATACTTAAATATGTAAATGTTAACATATGTAGCAGAAACAAATATTTATACTCTCAAGTAATGATTCCTGTCAGTGGGATTGTAAAATCAATTTTATGGGTCATAACTAGCATTAAATGAAAAAGGAACAAAATAGAAAATAATAGAGGAAGTATTATACATAGTAAGGATAAGTATTGATTTCTGAAATTTCTATTGTCATTTTATGTATGTATAATAGTTTATGATGTAAAATATTTCTAAGTAGAGATCATGGTCAAAAGGGTTAAAAAATGCAAAACAGTATACATATGTATACTGTATAATATACTACCATTTGTGTAACAAAAAGAATGAAGTTGGTTTGCATTTACATAAAGAAGAATACTTATAGAGGATAAGAGAATGGCAAGTGGAAGAACTGGATGGATGGCAGTGGATCATAATGAGACTTCTTAGTGTATGGCTTTTATATTAGTATTTTGATTTTTGAGTCTTAATGTATCACCCATTTGAAAATAAATTCTAACGTTTTAAAATTGTTCATTCAGATGATCTCAGAGATTTTTTTCTTTCCTATCCTAAGATTGTATGTAATTCTGTAGAAAGAAAAAAAATTAGAAATTTCTTCCATAGAGAAATTACATTGCTTTTAATCTAGTTGTAAAACTTATCTGGCAGAATGCCGGCCATAAGCACTACTTCCCAACTAAGATGTTTAAATTGTTGTATTCACTTTGAATGTTCTTGCTATATTTTTAGAGTAGACTCTTCGAGTGATCTTCTGCCAGTGGACTCTGTCTCACTCTCATTCTCCCCATCATGATGTATTTGTTTCATTGATTCCTCCAGACTAGAACCCCTCAAAAGTCATATGAGGCATATGTGACTTGGTATTTAAGTTATGGCAACGAAATATCATCATTGCTTCTTTTTCTCATACTTATGTCACATTATCATAATCATTGAATGTTTTTCTCTGAAGATTTATTTTCATGCTAATCACTAGAATCACATCTTATGTATCTGAGTCTTTTTTTTTTTAAGTCCGGTATTCAAAGCAAATTCCTTTCTGCCTCCAGTTATAGTGTGGAAATTTTAAGTTGATGGGAGTGCTAGAAGAAAATGAGTGTCAAGTTCAATTTCTGATGCAGACTCCACATTAGAATCAGCTGGAGTGCTTCAAAAAAGCCTACTGGTGAATGCTCCTCACTCCAAGCCAATTAGGCTAGACTATCTGGAGATGGGTTTCTAGTTGTGAATTATTTTCATAAAAATTTTCCATATGAGGGGTGCCTGGGTGGCTCATTGGTTAAGCGTTTGACTTCAGCTCAGGTCATGATCTCACGCTTTGTAAGTTCAAGCCCTGCATAGGGCTCTGTGCTGACCACTCAGAGCTTGGAGCCTGCTTCAGATTCTGTCTCTCTCTTTCTCTGCTCCTCCGCCACTTGTGCGACACTCCCCCTCCCCCCCCCAAAAGAAATAAACTTTTAAAAAAATTTAAAAAGTTTTCCATGTGAGAATATGATCTAAAAGCATGCCAATTAATTTGAATACTTAGCTATGTTAAACTTTATTCCTACAGACACCTTCAAAAAGAGGAAGTTTGGAAACTAAAGATGATATTCCATTTCGAAAAGTTCTTGGTAATCCAGGTAGAGGATCAATTAAGACTGCAGCAGGAAGTGGAATAGCTGTCACCCGAACAATTCCCTCTTTGACATCTACATCAACACCTCTTAGATCAGGGTCATTAGAAAATCGGTATGAAAGACTTTTTTTCTTTCTTTTTTTTTTTTTTTTAATTTTTTTTTTTCAACGTTTATTTATTTTTGGGACAGAGAGAGACTGAGCATGAACGGGGGAGGGGCAGAGAGAGAGGGAGACACAGAATCGGAAACAGGCTCCAGGCTCTGAGCCATCAGCCCAGAGCCCGACGCGGGGCTCGAACCCACGGACCGCGAGATCGTGACCTGGCTGAAGTCGGACGCTTAACCGACTGCGCCACCCAGGCGCCCCAAGACTTTTTTTCTTAGTAATTAGCTGTGCCTGTTTCTAAATGTCTTTTAGGCCTTTTAGAAAGACAGGGACTTTGAGAAAAAAGAGATTGTCCAGTGAGTAAAATAGGTTAGAAAAAGAACATATAGAGCATATATTTTAGTAGGTAGTGTTGGCTTTTTATGATTTACATCAGTGACACATACTGAGCATGCAGATGTACAGTATATTAATTAAAATGTGGTTTAGAGAATTAAGCAGTAGTAGTCATAGTTCCTGTCCTTGAATATGTTGGTTTATACTTCTTAATGGTATGAATTATGACTTTTTTAAATAACTTTTTTTCTTTGTCCTCTACAGGACTGAAAAGAGGAAAAGAATGCTATCATCTGGCTCAGAGTTGAATGAAGATTACCCTAAGGAAAATGATTCATCATCGTAAGTTGCTTAAAGAACACTTAAGGCACTAGATCAGTGTTTCTTATATATTGGTAATTACGGTCACTAAGGAAGATTGGGGGAGAGGTGTTCAGTTTATGAGAATTCTAAAGATAGAACAGAATTTAAAGTATTTTGGTGACAGTAGATTATAGACTCCATAGAGTATTTGGCCATTGCTGTTGCTTTGATCATTGCCCTTCTTCCATCCTAGCCTTTTTTATTATCTGCAATACTTAGAGGAAGAATAGGATTGAAGAACTCTAAACAGATGTTTCTTGTTGGCTGCTTTTTTTGGTGTGAATTCTTTCCTTCCCTTTATCTGTGTTATTTTTTTTTTTTTTTATCCTATTCATGTGAAAAGTTAGCCTGGGAGTAAAAGGATGTGAACCTGACATAGGGTCTAGGCAAGGAGCTTCAGTTTTTTAGAGGTATTTTCTGGCTTCAACAAAAGAGAATAGACCTGCAGCAGGACAGTCACCAGCTCATAGTCTCTTCCTCATCATGGAGGGTTTTTGTTTATTTTTTGTTGTTTGGGGGAGAATAGTTATTACACAATTATGAAATACTTCAATTAGTGCCTTTTTTTAAAGTTTTTATTTAAATTCCAGTCAGTTAACATACAGTGTAATGTCAGTTTCAGGTGTACAATTTAGCAATACAACACCCGGCGCTTATCACAAGTGCACTCCTTAATCCCTATCACCTGTTTAATCCATCCACCTACCTCTCCTCTGGTAACCATCAGTTTGTTCTCTATAGTTAAGAGTTTGTTTTTTATGGGCGCCTGGGTGGCTCAGTCGGTTAAGTGTCCGACTTTGGCTCAGGTCATGATCTTGCAGTTTGTGAGTTCGAGCCCCGCGTCGGGCCCTGTGCTGACGGCTCAGAGCCTGGAGCCTCTTCAGATTCTGTGTCTTTCTCTCTCTCTCTGCCCCTCCCCCACTCATACTCTGTCTCTGTCTCAAAAATAAACATTAAAAAAAAAAATTTTTTTTAAAGTTTGTTTTTTGTTTTCTCTCTTTTTTTCCCCCTAGATCATTTGTTTTGTTTCTTAAATCCCACATACAAGTAAAATCATATGGTATTTGTCTTTGTTTGACTGACTTAGTTTGCTTAGTGTAATAGTGTCTAGCTCCGTCCACATCATTGCAAATGGCCAATTAATACCTTGACAGAAATCAGTTGATAATCAATGAACCGATACTCAAGGTCAAGGGTCAGCAGACGAGAGTTGAGAAAAAGCTAAAGAAACTTTATATATTTATTGGGGTCTTGGTTCTGTTGCTATAACAGATGGAAAACTGGGTAGGTGATATAGGACTGGTGTGGCATCTGAAACTACAATCACCATAGACTCAGCTTCCTTCTATTTTGTTGGTCTACAATTCTTTTTTTTTTTTTAATTTATTTTTTTAACATTTATTTTATTTCTGAGACAGAGACAGAGCATGAACGGGGGAGGGGCAGAGAGAGAGGGAGACACAGAATCGGAAGCAGGCTTCAGGCTCTGGGCCATCAGCCCAGAGCCTGACGCAGGGCTCGAACTCACGGACCGCAAGATCGTGACCCGAGCCGAAGTCGGACGCTCAACCGACTGAGCCACCCAGGCGCCCCTACAATTCTTAATAAATAGCTTTCTTTTTGTGAACCAAGATAGATGCTTCAGCCTCCACTCTCATGTCTGCATGCCTGTTGATGGGAATGGAGAAAGGAACAAAGGGAGGGCATACTGCTTTCCTTTAGGCCGGGAATCGCACACACCACTTCTGTGCACATTGGCCAGAATTTGGTCATATGGTTATACCATATACCAAATTATGAGGAACTCTGGGAAATATGCTTAGCCTAGCCCAAATTATACTATTATGGCAGAAGTGTACAATGATTATTTGGGGACAGTTAATAGTCTGCTGTAGTTTACCTCTCTAGCCATAGAAATATACCTATTCATCATTCTTCGCATACATTTAGACATTGTATCCAGTTCAGAGCCCAGGATCTCTGGGTGATGTGCATTTCTCTCCATAATGTCTAAGTGTGCCTTGGACCATGTGCCTCATGGTCTGATACCTAAAAAAGTAAAAGGCAAGTTAACCTGTATTCCCCACTCCCAAGTCTATACATGTATTATCATACATTGCTGGCATAGTTATAAGATAACCACAATAGAAATTTCTATTTAGAAAAGACAAGAATAGGAAACTGAAGGAGTCACTGCTCTACAGCAGCAATAAAATCTTGGTAGGCTGAAGGTATGAAGACAGTGAAGGCAGTTTAGCCCATGTAGCAAGCAGTCTGTGTTCTGTCCTTTGGGAGAAACTCCCTCATTGTACTTCATTTGACTCCTGATTTTGCCCCCTAATAGATTTCCTTTGTCTTTTATCTTTCAAGGCCATAGCTGAAATGGGTTTTGAAGACTGTGTTCTTCCTTGGGGCTGTGCAGCTTTTGTAGCCTGCTTCATGCTGATAAAAGTTCTGGGAGTTAGAAGTATCCAGATATCATTGCTTCTCAGCCTTTTGGCGAAGATCAAGTGTAGAAGTGTCCAGAAATCTAGGAGTTTTAGAAGTCCAAAAGTTTATTTAAATATAGAACAAGAAGGATTTTATAGACTTGAGAAAGAATTTGGGCCAATATTTTTGTTGTTTGGTTTTGTTGTTGTTTTTTAATGTTTATTAGAGAGAGAGCATCCTCAAGGAAGGGAGGGACAGAGAGAGAATCCCAAATAGGCTCACATCAGCAGCACAGAGTCCAGTGTGGGACTCGAATTCATGAACCATGAGATCATGACCTGAGCTGAAATGAAGAGTTGTGGCGTGCCTGGGTGGCTCAGTCAGTTAAGCATTTGACTTTGGCTCAGGTCATGATCTCATGGTTCATGGGGTCAAGCCCCGCGTCGGGCTCTGTGCTGACAGCTCAGAGCCTGGAGCCTGCCTGCTTCAGATTCTGTGTCTCCCTCTCTCTGCCCCTGTCCTGCCTCTCTCTCCCTCTCTCAAAAATAAATAAACATTAAAAAAAAAAAAGTGAAGGGGCACCTGGGTGACTCAGTCGGTTAAGTGTCCGACTTTGGCTCAGGTCATGATGTCACAGTTCGTGGGTTCGAGCCCCGTGTCTGGCTGTGTGCTGACAACTCAGAGCCTGGAGCCTGCTTCGGATTCTGTGTCTCCCTCTCTGTCTTTGTCCCTGCCCTGCTCAACTTACTCTCTTTCTCTCTCAAAAATAAATAAAACATTAAAAAATTTTTTTTAAGTTTTGAAATAATTTTAGATTTACAGAAAAGTTGCAAAAGCAATATAGAATGTTCCTGTATACCCTTCACTCAGTTTCTCCTAATAGTAACATCAAGTTGTTTTTTTCATAAATTTATTTCCTTAGTTAACCTTCTATCATTGCCTCAGTTTGACAATCAAAAGCAATTGGATTTTTTTAGTTCCATATGGTCTCAAATTACTAGACGATTTCAATTCTAGGCCATCGGCACAGAGGGCTATATTCCTTTTCATCCCTGATTGTAAGCTGGCTAGCCCCTTGCCCAGTTTAACCTGTCTTGAATAGGACCATGCTGAAACACAGACCAGTATTCTTATCGTCTCAGTCTTTTCACTTAGAGTTATAGGTTTGATACGAAGACATTACAGTAACAGTTTTATGAACATTTTGCTGAGATGTAGCAGTAGTACTCACCAGCTTTCCAGTCTGTAATATCTGTGTCCTGACCCTCCACCTTCCAACTGTAGCTAGTGCTATATATTTTAGGTTTGTTAGGGTAGTACCACACTTCTAGTAACAAAATTTGTGTATTCAGTGTCTAGTTGTAGGGAACAAAATTCATTTCAGCTAGTTTATATACACAAAGGTATTTGCCTTCAGAGAGTATTAACAGACTTATGGACTCGTTAGGAAAGCTGAAAAGATAGGCTTTAGGTTAAGCTTTCAGAATGATTTTAAGAGCTATGCCCCGGATCAGGTCACCAAAGATGCCCCTGGCTGTTGCTGAAGCTAATAGCTGCATTGGAAGCTGTCACCTCTGGGACCATGCTACCATTGCCAAGATTAGAAATCTCTACAGAAAATCCGGATGCCTCTAAAATGATGTTTGTCATCACAAGGAGCAGAACACATTACCTCTGCCTTCCTTCCACTTTTCAGATCTTACACAATTACATGTAATTTATCTTAATTCCCATCCTGAACACTAACTAGGAAATGTAGTTTTTTTGTTTTTTGGCTTTTACAGGACAGATACCCCAAAAGGTGGTTTTAATGGAATGTTGCATGTCAGTTCACCATATTCACCATACTTGTGGGACATCTCACTTTTTCTACTTAGAATTCTGTGTAGTGAGCCCTAAATTTCTGATCTTTGTTTTGGGCTAATAATACTTTTAAACACATCACAGTCAGATTGTATGAAGTTTGGGTTTCCTAGAAGACTCTAGGTTACTACACTTGTATAAGTGACTTGTTAAGAAGGTGCTTATAGGACAGACCAGAGTGAGGAAATAGGACAGGGAAGGAGAGGAAGCCACCCAGGGGTGTGATCTTAGCGAAAAGTCCCACAGAGAGTAGACTTTATCTTGATCCAGCAGGGTCTCTGGGCCTGTTCCAACTTGAAGCAAGGAAGATGGGCTTTCATGTTCCCATACTGCACAGCCTTTGGTTCTGTGGCTCTGCCCCAATGGGCAAAATATTTTAAGTAGCCCAAAGGCAGTTCTCTGAAAAAGAACTGCAGGTGCTGGCTGTTGAAAACACACAACTGGGATGTGTGAAAAGTATAAAAAGGGATCTGAGGGGCTCTGATGGAACAGAACTATTAAGTTCATTCCATGGTATCACAGATTCTTCACATTGATGCTACTCAATTTCTGGGTGAAAACCTTAACAAAAGAGGGTTGGAGGGACGAGCTGCTATTTGTCCTTACTGCTATAAATAGCCTTGAGGCTATAACTGGTATTGTCATCTTTTTCTTCTGCTATCCATTCTAGACTTGCTGCATTCTCCACTAATACTTCTGCTGGTCTTGGTGATTTGCCTAGTGGTATGACTGAAGTCCTCATCCCTGTGGGGATGAGCCCCTGGTCACTATGTACTTTTGCAGGCCATGGGTGCTAAAATTGCCCATTCGTAGTTAAAACTGAACATGACAGCATTAAGAAATTCCCTAGGAAATCTCCTTTATTCCAAAGATATTCTTCATGTCCTCATTGTATAGTATCAACCCTGCCTCCTTATAGTAATCAAAGTCAGGGCACTTGGGTGGCTCAGTCGGTTAAGCGTCAAACTCTTGATTTCAGCTCAGGTCGTGATCTCACCGTTGATGAGTTTGAGCCCCACATCGGGCTCTGCACTGATAGTATGGAGCTACCTTGAGATTCTCTCTCCCTCTCTCTGCCCCTCCCCCGTCCATTCATGTGTGTACTCGCTCTCGCGCACTCCCTGTCAAAAAACAAAACAAAACAAAACAAAACAAAAGTCAGTTACCCCTGTTAGTATAGCAGTTCCTTTCTTTGCCTGTTCCTCTCCCAACATGAGGAGCCCAAGATGAGTAGCAACCATAGCTTTAGATTAAACGGGACTCTTACCGTCCCCACGGTTGAAAAAGTTCCCCTTCTGGGAACCAGGACTTGATTGTTTAATGTCTCTTTAGTGGAGCTCTCTGGTGTGCATTAATAAACAGATCCCCACTGTTTGTACACACTTCTGTATGGCTGTTCATATACTTCTTCCATAAATCATTCTCCCTGATCTTCCAGCCTTGCTACTTGTTGGCTTCTTACTATCCATCAAAACTATTTGCTGCTGTCCCGGAAATCATGGCCCACTTTTTTTTCCACACACAGTGGATAAAGAAGTGTGCCTCTCAAACTCTGCACCATGGAGGATTTCCTCTCACCACTCTGTTTTTGGGCAGTACCCTAATGGGTCTATAGTGCAGCAACAGTTCGTTTTTATCCTGTACCAAGATAGCAGATGATCTGTCTGTGAATCAGGCCAGGTTGGTTATAGAGAGTACTCATAGGCCTATTCCTCTTATCTATTCCTGCTTGCTTAGAACTCATCCTAGATAAATCACTTCCACTTTGTGATGGATTGCTGCTGTAACTTTCTGGTCTGATTACTTCAAGGGTCTCTTCCAGGCATTAGTAACATGCCAGGAGTAGTGTGTGATACTTTATAAGTAATGTATACATTTTTGCTGCAGACAGCATTGTCTTGCTCTCAAATCCTAAAGATCCAGGCTGCAGTTCTCTTTGGGTGAGCAATTCTACACGGTGTCTTAAGTTGGTAATTGGCTCAATGGCTCAACTGACTCTATTGTTTTTTTCTCTTGAGCAGATCAGTACTCGTAGCAACAACCAACCAGTTCCATAGTCTTTATGATTACTATTCCATATCACTTGGATCAGTTATCTGTTGCTATATAGCAAACCACTCCAAAACTTAGTGACTTAAAATAGTAACTATTATTGCCTGTGAGTTGATGGTGACTTAAGTGATTCTACTTTATCTGGGCCAGAATTGGCCGATTGTCTCTGGGTACTCTCATTTTCTCATGCACCCATGGTCACTTGTTGAGGCAGCTAGTGGTTAGTTGGTCCCGAATGGCCTCACTCATGATTGCCATTGGCTTCCTACTGGTTGGGTAAAGAGGGTGATTGGGCCATGTGTCTTTCATCATCTAGCAAGTTAGTCTGGAGTTATTCACATAGCAGTGTCAGGATTCCAAGAGAGTGAGTGTAAATTTGCAAGGTGCCTTTAGCCTTAGGACTTACACACTGTTGGGTCTGTTGCATTCTTTTAGGAAAAGGAAATCACAAAGCCAGCCCCATTAAGGCATGGGAAAATAGACTGCATTTCTTGATGGGGGATTTGGGTACAAGGAAAGGAATGATTTGGGACACATTTTTAAAAACTGTATTGAAATACAATTTGCATATTCTAAAATTTACTTATTTTAAATGTGCAATTCAGTAATTTTGGGTGATTGTATTGAGTTGTGCAACCATCACCTTAATCTAGTTTTAGAATGTTTCTATAACCCCAGTAAGATCCATTGTGTAATCTACCATATTTCTCAAATGCTAGAGATATTGCATGAGCCATATTCTTTTCTAGTGTATCCCATCCCAATTCACTACAAATGAAAATCTTAATAATTATAGTTGATAGGGTCCCAGAGGTATTATCACCAGCAGTGGGATTTCTGTTGTCATTGCCAAACAAGTGGTCCAGTTCCAGAATCTTGGCCTTAGAGGTGTGCTTCCTAGGCCCATTTCTAGAACTAGCTGTTGTTGATCAAGTTCTCCAGAAGCAGGCGCTGAAATGGAGATTTGTGCTCAAGTTATCTATTAAGAAAGTACTCCCAGGGGATACCAGGAGGGGAGTAGGGAAAGCAAGTCAGTAGTGCAGGAAATGAAGCTTGAGTGTGGTCTCATGCAAAAATCAAGCAGAGGTTAGGCTTCATCCTAATTCCAGAGAGAAAACCTGTTACATAAAATTCACCTTAAAGTTGTTCTCTCATCCAAGCAAGGGAGCTTGGCTTCTTGACCTTACTTGTGTCTCTCAAAGTGCAAGCAAATTATCTCTAGTAGCTTGAGGTTAACCTGTGAAAAAGAACCCTAGGTACTGGCTGTCAAAAACATAACCTAAATTGGTGTGGAAGAGAAGACACAAAAACCGGGTCAGAGGGAATCTGGGTAGAGCCATCTGCGTTGTGTGCTACAGGCTTTATGCATGATGGACCTCCTAAAATTAGTACTTTTAATCAAAGCATGAGCATATCTCCAACTGAACCCACTCCACTGGAAAGGTTTAGGTATTTGGGAATAATAGATGGGGGAAATGCCACTTAAGAAATTTTGACCTGTGTGTGAAATGTAAATTTTCTGAAATGATAAGTATTTAAAATTAAGAACTATGTGTTTATATCTATATCGATATATATATATATATATATATATATACACACACTGAATTAAATTATTAACTGTAGGAACAACAAGGCTATGACAGATCCCTCCAGAAAGTATTTAACCAGCAGTAGAGAGAAGCAGCTGAGTTTGAAACAGTCGGAAGAGAATAGAACATCAGGTAAGTATTTGGTCTTCATATAAAATGCTAATTTATTATATGACATACCGTATTATACTAGAAATAAAAACCTAAAGTGGGACATATCTCTACATTATTCGGTGCATGATTCAGTGCTAGTTATCAGGTGCCAATTTGTATCCAGTACTTGGCGAAAGTATTAGATATAAGGGATTTTTATTCTTTTAAGAAAGACTCTAACCTTTACCTTCTTCCCTATTTCACTGCCTACAGTTAAGCTTTTTCGTTGTCAAAGTACCTGAACCATAGAATGAATTCAAGGAGTTAAAGTGGTTGAAACTGAATTTTATCAGTGTTGCTGCTTGTTACAAGTTCCAGAAGGTCTTGGAATTATTGCCTGAAGCAGTTGTTTAAGCTCAGCTTGTACCCCATTTTACAAAAACTAAAAGTTAGGCTGTCCAAGAATTGTTGTCAGTGTTTCCCACATTTAACATCTCTCTGATCCTCTCAACTCCTTAGAGAATCAGCTATGTGGTATTGATTTGAATATTATGTCAACTGGAAATTAAATTGAAGCAAGCTAAAATATGGCCTGGTGTTGAGTTTAAGAGAATTCATTTGGGGCGCCTGGGTGGCTTGGTCGGTTAAGCATCGGACTTCGGCTCGGGTCATGATCTCACGGTCCGTGAGTTCGAGCCCCGCGTCGGGCTCTGTGCTGACAGCTCAGAGCCTGGAGCCTGTTTCAGATTCTGTGTCTCCCTCTCTCTCTCCCTCTCCCCTGTTCATGCTCTGTCTCTCTCTGTCTCAAAAATAAATAAACATTAAAAAAAAATTAAAAAAAAAAAAAAAGAATTCATTTGATCAGGACTTCAGGAATGTTCTTTTTTTTTAGTGGTTCAGGGTTATGACATTGGACTCCTACAGAAAGAAGTATCTCCAATATAATTCTTACCTCTGAAATAATAATATATTTTGTAACATCCACTTACTGGTTTTCAGCTTTTATAATCAACCTATAGTTAGGAAACAATGCTTAAAGATGTAATAAACCTTGACAATGTTGAAGTTAAGGTGTGTCTTAGAAGAGTTGATGGGGAAGAGGAGGAGAGAGAAAGAATGAAGTAGTTGAGTGATGAGGTTCATGGAACAAAATGTAGAAGTTTTAAGTGTGTTAAAGTTACAGAGTTAGGGGCGCCTGGGTGGCGCAGTCGGTTAAGCGTCCGACTTCAGCCAGGTCACGATCTCACAGTCTGTGAGTTCGAGCCCCGCGTCGGGCTCTGGGCTGATGGCTCAGAGCCTGGAGCCTGTTTCCGATTCTGTGTCTCCCTCTCTCTCTGCCCCTCCCCTGTTCATGCTCTGTCTCTCTCTGTCCCAAAAATAAATAAACGTTGAAAAAAAAAAATTTTTAAAGTTACAGAGTTAATCAGTAAAAGTAAACACAACCAATACTTGGAGAGAAGAGAACAAGAACGAGTGATGTAAAGGAGAAATTGCTAATTTTTCATAACAGGGAGATATTACTTATAATGAATAAAGCAAGAAATAGTAGAAACATTATCTAGCATTATGAAGGAAATGAGGAAAACTAAGTTTTAAAACTGGTCAGAAATTAGAAGCAAAATTTTAGGGCAGAGAGAGTTCTTGGTATTATAACCTTTCTGCAGTGTTTGATCTTTTAACATGCATATATATTACTTTGATGCAAAGAAAGGGGGAGAAACAGTTAAATATAAACAGGCCTAATGCGTAATTTTATTATTAAATGAATTTGGCTGATTTAGGAATTAACATTTCCCTGTTTTTTTCATTTTTTTAGGGCTTTTACCTTTACAGTCATCATCGTTTTATGGCAGCAGAGCTGGATCCAAGGACTACTCTTCTGGTAGCACTAACCTAGACAGGTATGCGTTGGCTCTATGCTTCGTGAAGAACTTGAAGAGCTCTCATTTTCAGAATACTGAATGATGGTTTAGGCTGTGAGGTCTTAAGTGAATATCCTAATTTAAAATAACAAAATTGCTGAGAATCATGACTCACGATATTTTAGTTAGAAAGTATTCTGGAGGGGCGCCTGTGTGGCTCAGTTGGTTGAGCATCTGACTCTTGATTTCGGCTCGGGTCATGATCTCATGGTTCATGAGCTCCAGCCCCACATCAGACTTTGTGCTGACCGCATGGAGCCTGCTTGGGTTCTCTCTCCCTCTCATGCATGTGTGTGCATTCGCGTACTCTCTGTCTCTCTCTCAAAATAAATAAATAAATTTTTAAAAAATTATTTTAAAAACTGCTGGAAATGTTTTAGTTTTCAGATGCTTTTTTTTTTTTTTTTTTAATGTTTTCAACAAATGAATAAATGTGCTGAGGCCACAGGTGGTGACTGACTATGTGATCAGATTCTTGACCAGTGTATTTTCCATCATCCCTAGTGATGAACATATCAAGATCGCTCCTGAGGCGTTTTACTTATTTATTTATTTATGAAAGAGAGAGCACACACGCAGGGGAGGGGCAGAGAGAGGGAGAGAGAATCCTAAGCAGGCGCTGCACTGTCAGCACAGAGGCAGAGCCTGACAGGGGGCTTGAATTCACTAGTAAGCAGTGAGATCATGACCTCAGGTGAAATCAAGAGTCGGACACACTTAATCAGCTGAGTCACCCAGGTGCCTCCTCAGACGTTTTTAAATTGCCTTCGTTGCCTGTGTATTAAGCTACTACCAAAAGTTAGGACATTTTCTTTAAAAAACAAGTTGCATGTTAGTATTTTTTACTGGGAAAGACTAGTCAGAAACTTAATTGCTGATCCTATACAGATTGAGTTTTTTTTTTTTTTTTTTGAGATTTACTGACCATTTTTATAAATATATTAGACAACTGGTAAGTGCTTGTCAAGAAGGCACTATCTTGGAATGTAGCCTGGAGGGGCAGTGGTAAATGTAAAAGGTAAGGGTAGTGGGTAATGGTGGTATATAATAGATATGCTATATAATGACCTATTAAGTGACATTTTGGGTTTTTTTAGTAGAATTTAATTCAAAGTGGTAAAAAATATTTTTGATTATTTGATAAAACAAGGTGAAGTAAAGAATTTGATCCTGTATCTTTAGGTATATTCAGCCTTGGGTGGTTATTTCAGACACTTAATAACTACAGTGATAACTAAGTTATTTGAATTTAAAAGAGAGACATATTTTTGCTTATTAGAAGAATCCTAAAAGAATCCAAGTTTTTAAAAATCCTAAATTATAGGGGCGCCTGGGTGGCGCAGTCGGTTAAGCGTCCGACTTCAGCCAGGTCACGATCTCGCGGTCCGGGAGTTCGAGCCCCGCGTCGGGCTCTGGGCTGATGGCTCAGAGCCTGGAGCCTGTTTCCGATTCTGTGTCTCCCTCTCTCTCTGCCCCTCCCCCGTTCATGCTCTGTCTCTCTCTGTCCCAAAAATAAATAAACGTTGAAAAAAAAAAAATTAAAAAAAAAAATAATAAAAATCCTAAATTATAGTACAAGTTTCTTCTCAAGATAATAGAATGTGTATATTTACTACACATAGGAATGACTGAAGGAAAAAATATTTTTAAGGCAAAGCTGCAATTCAACAATGAGGTGAAAATTTCCAAATCATTGAGAAAAAAACTAATACTGAGTAAATAGGCTGAAGCCATGGGCACATGGAAAACACAGATTAGAGTCAAGTATTTAGGTCTGGGTCTTCAAAACCAGCACGGGATTGGGAATTGAACATAATTCCAGGCCAGAACTTGGTTTGTTATATGAAGCTACATATCTAGAACTGCTTTCTGTGCTAATAAACCAAGGCAAAACACTTTTGTAGCACTACCTGGGTTTGGAACCAAAAATGTGCTGCTTGCCTGATGCTCTCTGAGCAGAGATCAAATACACAGAAATGGGAATTTTAGTGATTGGTGTCTGTTTTAGTGTTGCCTGCACTGGGGCAAGAATTCTGAATCTCTAACATAAAGTCCCATGCAGATTAAAGGCCCACAGTGAGGCAGCTATTAAACATGTCAAGAATGTGGGATTGTGGAATGTAGCACAGAAAGAAGTTGGTAAATGTAAATCAAATGAAGAGACTTATGTTGGGCTCCATTGGTCTATCCTCCACATCTCAGTAGCATTTTGGAGAAAAAAAGACTGAGGAAAATAAAGACAAGGAATTTGCCAAAGAAGAATGGATGAAAGTGATGAAAGTCCACACATTGAAAAGCTTCAACAAATGCCAAACAGCAGACACTGGAAAAAAAAAAAAAAAAAAAAAAAAAAGATGAAATTTTAAAAGCTACTTGAAGGAATTACATCATTTATAAAAGGAAAGGAGATGGACATTAGTAACAATAGAAACAGAAGACACTGGAGTAATAGCATCAAAGAATTCTCTACCCAGCTAAATTATAATTCAAGAATGCAGATGGGGCAACTGGGTGGCTTGGCTGGTTAAGAGCCCAACTCTTGATTTCGCCTCAGGTCATGATGTCACAGTTTGTGAGATCGAGCTCCGTGTTGGGCTCTGCACTAACAGTGCAGAGCCTGCTTGGGATTCTCTCTACCTTTCTCTCTGCCCCTCCCCCACTTGTGCACACTCGCACTCTCTCTCAAAATAAACACAATTTAAAAACATTAAAAAAAATGCAGACAAGTAATGCTGTTTTTAGATATACAGAGACAATTCAGCAAGAAGCAAATTGAAGGAGTGAAAATAAATACCTGAGCAAAAAATTATAAAACCATATTTAAAAATCTAAATACATTTACAATTTATTCATTTGTATACTAAATGTGTATGGTAGAAACTCCAGAAGTTACAGGGTGCAAACAGTGAAAAGTAAATCTCCCTTTCTTTTCTAATTCCTAGTTGTTTATTTTATCTTTCCAGAGGCAACTACTATTGCTAATATTCTTTCAGGGTTATTCTGTACATCTAAATACAGTTCGGTAGTTTTTATAAAATGAGGCGACAATAGAATTGAAAGCAAAAAATTAATAAAATTTTAGACACTAAAGAGAAATAGAGTAGGGAAGAATATAGGGAAATTAAAACATTTTAAGTTCCTTTTGAGAACTTAAGTTATACATAATAAAAAGTTAAAGATGACTTCTGCTTCTGGCCAAGATGGAGTTATAGGGACCAGATTTGCCTTCTGTCATGAAACAACTGAGAACTTGGGCAAAATATATGAAACAGTATGGACATGACATTGGACATGAGGCAGTGAAAGACAGTGATCCATGAAAGTTGGGAAACAAATGAAGTTAGCCTTATGACTGCCCTACCTTGCTTCGTGGAGAAAGCTCTCAGGCTGCCACACAAGGAGGGGGAACCAGTCAGAGCTCTGTGCTCTTCCTGAGTTGAGGAAATGAAGCTAGGAGTCCTGGGAGGTCAAGACATCTGGAATTCACAGAGCAGACGAGCAGAGAGGATAGCTGCACAGAGAAAGAATTGCAGAGATCTGCAGAGGGTTCCCCTTGAGTATTCAGTTGACTGCTGATCAATTTTTCAGGTGAGGAAACTAGCCAAGGCCTAGAAAAGAATCACCCCAAGCATCTAAGGGAATAATACTTGGAGTTCACCTAAAGTTAGAGGTAGTTCCTGTTTCTGATAGCAGCAGTGTGCGTGCTAAGAAAGGCCTTGCCTCATTTGTGAGGAAAACCATCCCTGGACTAATTGCTGCTCTGTTCCCACATAACAAACCTTAAAAACAAGACCCAAAAAGATCTTACTGTTTCCAGGTAACCTAATTACATCCCAGAGCAAAATTCAAGAATGTTTATAAAAACCAAAAATATTCAGGGGCACCTGGGTGACATTCTGATTCTTGATTTTGGCTTGGGTCATGATCTCAGGGTCGTGAGATCGAGCCCCACATTGGGCTCTGCACTGGGCACAGAGCATCCTTAAGAGTCTTTCCCTCTCTCCCTACCAAGCCCTGCTTACCCCACTCGCACATGCTCTTTCTCTCTTAAAAAATTCTCAGTGTCTGGAATCAAAGAAAACTTACTAGGCATACAAAAAAGCAGGAAAATTCAGCCTTTATGGAGGAGAAAAGTTCATAAATAGGTGATAGAATTAGCATATGGAAATTAAAAGTTATTAGTCCGAATCAGTCATGACATTAAATATAAATACAAACTGTTTTAACCGTTGTTAAAAAAGACTGGATATTGGGGCGCCTGGGTGGCGCAGTCGGTTAAGCGTCCGACTTCAGCCAGGTCACGATCTCGCGGTCCGGGAGTTCAAGCCCCGCGTCAGGCTCTGGGCTGATGGCTCAGAGCCTGGAGCCTGTTTCCGATTCTGTGTCTCCCTCTCTCTGCCCCTCCCCCGTTCATGCTCTGTCTCTCTCTGTCCCAAAAAAAAATAAACGTTGAAAAAAAAAATTTTTTTTTTAAAAAAAGACTGGATATTAAAGGAAGAAAAATAATCTATATACTATTTAAAAGAAACAACTACAACATAGATGAAAAAAGGCTGAGAGCCAAAGGATGGAAACAAATACACCTTGCATTATTCAAGCTACAGTGTTTAGGAATGCATCGTAAGAGATACAACTGATGGAAAGGTAATGATGGATTTTAGGGTAGGGGCACCTTGCTGGCTCAGTCAGTAGAGCACATGACCCTTGATCTTGGAGTTTGTGAGTTAAAGTCCCACATTGGGTGTAGAGATTACTTAAAATCCTTAAAAAAAAAAAAAAAAAAAAAAAAAAGTCTAGGCAGATTAAAGACCTAAATAGGAAGAAAATAAGAGTTAAGACTTTTCGGAGAAAATAATAGGAAAATATTTCTGTGACCTTAAATTATAGACTTATAAAATTAATAGCACAGTAGCCAGGCAGCCCAGCTTCACGAAGGCTCTCGGTGTGCCATGGCCCACTGCCATGATACCCAGAGGAAGGTCAGCTTCACACTGGGGGCAGCAAAGGAGGAGAAACCTGCTCCTGCAAAAGTGGAAACGAAGCCAAAGAGGGAGGAAAGGATAAGTCTTCAGACAAAAAAGTGCAGCAAAGGGAAAACAGGCTGAAGTGGCTAACCAAGAAACAAAAGACTTACCTGCAGAAAATGGAGAAAATAAAAATGAGAGTCCAGCCTCTGACGAAGCAGGAGAGAAAGAAGCCAAGTCTGTATTAGTATCATTACCATGTCTTATCAGTGATCCCTGTCTCCCTTCTTGTATAATCCAGAGGAATATTTTTATCAACTGTTTTGTAAATGTAAGTTTTTTAGTACCTCTGGAAATATTTTTAAGACGGAGGGAATCCCATCTCATCCCATTTTTAAAGTATAAATGCTTTTTTCTAAGAGGTAAAATAATTTGCTGGTTGTTTATTTTTTGGTACAACCAGAAAATAATAGGATATTAAATTTGAGAGGCTTTGATTGTCTTGGGTGTGAGTTTAACATTCCATAGGTGGGGTAGTTTTTATATACTATAATACCAAGCATACTAAATAGCAGTTTGGAGTCAGATATGCCTTTAATAGATCTTGAACGGTTTTTTTAATGTTTATTTTGAGAGAGAGAATGAGAGTGTGAGAATAGGGGAGGGGCAGAGGGAGAGAGCGGGAGAGAGGGAATCCTAAGCAGGCTCCAATGCTCTCAGTGCAGAGCCTGATGTGGGACTCAATCTCACAAACCGTGAGATCATGACCTGAGCGAAAATCAAGAGTTGGTCCCTTAACCAACTGAGCCACCCAGGCACCCCTGTCTTGACCATTTTATTTATTTATTTAATTTTTTTTTTTTAACATTTATTTTTGAGAGAGAGGGAGACAGAGTGCGAGCAGGGGAGGGGCAGGGAGACAGAGGGAAACACAGAATCTGAAGCAGGCTCCAGGCTCTGAGCTGTCAGCACAGAGCCCGACGCGGGGCTCAAACTCAGGAACCGCCAGATCATGACCTGAACTGAAGTTGGACACTTAATCGACTGAGCCATCCAGGCACTGCTTGAACATTTTAAAATTACTTTTATTCCCATGTTGTCTTTGGTGGAATTATTTCCTAAAGAAAACCACTCCTTGATCTTGGCTCTCCCTGTCAGAATTGTGTACTCTGTAACTTCTTGGTCATAGTAGTCTAGTTTTCTTAGTAACTTTGTTAATGAGCTTTTATAGGATTCAAAATTTAAGTATGTAGTGTATATGATATTGTGAGTTAATAGGACTTAATGTAACAGCGTATCAACATTTGAAGATATTGGTGCTTGATATACTGTTAAGGGAAATTTGCCTCCAAATTTTAAGCTGGAAGGTCACTGGAATGACTTTTAGAAAAGAATCACAGCTACATGATTTTTTAGATTTTTGGTATATACATTAAGAATTGTATACAAATTGAAGTGTCTGTACTGATCCTCAGAACAACCAATAAAAACTCAGTTATGAAAGAAAAAAATATGAAACTACAAAAGATTGATAAATTTGATTATGTCAAAGCTTGACACTTAGAATATATGATAAAGAATCAGAGGGGCGCCTGGGTGGCTCAGTCGGTTAAGCAGCTGACTTCGGCTCAGGTAATGATTTCACGGTCCGTGAGTTCGAGCCCCACATCGGGCTCTGTGCTGACAGCTCAGAGCCTGGAGCCTGTTTCAGATTCTGTGTCTCCCTCTCTCTGCCCCTCCCCTGTTCATGCTCTGTCTCTCTCTGTCTCAAAAATAAATAAACGTTAAAAAAAAAAAGAATTAGAATGTGGAATATTTAAAAAACTGCAAATCATTAAGAACCCCATATAAAACAAAGGGTACGCAAAAGCAGTTCAGAGAAGAACAATTATAAAAATACGTTCAACCTCAGTAGTAATCAGAAGGATGTGCAAAATAACGATGAGATCATGTTTCACTCGTTAATGTGATGGAGACCATGTGAAGAAATAGAAATTCACTATTAGTGAAAATAGAAATTGGTACAGCCTTTTGGGAAAACAGTGACAAGATTTCAGAAGACTAAAAATTAAAATTGAAAATACTTATTCCTAACATTTTCGCTTCTAAGCATATAAACTAAAGGAAGTTCTCCAGGAAACTGGGTAAGAATATTTGTTGTGTCATTATTTGCAGTAGTGGAAAAAGTTAACTGCCTAAATGTTTTCAAGACTGGGTAAACTAATATATCTATTAAGTGAATAAAAGTAAATAGTAAAGTAAAACTGTATTATAGTTTTTTTCAAGCCATTAACTTGGATTATTTTGATTATAGGTTAAGTAGGTACAGTGTCACAGGCTTCTTCAGCTATTGACAGACTTGCTAATTTACATTTGTGGAATTTTTTCCAAGTGATCATCATTATGGATATTTCCCCAAATTTAGGATTTTTTTTTTTCAGACATTGACTGCTCTGAATCTTCTAGGGGGGAAAATAATATTCAAAATTGTTTTGCTTTCCTCATTGTCTGTTCTTTTTTATAGGACTAATGTTTCAAGCCAAACTCCCTCTGCCAAAAGAAGTTTGGGGTTTCTTCCACAGCCAGCTCCTCTTTCTGTCAAAAAGCTGAGGTGTAATCAGGATTATGCTGGCTGGAACAAACCAAGAGTGCCCCTTTCCTCTCACCAACAGCAGCAACTGCAGGGGTAAGTAAATTCCTTGTATTTTACTTTCTTTTTGTAAAGTGATTAAAGTATATATTGCTTGGTGTAAAAAAGAATGAAAGGAGTCATATTAATTACAGTTTGAAAATATATACTCCCTTATTAAAGATTTATCATATCCATTAGTAATGATATATCAGGCCATTATCTGATCTCCTGTTCTTGAACTTTGAAAAAAATTCATACGTATAACATACTAATCATAAGGCAAAAAAAGTGTATTTTCTAATCACATGCACTTCATCCTTCTGCTGAGATATTTCAGCACTAAATTTTATTTATATGCTCCCCAGCCTCTTTATGCTTAGAGTTTTATTAAACACATAAAAAGGAGATCATAGGGGCGCCTGGGTGGCTCAGTTGGTTGAGCATCCAACTCTTGCTTTTGGCTCAAGTCATGATTATCACGGTCGTGAGATCGAGCTCTGTGTCAGGCTCTGCCTCTGTGCTGACAGCTCCCAGAGCCAGCTTGGGATTCTTTCTCCCTCTCTCTCTGCCCCTCCCCTGCTTGCACATGCACTCTCTCTCAAAATAAATTTAAAAGGAGAGAGAGATCACAATATAATAACTAATAATAATTGTAGCGCTCTTACCTTAAGTATTTGTTACATGCCAAATACTGTGTACTAAGTGTTTAAATAGATTTTTTTTCTTTAAATTCTCATAGCAGCTCTGTGAGATAGATGTATGAAATATCTGCATTTAGAGGTGCCTGGGTGGCTCAGTTGGTTAAGTATCTGACTCTTGATTTCGGCTCAGATCATAATCTCATGCATGGTTTGTGGGATCGAGCCCCTCATTGGGCTCTGCACTGACAGCACAGAGCTTGCTTAGGATTCTTCTCTCTTCCCTCCCCCCCGCCCCCCTCCCCCCCACTGGCACAGGTGGTCTCACACTCTCTCGAAATAAATAAACTTAAAAAAAAAAAAATCGGTTTTTACAAATGAAGTAACTAAGGCTTAGATAAGGTAACTAACTTTCTCAAGGTGATACAGTCAGTGGTACAGCAGTAGTAAACTTCATCAGTTGGGCTCCACTTGCATTCTTAACCCCTGTGCTCTATTACTTCTCTGTCCCTTGATTTTTTTTCACTCCATACTAATCATGGGCTTCCTCCTATATTATGACATAACCTTTAACCATGTTAGTGTACATTTAGGTTTCCCTTTTTTCCCATTACCATCTAGGCTAGAATGAAGATTCTCATGCATATCTTTTTAATATTTATTGGAACTTTAGTATAAATTTTTGGAAGTGTATTTTTGTTAAGACTACAATTTTGAAGTTTTGAAATTTTTTTATTATTCTTACCAAACTGCTCTCCTCACATCTACCAGTTTGTTTTCAGTGTTGTTCAAATTATTGCTTTTGTACCTGCTTTAAGGTAATCTTTTTACTTGAATGAGTGGCATCTCCCAATTTGGCTTATCCATAGTGATTTATATGCTCCATGTCATAGCAGATAATAATATAGAATTTACAGTGAAGACATTTCACTTTCTTCTCTGTTTTCCTGTTCCTTTTCTCTGAGCTTTTTTTTCCCTGTGCTTTTTTCACCAAATT
This sequence comes from Leopardus geoffroyi, assembly GCF_018350155.1. Lineage (NCBI taxonomy): Eukaryota > Metazoa > Chordata > Mammalia > Carnivora > Felidae > Leopardus > Leopardus geoffroyi. The sequence continues at coordinate 202,960,183 of NC_059328.1, read as the reverse complement.
TTTGGTCTGCCTCAAATTATTATCCTGCTTTCTCCTTACTAGACAACATTCTTGTTATATTAGTCATACCTGTCCCCTCTTGTGACCATTTTTTATCCAGATCTTGTCTCTATCTTCATCATATTTGTCTCATTTTCTTATTGTCTCCTCTTATGCGGTCTTTGTTTTCTGGTCTTTGTTTCCATTTCTGGTCTCTGTCATTTGCTTCCTCCAGAGTCCTTTGAAATTCTCATGAGTTACCCACTGTTGATGCTCCAGACTTCCTGTCTACTTCTAGTGTTTCTTTAATTTTGGTATATACCTATACCCATCTCTAGGAATATAGCTTTATTTTTTTCGGAGTTGTTTCATGAATTAGACTGTAGGGTTTCAAGTAGGCTAAGTACTCAGGACTAAGGACTCCTTAAAAACAACAACAACAGCGGTGCCTGGGTGGCTCAGTCGGTTAAGTGTCTGACATCGGCTCAGGTCATGATCTCACAGTTGGTGAGTTCAAGCCCCACGTCGGGCTCTGTGCTGACAGCTCAGAGCTTGGATCCTGCTTCAGATTCTGTGTCTCCCTGTTTCTCTGCCCTTCCCCCATTCACGCTCTGTCTCTCTGTGTCTCTCAAAAATGAATAAATGTTAAAAAATTAAAAAACAACAACAAACAGTGGAAAACTGCCAGATCTAGAGGTTAAAGGAGGCCACCTAATTCCATTGTTCCTTGCAAATCCTCAAAAAAATATAAAATGAATGAGTAATGCAAAGAAAAGCACACATAACCATTAGCATTACTAGGAGAGAAAGAATACTATCACCTTCAAACTACCTTCTGGGTAGAGAAGCAAACCAAATGCCAGTAGTGTTATTTTCTACTGCTTTAAGCCTGTGAGTGCTGAGTTGGGGATAGGAGGCTTTAGAGATTCCATGAAACAAAAATATATAGGCGGTAGAAAGCTTAGATGAAGCATAGGAAAAAAAAAATCACTGTTAGAGAAATTCAGATGCCATCTGCTGAAGTACTGAATGTAAGTCTGGATCTTGGTAGTTCACAGCTCTGGTTACAGGAAAGGAACTTGAAAGTAATTGGTGTCAGAAGTAACAGTCTCAAAGAAGCATTACTTGTGGGGAAGGAATCATCCAAACCTGGAGACTTGGTTTAGAAGCAAAAGAAAAAAATGAGAGAAAAATTATGAGTTGTGCTGAAATAAAGGGCAAACAAGACATGCCAACCCTGCCTTGTCTTCTACCACCACTGCCATCTTCCGTTAAAGAAACGGCTTTTTCCTAAACTAACAGAAGAAGGTATACTTAGGAACCCTGTCCGTGAAATGAACAGGAATGTAAAAAGCAGGCCACTGCCATACAAAATTATAAGGAAAAAAAAACATGATTCAAAATATTTAGACCAAAAAAAATTGTACCCCTGCAATCACCGTGAACCATGAGAAAACTGTTGTATAGCACCCAAAACTGAATTAAATGTCCTTAGACAAGCATTTGAAGGAATGAAAAAAACACCATGGATCAGGAATTCAAACCTAAATCAAAATGGGCAAACAGGAAGAAATGGCAGTTGCTTACGCTCCGAAAAAAGAAGAAAGACATCATATCAAAAGGCTAAATTAAAGGTCCCCAAGGGAAAATAAGTTTACATGAAAATTTAATAAGGGGCTTTGAAGGAAAACAGAAGAACCACCCAAGGGGGAGTGGAGATGAGATGGAGAAGTATGAACAATCAGAGATAAATAAGTAAATAAGTAAGTAAATAATAAACAATCAGGGAGAAAGAGTTGAACTCGGAAACAGGCAAGGAAGGTCCCACTAGAGTCTAACAGTCTAGACTTCAAAGATAAGAAAACTGTTAGACTTTAGATTAAGTTTTATTAGACTTTAAAGATACGGAGAAATCCTCAGTGCTTGAGTCAAAAGGATGAAATTATTTGCAAGGGCAAGAGAAGACCGATACCAGACTTCTCAAGTCATCATTCAAAACAAGACAAGAAAAGAACAAAATTTTGAAGAAACTTGAGGAAAGAAAGGATGCACAAAGATTGTGCCAATCCAAACAGCCAAGTATGCAGGCTAGAGAAAATAAGCTTTGAAGTGGAAGAACTCCAAAAACTGTGTACATACATATGCTCTTCATGAGGAATCTGCAGAGTGTGAGCTTCATCCAACCAAGAGGTGACAAGGGAGACATTGACAAGAGATAAGTGATGAACTTTCATGTATTTGGTTGTAGAGCTAAGACTAAAACAATGGTGGGAACACATGGAAAGATGGTATATAAACATTACGTCTTCTGTCAAAGGAGTATGATTGCATCTGAAAGGAAATGGAAAGGGAGAGAAAAGAAAAAGAATAAAATAATTGTGTCAGAGGTAATAGGTATGAGTCAAAGGTTGCCTTTTAAAATGGACAGACTAGATAGTAAAAGAAAAAGCTTAAGAAGTAAGAGTTAATGGCACTATAAAAAAGTCTAAATAGGGGCACCTGAGTGGCTCAGTTGGTTACGTGTCCGACTTTGATTTCAACTCAGGTCATGATCTCATGGTTCGTGAGTTCAATCCCCACATCAGACTCCGTGCTGACAGAGCCTGCTTGGGATTCTCACTCTCTCCCTCTTTTTCCCTGCCCCTACCCCACCCATGATTTCCGTCTCTCGCAAAATAAATGAATAAACTTAAAAAAATGATTACTGTAATACAAAATAATAAAGAAAATACAAAATATAAAGAAAAATAAATTAACCTGCACTTATCTTTGAAAACTTTCGTGGCTGGCGTGAGGGAGATAAGAGAGAGGAGGACTGTTGTGTAGGACAACTTTCAGTAACAGATGTTGACTGCAGTACAGTATTAATAAACTCTTTTCATATACTGTATTTAATGTAACTGGCAATAAGGCTGCAGAGGAAAGGATCTATATCCGCAGACAGCCTGACCTAGAATGAAGCAAAGCATTCCTGAGCTTACTCTTGTATGGAAAAGCAAAGGACTGTCCATAGGTGCTTTGATATGACAAAAAATACACGAGTGCCAGTTGTGGGCACCTTCCAACATTCTGAAAAATCACTGAAATCACTGATTTCTGCCAAACACCAGGGCCTGAATCTGAGCATCTGAGCATGGGGGACAATCACCCACAATCCCGCGGTGTGTGTGTGTGTGTGTGTGTGTGTGTGTGTGTGTGAGAGAGAGAGAGAGAGAGAGAGAACCATTAGCTCAACTGTGATCATGTGACATTCGGCATCACATACCACTCATATTGCAAGACATCGTTCATTTATCAAGTTAAAATTTATCAGAAACGTTCGCTCTTCTGGAACACTCGCAGAACAAGTTACTCACAATCCAAGGTTTTACTGTATGTGTTTGTTCAAGTAGTACACACAAAAAGTTACAAACCAGTATCATTTATGAATACTGATGCAAGAAACCTTAAGTTAAATACTGACATATTTCTATTCCAGTATCACATTAAGAAAATAATAAACTGTGACTGAACAAGTTCATACCAAGATTGCAAGATAGTTTGAGATTAGGAAACCTATTATTATAATTTACTGTACTACTAGGCCAAAGAAAAAATCATATGACTTTCTTTGTTGATACCGAAAAAATCTTTGACAAAATATAACACTCATTTCTGATAAAAACACTTGAAAACATAAGAATCAGTGAATACTTCCTTAACCTGATTAAATATATACCTCACTTTTGGGGCGCCTGGGTGGCTCAGTCAGTTGGGCATCCAACTTCAGCTCAGGTCATGATCTCAACAGCTCGTGGGTTCGAGCCCCGCGTCAGGCTCTGTGCTGACAGCTCAGAGCCTGGAGCCTGCTTCGGATTCTGTGTCTTCCTCTCTCTCTGCCCCTCCCCTGCTCATGCTCTGTCTCTCTCTGTCTCAAAAATAAATAAAAACATTAAAAATAAAATTAAAAATAAATAAATATATACCTCACTTTTTTTTTTTTTTAAATTTTTTTTTTCAACGTTTATTTATTTTTGGGACAGAGAGAGACAGAGCATGAACGGCGGAGGGGCAGAGAGAGAGGGAGACACAGAATCGGAAACAGGCTCCAGGCTCTGAGCCATCAGCCCAGAGCCTGACGCGGGGCTCGAACTCACGGACTGCGAGATCGTGACCTGGCTGAAGTCGGATGCTTAACCGACTGCGCCACCCAGGCGCCCCTATACCTCACTTTTAAAACCAGTGTTTAGTAAGGAAAAAATTAAGGATGCCTGCTATTTATATTTCTATTTAATTTTGTATTGGAAGTACTAACCAATACAGTTACACAAGAGAAAGGAAATAGAGACAATAAGCATTGGAAAAGAAAGACCTATAAACCATGGTGAAACTAACTCAAAGCCTTAGGCAGAGAGCAGGATTGGAAATTAACATACAGAACAATTTGGTATATTAATACAGATAATCAGATGGAAGATAATGGAACAGAAGGCCCCATGTACAGTAGCAACAAAAAAAGGTTTTGTGTGTGTGTGTGTGTATGTATGTGTATACATGGAAAGAAACTTAGCAAGAGTTACTTAAAATTGAATGAAGGAAACTATAAAATGCTTCAAAAAGATATAAAATAAACTTAAATACATGTGAAACATCCATGTTCTTGGGGTGGGGGACATCCTAGCATGATCAAGATATGGTTCTCCCTAAAATGATTTGTAAGTTTAATGTGATCCAAATAAAAAGACTGAAAAGCTTTTTTATGGAGCTAGGCTAGTTGATGTTTTTGTGTGCAGAGGTTCATATGGAGAGGCGCTTGGGTGGCTCAGCTGGTTGAGTCTGACTCTTGATCTCCACTCAGGTCTTGATCTCAGAGTCATGAGTTCAAGCCCCACATTGGGCTCCACACTGGGTATGAAGCCTACTTTTAAAAAAAAGGTTGATATGGAAAAACACAGAAAGTTAGGAAAATACTGGGAAGAAATAAAGGGGGGAATAGTCTTACTATATTTGTAATATTATAAAGTCCGTATGATTAAAATAGCTCAGTATTGGGGCACCTGGGTGGCTCAGTCGGTTAAGTGTCCTACATCAGCTCGGGTCATGATCTTACAGTTTGTGAGTTTGGGCCCCGCGTCGGGTGCTTGCTGACAGTGCGGAGCCTGGAGCCTGCTTCGGATTCTGTGCCTCCCTCTTTCTCTGCCCCTCCCCTGCTCAGACTCTGTCCCTCTCTCTCTCTCTCTCAGAAATAAATAAACATTTAAAAAAGTGGTTTTTTAAACTAAAATAAAATAGCTTAGTACTGATACATGAATAGACAGGTCAGTGGAACAGAATAGAAAGTCCAGGGACAAGAAGTATTTTTCTTTTAATAAATGGGGTTGACATATCTATATGGCTATTTTGAAAAATATAGTTAGATTCATCTCAACTGTACACAAGAATAAATTGAATATTAGAGTCCTCAATTTTAAAAATGGAACTTTTTAAAAACTTTTTAATGTTTGAGAGGGCTAGGGCACAAGCTGGGGAAGGACAGAGAGAGAGGGAGACAGAGAATCTGAAGCAGGCTCTATGCTATCAGTGCAAAGCCCAACATGGGGCTCAAACCCACTAACAGTGAGATTATGACCTGAGCCGAGTCGGATGTTCAACCGACTGAAGCCACCCAGGCACCCTTAAAAATGAAACTTTAAATACTAAAAGAAACTGGGAGTGAATTTCTTTATAATTTTAGTGTAGGGAAAGGCTTGTAACTGTGACTCAAAATCAAGATTCAGTAGAAGATTGATAAATTTGTGTACATAAAAATTACATTTGGGGCCCCTGAGTGGCTCAGTCCATTAAGCATCTGACTTCAGCTCAGGTCACCATCTGTGGTTCGTGAGTTCAAGCTCCCACATTAGGCTCTCTGCTATCAGCACGGAGTCCACTTCAGATCTTCTGTCTCCCTCTCTCTGCTCCTTCCCTGCTTATAATCTCCCTCCCTCCCTCCCTCTCTCTCCCTCTCTCTCACTCAAAAATAAACATTAAAAAAATTAGAATTTTCATGGCCAAAAGCATAAACTAAGAAAAATTGGAGCAAATATTTGCAACATGTATCATAAATATCGTGCTGATCTTTCTAAAATACAAAGAATTTAAAAACTTGACAGGGGAAGAAGATCTCAATAAGGTGGTGGAGGTCCCACGTTCTGTTGCTTCACAAAGCCATTGAAAAATCAAGCAAAACTGTCAGAATCAACTTTGTCAGAACTCTGTGGAAAACAGAGGTTTACAGCAATCAAGCAAACACTAAATCAAGAAAAAGGCAATTTAAAAAATGATCAGGGCCGGGGTGCCTGGGTGGCTCAGTCAGTTAAGCATCCAACTTCAGCTTAGGTCATGATCTCATGGTTTGTGACTTCGAGCCCCACGTTGGGCTCTGTGCTGGCAGCTCGGATCCTGGAATCTGCTTCAGATTCTCTCTCTCTCTCTCTCTCTCTCTCTCCCCCTTCCCCACTCACACTCTGTCTCTCTCTCTCTCTCTCTCTCTCTCTCTCTGCCCCTTCCCCGCGCGCGCGCGCTCTCTCTCTCTCTCTCTCTCAAAAAAAAAACATTAAAAAAAAAAATTATAGGGGGCACCTGGGCAGCTCAATCAGTTGAGCTTCTGACTTCGGCTCAGGTCATGATCTCGAGGTTAGTGATTTCAAGCCCCGCATGAGGCCCCACACTGACAGTGCAGAGCCTGCTTGGAATTCTCTCTCTCTCTGCCCCTCTTCTGCTTGTGCTCTCTCTGTCTCTCAAAGTAAATAAACTTAAAAAAATTTTTTTATTAAAAAATTAATTAAAAATAAAAATGATAGGAAATTGGGACTTTTTAAAACTCCTGTGTATGCTGAGGAATTTTGAAAAACATGCACATGCCCAAGACTCATGCTCAGAAAAGACCTAAGAAGACATGAAGCTTTCACTTCTGGCCAGTCTGTAAGATCAGTGCAAGCTGGCAGTTAAGGCTGACACAGAGTTTATAAATGACCCAGATAAGCATTCAAAGTGTGCCCCAGCATAATGCCAATCTTCAAAGCCTGGGAGAAGTTTTTTCATTTTGTTGTTTCTTCTACTTCTTTTCCTTCTTCCCTCTTTCTCCTTTTTTTCTTCACTTTCTCTCCTCCAGATTTCAAGGAAATCTGTCAGAACATTAGCTGGACACAAGCCAAAGGAACAGCGACTTCAGGGACCACACATGACAAATAATCACAGACTTTACAAAAAGAGTTTAGAAAACTCACTAAACACGTAGCTACAGTAAATAACAAAAACAAATTCTGAGGAGAGATAAGAATCCAGTTTCCATAATTAGTATAATATTCAAAATGTTCAGCATAAAACTTAAAAACATGCAAAGAAATAAGAAAGTATGGCCCATTGGTAGAAGAAATTAATGGAAACTATTGCTAAGGAAACATAGACATTGGACTTAATAGACAAAATTTTTAAATAAACTTTAGAGAGGGGCGCCTGGGTGGCTCAGTCAGTTGAGCTACCAGCTTCGACTCAGGTCATGATCACATGGTTTGTGGGTTTTAGGCCCGCATCGTGCTCTGTGCTGACAGCTCAGAGCCTGGAGCCTTCTTAAGATTCTGTGTCTCCCTCTCTCTTTGCCCCTCCCTGCTCACTCTCTCTCTCAAAAATGAGCATTAAAATTTTTTTTAAATAAATAATAAGCCAAAGAGAATAAACATTATAAAATAATAGCTAAATATCATCAATACTCCAGTTTCAGTAATGGATAGGGCATATAGACAGAAAAATCACTAAGGAAAACATGTGATTTGACCAACACTATAAACTGCCTAGATGTATGGGACATATATAGAACATTCTGCCCATCAACGACAGAATATATTTTCTTTTCAAATGCACATGAAACATTCTCTGGGACAGACCATGTGTTACACCACAAAGTAAGTTTCCATTTTAAAAGTTTGAAATCATATAAAGTATCTTCTTCAACCACAGTAGAATGAAGCTGGAAATCAGTTACAGATGGAAAACCGGAAATATGTGGAAATTAAACAACACACTCTTAACTAATGAAGTCAAAGAAGAAATCACAAGGGAAATTTAAAAATACTTAAAGATGAATGAAAGCCCTGGCAGCATACCAAAATTAACGGGATGCCGCAAAAGCAGTACCCAGAGGGAAATTTATAGCAGGAAACACTTACATTAAAAAAGAAACATTGGTGAGGCTGTAGAAAAATTAGAACCCATTATACTTTGCTGGTGGGAATGTAAAATAGTGCAGCTACTGTGGAAAACAGTATAGTTCTGGAGATAGATGGTGGTAATAGTTGCACCACAGCATGAGTGTACTTAAGGCATCTGAACTGTATACCTTCAAATGGTTAAATGGTGGGGTGCCTGGCTGGCCCAGTCGGCAAAGCCTGCAACTCTTGACTTCTGGGTCGTGAGTTTGAGCCCTACGTTCAGCATAGAGTTTGCTTTTTAAAAAAATGTATAAAATGGTTAAATGGTAAGTTTTATGTATATTTTCTCATGATATTTTAAAAAATGACCTCAAATCAATGATCTAACTTTACACCTTAAAGAACTAGCTCAAGAAGAGCAAACTAAACCCAAAGCTAGCAGGAGGAAGAGAATAATAAAGATTAGAGAAGACATGAATAAAGAATAGAAAAACAAGAGACAGTCGTCCAAACCAAAAGTTTTTCTTTGAGAAGATCAAGAAAATCAACAAACCTTTAAACTGACGAAAATAGAAGACTCACATAACTAAAATCGGAAACACAAGTGGGTACATTACTACCAATCTTACCAAAATAAAAAGGATTTTAAGACCATTCTATGATTACATCAATAAATTAGGTGACTAGATGAAATGGATAGATTTCTAGAAACAAAGGAGAATTGTGTAGCTATGAAAAAAAAGTGTAAAAAGTTGAAGAAGGTATATAAACTCATAGCCAAAATGAAATACTGTTTCACACCTAGTAGTGGTAAACAAGAAACCCGGGGTGGCTGGGTGGCTCAATTGGTTGAGCATCTGACTCCATTTCAGCTCAGGTCATGATCCCAGCATTGTGGGGATTGAGCCCCCAAGTCAGGCTCCCTGCTGAGGGTGGAGTCTGTTTAAGATTCGCTCCTTCTGTCCTTCTTCCCTACTCACTCACTCTCTCTCTAAAAATGAAAAATAATAATAATAATAAATTTAAAAAAGAAACATGAAAATAACGAAGTATGTGTTAGTAAATTAAAAAAAACAAGTTACTAAGTATATACCGTATAGCATTCCATCTATCTTCTGTTTTTACAAAAGAAATAAAAATATACATGTTTGCTTATACGTATACATAAAATATTTTTAAAATATATAAAATAGAATGCGTAAAATTATATTTTATTGGGGCGCCTGGGTGGCGCAGTCGGTTAAGCGTCCGACTTCAGCCAGGTCACGATCACGCGGTCCGTGAGTTCGAGCCCCGCGTCAGGCTCTGGGCTGATGGCTCGGAGCCTGGAGCCTGTTTCCGATTCTGTGTCTCCCTCTCTCTCTGCCCCTCCCCCATTCATGCTCTGTCTCTCTCTGTCCCAAAAATAAATAAATAAACGTTGAAAAAAAAATTTTTAAAAATAAAAAAAATAAAATTATATTTTATTTAAATTGGAATATAATACTATATTTAAATATGTTTTAAGTTGCTGTGTCTTCAGGTTCAGTGGTATTTCCTTTAGTGTCTAATCTGCTATTAATCTTATTCAATAATATTTTCATTTATTGTGTTTTTTATCTCTAAAATTAGTTTGGGGCTTATTTATATTTTTCATTTCTTTCCTCTTATATTTATGTTTTTCTCTGCACCTGTGATCACATGAAGTATTTTTTTTTAAGTTTATTTAACTTGAGAAAGAGAGAAAGACAGCATGAAAGGGGAAGGACAGAGAGAGAGGGAGAGGGAGAGAATCACAGGCTCCACGCTGTCAGCACAGAGCCCGATGTGGGGCTTGAACCCACAAACCGTGAGGTCAAGACCTGAGCCAAGATCAAGGGTCAGACGCTTAACCGACCAAGCCACCCAGGCACCTCTAAAGTATATTTATAATAGCGGGACACCTGGGTGGCTCAGTTGGTTAAGCATCCAACTTCGGCTCAGGTCATGATCTCGCAGTTTGTGAGCTTGAGCCCTGCTTCAGGCTCTGCTGAGAGCTCAGAGCCTAGAATCTGCTTTGGATTCTGTGACTCCCTCTCTCTGCCCCTCCCCTACTTGCACTCTATCTGTCTGTCTGTCTCTCTCTGTCTCTCAAAAAAATTTTTAAAAATGTGAAAAAAAAGTACATTTATAATAGCTATTTTAATACCTGCAACTTGGGTTTGATTATTCTGAGACTTTTGTTTAAGCTCTTTGGTGTTAAACCTAGAGTAGACTTTATTCTAAGGCTAATGTAATTCATTTCCTAAAGCATGGGTCTTCTGGTATTTCTGCTAATGCCCTCTGAGTTCATCTAGATCTCTCTCCTCTGGTTGGAATTCAACCAATTCTGGGTCCTGCAAGAGCTCTGGAAATTATTCTGCTAATAGTTCCCCATGGGGCGCCTGGGTGGCTCAGTCGGTTGAGCGTCGACTTCGGCCCAGGTCATGATCTCGTGGTCTGTGGGTTCGAGCCCTGCGTCGGGCTCTGTGCTGCCAACTCAGAGCCTGGAGCCTGCTTCAGATTCTGTGTCTCCCTCTCTCTCTGCCCCTCCCCCACTCATGCTCTTTCTCTCTCTGTCTGTCTCTCTCTCTCTCTCTCTCTCTCTCTCTGTGTCAAAAGTAAACATTAGAAAAAAAAAAATCCCCAATAATCATTCTTTTCCTTGAAGTTCTTGCCTGGTGTCACAGGGTTTCACCCTAAACATGCACAGGTTGGTATTTAGCTGAATACTCAACAGACTGTGCCTATTTCTGGAGCTTTTCCTTTGCACAGCTCCCTCCCCTCAGGTACTCTGTCCCAGAAATCTAAGCAATCTCAGCCTATCAAACTCTGATTTGTTTCAACTCAGTTCAGCTTAATTCCTGGGCTCTGTTTGGGTACGCCTCCCTGGACTGCAGTTCACAAATTGCCTGCAGCCAGAAACCCTGCATAATGGTAGGATTCACACTGCTTCCCTTCTCATAAGAGTCACAGTCCTGTGCTGCCTGTTGTCCAATATTTTGTCCTTTTTTCCCCCCATTGTTTATGGTGGTAGGATAATTCCAGACCCTGATACTTTCTCATAGTCTGAAGTAGAAGTTCTTCAGGGTATTCAAAATTGACATCACCAATGAATAGTACAGTAATATCATGTACCTCTGAATGTGATACTCTTGGAAGGAGACATTATCACTATATGTCACTGTGTTTTTCCAGCCTGGGCTGAATCTCATGAAGAAATAACAAACCCAACATGAAGAACAGTCCATTAAAAAAAAAAAATAGTGATGGGGGGGAGGATGTATTCTTCACAAATGTCAATGTCGTGAAAGAGAAAGCTGAAGAAGTACTCTGGATTAAAAAAAACAAACAAACAAAACTGAAGAGACACGAGTACTAAATGCATCATCCTATTCTGGACTGAATCTTGTGCTTAGCCCAGGGGTCAGGGGGCGGATGCTATAAACATATTGGGCCAGTTGGCAAAATTGGATTGAAGTATGTTAGATAAGAATATATCGGCATTCAATTTTATAATGCTGGTAACTCTGCCTTGGTTATATAAGAGAATGTTCTTATGAAATACACCCTGAAGTATATAGGGCTTAAGAGTTACGATTTATGCAACTTACTCTCACACGCGTCATAAATACAGAGAGAGATGCATTAAATGGCAAAGCATATAGTGCAAAAGGTTAATAGTTGATGAATCTGGATAAAGAATATTCTTGTGCAGCTTTTCTGACAGTTTGGGAATATTTTCAAATAGAAGTTTTTTTTAAAAATATGTGCTTTAGGGGCGCCTGGGTGGCGCAGTCGGTTAAGCGTCCGACTTCAGCCAGGTCACGATCTCGCGGTCCGTGAGTTCGAGCCCCGCGTCGGGCTCTGGGCTGATGGCTCAGAGCCTGGAGCCTGTTTCCGATTCTGTGTCTCCCTCTCTCTCTGCCCCTCCCCCGTTCATGCTCTGTCTCTCTCTGTCCCAAAAATAAATAAACGTTGAAAAAAAAAATTAAAAAAAAATATATATGTGCTTTAGAATATGTTTGGCAATACCCATTAAAGCCAAATACATATATCCTGTGATCTAGCAGTTCTACTTCTGGGCATATCCTGAAGAGTAATGAGTAAGTTATATCTCAATGAAAAATTAAAATTATAAATAAGAACAGATAACTCTTTGAATAAGTCCCCAGTTCTTTTTAACATTCATTTGAAAATGTACAGTTTTACTTGTTATAATCTTATAATGCAGTGGTTCTCAGAGTATGGTCCTCAGACCAGCAGCATCAGCATCAACTGGAATCTTGTTAGAAATGCAGTTTTGCACCCTCTCTGTTTAGACCTACAGGGCTTAGCAATATGTATTTTAACAAGCCCTCTATGTGATTCTGAAGCATGCTGTAGTGGAGAACCCCTGCTTTAATGAACATATGTCAGGAACTACTATTGTCTTCAAAAGCATTATTGTTGTTTTTTTTTTCATTTTCAGCTTCTCCAATTTGGGAAATACCTGCTATATGAATGCTATTTTACAATCTCTGTTTTCACTCCAATCATTTGCAAATGACTTGCTTAAGCAAGGTATCCCATGGAAGAAAATTCCACTCAATGCACTTATCAGGTAATTGTTACATATTTACTAAATAAACATTTACCTTATTAATTATAGAAGAACAGTTGCAGACACTTAAAATTTTATGTGCCTTAGACACTTAAAGCTTAAAGTTTTAGGGGCACGTGGGTTGCTGTCAGTTGAGCATCTGACTTCGACTCAGGTCATGATCTCACAGTTCGTGGGTTTGAGCTCCCCGTGTCGGGCTCTGTGCTGACAGCTCAAAGCCTGGAGCCTGCTTGGGATTCTGTGTCTCCCTCTCTGCCCCTCCCCCACTCACGCTCTGTCTCTCAAAAATAAATGTTAAAGTTCAAAGTTTTATTGGTAATAGTCTTTCAGATATCATGCTATCCAAACTTTTGTAAAACTTCACTAAATTTGTCTCTTGTTTTAACAGACGCTTTGCACACTTGCTTGTTAAAAAAGATATCTGTAATTCAGAGACCAAAAAAGATTTACTCAAGAAGGTTAAAAATGCCATTTCAGCCACAGCAGAGAGATTCTCTGGTTATATGCAGAATGTGAGTACTCATTGTTTTTAAACACTTTAGAGATAAGGGAAATTGAGATGATTTCAGTGTGTTACCTGATTTTTATTTTAAAATGAGATTTGTGTACATGTGTTCATCACAGGTTGTAAAACCTGAGGACTTAGGGTAAGGTTTAATATGACTCTTCCGTGTATTTTATCGTATTTTAATAATACAGATATCGTTTGCCATTACGGAAACTTGGGCTATTTTAGCTACAAAAGCTAACATACTTTTTCTTAAAGTAGGAGTGATTCATTTATTTATTCATGCTAGTCCCCCTGGTAGTTATAAAATCCGTCATTTATTGTTATTCACAAAATATGTACCCCCAAATTGTTAGAATAAATCTGACCTTTTTTGTGTTAATTAACATCCAAATGCTTTAGTTGTATAAATCACAATGTTAGCAAGCTATTTTTGTGACAAGAAAGGCTTTGATCTTATAATTAAAGATACTGTGCCTTCTTAGGATGCTCATGAATTTTTAAGTCAGTGCTTAGACCAGCTGAAAGAGGACATGGAAAAGTTAAATAAAACTTGGAAGACTGAACCTGTTCCTGGAGAAGAAACTTCATCAGATATTTCAGCTACCAGGGTATACACTTGCCCTGTTATTACTAACTTGGAATTTGAGGTTCAGCACTCCATCATCTGTAAAGCGTAAGTAGTCTCTAGGAAAACTCTTTGCCTTTTTAATTCTTTATGGCAGGTGATTAAAATTCTTTGAGAAGGTTTTAATTCTTCCTTTCTATGTCATAAGGACACATAAATGCATAGATTCTACCAAACATCTCTTTTCAGTGTCTTTATCTTCTGTAAAAATGCTTTGTAGGGTGAGAACTAAGGAGAACTGGACTATTTTGTCATGTGCTTTAGTGCTGACTAAGCACTTAATTTTGATCTGTAAGTTTGGTTTTGGTTGTTTTTTTTTTTTTTAATCTTTGTGTGGAATACTGAGTACTCTGGGAGTACTTGTTCTTTTTCCCTGGAAAGACTCCCTCTTATTAGTTGCTTATTTTATTAAACCAAATTGTTTGTATTAAAAATGGGATTTTTTTTTTTTTTTTACAGGATCAGAATTTGAATTATTTTAACTTTTGCAGTGGTTTTTAACCATTTTCCATTCATTATTCAGACTTTCTACATTTAATTAATTTCCATGCTCACTGTCAGGACTTCTGTACCTTGCACTTCACGTCAAAAGGTTCTATTTTGATTAGTTTCCTAGTTATTGATAGTATATCTCTGAATGTTTTTCAGAGAGAGTGGAATTCTTCTATATAGGTAAGAATTAGTTTTGTGGCTTTCGCACATGACTTAATACAGAACTATTGAATCACACATAACCTTTCCCCCTTAATATCTTATATACACTTTCCCATCCATCATATCCTATTACTCTGTGACATTTGGGAGAAACCTGATTTTGTGGGTGATGTTTTTCTTCTGAAAACCCGTGGTGTTCTTTATTTTTGAAATTCAGTTTCACAAGTTTGCATCTAAATATTTTGTTTAATTTTCCCTTAAACGTGATACAGCTTTTTCATCTGAAGATTTGGGATTTTCTTCGACTCAAGGAAACTATTCTTTAAATAGTGCTTCTCTTCCATTTGTTTTGAAGTTTTCTTTAGAAATAGTCAATACCTGGGGCACCTAGGTGGCTCAGTGGGTTAAAGCATCTGACTTGATTTCAGCTGAGGTCATGATCTCACTCATGATCTCATGAGTGTGCCCTGCATCGAGCTCTGCACTGACAGTGCAGAGCCTGCTTGGGATTCTCTCTCTCCCCCGCTCTCGGCCCCTCCACTGCTCATGCACGTGCATGCATGCACACAAGTGCTCCCTCCCTCCCTTTCTCTCTGTCTCTCTCAAAAGTAAATAAATAAACATAAAAAAAAAAAAAAAAGAAATACTCAACACCCATATATTGGCTGCCCATTATCCATTCTGTCTTCCATATCTCTGTTTTTCATAGACTGTTCATGAGGTCTCTTCCAGCTATAACATTCCAGTAATTTGGGTTAGAATTTTGAACATTCAGATGGACACTATACAGATAATTTATATTACTAGTATGTGTGACATTTCTTGCCATCGTAATTTCTTCAGTCTTTTACCCCCAGTGGATAAATTATTTTAAAAGAAAAAGTCCAGGTCTTATAAATACAGCCCATCTCTTTTTACAAACTGGAAGGCCCACCAGCAGTTAATAATATGGTAGCCAGTCATCTTTCTCTTTCTTCTAATGCACTTCCATACAAAATCTGTTCAAGTTAAAGAAAAAAAAATTTGATGATTATTTGTGATTGTATCATTTAATTGTGAGGGTGCCAACCAAACTTCTTTTCATAGGAGAATTTCAGTTGCCTCTGATAGAAATGGCTCCAGGTAGCACAAGAAGAAAGAAGTCATATCAGAGCAGTGGCTACTGCACTGTGCCAATGGCAGCAATCAGGCACTTCGCTTGTGCAGCATCCAGATGTTGGGTATACACTTGGGGTGTGTGCACCATGCATGAAGTGACATATTTCATGGGATGTAGACACGCCAGGTGGCCAGGCTGAACAGTGGCCCAAGAATGTGGCAAGTCTGGGAGGCAGAAAGGCTCTATGAGGCCACAACCGCTGTGGTACTACTTCCTTGAAGGCCTTGCTTTAGTTGCTTTATTAGGATTTTTTCTTTAAGACTATTCTTTTTTTTTTTTTTCCAGTTTTTTTAATGTTTATTTAGTTTTTGAGAGAGAGGGAGATGGAGTGCAAGCAGGAGAGGGGTAGAGAGAGAGGGAGACAAAATCCGAAGCAGGCTCCAAGCTCTGAGCTGTCAGCACAGAGCCTGAAAGCAGGGCTCGAACCCACGAACCTTGAGATCATGACCTGAGCTGAAGTTGGAGGCTTAACTGACTGAGCCACCCAGGTGCCCCAAGAGCATTCTTTAAACACAAAATAGTTTTTGGCTGAAGGAAGACTGCATGCACCTCAGATTGTAATTATCATTGTTTAGCCTCTGATACATCTTGCTGTAAGTTAGTGTGGCCAGTTTGCCAAAAGTACTTATTTTTTTAAGCTGTTGTAGTTTAATTTGGCTTGTTTTCAGTTATAAGGTATTTCAATATAGTAATATTGAATATGAAGAATTCTGCATTCAAAGAACTTAAATTATATAAAACTAAGTACTTAATATTCTCTATAAAACCTTCTGCGGTCTTCCCTATCTCAGTAGTAACAGTTCCATACGTAGGGTTTATCAGCCCAAAAGGGTGGTGTATTTCTTAACTCTTCTCTTTCTCTTGCACCCCTGCATCTCATGTGTCAGGAAATCCTTTCAGCTCTTCCTTCAGAGTACATCCAGGATCTGACCTGTTGCCACCAGCTGATCAGAGCCACCATCATCTCTTGCCGGGATTGTTGGAGTACCTTCTAAACTGGTCTCTATGTTTCTGTCCTGTCTCTCTGTAGTCTAGGTTAAACACATTAGCCAAAGTGATCCATATGAAGTAGAAGTAAATTAGTTCATGTTAAGCTTTTCCTCATAACCTATAAAATAAAAGCTGAAATTCTCACTGTGATCTGCAGAATCCCATATAATCTGTCAGCAGCCCCCTTTCCCCCAGTTAACTGTGGCTTTGTCTCCTACCAGTCTTTCCCCTTGCTTATTCTGTTCCAACCAAACTAGCTTCCTTGTTTGTTTGTTTGTTTGTTTTCCCCAAAACCAGGATCCTGGGACCTAAGGGCCTTTTTCACTTACCTTTATCTCAAATTCTCTTTCCCCACATTTTCCTCTATATCTTTATGTAAAGGCCACTTGCTCAGTAAGGCATTTTCTAGGAATTTACCCTATTTAAATTCTAACCATCTACTCTGATCTCTACTTTTTTTTTCCCTTAGCATTTATCACTAACATACTATACATATTACTTACATATTTTTTATTGCCTTTTTCCTCCATTATAGCTTTGTGCAGGGAGGTATTCTGTCTTGGGTTTGTTCATTGCTGCAACTTCAGTGCTACTAGACCAGTTTCTGGCAGATAGGAGGCATATTTAGTGATGCATAAGAAATTGCCCAAATTTATCAGCTTTTAAACAATATCTGCTAATTAATTCACAGCTCCATAGGCCAGAAGTCTAGGCAAGGTGTGGCCACGTTCTCTGCCCATGGTATCAGAGGCTGAAATCAAGGTGTTCCATGTTCTTATCTGGATCCCCGTCTAAGCTCTTTAAGGTTGTGGGCAGAATTTAGTTCTTTATGACTGTAGCAGTGAAGTCCCCATTTTCTTGCTGGCTTTTGGCTGGAACTACCAATTTCCTAAAGGCTGCCTGTAGTTTCATGCTCTGTGGCTTTCGTAGGCAATTCATAGCAGTTGCTTTCTTTCGGGTCAGCAGTAGTGTCTCTGACTTTGAATCCCTGACTTCCTCTATTTCATATCTCTAGATCCAGATTTAAAGAGCTCATGTGATTAGATCTGAGCTACTCAGATAATTTCCTTTTTTATCAACTCAACATTAGGATTAGTAACATTAATCATATTTGTAAAATCCCTTTGTCATGTAAAGTAGCATCATCTTGGGAGTGATAGCTCATCACAGTCACACATTCTCTTAAAGGGGATGGAGTTATACAAAGGCAAGGGTCGTCTTAGAGTTCTCCCTATTAGAGAGGGACTCAAATATTTGTTGAATGAACAAATATATTCTGATGATCTCCAGTCTTCAACTATGGCAGTAGAGAACTAAAAATGCTGATATGCAGATAGAAGGAAAAACATCAACTAAAACTATTTAAAGGAAGTGAATTTACTTCCAGATAAATTAAATACAGAGTTTTGATCTCTGAGCCCATTTTTTAAAATTCTGTAGAAATACATCCAATAATAGCAGCACCTAGGTAGCTCAGTCGGTTGAGCATCCAGCTTTGGCTCAGGTCATAATCTCGCAGTTCACAAATTCGGGCCCCACATCAGGCTCTCTGCTGTCTGTGCAGAGCCCACTTGGGATCCTCTGTCCCTCCCCTTTCTCTCTGCTCCCCCCGCAAATAAAATAAAAACATTAAAAAAAATATTATATATATATATACACATATATATATGTGTATGTATGTGTATATATATATATATATATATATATACACATACATACATACACATATATATATGTATATATATCTCCAATAATCAAACAGGTCTGCTGACAGAAGTTTACCAAAAACACATAGAATTTTTATTTATTGTATTTATTTTTTTCAGTGCAAAAAGGTATTTTTGTTAAAGCACAGGGACAGGACCTGTGGGCAGAAAGAGTATCCAAACACATAGAATTTTTGAAGCATCACTGCTTGTGTAGTCAAAAGCTGGAAACAATCCAAATGTCCATCAGTAGTATTGTGGATAAATAGTGGCATGCTCAAAACAGGTTCATGTGAGCCAGCAATAAAGATGGGTTATAACCACATGCAGCAAGCATGGTTGAACTTACAATCATGTTGAACAAGAGAGACTACAGAAAACGTACTGTATGGTTCCATTTAGATAAGGTTCAAAAACAGGCAAAACTCATCTGTTGTGTTGGAAGTTAGGATAATAGTTACCTTTTGGGAGAAAGGGATAGTGATTGGGAAGGAGCATGTGAGGGGGCTTCTAGAGACCTTATAATATTTTATTTCTTGATTTGAGTGGTGTTAACTGATCATTCATGAAACTGTACACCTTTGGCTCACTTTTCTGTATGTTATGCTTCAGTTTTTTTTTTTTTTTTTTTTTTAACTTTTGGGGCTTTTTAAAAAAAATAAAATGTAAAAACTTAGCGTTCTAATGAAGTATTTAAACACTTGCAGTTGAGGTTCTTCCTGTGTTGATTTCATAAAGGTGAAGTCCACTGTGTTGTACATTGCTTATGCCTAGTCCTAGTCTGTTGGTACCTGATGAGGGAAACAGTGTTTCTGAAGTCTAGTTGTATTTATTTTGTATTGCATAGTTAGACTTCTAAATGCTCCCATTTGTCTTTTATTCATACAGATGTGGAGAGATTATTCCCAAAAGAGAACAGTTTAATGACCTCTCCATTGACCTTCCTCGAAGGAAAAAGCCACTCCCTCCTCGTTCAATTCAAGATTCTCTTGATCTTTTCTTTAGGGTAAGTAATATCTTTTGGTATTTTCACATAACTAAATTTTATATATCATAGATAATAGTATTTGAAATTGGTTTCTTTAAGGCAGAGTTTCAGCAAATAGATATGAAGGGAAAACAAATAAATATTTATAAAAAGTATTTTTAAAAGCTTGATAAACCTAGTTGTTAATTTGTTGAAGAAGACTGTTGATTGCTTAAGTAGATTATACATTTAACTCAATAGCAGGTGTTTTAGACCACCTTACAAGCAGTTACTTGTAAACAAGTACTAACGAAGCATATGCTAAAATTTGGTAGTAGTGGTAAAAATTGGAGACACGATGTAAGTTTGTATCTAAGATCTGAGGAATAAAAAAATACTCTTTGCTTTTCCTTAGGTGGTATGTACCCTATTAGAAACAAAAGGGAAAAGTCATGTATATCCAAGGCTATAGATAAATATGTTTCTGTGATTTACTCTTAGAGATATTCAACAAGTTTTGGGGGCATAATTGGACCTATTGTGTAGCTGTCCTTATAACTGATGGAAATTTGCCAGGATCACCCTTTGTCTATTTAATAGTGGTTCTTGTTTTGTTATACCGAATGGACAGCGTTGTCTTCCTAAGGTTAAAAAAAAAAAATTCTGTTCTTTAAATGTTGAACATTCAGCTCCACCCAAAGATAAATACTCTGCTTTTCTTTTTGTTTTATCATTCCTTACTATTCCTGTTATTATCATAGAATTTGAAGCTTTTCCTGTGTATCTTTTACCCCCGTTTTTTAAGGATTTCTTGTTTCAGTTTTCTCTAGGTAATGATATCCACCCCAAACTTTGGTCCTTTTAGAGCAGTTGTTCTTAGTGGGCTGTCACCAGAAGATTGAGTTCCATTATAAGAAAGGGGTAGAGTTACACCTAACAGACCAGGAACTCCGCCTAACCTGAAGGTGATCTTATCTCTGCTATGGCCAAATGTTAAAATCTGGATATACTCTTGGCAGTGGTTCTTGTGCATCCATGGGGAAAAGGTTGAGAATCTGCTACTGTAGAGTCTAGTTGCTATCATAAATTGAGATGTTTCCATGGTAAAAAAGGAAATTAGGAATTCTGAAATAGGGCATGATATTATAAGATGACTGTTTTGAGGATTAGGTCTTAATTTAGTAAGGCTTGTGGCTCTAGACACAAAATTTAAACTGGTCGGAGTTGTCATTGCACTGAACTAGTAGTATGACTAGAGAAGAGTATTAGCATTGAATGGGGTAATGCTGATTCAACTTCATGCTTCTTTATTTTTCCCTCTCGTCTTTTTACAGGCAGAAGAACTTGAGTATTCCTGTGAGAAGTGTGGTGGGAAGTGTGCTCTTGTCAGGCACAAATTTAACAGGCTACCCAGGTAAAATTGATTGCTCTTCAGTTTTTCTTCTTTGAAGTATTTACAGATATTACTGAATAAGCGAGGCTCACCAGAATGGATTGGTAAAGCAAAGCGGAGATGTGAGAGGGTAGGGGGAGGGAAGTCAGAATGCTCTTCCATTATAAAGGAAGAATATTTGGAATGCTGAAGAAGGGAAGTCACTTGAGAGTCCCCAGAAGATGCCAGGAAGAGGATGTGGCTGGTGAGACTTTGGACCAGTGGTAGGGATCAGCTAGTACATTTTTAATTTGGTAATGTATAACATTCAGTTGTAATTTGTTGTTTGGTTATGTGCTAGTCTCCCTCTCTTATCCTGAGCCTTCAGTGAAAATCTGCCACAAACACATGATAGGGTGTGCATGAACATAAAACAAGAAGAGTAATTTTCTACAAAGGATCTTGTAAGTTAGTAAGTTTCCTATAATCTAAACAGTTCTGAATTAGGAACGAAATTAACTTGTATTAGCTCTGTGTAAACATACATAAAACCAAACTAGTTAGACACAATGTGATGTGATGATAGTGCAGCTTTTAGTTCTTTCCAAGAATAGATCTCAACCACAAACAAGGTTATTATTAAGTATTTATGTGGCACTTTGCCTGCAGAGTGCATTACTTTCTTTTATTAGCTTCTCTTTTCTGTAAGCATAGGATTTCTGGAACCTAGCCCCTAGAGACTAGAGATTAGTTCTTTTACATTCCATAATCTTCTTGCTAGAAAATGAATTTCTTTTAAAGGAATGACTTTCTAAATCAGCAGTATTGTTATGTTGACCATTTTTTACTCAAGAGATTTAGTCTTTTCCTATTTGTGAGTGTTTTGAGGCAGGAGGTGGGAGGGAGCAAACCTTAAGGCAAGGGATTGATTGTTATCAGTTATCATTAACTAAGGAAAGCAGTGTACAGTTTTAAATACTCATTTGACCTGGCAAGCTGAATGTCTGTTCCCTTTTCCAGTGGCTAGCTGTTTGGTCTTTTAAGGGGAAAAAAAATACTTACGGGAATTATTTTCCTTGGTTTTCTATTTTTTCTGATAGGTCACTTATGTTACAGGATAATTTATTCTGAACTTTAGAAGCCTTTGTATCATAAATCCAGATTATTGGACTTGCTCTGTTTTTGTTCATTTCAGTATTAAATCCAGTCTACTTTTATTCTTGATGTGCCTGGTGTCTTTATCAAATATGTTCAATTTTAGTCTACTTTATCTTTATAGATCAGTGATTTTGACTATCATCTATCTATCTGTTTCATAGTACCTTTTTTTGGTAGGATTATATGAAACTTTAGTCAAAATATTTGACATTTGACATGAGTTTTGATTTCTTCGTATCATTTGGATCCTTATGTTCTCTTAGGTTATAAATTTGAAGATTATGAGTTCTAGCATACTTTTTAAAGAGGAATGCAGTCAGTAACTTCAGTTTATAATTTTTTTTAGTTTGTGGCTTCTGTGAAAAGCTACGTATGGTAAGAAAGAAAACAGATTTCCATAAATCAGACATTTTGCCTAAAATTGAGGTTTATTCCCATAAGAGTTCTGAAATTCAAATTTTAAAGTGTTCTTGTGGGCTGTGAGATATATTTAGTCCATCTAGCAGAGATTATGGTCTGTATCACAGGTGAAAAGGTTGGCACAATAGTAACTAAAAAGAAGTGCTTCTACAGAGCTAAAAAGCCTTTTCAGACCCACAAGCCAGATTTGGCATGTACATTTTGTAGAACTTTTTTAGAGAAAAAAGTGGAGAAAACCTTTTCTCTCTTAGCTCTCTCCAGAGAAGGTGCTACACCGAAGTAAGAGTAGTTCTTGTCAAAAATCATTTTGAAAAACTTAATGTTCACCCTCAAACATAAGGGCTGTTTAACACTTTAATTAAAATACCAGTAATGGTTATATAACACCTATTTTTTTTTTGTAAACTACATCACATTGAAGTAAATAAGGATTTAACCCAGTACCACATTTTAAAATAAAATGCGTTTTATTTGGTGTTTTTGTTTTCTTTTTTTCTGGGAACATTATAAATATTTTACCCAAACCTCACTTATCCACCCTATGCCCATGTTTTATTTTTACTTATATAGTGGTGCCTGGCACATGGCAGATATTCAGTAAATGTTTTTTGAAGGATCTTTAGTTTAGCCAAATGTATTCTTTAAGTCAAAAGCTATGTAACATGATTAGTTACAGTGATCTCTTTTCACCTGTAAGAGAGCTAGCTAGTATCTGTTAGGTGTCAGCTAGTAATGTCATCATGTCCTGTTTTTCAGGATTCTCATTCTTCATTTGAAACGATACAGCTTCAACGTCACTCTCTCACTTAACAACAAGATTGGGCAGCAAGTCTTCATTCCAAGATACCTGACCCTGTCCTCTCATTGCACTGAAAGTACAAAACCACCTTTCACCCTTGGTTGGAGTGCACATACGGCAATGTAAGTCCTTGAGAGAGAATTTCTTTATCTTCCCTTTTGAAGTTAAAGGGCTTTAATATCTGATCAAAACAATGACTGAACTAGATAACATGACTCCCCGGTAAAATCAGACCAAGAAGGAGATTTTAATTTTGCTTTATTTTACGATTTTGTGTTAAGTTACTTCCTTATGGAAGTAATAAAATGCTTAAACAAAATTTTTCCAAGTCGGTTAATTGCCTTTCATAAAAAGTTACCTTTTTAGAGAGTACACTTACTCTCTTAGATTACTAGAAGATAAGCTTGATACATTTTAGGAATATAAATTGGAATTTGCATGTTCATAAAAGTCACCTGAACACTAAAAAACAAATAAATAAAAAGTAACCAATTCCTGTGTTCTTTCCCTAGAAATTCTGTTTCAGTAGATCTGAGAAAATCAGTATTTTTAACAATGCCTTTGCTGACTGTCTGGAATATGCAAGTTTGAGAAACAGTATACTAAATGTTATGCCAGGGCCCCCCAGATTGATTGGGTCTTCATAAATGTATCACCACCAGTGTGAGTGAAGAACTTTTGTGGCTCCTAGAAGTTTTTCCATGAGAAAAGTAGTAACCTTTACTTTTGATCTTGCTTCATCACATATGCTGGGGAAACCATAGGACTTCTCTGAATGTAGCTCTTCCTTCTGCATACTTGGATTACTTTGGAGCCATGTACTGTAGTTCTTTTTTATACTTGAACTCTAATTTGGTAGAATCATAAAGTTCTCAAACTTTAGAGGTGAAAAAGGATCGTAGAGATTTTGTCTAAATTTTTAATTTTACAGAGAAGATCCAAGAAGATTAAGTGATTTTCTTAAGGTTATGCAGTTAGCAACTGGGAGAACCAGGTCTCTTGGCTAAAGTGGAATAGACCTTTCAGAAAGTGAATGAACGTTTGCTAACATGAATTGATGCCTTTTTATAAAATGTATTTCCCTTGGATTAGAAATGGACATATATACCACATCATATAAGTTTATCCTAAAGGCCTCAATGGGTCTACTTACTAATAAAGACATTTTCCCAGAGTCTTAGTGTTTCTGGATTTTCTCTTACGGCCTTTCTTCAGAATTTGTTTCTGCTTCATGCAAAGTGCCCACTGCTGGTAGAACTGTTACTCTTTCTGGCCATTAGTATAGGCGGTTTATTTCACAGGCTGAAACCAGGCTGTATGACTGACTCCACAATTGAATAGCTTTAAGACTGGATACATTCTTTGACCTGTCTGTAGGGAATATAACAGGATGGTTGTGAACATTAAATGAGGTAATACACGTGAGCTCTTACTACAGTGTCTGATAGCCAGTAAGTCCTCAATAAATGAGAGCTATTATTATTTTATTGCTTAAAAGTAAAGAACTGAGACAAGATAATTTTTCCAAAGTTGTCCTCTTCATATGCATTCCCTTTGACTTCATTTCCAATGCTGTTTATTTAGATCATTGGATCAGGAAGAGCCTAGAGATGGTATCTTGTTTTCTCTTTTGGCTTCTATTGCTAGTAGAAGTATTATAATTTTTTGCTTTTCAAAAGGATACA
This sequence comes from Leopardus geoffroyi, assembly GCF_018350155.1. NCBI lineage: Eukaryota > Metazoa > Chordata > Mammalia > Carnivora > Felidae > Leopardus > Leopardus geoffroyi. The sequence goes on along the minus strand of NC_059328.1, from coordinate 202,935,390 downwards.
TAAGGGACTATAGTATAGAATAATTCGTTTTATAAGTTAAATATATATTTTAGTAATGTAATTATATACATTATATATTTTCTAATTTTCTGATAGTTCTAGACCATTGAAAGCCTCTCAAATGGTGAATTCCTGCATCACCAGCCCTTCTACACCTTCAAAGTGAGTTATATTTCTTGTGTACCCAAAATTTGTATTTTTAAGGATTTGGCTTGCCCTAATTTCTGAGATTATCCCTTCCCCTTTTCTTTGTTTCTCTTTGCATGATAACTGCTCTGTATTACTATACTTTGTAATTTTCCTGAATCTGCCTTAAACTGTAATGTAGGGTATAACAAAGTCTTTAATAGTGAAGCACATTCAGATGATCCTCTCAAAATTTTGTTTTTAAACTTAAGTCATCTGTTAATATGTAATATTTTCATCCCACAACTGTAGAAATTAACTGATGACAAGGAATTTTAAGGATTGAAGAGATAAAATAACCCCTGTTGGTGTAAAGCACTATTCCTCAAAAATACACCTGGAAATCCCAAATTATCTTTTCGCCTGTTGCTAGCCAGTCTGGGACTTCCTTGTTTTAGACACTTAACTGGCGCAGTTCTGATAGGGAGCAAGAAAACAAACACACAGTGAAATGTAGCTATTCTACAAATGTTTTATATTTTTTACTTAAAATGGAAAAGTTTGTCCAAGAAGAGAAGAAAATACTTTTTTTAAATATATCTCCTCTGTGATTTAACTAGAACCACAGTTCCTGATTAGACAATTCTAAATGACTTGGTTGTCATTTATCTTTAAAATTAAACACTTTGTTGTTTAAGGGCTTTGGGGGGCTAATATAACCATAAAATGACATTTGGGAACTGCTATTTTCTTTTCCTCCTGTTAATTATTTTTCAGTGCAATTAAAACCAGATGACTAACATGACTAGAAATCTGAAATGGTACCGATATGAATACTCTTGCCCGTTCTCAAGATACAAATGAGCAATACCACTTGGCTGCTTAGAAAGTGAGCAAGTGATGCATTTACAGGATGAATATTTTTCCTTACTACAGGCAAGCTGCCTTCTGTGAATATAGTAATTATTAATGGAATGCACTCTTTATGTACCAAATCACTATAGTTTCAAGAAAGAGATGGTTTCATTGGGCATCATTATATTTGGCATGGTCATCTGTTCTCCAGGGTCTACTGGTATGAGAATTTGAGAGCTGATCAATAAAGGATAATTAATTAGGCCCTAGAAGACCTGTCATGCCGATCAAACTTAAAAGAGGCTGAGTTATGAATAAGAATACCATTGGTTCCTCTACAATGTCCTTTGTCACATTTGACCCTGGTATTTTAGTGGCCAGGTGTCACCCTCCTTCAGCAAAGTATTTACATGCATAAACAAATTAATACATTCAGTTTTGCTTGGTGAGCATGAAATCAGAAATGAGGAATTAAGACGGCTGATTGGCTATTTCTAAGTTATGCTAAAAACCCTTTTGAACACCTAATGGGAGGCTATTCAAGTGTGTAGGCTGGAGTGCAGTGATATCCTGGGTGCTCTCAGCCACAGACTATGTTTGGGTTTATCACTGACCAGTTGCCTCTTTTCTTTGATCTACATTGCTATGCGATCGTCCTGGTTTCCATTGTGGCCTCTTATTTCTTGGTGCCATCATTCTATATGTTTATTTACAATTTTTACATTTAGATGAATTGCATTTTTCCAATTTCCATTTTACTTTTTTTTTTTTTTTTAGTATAGTATACAAATTTACGTTAACCTTCATCAAAGAAAATTCGTGCTCTTTGACCTTTTCCACTTTTTCTTTTAGTTTATTTTCAGCTCACTTAGAAGAAAATGCAGTAACACCTTACTTATCTGGTATCATTGAAGAATGATATTTTACGTAGCCAAAGCTTGCCTTTTTAAGCATCCATCTTTAAAATGCTTAGCCGTTTTAGATGGTTCTGTACTCTGTAACCTTACAGAATTCTTTATATTCTTAAATAAAATAAACTGAAGGTAATTTAAATATATTTTAATGACTTAGAATCAGCATTATGAGTATCACCTATTACACTGTGTTTTAATATGATCATGCCCTCAGAGGCTTTTAATTCTTACAAAACAGTTTATATTAAATGACTTTATAGTTCTTTATTGCCCTTTTTGTGGTTATTCTCTCTCATTTCCTAGCTCTCATTTCTTGATGAACTTGCTACCTTATTTTATGCACCATTTCCTGGGAAAGAAAGGGTCCCTGTCTAAAGAGTAAAGTGCATGGGCTTTGAAACTACTGCTTTCCTGAGAAGCCTTTTTTCTTAGTTTTGAATCCCTGCGTTCTGGAAACTAGAGGTTGCCGGAAGTCTGACTTACATATAATTGGATAAGTGGAATGTTACTGTTAATTTTAGAATACATGGATCATAATTAAAAAGATAAAAAATTAGTCCTCATGCACAAAGTTGTCAAAAACATTTATTCATTGCCATGTCTGCATGCATTCAGTAGAGTACTTGCTTTATAAAAACAAAAACTACTTTGGGGTTGATCATTAAAAGAAAAAAGGCACAAAGTGATTGGTTTACGGATGATATATATAATAGCATAAGAATTGTCTAATTTTCAAAGCATGGCTGTTTTGGAGTGGGGCAAAGGTAATGCTTAAATATATCTCTTCTGTATCCTTTTTTCTCTGTAAATCATTTTCCATAATGGAAAAGTTTTTTGTTTTATTTTGGTATTATATGCATCAAGGAAATAACAAGGACAAGTGTTTATTTATCAGACTCATATAGGTTTTTATTTTCTTAAATTACAGGAATTTCACCTTCAAATCCAAGAGTTCCTTGGCTTTATGCCTTGATTCCGACAGTGAGGATGAGCTAAAACGCTCTGTGGCCCTTAGCCAGAGACTTTGTGAAGTGTCAGGCTGTGAACAACAGCAGGAAGACTTAGAAAAAGTAAGTAATTTCTCATCAAAACACTTGGCAAATATTTGTATAGCTCTTACTGTCCAAACACATGCCTTTATAACCAGCATCAGCAAACATAATAAATATACAGGGTAGATCATAAACTTAATGGATCTGTTGAAACACTAGTTTTAAAGAGTGTACTTTCTATAACCATAAAACCAGTCTGTTTAAAAATGGATTGGGATTTAAGTTATTCTTTTTTTTTTTTTTTAATGTTTATTTATTTATTTATTGAGAGAGAGAGAGAGCACGCAGGGGAGGGGCAGACAGAGAGGAAGACACAGAATCCGAAGGAGGCTCCAGGCTCTGAGCTGACAGCACTGAGCCTGACACGACACTCAAACTCACAAACTGTGAGATCATGACCTGAGCTGAAGTCAGACACTTAACCGACTGAGCCATCCAGATGCCCCTGGGATTTTTTTTTTAATTGAAGTATAATTGACATACTTGTTTCAAGCATACAGCATAATGATTCAATATATGTATGTATTGCAATAATATCACCACAGTAAGTCTAGTTAACATCTGTTACCATACACAGTTACCTCCCCCCAATTTTTTTTCTTACGAGGACTTCTAAGATCTGTTTTCTTATGCAGCTTTCAAATATGCATATAATATATATATTTTTTAATGTTTATCTGTTTTTGAGACAGAGAGAGAGAGAAAGAGACAGAGTGTGAGTACGCAAGGGGCAGAGACTAGTGAAGACACAGACTCTGAAAGCAGGCTCCAGGCTCTGGGCTGTCAGTACAGAGCCCAACACAGAGCTCAAACTCCCGAACTGTGAAATCATGACCAGAGTTGAAGTCAGATGCTCAACTGACTGAGCCACTCAGGTGCCCCACAACAGATTATTAACAATAGCCTAATTCTGTACATTGCATACTCATGACTTATTTATTTTATAACTGGACGTTTGTACCTTTTGGCCTGCTTTACCCACTTCACACCAGCACCTGCGCGTGCATGCACACACACACACACACTCACGCTCGCACACACTACCTCTGGTCCCTAGCAACCACTAGTCTGTTTCTACATCTATGAGCTTGGTGGGAAGTTTTTTGTGTTTTTCAGATTCCACGTGTAAGTGAGATCATATGGTACTTGTCTTTTTTTGACTTATTTCATTTAGTGTAATAACTTCAAGATCTGTCCATGTTGTTGCAAATGGCAAGATTTCATTTCTTGTTTGTGGTGGAATAGTATTCCATTGTATATGCCACATTTTTACTTATCTATTGATGGACACTTAAGCTGTTTCCAGGATTGAGACTTAAGAAATGAAAGTTGTTACAGGTTCAGAGCTACTTTCACATATTGGTCCCGAAATAATTACTCATTTTTTTTAATACTAATTTTTAATATATGGGAGACTCTAGTAAACGTTTTACATCAACAGGCCAACCAGGTCATCTAAAGGTTTAAATAATTGAGGTGCCTGGGTGGCTCAGTCGGTTAGGCATCCGACTTCGGCTCAGATCGTGATCTCACAGTTCGTGAATTCGAGCCCCACATTGTGCTCTGTGCTGACAGCTCAGAGCTTGGAGTCTGCTTCAGATTCTGTGTCTCCCTCTTTCTCTCTGCCCCTCCCCACTCACACTCTGTCTCCCTCTGTCTCAAAAATAAACATTAAAAAAAATTTTTTTTTTAATTTAAAGGTTTAAATAATGGATGTGAGAAGGTGTAACTTCATCATTTTCAATCTTGACACATAATAAGAGTTAATACCTTGAAGATACAAGCTTCTCTAGGAGTTTGCATCATCTCGTGTGACTGTTTGATTTTAAATCTCCCTTTTGGTTAGGTAACACTTAATTTAATAGTTATTTTTTATTGACTTGTTTCCCATCTAATTTCAAAGCTAAAGATAGTTTGTGGTTGCTCACCCTGAATGAGAAATGAAAGTCAGAATGAGAAATGAAAGTCTTTGATTTTTGCTCACATCATGATCTCATGATTCATGGGATCGAACCCCACCTTGGGCTCTGCTCTGACAGCGTGGAGCCTGCTTGGGTTTCTTTCTCTCCCTCTCTCTCTCTGCCCCTCCCCTACTTGTGCATGTGCACACGCTTATACTCTCTCTCAAACGTGAAAAAAAGTTTTTAATTATAATAAAATAAAAGTAAATATGAGGTGTAGTGAAAACATTTCTAATGTAGTACACGTGTAACTGAAAGAAAATACACCAAAGATACCTGTAGGAATTATCCCTGAGTGATGGATTTTGAGTGAATTTGTTTTATTATTTTTAGGTATTTTCTAAATTTCTACAAAGAGCATACTTAATAAAATAAACCTGTGTCCCCGTGTATTTATTCAAAAGAAAATTAGGCTTACCAGTGAGTTTATATATTGGTTATTGATTGTTAAATAACCTAAAACTTCAAAGAAAGGAAACTTTTTAGAAATAAACTTCTCACTTTAAACTCTAAGACTGCTATATTCATAGGCATTCTGGTTTCCTCTAAAAGTAACTTTCTTCTTCAGGATTCCAAATCATGCAGAATAGAGCCTGATAAGTCTGAATTGGAAAACTCTGGATTTGATGGGATGAGTGAAGAAGAGCTTCTAGCAGCCGTTTTAGAGATAAGTAAGAGAGAAGCTTCACCATCCCTGAGTCATGAAGATGATGATAAACCAACCAGCAGCCCAGATACTGGATTTGCAGAAGATGATATTCAAGAAATGCCTGAAAATCAAGACCCTGTGGAAACGGAGAAGCCCAAAACACTTGCAGAGCCTGGTAGGTTTAATGAAAAGAATCATCTGTTAAGGCACAGCGGTGTTCTGTAGCCTTATCGGGACAAGCAGCTTCTCAATAATGGGAGGTGAAATGAATCTGTGTAACAAGGCTAATAATATTTTCATGCTTCCCGCCCCCACCCCCTAAGCAGTTTAAAAAATGAGGAGTAAATATTTTGAGTAGTATCCAGAGGCTGCTGGTAAAGTATGCCTTATCCCTTTAAGTGTACATCAAAAGAAAAGTTAGGATTCCTTTGTGCACATAAGTAAATGTGTCATTTTTTGGCCACTTTTTTCCTCACCACTGCTCTCTCAGAAATTTGTATAATTCTTTCCTCATTTTTCTGTATTTGAATTTGTACTGAGTTTTAGTGTATAAATTGAGTTCTCCATTCTTTGGGTTCATCCCTTTATAATGATAGAAACACCACTGAACTAAGGTCAAGTTTTGAGCCTCTAATCTTTTTTTTTTTTTTTTAAGCTTATTTATTTTGAAGGAGAGCACATATGAGCAGCAGAAGGCCGGGGCGGGGTGGGGGGGGGGCGGTGGGGAGAGAATCCCAAGCAGGCTCAAACTCATGACCTTGAGATCGTGACCTGAGTCAGATGCTTAACCCACTGAGCCACCCAGGCACCCCTGAGCCTCCAATCTTGGCTGTACCACTGACTAGCTATGAATTTCTAAATAGGAGATTTAACCACTTTGACAGTCAGCTTTCTGATCACTGTATGGGGATACACCAGGCATGCTTTGGAAAGTTGTGATTAGAATGTTAGATCAAATATACATATATTGTAAAGGGCTATATGGATAGAAAATTACTTTGTACTAATTATTTCTATTTTGTTATTTCTCAAATCTGTCAATGATAACAACAGAGCTGAGCCTCCTTGCCTTGTACTGTGGGTATTTTAACAGTTTTAGGTGTAAAACTTTTACTGTCTCTTCCTGTAACAATCTAATATTTTTCTCCTGATATCCACATTATCTATATCTGTGTAGCTGATGTGTTTCAGTACATCAAGCCTGAAATTTTGGAGATGAAGAGAACAGTAGTATATCATAATTATTTTCTGTGTTCTTTGGGGTTAAGTCTTATCAACTGAGTTTATGTGCAAGTGAAAATAAGAATTAGTATATTCTCAGTTTAAATGGAAACAAAAAGCTGATGTTTTTGGATCTGAGTGTTCCCTTTTTTTCCCTTTCTTGATGCAAGTGCCCTTAGGAAATCCCTTTCTTTTCTTAAACTCATAGTCACCACCCTTACATATTATTGGTTAATATCAGTGCTTTTGCCTTTCACCAGTAATTCCTGCATTCACCTCTTCCTTCCACTTCTTTGCTCTGTCTTACATCTCCCTAAAATTAACAAAGGAAGTTATTCTTCTATACAATTAGTTCTACCTTATTATCTGTGCCAATGAGGGAGAACACTGAGTTATCAAAATCAATAACCACAGGTGGCTTGCAACTGTATAGGAGCTTTGGGGAGAGCAAACTTGTTAGTAAGTACTTTATATCCTTTTTGTAAAACTGTCTGTTCTCTAGCTCCTGTCTTCCCCAATTGGAGGCAAGCCTTTGTTGTGTTTCCCGTTTCTTTAATGTCATGGTTCCATTCACCTTCTTACTATAACCGAAACCCAAAGACATTGCTTTTTCTGCAAACTTTTTTTTTTTTTTTTTTAATTTCTGGAAAATACAGACCAAGGACAGAAGTAGAGAGATGAGTATAATGAATCTTCACCCTTGTACCCATTATCAACAGTAATTATCAAAAAGTCAATCTTGTTTCATCTATACCCTGTCTTCCTTCTCTAACACATCCCCTAGATTATTTTTCTTAATGTTTATTTTGAGAGAGAGAACACGAGCAGAGGGATAGAGAATCCCAGGCAGGCTCTGCGCTGTTTGCATGGAGCCTGACATGGGCTCAGTTTCACAAACCATGAGATCATGATCTCAGCTGAAATCAAGAGTCAGACGCTCAACCAACTGAGACACCCAGGCACCCCTAGAAGTAAATCCAAGATATTAGATCATTTCATCAGTAAAGATTTCAATGTCTCTAAAAGAGCTCCTTTTTAAGAAAACATATCCTCAATCCCATTATCATACTTTAAAAAATTAGCAGTATCAACTATGATCATATTCTCCATAGGTTTTTTACTTTAAAAATGTTCAAATCTAGAGAGAAATTGAATAGATACATCATTTAACATTTCGTCACATTTGCTTTCTTCCCTCACAGTGTGTGTGTGTGTGTGTGTGTGTGTGTGTGTCATTGTGTCACTGTGTCATTGTGTGTGTCTGTGTGTGTATGGTTGTGCAGCAGTTACCCAAAATTAGTATCTTAAAACAGCAATAACATTATCTCTCATAACTCTTGGATTGCCTAGTCTTAGCTAGTAGCTCCTCTGCTTCCTGTGATGTTGGCTGGGGTTTGACTAGGTTGTAACATCCTAGATGGCTCATCTAGGCACCTTGGTGATGTTGGTTAGAAGAGTCTGCTGGGATGGCTAGATATCCTCTCCATTCTTTCCCCCCTCCCCCCCCCCTTCATCTTTTCATCTCTTCATGTAATCTCAGGGCCTCTCCTTCTCCTTGTGTTCTCTCTAGCAAGATAGCTAAGCTTTTTACATTACAGTTCAGGGCTCCCAAAAGCACAGAAGGGGAAGAAGCTACCAGGTCTCCTTTATTTAAGCTTAAAATTAGCACAGAATCAATTCCACCACATTTTGTTGCTTAAAGCACTCCCATGTTCACTGTGGGGGTGCCTACACAAGAGTAAAGAATACTGGTAGTAAGAGTACTGCGTAGTTCATTGGAGGCCATCTTTGCAGACTACATACATGTATGTATGCACTTTTCTTTCTTTCTTTTTTTTTTTTTTTTAAGTTTTTTGTTTTTTATTTTTGAGAGAGAGAGTGCAAATCCCAAGCAGGCTCTGCACTGTCATCACAGAGCCTAATGTGAGGCTCAAACCCGCAACCGTGAAATCATGACCTGAGCCGAAACCAAGAGCTGGACGTTCAGCTGAGCCACCCAGATGCCCTGTGTACTTTTCCTTTTTAAAGCAACTGTTTGGAATTGCAGGTATCACGATACTTCACCCTAAAACACTTCGCCTCAGTCTCCTAAATATATGGAAATTATTTTACATAACAGTTATCACACTTAGCAATATTAACTCTGTGTCCATATATAATTCCAGTGTAGAGGCCACACACGTTTCTCCAGTTGTTCTCCAAAATATTTTTTATACTTTTTTTCCCCACCTAGAACCCAGAGTTTACCCACTGCATTTGATTGTTAGGTGTCTTTAGTATGTATTCACGGCCAGTTTTTTCTTTGAAAGGCTCCCATTGTGGATTGCCCTACTCTTCTTTAAGCATAAGTCGTTTTTTCGCATACCATAAAACTTCAGACCTTGGAGATGGGATGAGTTTTTTTCTTGTTACTCACTGCCATCACCAGACCTCTGTCTCTTTTTATTCTACAAAAATCCCAGCTTCTCGAAGTGTAAGACATTAAACTTTGCCACCTACCTATCTCTTCCTATAGCTGTCTTTTACCTTTCAGGTTCTCTCATCAACATCGTAGAGCCCTCAGCATTTTCATAAATGATCCTTTCAAAAGCCTGGTTTCTCAGTTCCTGATCTTAATTCCAAAGATCTTTTTTCCTACCCCATCTTGATCACTGACAGTAGTCCTGTTTTAGACCAGTGGTTCTCAGAGTATTTTCACAGATCATCAGTATCACGTGGGAAATTGCTGGAAATGCCATTAATGGCCCCACCCCAGACTTACTGAATAAGAAACTCTGGATGTAGGAGTTGGCATTCTGTGTTTTGACTCCCAAGTCATTCTGATGCATGCTAACGTTTGAGAAACCCTTCCCTTGACTTTGTCATCAGTAACTGTGCCACCTTTGAAATCTTGATTTCAGATACCTTCTCTCCATCCAGCTTAACCTAGTGTCCTGTTCTGTTGTCAGTGATGACTTGATCTCATTACGGTTTCCAGTCATGGGCACCTGGGTGGCTCAGTTGGTTAAGTGTCTTGATTTCGGTTCAGGTTATGATTTCACAGTTCATGGGATCAAGTCCCGCCTTGGGCTCTGCACTGCAGTGCAGACCTGCTTGGGATTCTCTCCCTCCCTCTCTTTCTCTCCACGCCTCCCCGCTCAGGCTTGTTCTCGCTCTCAAAAATAAATAAACTTTAAAAAAAAAAAAAGAAAGAAAGAAAATAGATGTAATCAGATGAACATTCTGCCTTCACTTTTGTTATGGAGGAAATATCCCTGCTCTTTAAGGCCAGTCCCTCCGTTCATACTCAGAATTTCATCCACTTGTTTCTTGACCTTCTGTCTTAAAATTATACCTTCTCTTCTGCATCAAGTCTTCCCTCTCTTGTAAATTACTCTCGTGTGCCTTAATCTCTAAAATGATTAAAAACCCATCTTTTGGGGCGCCTGGGTGGCGCAGTCGGTTAAGCGTCCGACTTCAGCCAGGTCACGATCTCGCGGTCCGTGAGTTCGAGCCCCATGTCGGGCTCTGGGCTGATGGCTCAGAGCCTGGATGCTGTTTCTGATTCTGTGTCTCCCTCTCTCTCTGCCCCTCCCCCGTTCATGCTCTGTCTCTCTCTGTCCCAAAAATAAATAAACGTTGAAAAAAAAATTTAAAAAAAAAAAAATAAAATAAAAAAAAAATAAAAACCCATCTTTTTTTTTTGTTTGTTTATTTTTAAGAGAGAGAGGGAGGGAGGAAGGGAGGGGCAAAGAGAAGAAAACAGAGTATCTAAAGTGAGCTCTGTGCTGACAGCAGAGAGCTGAGAACCTGATGTGGGACTCAAACTCATGAACCACTCACAAACCTCAAGATCATGACCTGAGCCGAAGGCGATGCTTAACCGACTGAGCCATCCAAGTGCCCCTAAAAATCCATTTTTATTTTTATTTTTTAAAAATTTACATCCAAATTAGTTAACATATAGTGCAACAATGATTTCAGGAGTAGATTCCTTAGTGCCCCTTCCCCATTTAGCCCATTCCCCTCCCACAACCCCTCCAGTAACCCTCAATTCTCCATATTTATGAGTCTCTTATGTTTTGTCCCCCTCCCTGTTTTTATATTATTTTTGTTTCCCTTCCCTTATGTTCATCTGTTTTGTCTCTTAACGACCTCATATGAGTGAAGTCATATGATATTTGTCTTTCTCTGACTAATTTCATTTAGCATAATACCCTCCAGTTCCATCCACGTAGTTGCAAATGGCAAGATTTCATTCTTTTTGATTGCCGAGTAATACTCCATTGTATATATATACCACATCTTCTTTTTCCATTCATCCATTGATGGGCATTTGGGCTCTTTCCATACTTTGACTATTGTTGATAGTGCTGCTATAAACATTGGGGTGCATGTGTCCCTTCGAAACAGCACACCTGTACCCCTTGGGTAAATGCCTAGTAGTGCAATTGCTGGGTCATAGGGTGATTTTATTTTTAGTTTTTTGAGGAACCTCCATACTATTTTCCAGAGTGGCTGCACCAGCTTGCATTCCCACCAACAATGCAAAAGAGATCCTCTTTCTCCACATCCTCGCCAACATCTGTTGTTGCCTGAGTTGTTAATGTTAGCCATTCTGACAGGTGTAAGGTAGTATCTCATTGTGGTTTTGATTTGTATTTCCCTGATGATGAGTGATGTTGAGCATTTTTTCATGTGTCGGTTGGCCATCTGGATGTCTTCTTTGGAGAAGTGTCTATTCCTGTTTTTTGCTCATTTCTTCACTGTATTCTTATTTGTTTCTTGGGTGTTGACTTTAATAAGTTCTTTATAGATTTTGGATACTAACCCTTTATCTGATATGTCGTTTGCAAATACCTTCTCCCATTCTGTCGGTTGCCTTTAGTTTTGCTGATTGTTTCCTTTGCCGTGCAGAAGCTTTTTAGTTTGTTGAGGTCCCAGTAGTTAATTTTTGCTTTTGTTTCCCTTGCCTCCGAAGACGCATTGAGTAAGAACTTGCTGCAGCCAAGATCAAAGAGGTTTTAGCCTGCTTTCTCCTCATGGATTTTGATGGCTTCCTGTCTTACATTGAGGTCTTTCATCCATTTTGACTTTATTTTTGTGTCTTGTGTAAGAAAGTGGTCCAGGTTCATTCTTCTGCATGTTGCTGTCCAGTTTTCCCAGCACCACTTGTTGAAGAGAAGAGACTGTCTTTATTCCATTGGATATTCTTTCCTGCTTTGTCAAAGATTAGTTGGCCATACGTTTGTGGGTCCATTTCTGGGTTCTCTGTTCTGTTCCATTGATCTGAGTGTCTGTTCTTGTGCCAGTAACATACTGTCTTGATGATTACAGCTTTGTAGTATAGCTTGAAGTCCAGGATTGTGATGCCTCCTGCTTTGGTTTTCTTTTTCAAGATTGCTTTGGCTATTCGGGGTCTTTTCTGGTTCCACACAAGTTTTAGGATTACTTGTTCTAGCTCTGCGAAGAATGCTGGTGTTATTTTGATAGGGATTGCATTGAATATGTAGATTGCTTTGGGTAGTATCGATGTTTTAGCAATATTTGTTCTTCCTATCCAGGAGCATGGAATCTTTTTCCATTTTTTTTGTGTCTTCTTCAATTTCTTCCAGAAGTTTTCTATAGTTTTCAGTGTGTAAATTTTTCATCTCTTTGGTTAGATTCATTCCTAGGTATTTTATGGCTTTTGGTGCAATTGTAAATGGGATCAATTCCTTTATTTCTCTTTCTGTTGCTTCATTGTTGGTGTATAGGAATGCAACCGATTTCTGTGTGTTGATTTTATATCCTGCAACTTTGCTTAATTCATGAATCAGTTCTAGCAGTTTTTTGGTGGAATCTTTAGGGTTTTCCATATAGAGTATCATGTCTTCTGCGAAGAGTGAAAATTTGACCTCCTTTTGGCCGATTTGGATGCCTTTTATTTCTTTGTGTTGTCTGATTGCAGAGACTAAGACTTCTAATACTATGTTGAATAACAGGGGCAAGAGTGGACATCCCTGTCTTGTTCCTGACCTTAGGGGGAAAGCTCTCAGTTTTTCCCCATTGAGGATGATATTAGCATTGGGTTCATATATGGCTTTTATGATCTCGAGGTATGCTCCTTCTATCCCTACTTTCTTGAGAGTTTTTATCAAGAAAGGGTGCTGTATTTTGTCAAATGCTTTCTCTGCATCTATTGAGAGGATCATATGGTTCTTGTCCTTTCTTTTATTGATATGATGAATCATGTTAATTGTTTTGCAGATACTGAACCAGCCCTGCATCCCAGGTATAAATCCCACTTGGTCGTGGTGAATAATTTTTTTAATGTATTGTTGGATCCAGTTGGCTAATACTTGTTGAGGATTTTTGCATCCATGTTCATCAGGGAAATTTGTCTATAGTTCTCCTTTTTAGTGGTGTCTCTGTCTGGTTTTGGAATCAAGGTAATGCTGGCTTCATAGAAAGAGTTTGGATGTTTTCCTTCCATTTTTATTTTTTGGAACAGCTTCAAGAGAATAGGTGTTAACTCTTCCTTAAGTGTTTGTAGAATTCCCCTGGAAAGCCATCTGGCCCTGGACTCTTGTTTTTTGGGAGATTTTTTTTATTACGAATTCGATTTCCTTACTGGTTATGGGGTAAAAATCCATTTTTAAAAAACTCTCTTGTTACCATACATTCCCCTACTGCTACTGCTCTCTTTCTTTGCTCCACTCACAACAGAATTCTCTGAAAGTGTTTTATTCATTCTCTCTACTTTCTTACCACCACCCATTCTCTCACCAGCCCTCTGCAAGTGGGCTTTCTTCCCCATCACTCCCCTGAAATGGTTTATCAAGTTTACATTAGCAGTATTTCACATAATTCACCACTCCTTCCTTAACATTCAAAACTTTTATACATTTTTTTTTCTCTGAGCTTCCATGACACCATGCTTGTCAGGGGTTTTCTTCCTACTAAACCAAGTCACTTTAGTTTCCCTCCCCTCATCAGAACTCTGATTGTTGGAGTATTCCCAGAATACCATCCTTAGCTGTCTTTTTGCTACTGAAGCTCTCTCCCTGAGTGATCTCATATTTTACCACAGCCTCACATACCAATGAACTACCAAATTCATACCTCTAGCCTGGATCTCTCAGCTGAGCTTTAAATTTTGGTATTGAGATGCCTATGTAAAATGTCCACTTGGCAGGGCGCCTGGGTGGCTAGCTCAGTTAGTTAAGCACCCAGCTCTTGATTTGGGCTCGGGTCATGATCTCATGGTTTATGGGATTGAGCCCTACCTTGGGCTCTGCCCTGGTAGGGTGGAACCTGCTTGGGATGCTCTCTCCTTCCCTCTCTCTGCCCCTCCCCCCCTCCCTTGCATCTCAAAATAAATAAGTAAACATTCAAAACTTACTATGATTTGCCATTACACTTCATCCAAGCTTCTTTTTTCTTTCTTTTTTTTTTTTTCTTTTTGAATGTTTGTTTATTTTTGAGAGAGAGAGAGAGAGCACAAGCTGGGGAGGGGCACAGAGAGAGGGGGACAGAGAATCCGAAGCAGGCTGTGTTAACAGCAGGGAGCTGGATATAGGTCTCGAACTCACGAACCATGAAATCATGACCTGAGCCAAAGTCAGACACTTAACTGACTGAGCCAACCAGGCACCCCCATCCACGCTTCTTACTATGGCCTGTCTCCACTCTCCCCCTCTTTCACTCCACTTAGCTATACTGGCTTTGTCTCTCTTTGTTCCTACAAATATGCTAAGTTCATTCTCATCTCAGAGTCTTTGCACTTAAGCTACTTGAGGACAAGGGCCATCTTGCTTTAATTGTTGCTGTAGTCTCACCTTCCACAACAATTCCTTTATTTATTTATTTATTTTTTTCAACGTTTATTTATTTTTGGGACAGAGAGAGACAGGGCATGAATGGGGGAGGGGCAGAGAGAGAGGGAGACACAGAATCGGAAACAGGCTCCAGGCTCTGAGCCATCAGCCCAGAGCCTGACGCGGGGCTTGAACTCCCGGACCGCGAGATCGTGACCTGGCTGAAGTCGGACGCTTAACCGACTGCGTCACCTAGGCGCCCCTTTTTTTAATTTATTTATTATTATTATTTTTTTTTTTTTAACAATTCCTGGTGCATAGTAGATTCTCAGTAATTATTTGGGGCCCAGCACATTGTCTCATGAATCAACTCAGGAAGGGCAAGAAGACTGCCAAGTAAGGTTTCACTGTCTCCGGACACCAGCCAGAGGGAAGAGTATGTGCAGAGGTTGAGATGTGAGAAAGGCCATGGCAAGTTAGTAGGCAACAAAAAAGTTCAGAATGATCTGCATGACTGGAGCATAGTGTTGAGGAAGAAAAGCAAAAGAGAGAAAGCTATGCATCTCTAGTTTTTACATGGCCTAAACCCATTTTTAGAAGTTTGGACTTTTATTTCAGAACCATTAGGAAGTTATTGAATAGTTATAAGCAAACAAGTGTTTGATAAAGATTTATATTTGAAAAAGATCATTCTCAAAGCACCTGGGTGGCTCAATTGGTTAAGCATCCACCTTTGACTCAGGTCATGATCTAATGGTTCATGAGTTTGAGCACCATATCGGACTCTGCACTGGGATTCCCTCTCTCCCACTCTCTCTGCCCTCCCCCACTTGCATATGCATCTGAGCGCGCGTGCGCGTGCTCTCTCTCTCTCTCTCTCTCTCTCTCTCTCTCTCTCTCTGTCGCTCTCGCTCTCACTCCCTCTCAAAATAAATAAATAAACTTTTTAAAAAAATTTTAAAAAGGGTGCCTGGGTGGCTCAGTTGGTTAAGTGTCCTGGTCATGATCTCACAGTTCATGGGTTCGAGCCCCATGTCAGGCTCTGTTCCTGTCCCACTCAGTTTCTCTCTCTCTCTCTCTCAAAAATAAATAAACGTTAAAAATTAAAAAAAAAAAAAAAAAGTTTAAAAAAATAAAAAGACCATTCTGGCTGCACTATAGCACATTTATTAGAGAAGAAATTCAAAGTAATCCTGTGAGACCTGTGAAGAAGTTACTTCAGTTGTCTAGGTCAAAAACTAATGATGCCTTAGGCCAAGGTTTTGGCATTTGAAGGAAAAGTCGATGGATTGAAGAGATAGTTAGGAAATAATGACTTACCTGATATGAGGGATAAGTAAAAAATGACACCAGCTTTCTGTCTTTAAAAAAGGCACATAAGGTGCAGGGGTGGCTCCGTCGGTTAAGCTTCTGACTTCGGCTCAGGTCACGATCTCAATTTGTGAGTTTGAGCCCCACATTGGGCTCTTTGCTCTCAGTGTAGAGCCTGCTTCAGATCCTCATCTCCCTCTCTCTCTGCCCCTCCCCCACTCACTCTCAAAAAATAAAAATAAACATTAAAAAAAAACTGTGTATAGTGATCCCTTTCACTGAAACATAGACTATAGGAAAGGAGCAGGTCTCATTTGGTGTAGGGGAAGAAGCAGAAGATATGTGTTCAGTGTAAAAATGTTAAATTCTGACATGTGGCTTTCCTTCTATCCATTGATCAAGTTCCTTAAAAGAGTGTTATTATTCCATGGTCATATTTGTTCCCATAGATCTTAAGTAATGTTTGTATCCATCTGATAATCTATCTTGTCCTGATAACAAATCTATCTTGATTTTAGCATCTCAAAGTAAACTTTCTTGATTGGTTTTCTATCACGTGGATTAATTGGTAGTATGATTTTAGGATTTGTGGGGCACATTAGTACCTGGAATGCAGAAAATTATTGGTTAAGAAAAATTACCTTTTTTTAATGAGTATATTTTGGTAATAAAAGTAATAATATTTATCTTAGGTCTAAAATAGCAGCCTCAACTCCCAAATCTTTCTTCCACTTAAAATGTTCAACATCAGCTAATTTTGAATGTCTCAGTTCCACATTTCCAGCAGTAATCAGATTGGTTGACTCAAATATCCATTCCTGGTCCAATAAGCTAAGGCCAGAGGGACAGGCAGGGTCAGAGAGACTTCAGAGCTCCCCCTTCCAGCTTATGGAAATGATTTTCTCCAAGAATGGAGGAGAAAGGAAGAAGTTATATCTTTTAATGTTTGTTTATTTTTGAGAGAGAGAGAGAGAGAGAGAGAGAATGTGAGCGAGGAAGGGGCAGAGAGAATCCGAAGCAGGCTCCAGGCTCTGAGCTGTCAGCACAGAGCCTGACACAGGACTCAAACTCACAGACCACGAGATTGTGACCTAGCTGAAGTCGGACACTTAACTGACTGAGACACCCAGGCGCCCCAGAAATTACATCTTTTATATAATTTTTTAATTGGGATCATATTGCTTTTGCACTTCATATATTCGAAGAGTTTTTCTCTTTTTTTTTTTTTTTTTTTTCCAACGTTTATTTATTTTTGGGACAGAGAGACAGAGCATGAACGGGGGAGGGGCAGAGAGAGAGGGAGACACAGAATTGGAAACAGGCTCCAGGCTCTGAGCCATCAGCCCAGAGCCTGACGCGGGGCTCGAACTCACAGACCGCGAGATAGTGACCTGGCTGAAGTCGGACGCTTAACCGACTGCGCCACCCAGGCGCCCTGAGTTTTTCTCTTTTAATGAGTATTCAGAGTTTTAATGGTAAGTATTCAGTCAACAATTTGATACAATTAAAAAATGATGACAAGTTACTGATTTAGAGTCTAAAGTCAAGATGTTGTAAACTTCAGATTAATTGGTAGTGCTGTAGAAAATCTATCGTTTAAGTGGTTAAAATACAGTATTAGGGCAGATAAAGAGCATATACTAATCTTAACACAATCTATATAAAATCAATCTGTAAAGATAATTCTTGTTTGCCAGTTAAATTCTTTTTATGAGACTTTCCCTAACTTGTTAAGATGATAATATTTGCTTTTGTAGTGTTTGAGAGAAAGAAAGCATTGAACTCTTTGTCTACCCACTCTTACCTATATTAAAAATCATAATGAGATGTTTTTTGTTCTCACAGTTCAAATAACCAGAACGAAATCATGACCATACTGTTTATCCCAGCTAGCTGTGATCTAGAGATTGAGAAGGAACAGAAAGAAATGAAAGATTTTTTCTTCTTATCTCCTTGTGTGGATGTTTTAAACATATATAGTCATATACTTGTGCAGTACATGAAGTGTTTACGTATTTCATGTAGCTCTTTTGATTTAGGATATGTGCAAGGCTTATTTGATTATTAATTAAAACACACACTCATTTGACCTAATTTAATAATGAGAAAAATCTCAATGTTAGCTTAATCATTCTAGCCTAATTCTTCATTTACTACTCTAAACAATGCTTTATTCCTAATACTTGGCTATGTGACATTGTGACCGGCTATGAATATGGCTGTTCATTTTGCTCCATCCTCAGCCATAGTGCTTCCTGATTGGTTACGTTTCAGAACATTGCTGTAGATCAGTGGTTCTCAACCAAGGACAGTTTTGTCCCCCCAGGGGACATTGACAATGTCTGTCATTTTTGGTGGTCACATCTGGGGAAGGGGGGTGCTATTGGCATCTAGTAGGTAGAGACCAAGGATGTTGCTGAACATTCTGCAGTGCATAGGACAGCCCCCTCAAACAACAAAAAATTATCCCACCCAGAATGTCAGTAGTGCTGAGATTGAGAAACCATGATCTAAATGTAGCAAGATGAAATTGTGTGTCCCAAGCAAGTCATGTATGCGGTTCGGGCAGTTACTCTCTGAACAGTAGGTGTCACTCTAGTCCAGAGATTCCAGTTTATTAGAGAGGATTTCCCAGTTACGTCTTGTTCTGCTTCCTCAGATCCTGCCAGTTTTACTGAGATAACTAAAGACTGTGATGAGAATAAAGAAAATAAAACTCCAGAAGGATCTCAAGGAGAGGTTGATTGGCTCCAGCAGTATGATATGGAACGTGAAAGGGAAGAGCAAGAACTTCAGCAGGCATTGGCTCAGAGCCTTCAGGAACAAGTAAGAGATACTTCTATTGCTGTTTTCTCCTTACCTGTCTTCCCCAATAACAACTAACATGCATTAAGCACTTACTGTGTGCCAAGCATTGTTCCAGATGATTTACATACACTAAGGCATTGGTCCAGCAAAACAAACAAACTTGTTTGGAACTTTGCCTTGGTTCTGAAACAGAAACAGAGATAGTTTTTCTTTTTTTGAAATTCCAAATGCAACAAAATGTATTGTTGATTACTTCCCATTAGTGTAATTCGTTGCATGCTAAGGCAGGATGGGTTATTACACATCATCCCCTGTCCAACTTTATTTTGCAAGCTTTAGAAATAGCCAGCATACCACCATGATTTTTTAACATTTTAAGGCATTGTTCTGGTCACTTTCTCACAATATGAATTCTTTCCTATGAATTATTTGAGCATAAAACTCTCAGGGCTATTGTCTGAATAATATCTGAAATTTCAGCTTTCAGTCATAGACTGGAAAAGATGAACATTTATCCGCTCTTTTCTTATATAGTAATCTAATCTTAAATTTCTAGTTTTTCATACTTATATTTGCCAAAGCTGTTGCTTTTGCCTGAGGTATTGCAGTTGCCTAAGGTATCTTGACTAAAAGGTGATGTTTTCATGGTTGTGTGATCCTATGCAATCCACGTCATGTTAGTAATAAAAATTTACCAAAACTCCCTAGAATGAGCACACCATTTTAGTGTTTACAAATAATCAGATTAATAAATCTAATTTGTCTGGGGGCACCTGGCTGGTCAGTCAGTAAAGCATGTGACTCTTGATCTCCAGGTTGTAAGTTCAAGCCCCTCATAGGGTGTAGTGATTACTTAAAAATAAAATCTTAAGATCTGATTTCTCTAGAACAGTAGGGTTCATTCTTAACTGCACATTACTATCATCTGGGGAGTTTTAAAAAATACTGATACTTGCATTGTTCTTCCCCTCAGGAATTCTGATATAATGGATCCTGGGGTATGGTCTGGGCATCTAGATATCTTTCCTTTTCTCTCTCTCCCTCCCTCCCTCTCTCTCCCTCCCCCTCTCCCCCTCCTCCCTCTCTCTCCCCCTTCCCCCTTCGTTCAGCGTCCCTTCTCTCCTTCCTTCCTCCTTGCTTCCTCCCTCCTCCTTACTTCTTCCTTCATTTTTTAAAACCTCCCAGTGATTCTGGTGTTCAGTCAAGGCTGAGAACTGCTGCTTTAAAATGCTTTCAGAACCAGCTGTTCTGTATCCTTTTATTTGTGAGAAGTATCTCCCTAGCTGCCTCATCATCAAGATGTATTTATGTCAGCTATTTTGCAAATAATGGATAGTAATCATTTGTTTTAGAAAACTTATTTTTCATCTAAAAGACCAAGGTCTGATTTTTTAACAATAGTTCCTTATAGTGCAGAGAAAGAAAAAATTCAGCATACCTCTTTTTCATGCACAAAGGACATATATCCTCTTTCTTGTCAGCTACCCAGTTAAAACTATCTTATTAACCTATCTTCACATCTGAGAATAGAATATGAGGTCTCTTCAGTTTGGTATACCTGCATCATTCTATTAATAGCTAAAAGAGTATCTTTTACCATCTGGGTTTCAGCACAGACTTTATATGCTGGATGAGTTTAAGTAATCATATTTCCTCTTAGAGAATATCTGTTTCTTTCCTGAATACAGTATTATTGCTCCCAGGACTGTAATGCAGAATAGCTCATTCTAAGCTTCTTATATACTTTAGTAACTAAAAACAAGTCTAGACTTGGGAAAAGTATAAAACGGTTCTGCTTAAATTACATCTTTTCTTCATTTATGCATGAAGTTTATAAATTTCTCTGCAGATGAGAGGGAAAAATTTTTAGAGTCAACATTTCCCTATTTTTATAATTAGTCATCAGGTTGACATTTTCACAGGTTCTTGTCTTTCTAAGAGAACCTCAGATGTATTAGAAAAGTAACAGCAGCATTCATTTAGTATTCACCAAGTATCTGTTACGTGTGTCGGGGGTTTTTTTAAGCAAGAAAAAAATAGAAAAAAGAATAAAATAGAAATGTTTGAATAATGATCTTGTGGAAATTGTTTCTGTTGCTGTCATAGACTTAGGGACAGCAATACACTAGGACCAGCTCACCGTCAGCTCAGGCGTGCCCACCTCTTCCCAGCCGTGCACTCAGTATCACGTTGGTAGCTTAAACTTTGCCACAGTGGGAGTATTTATACCACGGAAATGGGCAGATGCTGTAAATCAGAGGAAAGAAAACAGAGCAACTTGCTCAGTAGGTTCTGCTGTGTGCCAGGCATTTCATACATACAAGAAGAAAGGGAATTAATTAGATCACACTGTCACAGTGAATGGCTTTTGGTTAGCAAGCCAAATGTTACTGACTAGAAGAGATAACATGTAAGCCCTTTTAACCCCCGAGGTTTTGTTTTAGGAAAACAGGGTTGAAAAAAGTAAAGGATTTCTCCACATCCCTCAAAAGGTCATACTCCATACATTTGTAAGATTATGGAAAACATTGTGAGCAAATGCTTCTAGCGCGGCTGATCTCATCCTTGTTAAATAAGTTTAATCAGTACCTTTTTAAATACCTTAGTTTTGTTTTTGTCCCTTTAGGAAGCTTGGGAACAGAAAGAAGATGATGACCTCAAAAGAGCAACAGAGTTAAGTCTTCAAGGTGTGGAGATTATTTTAATTACATTGTTTTTATGGTGAACTGTATCGCACACAGAAAAACATGTAAAGTATTATTTTAATGACAATAACAAATTTTAACACCTTCAAGGTAAAGAAATAGAACCTTAGAAATTGTGTACCCATTTCTCCCCTCCACCCCAAGAGAAAACCACTGTTCTAATGTTTGTATCCATCAGTAGCTTTTTTTTGAATATTTTTATTAAAAAAAACATTTTTTTTTTAATGTTTTTACTTATTTTTGAGAGAGAGACAGAGAACTAGACAGAGGGAGGGGCAGCGAGAGAGGGAGACACAGAATCTGAAGCAGGCTCCAGGCTCTGAGTTGTTAACACAGAGCCCAACGCGGGGCTTGAACTCATGAATTGGGAGATTGTGACCCGAGCCGAAGTCGGACGCTTAACCAACTGAGTGACTCAGGCGCACCCCGGTAGCTTTTTAAAAAAAAATAATTTGTCATTTCTATCCATATCACCCCTCCTTTTTTTTTTTTTTTTTTTGAAAAATTACGTAACACAGACATGTGAAAGAGCATTTTGCCATGATTAGAACTACTAGAAGATAATGTGGCCTCAGTTTCCCCATGAATTTACAAGAGTTCACTCTTGGAAAATCAGTGGGCAAAATCATGAGTATTTAGAAACATAATGCTCACCATAGTTGTGGCATGTGGCAGAACTAATATATGGACCAGATACTAGAGGTCCACAGGGACATGTAGTCATGGGAAGCAGGCTCACTTTTATTTTCCAAGATCACTAGTCTTTCTCTGGTTCTCAGAAATAGATCAAAACAGGACACTTTGGTACAAATTGAGTGCTCTAGGCTGATCTAGACACCAGGGCATAGAGCAGAGAGCCTGAATTTTGCTGGCACATAGTTGAGGCAATTACAAATAAGAATTGAAGCTAGATTTCACCCAGGCATTCTGTGCTCTGTTAGAAAGATGGTATAGTGGTGGCATTAATGGCTGTCACAAGTCACATTGCTCCAGTCTGGACTGGTTGCCCTTTACATCCATGCACAGATACCCTGAGAGCTCCCTAACCATTCTCCTGGGGATTCCCTCTGATTCTCTCCTTTGTTTGAATCTCTCATTTCCTGTATCTCACCCTTCCTCATTCTTGGTCTACTTGTGTACTTGTGCTTTTTTTTTTTTTTTTAACGTTTATTGTTGAGAGAGATCACACGTGAAGCGGGGGAGAGGCAGAGAGAGACAGGGACAGAGGATCCAAAGTGCGCTCTGCACTGACAGCACAGAACTTGATGTGGGACTCAAACTCAGGAACCATGAGATTATGACCCAAGCCGAAGCCAGATGCTTAACCAACTGAGCCACCCAGGCACCCCTCTACTGGTGCTTTGATGGAGAATGTCCTAGTAGTTTTCTTAGAAAAGAGGGGTCGTGACTCAGGTTTTTTTGGAAGCCTTGCAAGTTTCACTGGACCTAGTATTTGATGGTTTGGCTGTATAGAATTCTGGGTTTGCAGTCATTGTGAAAGCATTGTTTCCCTCCAGCTTCATGCTGCTGAGCAGTGATAGAAGTCTTGTTTGCAGAGTTGCCGTATGAAAGCCATTCTTTATCCTGATATGACCCTGTTTTTGTCTGAAAGCTTGTAGGATCTTTTTATTTCTACTATGATGAAGTTTCATACCGATGTGCTTTGATGTGGGTCTGTTTCATCCATTTTACTGGGCACTTAAAAGATCATTTTAATAGAGAAACTTGTGTCCTTCAATTATAAGAAATTTTCACTGACTTCCTCCCTTTCACTCTCTTTTCTCTTTTTGAAACTTCTGTTATCCAGACTTTCTGGTCTGATTCTTAAAATTTTCTCATCTCTTCTTTCTAGTTTTCCATCTTTTGGTAATTTTGCTCTGCTTCCTGGGAAAGTTCTCTAATCTTATCTCTAGCTCCAAACCTTCTTTTGAGTGTTTTATTTCTATCATATTTCTAATTTTCAAGAACTGATTTGTTTTGTGTATGTTCTCTTTTTTGTAAGCTTTTGGGGGGTGGTCATGGAAGTAATACCATCTCAAATCTCTGAGGATATTAAATATAGTTGATTTGTTTATTTGAAGGTTTCTTCTCCCTGAATAGATTGTTTCCTCCAACTGCCCTGTCCTGTGTGGTTCTTATGGTCTTTATATTACTTATTAGAGGCTTGCCTCAGTGTCTAGTAATCTTTGGTTGTTGGTTCATTGTTAAGAAAAGGAGACTAAAAAGATAGTTGGGGGCACCTGGGTGGCTGTCAGTTACATGTCCGACTCTTGGTTTTAGTTCAGGTCATGGTCTCACAGTTCTTGAGTCCAAGCCCTGCATAGGGCTCTGCTGACAGCCTGACAGCATGGAGCCTGCTTAAGATTCTCTCCCCCTCTTTCTCTACCCCTTGCCCACTCACATGCTCACTCAAGCGTGCACTCTCTCTCTCACACACACACAAAAATAAATAAATAAACTTAAAAAAAAAATAACAAAAAGATGGTTGGAAGCTCTGAGCACATGAATAGTTAGGGCTCATCAACTCTGAGTTTTAGAGGGTGGGACTGTTTTGAAGATGATGTTAATATTTTAGGACTTTGTCATGGGCTGGTCAGATTTCTAAAAAAAAAGAGTTTTCTCTGGGGCCTGGGTGGTTCAGTTGGTCGAGCGGCCGACTCTCGATCTCACAGTTCGTGGGTTCAAGCCCCACATCAGGCTCTGCACTGACCGTGTGGAACCTACTTGGAATTCTCTGTCTCCCTCTCGCTCAGTCCTTCCACCTCTTGTGCACTTGCTCTCTCTCTGTCTCAAAATAAGTAAATAAACTTTAAAAAAAAAAAAAGAGTTTTCTCATTTATTGCCTTTGCCTAAAGGTAAAAGATGAGGCTGTCAGAGTTCTGAGAGCCAAGTATAGGAATAGGGCTGGGGTAGAGGGGTTTGCTATGCAAATCGTGGCCTGCTTCCCCATTTGTTGTGTGTGCCTGGCATTCCCCCAGTCCAGAGAGTTCCCCCATCCAGAGAGTGTTTTACCCCCTCCAGAGGATGAAACTCCAGATTTCTGTCACTGCTTAGCAGCATAAAGTGGAGGGGAGGGGATCCTGGGGGTCTGTTTCTCAAAAACACTTTTCACCAAATCCTTATTTTTTTTTATCCCCTCCTTAGCCTCCAATTTTAGGGGTACATGATATTTGCAAGTTGTATGTCTTTTGAACAAGAGTCTGTGATTTAAATTGGATTGGTTCTCAACTTTTCTGTTACTGGCTTAAGATTTGGTTTTGGCTTTCCTAGGTCTGCTACGTCAGTCACCATCTACTTTGTAGCTTACAGGATTCTGATTCTATAGTCTCTTTCTCTGTTCTTCCCATTCATAAGTGTTCATGTCTTTTAAATAACTCTATACTATGATTTTAAGTGGGATTAATTGTATTTTAAAGCAAAGAGACACCTACAAATGCTTCTGGGACTCTTTATTTAAGTCATTACTAAAGATGGATTCTTTCAGTAGAAACTCATCATTAAAGAAAAAAGTGGATCTTGGATTTAATTATTAGTGTAGTATATTTTAAGTGAACCTTAAATTCAAGGTTAGATACCATTATATTAAATTTCAAAAGAGTTAATGTTGAAGAATGTGAAAGGATACTAATTTTTTATGGTCTCTTTTCTGTGAGGTGGTTTGTATTTGCTGGGGCATCCACAATATGCACCAAGTACTTCAAACCTAACATACAGTTTATAGAATGTGGAATGTAGTGAAATTGGGTTATCTGTAAAATCATATTCTCTTTTTCAGTTTTATTCCTTTCTTATTAGAGTCCTGTCCCTTTCATATAAATATATTTAAAAGAAAAAGGGACATTTCTTTTATAGATACCTGGTACCTGAATTGTTATTCCTCAGAGTGGGCTGGGTAAATTGGAACCCTAATGATAATATGTTTTATGTTTCCATAGGATGATAAAATGTGTACCCCAAGCTGTTTTTTTACTTTTCTAATCCTATCTCTTTGTGTCTGTTCTAAGAACTTTTACAACATTTTTGTATTCTTCAGAGTTTAACAACTCTTTTCTGGACTCATTGGGTTCTGATGAGGACTCTGGAAATGAGGATGTTTTAGATATGGAGTACACAGAAGCTGAGGCTGAGGAGCTGAAAAGAAATGCTGAGGTAGGTGACCTTCTTCCGTGAGTAGAACCGGTCACATTGTCAGGATTACTCCTCCTGCTGTTTGTCTTCAAAGGCCTCCCTGTTCGTGTCCCTTGCGGGTTCATCTGTGCCCTGTGTCAGCTGTCCGATGGCCTTCACTTTCTCTTGCCTTTGCTCCTCGTTTCTTACACACAAGCTTCAGAACAGACTGAAACAAAACTGACTCCCTCATGTACATGTTAGGTAGTAAATGAGTAATATGGCTCTTGATGTCATATATTAATATTAACTCACCTTTAGTTCTGCCAAAACTATATTGTCTTAAAAAATTTTTTTTAACATTTTCATTTATTTTTGAGAGACAGACAGAGCACGAGTGGGGAAGGGGCAGAGAGAGAGGGAGACACAGATTCCGAAGCAGGCTCCAGGCTCCGAGCTGTCAGCACAGAGCCCGACGTGGGGCTCGAACCACTGAGATCATGACCCGAGCCGAAGTCGGACGCTCAACCGACTGAGCCACCTAGGCGCCCCAAAACTATATTGTCTTTAAAGTTATATACCAAAACTAGCTGGTTGTTACTCAGTAAAAACTATTGCACTATTAAACTAGAGCACATTGTAACCTTTTCTTACCCTTCTTTTTTTCTGAAATAATTGTTTTTTTTTTTCCATTTTCCAATTTTGTAATTTTAATTGCCTAGGAGTCCACTGTCCTAACACAACTACTGTTAGCATTTTGACATACTTTGTCATCTCTGCCTCCAAGTGTGCTTTAAAAAAAAAAGTAGGGGCACCTGGGTGGCTCAGTTGGTTAGGTGTCCGACTTCAGCTCAGGTCATGATCTCGTGGTTTGTGGGTTCGAGCCCCACGTTGGGCTCTGTGCTGACAGCTCAGAGCCTGGAGCCTGCTTCGGATTCTGTGTCTCTCCATCTCTCGGCCTCTCCCCTGTTCATGCTCTGTGACTCTCTATCTCTCAATAATAAATAAACGTTAAAAAAAAAATTTTTTTTTAAAGTCATAAGTACAGTTTTTATCCTGCTTGCTTATTAAAGATTAGTTATAAGCATTTTATTTTTAATTGTTGTATGTACTGTATTCCCTCAAATCAACATACTGTTCATTTCATTTAGGTTTTAACCATGAGCATTTAAGTTTCTGTCGTTCACTGTGATAAATAATACACTGAGGAATTGTGTATGATTGAGTGTTTTCTAAATTTAGAATTTTCTTCTTTAAATCCCCAGAAGTAAATTACTGCCTCAAAGTTTATGAACATTTTAATGGTTCTGGTTTACATACAGCTGTATTCCTTCCCCACATTGTACCTTATGGTGCTCCCTGCAGTGCATGAATGTCACTTTTCAGGGTTTTTAAAAATTTTTCTATTAATAATATTTTAAGGGCACTTAAAAAAATATTTAAAAATGTAAAAGTTTACCCATGATCCCAGCAGCACCACTGCAACTGTTTTCATTTTGTTCATTTTGTTTTCCAGTACTTAATCATTAACACACTTGTTTTTATAGAGCTGTAATTATTGTGTGCATTCATGTGGGTTGGGAAAACAAGTTAACGTATTGCTGACCCACTGAATAATATTGCACTGAGTTGGTATACCATTGATCATTTAACTGTTTTTGAGTCTTTCGTTAATTCCAACTTTTCATCATTATAGGTGATGCTACAGTAAATACTTTTACACACATATTCTTTTTTCCTTTTGAATTATTTTCCTAGAATGAATTTTAGCTGGGAGTAGAATTCTTGGGTCAAAAGATGTGAACAATAGCAACCACTGGATTTTTTTTATTGAGTTTGACTACACACACTGAAACTGTCATGTCGGCTTTGATAGTACATTTAAAGTTAGTGTTTCACTTTTATTCAAATGAAGAGTTAAAAATCACGCCCACTTCTGTTTTCCAGACAGGGAATCTTCCTCATTCTTACCGGCTCATTAGTGTTGTCAGCCACATTGGTAGCACCTCATCTTCAGGTAAATGAACATTGTGATTTCAGTTTTTTATAAATGAAGTTGCCAGCATTTACTCCCTATTAGTTGGCTCTGTGCCCAGTATCATGAGCTGTAGGTTGAATGCATCAAGAAAAAGTTTTAAATCTTTTCTTTGATCACACTAAATATGAATTGTGTTAAAGGTGCAACTTTTTAATTTCTCTATAAATGACCCAAATTTCCATATACATACATATATCTATATCCAAAAAGTTGTCCTGCTGTACTATATTACTCCCTTGAGTTTCTGTACATGTTTTCGGAATGGTTTTTAGAAACATTGCTGGGGGTAGGGTCGATGGGAAGGCTGTTTCTCTCTCTCCAAAACTTCCTGTACCTGAGAAAAATGCAGTGTGTTCTAAAAACCACAATTTTAAGGGGCACATGGGTGGCTCGGTCAGTTAAGTGTCTGACTCTTGACCTTGATCTCAAGGTTGTGAGTTCAAGCCCTGCGTTGGGCTTTAAAAAAAACAAACCATTTTAAGATTTTATTTATTTTAGGTCATTACATTAGTGATGTGTACGACATTAAGAAGCAGGCATGGTTTACTTACAATGATCTCGAGGTATCTAAAATCCAAGAGGCTTCCGTGCAGAGTGATCGGGACCGGAGTGGTTACATCTTCTTTTATATGCACAAGTAAGAAACTGCCAGGTCTGGAGCTGTGGGCTACAAATCTCTGAAACTATTTTTTCCCCCTGTAAGGACAAAGTATTCCCATCACTTGCTGGTCGACAATTTTTGATTTTTGTTTTCTTTGCTTAGGGCTTATATCTTGATATCTTAACTTCATGTTAATTGTCTCACAGTAGCATCTAAGTATGGAACTTAAGACTTCTATATGATAAAGTTGTCCTATCGTAAACCTTGGTCTGTCTTCCAGTTATATCAGCTGGAAGATCTGAGTTACACGGATGGGAATTACATGGCTTTGTTGTCAAGGCTAGCTAGTGCCATTGCCACACACCACCACCCCCCCCCACCACCCAGCTTTCTCAAAAATTGGCACATGGGGTTAAGATAGTGATCAAATGAAAGAGCTGCTTGTTGAATAAAATTTAGGCACCAAATGGGATTGTGCAGGCTCTGTCGGTATCTGTCTTCTATCCTTTGGCTTTACTTACTAAATGTCCTGTTTTATTTCTTGTTTGTTTTATTTTAAGGGAGATCTTCGATGAGCTGCTGGAAACGGAAAAGAACTCTCAGGCAGTTAGCATGGAAGTGGGGAAGACCGCTCGTCAGGCCTTGTGAGGAACAAACTCGTGGGTTGGCAGTGTGCACTGAGTATTATTCCCTCTTACTGCCGCCCGCCTCACCTTTCCTCTGCCCGAGGAGAATTCGGAATTCTACTTGATGCGGGAGCAACAAACAGCTCAGGGCCAAACCAAAAGATGAAAATTGCAATTATGTGGAACGCTCCATTGCTAATTGTTTTATGGAAACTTTGGTCTCACATCTGTAGCTGATTATCCTCTTTCTCTCCTACAGTAGTGGCGCTTCCTTTTGTCTTAGGGATACGTGTTGTAAATATATACATATGTACATACACATCCACACACACATATATGTGGAGTGAATGGAGCCTTAAAGAGTTAGGATGAGTCACCAGAGTATGCCTGCTCAAAGTTAATAGCACAGCAGTCTGAGAAGAAATGAAGGCGTCAAAGAGTCCATTCACCTGAGAAATGTGTAAAGATATACATATCAGTTGGCATTTAGCTTTTATGTTCCTTGAGTAGTTTCACTCGAGTCTACACTCTTTCATGTTTGTTTCTTATTAGTAAAGTTCACTGGAAAGCCAGCTCTCCATGTTACACTAATGACAGTGTGTCCTCCTTGGGAAGGAGAGGCATTTCTGCCACCTGACATGAGGAGCTTTTTTAAAAAAATTGTTTCATGGATTTGTAATGCTTTTGCTGTTTACATGCAGTCCCAAGAAATGGATTGTTGGTGCTTTGGAATGTGTTATGGTCCCCCATTTGGTATTCATTCTACACTTTGCATTTTCTTTAAAGAAATTTCCTTCTCAAAGTATATTCTTTGTATATCATCTATATCATTGTAGTGAAGATAGAATCTTTTCTTTTTCTTCCGTGTCATTCTTCCATGGAGCAAACGTTACCCTAAAAGATTGCAACCGAAACTTTAGGAGGTTGGGATTCCCCAGCAAGGATACTTAGGGATAAGAAAGAATGCTAGCATCTGTCCCTCATACATAGGTCAAGATGAGGATTCTTGCGTTAAATCTAAAAACTCTGGACCCCTAGAAGCCCTGCTGCAAATGGGAAATTAAGTACATGAGCTATTGGATAAAGAACATTTAAATCATTTGCTGCCTGGCTTTGCCCTTAAAACCAGGTGAGAGTTAGAATGAGATTGGTTTAGGTAATCCCAAGAGCTAACAAATAACAAAGGTGTGTAATGGATTTATCTTTTTAGGTGCTTTGAGTTGAGGCTAAATGGGAGTGCAGTATTAAGTGCTGCATTAGTCGCTCGGCTGCCACAACCAGCTTGGTTAGTAAGCAGCTTGTGAAACCATGTGAAGAATGAGTTTCAGAGGAGAATTCTGTCCACAAAATAATTTTTGTAAGCCCAGGAATCATTAGGTTCACACAGTTAAGTATAGCAAAATGAAACTTTCAGTATTTTCTTTCATGTTTTTCTTTTATTATAAACAAGGAGGTAACTCTTAGCTCTCAGGTAGGGACAAAACATCAGTTTTTCAAGGGAAGTAAACATGTTAAAGTCCGCCATCACAGAAGGTGCAACATCTTTTCTGGAAGATGGCCTTATGAGAGCTGCAGCCCCATGCTTGGACGTGTTCTGACATAGTAACCTGTTCTAAAATGTTCAGTTTCCAAATTGTAAACGGCCCCAGCACTTTTGGTTAACTACCAATGAAAGCTTTGCCTCCTGCCATTTACCTATGCATTACCATAGTGAACGTTCCAAAATGGTATGCCAGTAAGTTGTGCAAGAGTAATATAGAGCAGAGGAAAATATTTGTTTTAAAAATTATAGCTTTTGCTGGGAAATAACTGGTTTTCTCAAAAATGAGTGAAGTGGTGATCAAATTCTGTAGCTATTTAGGACTTCTCTTCCATGTGTTTGTATTTGAGAGCTTTGAGAGGTACTGTTAAAAATGGTTGGAAATGATTTGAAATGGGGGTTGGATGCATTAGGGCATAAAAAAAATAGAAATGCCATAAGCCTGATTGCCCATGAAGTGCCCTCATTTGACTTGTTTTTGTAGTGTGTGTGTGTGTGTGTGTGTGTGTGTGGTTTAGAAGTACACGTGGCTCAGAAACCTGATTTGATTTGATCTTCATTTCTTGGGCTGAACTTGTTAGTTGGAAATAGGTTACTGAGGTAGATGACTTCTCTCACCACTTGTACGCTTGCAAGTTTTGGACTTGAATTTTCTTTGGTAGCTGTGCATTGTTATGGCCTGTTCGGCCTTCCCCTCCCCCTGCGCTCCTTATCCATCCCCCCTTTCACTACGTGTTCTCATTCAGGTTCAGTGAAGGGTTCATGACTACAGATGGAGATTTCAGCTGGACCACGTTGAAAGGGTTTATTGGTTTTTTGAGCTGGCTGTATATATTTAAAAATTATAATAATATATTATATATATATATATATATATTTTTTTTTTTTTTTTTTTGCACAGTCTGATCAGTTTGCTCACAATCAGGGGGATGGGGCATTGGGGTGTTGGGGCCGCAAGGGACAAGTTAGATAGGGACAGAGTGCTTCAGTCCCAGGCAGCCTACACAGTAACCTTTCTGTTGAAAATTACCAAATAGGGTTACGCTACTTTAAATGACATTGAATTAGAACTCGACAGCACTTAGTTCTGCAGACAACTGATGTTAATTTAAATTTTTTTGAATGGAAAACTAACCTAAAATCCAGACTTACTGACTCTTATCACCTAATATTATGGAGAATTGGAAGTTGCATGTGGCCAGATGGCTGCTGTCCCTTTAGTAGCCGTGACTGTAATTTAGGCCTATGAGGAGATAGCCTCTGTTTTGTGGGGGTATTTATATGTGTGTGCACACTCAAATCTAAGTTTTGTCTCAGCAGGATAGAGTAGGAGGCAAGTCCATGAATTGTTCTTCTATTTATATTTTGATTCCAAAAGCTATGTTTACTGGAGGTGATCTGTTAATTTCAGGCCTAATTTAATGGCTCAGTAACAGATGTAACAAATTAAATGTGTTTACATTTTTTAAAGTATACAGTGATACTTACAAATCAGCTGATTAACTCTGGGAGGCAAATACTAGACTATACATTTCTTTACTTCTCTCCTTGTTCAAGTGTAGAATTCTTCCAAAAGAGAAACTTTAAGAATTAAAACCTCAGCAGGTGAATTTGTGAGTTTACTTATTCCTCCATATTGCAGTTACCATTATGTAACTATGTAAACATAGCTTGACGCATGTACAGCTACAGATATGGTTGTATAATGAAAATTATTTGGAAACACCTAAAGTGAAGATCTCTTGGCCATGTCACTATAGTTGAGTGTTAGGAGTGTAGAGAGAACATGGGAGCGGGGATTGGAAACCTACAGGAGAAAAGTAGTTTGTTTTTTTGTGATCTGGAAAGAGTTTATATTAAAACAAATAAATATGACTCTTCTCCCTCTTTCTTTGTCCTCTGAAGTGACTGCAGTGGACGCTGTCAGTCATCCACACTTTATTTTTTTTCTCTCTGATTTAACTGACCTCTCTCAGGAGGTCTTTTGTTTTAAATCAGAGAAACAGCTACATCTCCCAAGTATATTTGAATCTTGTATATATATGAGATTTTTGGAAAAATCAAAACCCAGTACCAGATGCAAGTCACATAAATGTCCCCCCAAAACAGGTGTGTCCTTTTCCTCCTCTCCGTCTTGCTTTAACACTGAGTAATGCTCTCATTAAGTGTGTACCAAACCTGAACAGATTTCTGCCATCTAACATCTTCCTCATGTATCACTTCAAAATTCTGTCTCTATTGGTATGTCTTATTAACATCTGAAAAACATATATATGATTGGAAACTAGAGTTTGTTAGGCCTTGAGAGTTTTGTGACAATTCTTTTGCTGTGTGTCACCACAATCCTTGACTCCTTTACGGCATGCTTTGATTACTAGACTTCAGGCAGTCTTTTCCGTTGTATCATATTTATACACAGTAAATTTTTCTTTCCATGTGTGCTATATGTCTGAGGTTTTGAAGTTTTTTAATTAAAACAGTGTGCCAGTATGAATATAAGCAGTTGATTTTAGTAACATTGAACTTTTCTTAAAGTACCTTAAGAGATTCAAAGTATAGGCATGTTTACTGGCAAAACAATAGAGGGGAATGAGGGTCTGGATCAGGACCCAAGTTCAGTAGGTCAAATGCCAAAACAGTAAGAGCAATCAACTGACTGGCCTATTTCAAAAGCAGAGGGGCTGCGGGGACTGAGCCCACACACACATCCCCTCCGCAGGTCTCCCGCCCTCTCTTGAGTTTTTGTCCTTGCATCCCAACTCCTCTGGCCTGTTGTCAGTGTTGCTTACTTATGCTGTAGAGAGGAAGACAGAAAAGTAAAGGTCCTACACTTTGCCTAATTGAGCCACTACCAGATTTGCTGGCAGCTTTGGCCACATTATTTGTGAGGTGATTTTCTTTGTGCTCACAGTGACTTGATTCTGATTTCTTTATGTTGTTTTGTATGGAGCGGCACTTTATCTGTGTTTTAGCAGAACTGTTCCTCTGTATCCTTTACGGTTTTTCCTTGTTTTTGTTTCCTTTTTAAATTATGCATAGAGTTTTTTGTGTGTGTGAAATTAAAGCCTTTATTAACCTTCAGTTGGTTCGACTGTTATTTCTAAAAAGGACATATTCTTGCAGACACTTGCATTCTTAACCGATCACGTGTTGAGGTTCTGAGATCCCTTTCTGTTGGCCTTCTGACTTGGATTTCCGTGCAGCCCCATTACAACTTAAAGGAAACGGAAGGGCAAACCCAACCAGTGGCTGTGGTCGGCACGGAGTTCTCGTTTTCATTTGAGGAGCCGGTGAAGCTTTACAGAGGTTCTGGATAACCGTTTGTAAACTCAGCATTGGCCTTTGCTAAGCTCTTTTGCCTTATTAGTACCAAAGAAGGGGGTGAAATAGCCTGCATTTAAAACCCAGTGGATATGTTGCTCTCACTGGGTACCCGTTAGTGTTGTGAGATTGCCTAACAGGTCCTTTTCCCAGGCCATTCAACTCCTACAGAGGAGGAGTCCCCTTTAACGTCTCGCCTAAATCAGGAAAGTGAAGAGGAAAAGCCATTACGCTGGGAAAGATCTTCAGCCCACTTCCTGTAGATAAAAGTGTCACAAGAGAGGAAAAGCTAGGAACGGCTCCTCAGAATTCTGATGTCCCGTGGAGTGCCTGCTCTTCTCAGGAGGGAAAGCTCTAGAACAGGATGACTAAAAGTGATGCAATACCTGAGGATAGAAACAACGTGACCCCCCCCCCCTTCATGTCTCAAATTGGGATCACAGTGTCTTTACAGAGGTATCATTCTGGAAGAATAGGTAGGTTACTCAATAAAGGTGGCAGTGCCACAGAAGGCCGCTCACCGGTAACTAAAATTTCACCTCAATTAGTGTAGGACTCACATCCCGGTCATGAAAAACCAAGCAGGGTAGGGTACTGCCCTCCAGCTAGCAGCTACCCCTGCTTCTCAAAACAGGCCTTTTTGTTTCTTGAGGTTTTGTTGCTTCCATTGAGGGAGGGCAGAGAAGGCAGTGGGCGTCATCCCCAAGGCCTTGGTGAAATCCTCGGGGGACAGGTGCTCCTAGAAGGAGAGAGGAAGCAGAGGACAAAGGTCACACTCTTCCCCAGGGTTTACTTTGATGAGTCTTATGGGTGTGGGGTGGCGATCACATGAAAAGCAAATACAGGCAACGTCAGGAGAACCAAGAAAGAAATGGGAGGAGTCAGGTGGCATTTTGAGGTCCAAGAGGTTTGATCCCTGAATTTGAAACGAGTTCAAGATGAAGTAGATTGAGCTCCTTTCTTTTGACCCTAGATCTGAAATAAGAACTTGACTTAGCGTGGTTAAGGAATTTGCTAACTTGGGTGAATGTCTTAGTTTTCCTCTCTGTAGAATGGGGGAATGGGGGAAATTTTTTAAAGGCCAATATTTGCTTCTCTGTAATGTTTTTATGGGGATGAAAGTAACATTACATGTGAAAGGGCATATGTTTCCCTAAGAAAGTATCTTGTTCATCTGTCTCACTAAGCAGTGAACCTAAGCCAGGGGACCCTTCTTTCTGTGAGTCTGGCCCATGGAGGAAGCAGATGAGCTGCAGAAGGGAATCTACCTGGGTCTGGTCTAGACCAAGTTGTCTTTACCACAGGAGGCACAGCTCTTCTGGCAGAAGCCCCTAGCCCTTGAGGGCTTGCCCTCCTGGGCCCTGACTTGCTCAGGCTCAAGTTCACCCGGCAGCCACCCCACCCCAATGGGCAAAGTGAGCAAGCGTGTACAGCCGTGGCACTTACAAAACAGCTGGCTAATTTGAGCAGGAGACAAAACATTTGGATGACTTACCCTATATTCTCCAGTCCTATGAAGGGTCTAGAAGGTTAGCACAATTCTACCTTTTTACTCTCAGCTTGGAGATCATGACTGGGAGACACCTTTCTAGGCCTGGAGTATGTATCTTTCTCCATTAGATGAGGAGATTGCATGAAATGACTGTTGCTCCCAGCTGATACAATATAATAGTGGTGCTGCTTAAGGCAAGCTAAGTGCTATCAAGGCACACTGAATGTGAGAACCCCCAAATTGAAGCTGCTATAAGACAGCATCTCCCAACCTTCATCTCTGATCCCCAGGCTCCCAGAGGGGAGGGGTGGTGAGAGCAAGGTTTTTGTTTTTTGTTTTTCAATCTTAGCCCACCCTGCCACCCCAGAAGAGTGTTTTATCCACTCCTGCAGAGAGCCCTTAATTGAACCGCTCGGAAAACATCCGCAGATGGACCTCAAGCTCAGGTAGGTCTGATGCCTCAGTTCTCTAACCTGTCTTTAGATTTGCCTCCCACCCCCTGGGCATTCTGTCCTCAAGGATCCTGAGAGCACTGCCCACTCCCCCAGGCAGGGAGGAAGGGAGTAAAGGTGGGCGGTTTGGGCATCAGTGGATGGGGAAGAGCTGCCTACCCCAAACTGGTTTGTAGCAAACGCCCGCTCCAGGTCCCTCACAGCTGTGGATGCAGGTGCCCTCTCAGCCCCAGTCAGGCTGGCTCCGCTGCTTGGTGGAGACTTCTAGACTCTGACCCCTAGGCTAGATAGCAGGAACTGCCCATCCCAGTGGCCTTGTATCTTTCCCTAGTCCTGTTCTTGGACTCTGTGGTCCTGCCAGCTGATTACTGGCCTCACCCATACCCACATCCGCCTCTCTCTGGTTTACTCACTTGCGCTCAAACACTTGGATTATCCTCTTGCTACTGCCTGCAGCCAGACCCACCACACCACTGTTCATTGTCTCTGGCTCCCCTTCCGACTTCGGAGCAGCCAGCGAGGCCTCAAGACCTCTCCTACTCTCCCCACTTGACCATGAACTTATAGCTCTCCCACAAGAATGTATGTTACTCCCATGATTAAAAACATCGGCAACAGACAACTGAGTTTTTAAAAAGGATCTTAGATCTTGTAGACTGTGTCTACTGTGGTAGGGTTGTTTTGATGCTGTTTGTCCCATTCAAAACCTGCAAACCCTCCAGCCTCCCATTGATCACCTCGTTCAATAACACTGGCTGCCCCTCCTTTTAGAGATACTTGGTGCCACATGATGATACGAGGGTAACAGCAGGGCTCCAAAGACCTGGTTCTTGCTCTGACTTGGCTCCTAAGTAGCTTTGCCAGCCACATAAGGCAAGTCACTTCCCCACTCTTCAGTTTTCTCAGGTGTAGAGCAGGCAGTGAAAATAGCAGGTTACATTTGCAGAGCGCTTTCTATGTACCAGGTGCTGGGCAAATAATAATTTGTAGTATTACTATTACAGAAAATATATTAGGATCATCCCACTATTACAGTGAGGACATGGATGGTGGGCAGATCTGGGAGAGAATGCACGAACATGGTCTCCAAGGTGAAGGGCAGGATACAAATGCTTTGGGAACAATACACTTAAACGTATATCGGGCCCAGATCGCTAACAGACTTCTTGGAGAAATCAGGCATCTCTCTTCTGTAGAGTCCTTAATTCATGTGTAAGACTTTATTATTATTATACCCAGAGTACATTTTCTCTCAATACCCCCATCAAGCTAGATTTGCCATGTCTTTTGGATCTTCCTGTAGTGGGAATAAATATTGGAAATGTATTTTTAACAAGCTCTTCTTGCCATACTCCCTCCCTACAGGTGACAGCGCGGGCCTACAGCTGCAGCCACCAGAGGCACCGAGCGCTGGTGAGTCTCTCCCTGGTGCTCCTCTGAATTGCCTGCCCACCAAACGTGCATCTGTTCGCATGTCACCCGGGGCGGGGGGGGGAGGGGCCTCAAATGGCATGGCTACCACCCAATTCATGCTTGTCCCCTCTAAGCTCAGTCTGACCCAGGGTTTTGTTTTGTTTTGTTTTGTTTTGTTATCTCGGAAAATGACACAATTCCTCCCCCCATCCAGTAATTACCTAGTGTCCTTGACTTTACCTCCTAAATATTTCTCTAAACCACTTCCTTCCCTTACTTCCCCAGCCACCACCTATTGTAGACTCCCCCACACACACACACTCAGTCTGCTCAGGGCTGCTGCTTCTGCACCTTCCATTCTTCACTGTTCTTTTTTAAAGGTTTTATTTTATTTTTTTAATATTTATTTTTGAAAGAGAGAGAGGGAGAGAGAGCGTGCGTGCACACATGAGTGGGGGAGGGGCAGAAAGGAGGACTGAGGATCTGAAGCAGGCTCTGAGCTGATAGCAGAGAGCCCGATGTGGGGCTTGGACTCACGAGTCATGAGATCATGGCCTGAGCCAAAGTCGGACGCTTAACCGACTGAGCCATCCAGGTGTCCCTAAAGATTTTATTTTTAAGTAATCTCTACACTCAACATGGGGCTCGAATTTACAACCCCAAGATCAAGAGTCGCATGCTCTACCAACGGAGCCAGCCAGGTGGCCCTATAGTGATCTTTCTTTTTTTAATTTTTTTGAGAATAAATCCTTTATTTTGAGAAAGAGAGAGAGAAAAAGAGAGAGAGAATTCCAAGCAGGCTCCATGCTGACATAGCACGGAACCCTATGCAGGGATCGAACTCACAAACCATGAGATCCTGACCTGAACCGAAAACAATAGTTGTACGTATGCTTAACTGACTAAGCCACCCAGGTGCCCCTACAGTGATCTTTTAAAAGCATAAATCTAACTGCTACTCCCCTGCTTCAGCCATAATGGTTCCTGTCCACTTTTTAAAAAGACACCACAGGGGCGCCTGGGTGGCGCAGTCGGTTAAGCGTCCGACTTCAGCCAGGTCACGATCTCGCGGTCCGGGAGTTCGAGCCCCGCGTCGGGCTCTGGGCTGATGGCTCAGAGCCTGGAGCCTGTTTCCGATTCTGTGTCTCCCTCTCTCTCTGCCCCTCCCCCGTTCATGCTCTGTCTCTCTCTGTCCCAAAAATAAATAAACGTTGAAAAAAAAAAATTTTAAAAAAATAAATAAATAAAAAATAAAAAGACACCACATTCCCAGGGCACCTGGGTGGCTCAGTGGGTTGAGCATCCGACTTCGGCTCAGGTCATGATCTCACAGTTCGTGAGTCCAAGCCCCACATCGGGCTCACTGCTGTCAGCCTGTAGGCACAGAGCCCACTTCAGATCCTCTGTCCCCCTCTCTCTGCCCCTCCCCCACTTGCACTCTCCACCCCCCCAAAAAAACACACCACATTCCCTAAGGTGACGTAGCAGGCACTACTCAGTTGGGCCCCTGGCCCCCTGGCCTGCCACTCCCCAGCTCTGCACACCACAGCCACTCTGGCTACCTTGCAGTTTCACCCCCATGCTACGCTTATTCCCTGCCTCTGGGCTTCATGTATGCTGTTCCCTTCTCCAGGAATAACCCATTTTGCCTGAATAATTCCTGTCCACCTTTCAGAAGGAACTCTGCTCTGACTATAACAGGTTTCCTTTGGGAATACTTTTCATGGCACCTGTACTTCACCTGTGTGGTACTTATTGTCACTGAAATGAAATAACAGTGTAATCAGGGTCCTTTGAGCCCTCTCTCCCCACTGAGATGTCACCTCACATGAAGGCAGAGACCAGGTCTGTTTTTGTTCTCTGGCATCCCCCCAGCACCTAATCACCTGCAGGGCACAATCTGGGCTTCAATTAGTGTGGTCCGGCAATCGGCAAGCCATATCTCTTCATCCTCCTCTTCCAGTCTGACCTACCTCCTTCCTACTGGGGTCCACACCCTCAGGGAGCTCCTCCACAGTCTTGTTCACCAACTGTTCCAGGGGAAAGATGGGTAGAGGCCCAACAATGAGGTTGGTGTTAGCATTGAACGCATCCGGTTTGAGGCTTGTGATCTCCTAGGGAAGAAAAGGAAACCACTGGTTAATTCTGCTGGCTTGTGGCTACCTCCCAGGCTGCTTATCTCTCTGGAGTCAACATTGATACTAGGGCACCTCCTTTCTGAAGCCTTCCATGACCCCACCACCCACACACACTCCTCATAAGAACACAACATTTGATCGGACCCATGAGCTAAAACTTGGTGGATTGTGTCCAACCAAAGCCAATTGGTCTGAGATGATTATTTTGTTCTTTGACTTACAAACTTCTTCATGGCTTCTCATGGTGGATGTTTGAGGTCCACCTTGGACATTTATGATCCTCTTTCTCTTATCGGTTATGAAATTGTGATCAGTAAATTCACTTAGCCTTGACCTATATATGCCTTCCAACGCACACCATCAGTCCACCGAGAAGGGCTTAATGAGTGTCACGAGGTACTCAGCCTGAGGGAGGGGCCAAGGAGCCAGGTGCATTATCTGATTACCCCAGCATGCTTGTGGAATTGCTCTCATGTTCTGGATACATTTTTGCAGAGTCTGCTTGGACTCAGTTCCCCTGCAAGCCTGGGAACTTCTTGAAGGAAAGGTTTCGCTTTCAGATTTCCTTATCAACCAGGCCGACAGGCTAAATGAGTTTCTGTTAACTAACTCAGAGACTGCAGTTTGTATCTGGAGAAGGCTATCCCTGGATGACCACGGCAGAGAAATCATTCTTTCTCAAAGTGTAGTCCATGGCCTAATTGCATCAAATCACCTGGGCTCTTCGTTTAGAACGGG
The DNA here is from genome assembly GCF_018350155.1 of Leopardus geoffroyi. Classification (NCBI taxonomy): domain Eukaryota; kingdom Metazoa; phylum Chordata; class Mammalia; order Carnivora; family Felidae; genus Leopardus; species Leopardus geoffroyi. The sequence continues at coordinate 202,895,544 of NC_059328.1, read as the reverse complement.
CAAATATTCCTGGGTCTCAACCCAATTCCACAAGCCAGAATTTGAGGCAGTGAGTGGGACTTTGGGATCTGCATTCTAATCAGCTGCCCCTGCCCCTCACTCCCGGCTCCCATCAGATTCATGTATGATCAGATGGGGGAACCATACCCTAGGAAATGGAGGAGAAAAAAAAACATCCAGAGGCCTTGAAGTTAAACAGCAAGGACTTCCGGGGGGTGGCGGTTCATGGTGGGAAGTAAAGCCCAGGATGCTGGTGTCCTCTCTGGAGCTTTCTCAGCTCCCGCAGGGCTGGCCATCGTCAGCCGGCCACCCGCCCCGTACTCACATCAGTAATCTGGCTCCAGTCCCTGGAGTTTCCAAGCTCCGCCTTCAGGTCCTCATAGGATTTGGCGTTCTGCACAGAAAGTAAATAACAAGTTAGACCCGGTTCTCAGCAGAGGAGATGGAAGAACTTTTTCCTTCAGGAGTTGAAAGAAGGTTGGTCTAAGGCTTGGGCATGGAAGGGGGAAGAAGGGGCTCAGGGGCTGGAGGGGGGGGGGCCCTGAAAAAGGAGGCTGGATGGCGAGGATGGGCACCCAAAGGGCTGACAGTCAGAAGAGGCCCCGCTCAGCCCCACGTGGGGCTGGAGGCCACACTCAGAGGCAGTGCAAGCAGCCACATGCAGCCTTGAGAACCTGCCTACACCCTGCAGACTCTGGGGAACATGGGGGCCCTGGAGAGTGGGGGGGGGGCTCCTCCCAGAGCCTGGGCAGGGGGGGGACCCTGCCGCCAAAGAGCAAAGGGAGTTAGAAGGGACCTTAGCTCCACGAGGAACCCCGTCTCCATATCCCCAGGGCCTGGCGCCAAGCATGGCGCACCCTACTGGAGTTATGCTGAGTGAAGGAGTGAGCCCACGCGTGAGCCTGAGAGAAGCCCCCCAGACTGGGGCGAGGGGAGGGCCGCCAGAGGTGTTGACTCAGGACACTGATATGAATTTTAGAAGTTCTGGCATCTACCCCCTCAGGCATAAGTTTCCTCTTAAGAGTGTATCAGACACCATGTGCACCCCCTCAGGTTCCCCTCAGGAATTTGGCGAAAGACCTGACTAAAAATAAGTAGTAGACCACAAAACAGACGACCCACAAGGAATGATATGGCCATAGACCACCCCTCACACAATGGAATCGGGCCAATCAGGACTGGACAACGCAGAGTTATCCAGCCAATAAGGGTAGGACCTGAGAAGGAACAAGGGGGAAGGAAGGGGGGGTGGCCAGAACCTTATAAAACAAGGACCCTCGCCTAGAGTCGGGGCATTCACTTTCGAATGTCCCCTCTCTGTAAAGAGAGCTTTCCTACTATTCTTACTTTTTGATCTTATACTCTCATAAACTTTTGCCTGCTGCTCTTAAAAAAAAAAAAAAAAAGAAAGAAAAGAAAGAAAAGTTCTGGCATCTAGATTTGCAGCCTTGAGATTTATTTATCCTCAAAACTAAATTCAGCCCATCAGCCACTGAAAGAATGCTTTCAAAAAATGTATTTGAGGGGCGCCTGGGTGGCTCAGTCGGTTGAGCATCCGACTTCAGCTCAGGTCATGATATCTCAGTGTGTGAGTTCGAGCCCCGCGTCGGGCTCTGTGCTGACAGCTCAGAGCCTGGAGCCTGCTTCAGATTCTGTGTCTCCCTCTCTCTGCCCCTTCCCCTCTCATGCTCTGTCTCTCAAAAATGAATAAACGTTTAAAAAAAAAGTATTTGAGGAAATGTATTCGAGGAAAGTAAGCTGTGGTTCCCTAAACTCATCTGTTTTGCCACTTTAGTACACCCAAAACCACTGGGCTGGCACTCTCTACCTTAGCCTTCCTCCTTCCTGCAGAAAACCTTCCATTTTGAGGACCTGCCCTCTGCTTCTATGTGCGACCAGTTCCGGAGAATCCTGTGGAAGTCTGACTCCCTGTCCCTCAGGTAAGGACCACGTGTATGACCCATTTTGCTTAGAATTCGGTGCCGGGAAGATATTTATCTGTCCTTGAGAACTGACATGTTTCATTTCACCTGGCTTATGGGTCCACCAACACCGCCTCAGAGAAGTTTCTGCGATGATAGAAATGTTCTTTTTCTGTGCTGTCCGATAGGGCTACAGAGCACTTAGCTTGTGGCTAGTGAGCAACTGAATGTTTAATTTTGTTTAACTGCAGTTAAGTTTAAATAGTACGGTTCTAACCAATAGTGTCCAACAGCCTTCAGCTACATTGGATCCATAAGGCAAGGCACTGAACTGAGCCTGAGTTTTTGATAGCCTTCTTTCCTCTCCCTCACCAGGGGGGTTAATGGTTTTATGCAGCCTTACTTTTTATTCTAGGCCCCCTCAGACCCCTTTACAAATATATCACTGGTCATCTACCGCAGTAAACAGAAAAGCCTGGGAGTCTGCCCTGCCCTTGTGGTGTACCACGAGCGGCCACCTGGAGGAGGATGTGAAGGGCTATAAGGATCAGGGTGGGCTGGCCACTTACACTCCACTTGAAGGGATCCCAAGCCAGGAACCAGCCTGTGAAGGTAGGGGGCTCGTATCCCTGCTTCACCACAATGATGGGGGTCTCGGGGTCACGGCCGCTGGGGTGGGTCTTGAGGTATTCCTGCACCGTGATGGCTGCGGCTTTCTTCTCGTCCTCATTGGCACGCTTCCCGATCCAGAAGAAGACCTGTGGAGAATCCAGGGTTCAGGCGGTCCTTCCCGTCCTCCCTGGCCCACAGGGCTCTGCCTCGGTTCACCCAGGCTCCGATGACCAACAGTGGCACTAAGTGACCTTGGGCAGGCCCCGTCTGGTCTTGACTTTGCATCTGGGAAATGAAGAGGTTGGACAGATGTCCTGTACTGGGATATTCTGCCAATGTGTGACTCCCAGCCTCTCCAGAGCTATAGACATGCCACGTGGAAAAAGAAAAAAAAAAAAAAATTGGACTTTGGGAAAATACATCCTGCCCTGCAGCCCCATTGGGCACATTCCTCTCTACCTGCCTCCTTCTTCCGTAGGCTCTTGTTGTTCATAATACTACTCCCAGGAAGAATCTATAAGGGAGCCTGTCCATTAAGCCACTATTTCTTGGCTTTGGAGATGGAGATGGTGGGAAGGGAGGTTCCCCAGGCCTCTGTCCTACCTGGTCCCAGACATCTAGCAGGAACACATCATCCTCATCCAAGTCATCCTGATTGAAGTCAGGGATTTCTGTGGCCAGGAAACACCCGGTCTGGTTGGAACATTCAAAGAGCCGGGGGGTGATGGCCAGGGTTTCCTCCTGCAATCTGCAGGATGGAGAGAAAATTGTGTTGCCAAGAAGAAGGTAGGGGGACAGAAGAATAGAGGGGGACAGAAGAATAGGGGGATACAGAACTCTGGCATGGAAAGCCTAACTTCTAGGAAAATACTCTTTTTTTTTTTCTGCTCACATATAAAGTCCCCCCTCCTCCCAAGAGTCTAAGAGTGCTCCGAGGGAGAAATCCCCACTGCCTTTCTAGGACATCCATTCCAGTGGCTCTTCTATGGGCCCATTGGGAAATTCTTTCTGCCGTCTTCCCTCCGTGCCCTCTTACGGCTACTGCAATATATGCCCTTTTGCTTCTGAACCAGGGAATGGTGGATCATGGGTATTCTTCAGAAAAACCATTTGACAGAGTGTGTACAGCTGGGGCTTCTCAGCATCCAGGTCCTGTGTCAGCGCTAAAGGTCAGGGCTCTGGCATCTTCTTCCCAAAGGGCAAGCCTGCCCCTCTCATTGAGTTGTTTCTTATGGCTGTGAACTCCCTTTGCCACGAAGACACTCCCATCAGGCCCGAGGCACACCCACACAGACACTGCACTGCTCAAGAGGCTCTGAGGGTATGGACTGCCCTTGACTCATCTTGTAGCCCTGGGGACCTGGTATACAGAGTCCTCAATTCATGCTTGCTGCAGGCTCTGGGCCATGGGATGGAGATGCTGGGAGGCTCTCCAGCCTCAGAAGGTGAGCTAGAGGCAGAGGGACCCCGTAGTTACCTCTTGCTGCTGGCATAGGGCGCCTTTCCACCCAGGGCCATCCAGAAGTTGGCCGGCTCCTGTCCTTCCACCACCACTTGCTTGTCCGTCCGGGAGATGATGTCAGCAACCATCTTGGCCATCTCCCGCTCATCCCCGCTGCAGCCCTGGGGAAAGAGGAGTCAGCTGTGTTGGGGGAGACCATCTCTAGTGTCACATTCACTGGCACAGAGCTCCTGCATCTGAGAGGGCTCTTCTGCCTGGATCAGGACCCCATGTGCACCCCTCCTCTGCCTGACACTCCAAAGAATGGCAGAGGGGACAGGAGTCTGCACAATCCTTACAGGGCGGGAAAAGGAATCCAAGAGGCTGAGATAAATGGAGAGGCAGCAACAGGCACGGGGATAGTGAGAGAGAGCCTGGACACAAAGACAGACCAACACTGAGACAGCCAGGGGTAGCCAGAGACAAACAGAATGAGAGAGACTGACCCAGACATAGAGGCAGAAAATGTGAGGGTGGCCAGACCCAGAGCTGCAGGGGAAGGAGACCAACTAGGAAATTAACAAGAAGGACCTACTCGTCCAGAGGCTCCCTGAGGCGGGGGGATCCCGAAGACCCACTTGAAGAGCGGGGGAGGCCACTAGGCCCTGCACGCACCTTCCCACACCACAGGTAGCAACAGGACTGGGTCTTAAGGATGAAGACGTCATTGGAGTTGAGGGAGCTGGCCTGGGCTGGGACCTCAAAGGCCTTGGTGTTGTCGGCTCTGTTTCCCTGGACCTGGAACAGCTGTGTGGAGGCCACTGACTCCACTTTGTTGCCTCGGGAGGTGCCTCCCTGCAGGGTGTGGGGAGACGGCAGAGAGAAAGAGGTGGGAGCAACTTAGTAGAGACAATGGAAGATTCTTGAAGGGCACAGAAAATAGAGAGCAAGAGAGGCTGGGGGCGGGGGTGGCGGTTGCCCGCCCCCAGGTCCTCTGATGCACCATCACCAGAGTAGCCTTTCCAAAACATTGCTTGGGTCATGGCACTCCGCTGCTCAGAAATCCTCAGTGGCTCCCCACTGCTTACAGACTAGAACCAGCTCCTCATCCCAGCCTTTGAAGGCCCCACATGACTCAGGTGCAAACTACCCTTCCAGACCCGCTCTGCTCTCTCCAAACCCTCCCATGTAGCTTGCCAGGCTTCTCACTGTCCCATGTGTGTCCCCTCCTCTGGGCCTTTGTCTTTGCTGTGCCTCCTGCCCTACAGTTTACCTCTGCTGAGCCCTTTTGCTCCGACCCTGATGTCAAGGGCTCCTCCAAACCCCCTTTCTACCGTGAACTCCCTGCCTATCCCAGATTACTGTATTCACACTCTCCTGTGAACTCAGCTTGAGTTTCTGGCATTTAAGCACACAGGGCCTCGGGCTGTGAGTTCACTGCTCTCCTAACAGGACCGTAAACAGTAATGCGCAGCCTTCTCCAGCCTTGGCCCTTTGCAGAGGGCCGCAGACTTCATAGGTGCTCAACAAACAGGAGGTGTCTATTCCGTTACGTTGGAAGGCACCAGTGCGGTTTGGACAGGCTCATCATTTGGGCTAATCTAGGCACAAGAACTGCCTTTCTCATGTAGAGGATCCAGGGAGATGGGCGGGCAGAGAAACAGCACTTGCACATGTCACATACTCATTACGTATTCTTAAAGTACTGGGTGGTTGTTTCTATCACCAGTTCCACATGGCTGATGGGGCCTCAAACAGTCCTCCCCCATGAAGACTGCCCTTCACCTCCAGGCCGGCCCCCCCCAGTTCCCCTCCCCCATCTCCTGACGCCCACCCCACCGCAAATGCGGGGACTGCCAGGTGCCTCAGGTCGGCAACCACACCTGGTAGACCACCATTCGTCCCTTGAAGATGGCCATGAGGTGTGGTGGCTCCTTGCCCATCGGGACCCGGATCTGGACCGGTTCATTGTTGTACTTCTGGTCCAGGATGACGGCTTGATAGGCAGAGGCTGCTATTTCATCCTTGCTGGCCTGGCTACCCTGGGGACGAGCACGACGGAAGGGGTGGGATGAAGTCAGCTCCAATTCTGACCCCGTCTCCGGCTGCAGCAACAACTCCATCCCTGTTTCTCACCCGGCCCCAAACCCAACTGTCCTCCCCACCAAACCCTACCCTGGACACAGCCCAAACCCAATCTGCCCCAGACCTCTTCTGGTTTCATCCCCATACCTTATCCTTTCCCGGCAACCCCCTACCCATAGTTCCCCTGCAACCCCGGCCTTAACCCCAGACCTCCTCTCCTTCTTACTGGGGGAAACAGCATGGCTACCATACCACTACCCCCAGCACCCAAGCATCTCCCTGCTCACCCACATCTGGACACAGAAGCCCAGATGAAGGGAATGTGCTGGAAGCCATGGAAATTGGAGGCTCTGAGAACTCAGAGAAGGGGAAAGGGTTGTATATGGGGGTACTCTGGGCCACTGGGACCTCATAGCCAAAGCCATCCCAGGATGGAAAACGGGTGAGTTGCTCATCACCAGAGGTATTCAACTCAAGGGTGATGGCCACGTGGAAGGGGTAGAGCAGGGTGGGAACTGAGCTGGCTGTGCTCTGGGCAGGGAGGGGTGGGGCCTGACCTGCCAGATGTACAGCAGGTAGTGCTGCTTCTCGCCAATGAGGTAGGTGTAGAGCAGCAGGTAGCAGTCACCCCCGTAGAAGTGGCCCAGCCACTTGGAATCCACCGGCACCAGCTCTAGGTTCTCAATGCGCCACACCTGAGGCCAGCACCAGGCCGGTGTGGGTGTGAGGTCCAGGACGGGCTCCGCCGCCCCCGCCACCCCCCCCCCAGCACCCACTTTCCACCCTCACCATACCTGCACCTCCCCACTGCCATCGTCTACCATCTTCTTCTGGGCGGCCACCTGAGGTCGGATGTGCAGGGACATGGCATCAAACTTCACCTGCTCCACTTTGGCTGGAGGGAGGGGGAATCGCGACACCGGCCGTCACCAACTGAGATCCCCAGGTCCTCCCAACAACCCCGATAGCTAGAATTCTTAGATCCATTTTACAGGTGAGGAAACCGAGGCCAGAGAGGTCACAGAGCTAGAGAGTGGCAGTTATAATGTGAAACCCTATCTCCCACCCCTCAGACTCTGGCTTCGCCAGGGCCTCCCAGAGGAGCCAGGAGAGGGACAACACTTTTTCCCTCCTGCAGGTGCCTGGCACTGAGCTTGCCTTCAGCAACTATTGTCTGGTGAGAGACTGAAGCCGTCTGGTTCCCAGGGAGACTCGATCCCATTCCAAAGGAGAGACAGGTGCTTCTCAGCTCCCCTTTTGTGACAGCTCCGGAGTTTACCCGTGTGCCCTCATGTCCCCACCCCAGTCAGGAGCCCAGAGCCAGGGTAAAAGCGCGCATGGCAGAGGCGTGTCTGGGAAGGAGGACAGGAGGCAGGCGCAGACGCTCTTCCAGCCCCACCCTGCCTCGGGCGGGCCCTCACCCACGGAGCCCACATTGTGGATTTTGCCCAGGCCTGACGTCTGATTAGGTAGCGTCCACTTCTGGAAGAGCTGCTGAAAGACAGCTGACTCGGCCCCATCGTTCTGCACCTCCACCTGTGTGTTCGGGGGGTACTGCTTCGCTTTGATAAAGTTCTGGGAAGAGAAAGCGGTGGCTGGATCTGTGTCCCTCTCTGAACCCCCATAGCCCTCCAATGCAAGTGACAGCCTGGCTCTAACCCCAACCAGACCCAACCACAAACCTACCCCAGGTCCCAAGCACAAACTAGAACCCAACCCCAGTCCCAGTGCTGACCCAAAGCTAAGGCCTGCTCTGGCCTCAACCCCAAAACCAAATGAGACCTCAGTTCTGACCCTGACCCCTAGCTGCCATCTCCAACCTTGAGCCCAATCCCCATTCTGACCCCAAGCCAGCTAGGGTTATTGACTCCAACCCCAGTAATGACCCCAAACTCTGACTTAGCCCCAGCCCCCTGCTGACCCAATCCCCTCTTGTAAAAAGGTCAGCTTCCATTTCTCCCTCCTTTCTCTGAACTGAGCTTGAGGAGGCCCCCAGGTTGCCCATTGGTGGGCCCCTGGTGGCAGGCAGCGACCCCCGCAGGGGGCTACAGAGCAGACCCTCAGCACTCCCAGCTGAGCTGGGCCCAGAGCTTTGGAGGCCTCTGCCTGGTGGGACGCCCAGTCTGATCCCCCTTCTCTCTCCCTGCTATATCTGTTTCTCTCCCCTTCGCCCCACCGATCCCCATGCCCACCAGTGCCTGATTCATGGCCCCCATCTTCTCCTGGGTGTTGGAGTTCTTCCCCTTCCACACATAGATCTTCAGGCCCCCCTGGTCCAGGATATAACAGTCCTACAGGTGGGAGAGAAAGACCAGGGTGGGAGCCTGAGGGTGCGGGCGGGGCGGGGCTACAGAGTCTCAGGCACAAAACTGACTCCTTCCCTCCAGGCCAGCCCCAGGCCCCCAGCGCTTCACCTGCTTGGGGGGAGAGCAGGCTGGGTGCAGGGGGACAGGCGGTGGGGCTGGGGGTCTCCAGACCCTCTCACCTCGTGACTGAGCAGGTTTTGGGTGAGTGGCCTCGTGGCAACTTCTGTAACCACCAGCTTTCCCTCTGAGTTAGACACGCTGCAGGACGAAGGGCACAGCATAGACGAGCGGGGTTCTCACAGCTGTCACCCAGGTGCCCTGACCCCAGGGAGCCCCCGCACCCACGAAGAGCCCAGCTGGACACTCACTGGTACAACTTGAGGGCGGCCTTGAGTGCCGGCTCCACCACCTTGTCGGGCACTGCGGCCTTCAGCTCCCTCCGCTGGCCCAGCACGTGGTTCATGATCTCCATCAGCTTCGGGGTCTCCTTCTCGTTCTCCCCGTCCACCACGCCCACGTAACTGCGCCCGCCCCGCTCCTGATCTCGGATCCCCTTGGCCAGGTTCATGCCCTGCAGGGAGACCCCGGTGACCCATGAAGGCTGGTGGGGGACAGGGCCATGTCCGCCACCCCACACCATGCCGGGAGAGCCCAGCCCACCCTGCCATGGCCCCAAGGGGTGAGGTGCCTGCCTGCCTTTACCCTGGTGACCAGGGGCAGGGGGGACCAGGCTTTTAAGGTACATGTGAGGAAACCAAGTGAACCCCATGGGGAAAGCATGTTTCTCGTTGGCAAGAGGGGGTTTGGGGTGCGTTTGAAACTTGTGATTTTACTTCATAGTTTTGGACGAGAGCTGAGCCCTGGCTCTCATAGCACTCGGTCTTTTTGCCCCAAAGCGAGCTCGCATGTGCAGCCATGCACACGTGCACGCATGGCTTCACATGTGCTCACACACGGAGACAACCGTCCTCACACGGAGACACACACACCCCCAGGGTGGACAGTCCACATGTGCTCATGCAGAGACACACACGTGCACACACTTCCTCATGTGCCCACATGTGCACGCACATTCACACACACCCTGGCTCCCCCTCCTCAGCCCCATGTCTGTGTACCTCTGGGTACCTGCATTTCAGCCCCAGGCCCCGGGCTTCTGCAGACTGCGGAGGCCATATTTCTGTCTCCAGCCCAGCTCCCTGCTGTCATCTCACGTTATCCATGACAGCCCCATGTGAAGATGCCCTAAACTGAACTTGAGCTCCTCCCCCAATCCGTTGCTCCTGGTCTTGCTCATTTCGGGCAACGGGACCCCATCCGCTCAAGCGCAATGCCCCTCTCTCCTCAGCCTCATCGCCACCCACATAATGTGTGTGGATCCCCCCTTCCTGTCCAAGGGGCCAGGGCGCCTCCTCCCATCCTCACCCAGATGGCCACAGGGCGCCGTGCGTCCCCGCAGCCCCCACACCCCTTCTCCACTCAGAAGTTAGAATGACCTTCGGTGGCCTCCTGGGCACCGAGAACAAAACCCGAGCCTCTTACTCAGCCTTCTGGCCGTGTAACATGCCCTGCGAGCAAGACTTTCTCCAAGGTCTCTGTTCTCCCTGTAATCCCCATCTTGTGCTCTGGCTCTGCTGGCAGACCCCTCACCAGCCACTTTCTTCCGGCCCCAGCCCACCTCCTCTCAGAAGTCTTTCCAGAACCCCCACCGCCACCCCCACCCCTCACCTCTCAATTACCCTCTTCCTGTCGGTCTCCCCCACTTGACGGCCAGACCCAGGGCGGTGCTCTGCCCATTTCCTTCACCACTGGCTCCCTGATGTTTGGCACAGGGTCTACCGCACAGCGGGGATGTATTAAACCTCAGTGGATCAGCCATGAGAACACACACACCCATATCCCAACATGCATGCCTCTCCACATACACAAGGAGACTCAGATCTACCTTCCAACACACTGTCCAGGGCAGTCAGCTGAGACCTGGAGACTGGGCTGGTTGGAGGGGGGGGGGGGGGGGGCGCGGTACTGGCGACAGAGGTCTGGCGAGTTCAATTGGTAGGAGAGGGGCAGGTGTGCAGGGGCAGGTGAGGGCAGGGTGGGATGGGGAGCAGGGCGGTGCATGGGCAGGGCTTACCCTGAGTCTTTCCATGCAGTTACTCTCCGGCCCGTTCCACTGGATGATAAGCTTCCCCAGGTCCAGGAGAAAAACATCCCCACGGTTGAAACTCTTCCAAGACACCTCCACCTGGAGCGCCAGAGGGCAGGTGTGGCCTCTACTCAGATACTTTCCACAGTCCATCATGTCTTCCCTCCCTCACCCCTCCTGGGCCTCTGCCCAGCACCCGGGGCGGGGGGTGGGGAGTGGGTAGGGAGGACAGGAGGCCACACGCTAGGGCCCTGGCTGATGCCCACCTCTCCGGCCACCACGTTCCTCTTGCCCTTGACATGCAGCAGCCGCTGGACCTGGTAGGAGTTGGTCTCTACATGCTTCATGCCAGAAGCCATGCCTCCCTTCTGGATCCTGAGAAGAGAGGGAGCTGACCCAAGGGAGTGGGCTGGGAGGTGTGACAGAGCCCGGGTGCCCGCTGCCACTGGGGCCACCTGAGGGCTGGGCCTGGGACTAGGCTGAGGTGCGCGAGGTATCTCAGGAGCCCACAGTTTGCACCCTAGATGCCTCACTCACTGCCTCCCTGCCCCGCTGAGAGGCCCACTAAGAAGGGTGCGTGGTAATGTGGAAATGCAGAAGGACAGAACGGGACTCCGAGGACGGGGACCACAGTGGAGGGGAAGAGGAGAGAGGCTGTGGACTGAATTGTGTCCTCTCCCAAACTCATGTATGGAAGCCTTAACCCCACTGTGATGGTATTTGGAGAGGGGCCTTTGAGAGGTAGCAGATTTTGATACAGTTTAATTTTGTTTAATGCTTATTTTTGAGAGAGAGAGAGAGAGAGAGAGGGAGGGAGAGTGCAAGTGGGGGAGGGAAGAGAAAGAGGGAGACACAGAATCCAAAGCAGGCTCCAGGCTCCAAGTTGTCAGCACAGAACCCGATAGAGGGCTCGAACCCACGAGCCATGATATCATGACCTGAGCCGAAGTCAGAGGCTTAACGGACTGAGCCACCCAGGCGCCCCATGATACAGTTTAGATGAGGTACTGAGGGTGGGGCCCCCGTGATGAGGTTGGTGTCCTCATAGGAAGAGACACCAGAGAGCTTGCTCACTCTCTTCACCATGCGAGGACATAGTGAGGAGGTGGCTGTCTGCAAGCCAGGAAGTGGGCTCTCACCAGCAACTAAATCAGCTGGCACCTTGATCTTAGACTTCCCAACCTCCAGAACTGTGAGAACATTAATTTCTGTTGTTTAAGCTACTCACTCTACAGTATTTTGTTAGGGCAGCCCAAGGACACTAAGACAGGAGAGGTGGCAGCTCAAATGCCAAAGGGGCGGACTGTTGCTAGAAGTGTGGGAAGAGGAGGAACAAGACCAAAGGGAGGGGTGGGGACTGTGGCTAACCGGAGAGCTTCTGGCCTATCCTACTGGTCAGTAGCAACATGGCTCTTGACCATGTTTCCATGGGAAAAGCCCAAAGGCCAGAGCTTCAGACTTTTCAAGAAAAGCTAGATACCTGGGTTTTCAGTGGGAAAGTCCTGCTTTAGAGAATGGAGGAGCAGTTATTTGCCCGTTGGCCAGAGGGAAGACTTGACCGTGAGGCCCTGGAAGGCCTCCTTTGGCACTGAGCTCTCCAGGACATTCAAACAGGGGTTGACTTACGAAAATTCATGGTGCACCTAATTGCCGAACGGCCCCTAGGGCAGCCAAAGACACTCAGAGGGATGAAGACCAAGGACAGGACGGCAGCAGAAATGGGGGTGGGGAAGTGGAAAGAACGAAAATCACCAAAAGCCCATGGTGGGTCCCCCTCACAAGCTCCCCGACAGCCTCAGGCTCCCTCCCCAGCCCAGGCCCCACTCCCTGCCAGCAGTGCACCCCTCCATACACGAGGCCCTGCTTGAAGTAGCCTCGGAAGGCCTCACTCTCGTTGCCCTGGATCTCGCGGTGCTGGACGGCCCGGCCCTTGAGGAAGTCGTCCATCTGTGTGGTGTAGATGGCAGCTGCCCCTTGCTCATCCTGGGACGAGGCCAGGCCAATCCAGTAGTGGATGTCATAGGACAGACTGCTGCCCGTCTTGTGGATCTAGGGAGAGGGGAGGTGCGGTGTGCCCGAGGCCCTGGGCTCCCACAGCCCTCTCCCCGCCTCCCTGCTTTGCATGGTCTGTCACACACAAGGGGCCTGGGCCACAGGTGAGCTTGGTATCCAGGAAGCGCACGGCACTCGTGGTCAGGAACCGTGAGTAATGGCCCCAGCTCTGCCACAGACTCGCTGAGACATCGGGCGAGTGGCTTTCCCTCTGGGTCTTGGAAATAAGTGGGTTTCACATAGCAGCATTTTCTCAAGTGATGTGTATGGACCATCACAGGTCTATGAGGTGATGAATTGGGGTGTACAAATGTACATAGGAAATGATTATGTAAAAACTGTATAGCTACTTTCTGCTTGTGACATGGGACACCGCTTTCCACTTATGGTACTGATGTAGAGTTATGTTTTTAATCAATAGATTTAAATTTCAAAAGCGAGTCAGCGTAAGGGAAGATAAAAATGCGTTAATCGTACAGGATGTGGCAAAAACCAAGGAGGCAATATGAAGGGGACTATGGATTCTGGAAATGTGCACCTGAGGTCGGGTGACATCCCGCTGGCTCAGAGTGTCCCCAAGACTGTACATTCAAAGATGTTCACCTTGGAGCTCAGTGACCAAGGGCAGGGAGAGCCTCTTATATCTCTGACCCTGCAGAGCTACCAAAGGCTGGGCATTTGGGCCCACCCAGTGAATACTGTCTAGGGGTGAAGCCCGGCCAGCCCTCCTTATTGCCCCCAGCCTCAGGTTTCCTCCCTAATGCCACAGTGGGCTTTGCTGTCTGCTTGGGCCCCTCTGGCACCCGCCCACACTCACAGCCAGGACTATGTAGCAGTCACCATCGAAGAAGCTGCCGAAGGTGCTGGAAGGAACAGGCACCATCTTCATGGCCTAGGGAGAGGAAGGAGCTCAGAAGGGCTGCCCCGGACCACCCAGAACCCCCAGCTGCCCCGCCTCCCTTGACCCCAGGGAGAGCTGGGAGAGGCGGAGAACCAGCAGGAGGAGGGCCTGAGAAAGTGGACCAGAAGAAGGGATGTGACCATGGGAGGAGGAATAGGAGCAGGAGGAGGGTGGCCCTGGGGACAGGCAGCAGCGGCTCGCACATCAGAGGGCAGGATTTGAGGACAGAGTAATCTCAGGCTCCCTCCTTCCCTCCATCCACCCCAGCCTGCAGGCCCCCCGCCCCCCTTGCCCACACACACACCCAGGCAGGCCTCACCTCGATCCTCCATATCTGCACCCCTGGGGTGGTGATGTTGAGGGAGCCTTTGACTTGGGCGCTCAGTGTGGTCATGGTGAGGAACCTAGGGAAGGGAGACGCGGGAACAAGGGTTGAGGAGCTGGGAGCGCCCTGGGTTTCAGGAGCTGCCCTTCCAGTGCAGCCCCAGAGAGCTCCCAACACCACCAGGAGGCCAGGGCTCAGGAACTTGGGGAGGGGAGGGGTTGGCGCTCCACCCTGGGCCCTGATTGGCCAAGGGCTCAGCGTCCAGTCTTCCCACCCAACTCTGATCTTGTCACTCTCTTGCTCAAACCCCTACCCTGACTCCCTATTACCTACTGAATAAAGCCCTCACTCTTTAGCTTTCCATTCAAGGCCCTTTATTTAGCCCCAAACAATTTTTCTTAAGAATTTTTTTTATCAAAGCCATGCTGACTGGAAAAAATTCATATGGACTTAAAAAAAAAAAAAAAAAAAAGGAAAGCAGGGGCACCTGGGTGACTCAGTCAGTTGAGCGTCCAGTTCTTGATTTCGGCTTAGGTCATGATCCCAGAGTCTTGGGATCAATCTCCATGTTGGGCTCCACACTCAGCATCTCAGCAGAGAGCCTGCTTAACATTCACTCTCTCTCCCTCTTCCCTCTCTCCCCTGCTTGTGCTCTCTCTCTAAACTAGAAATTAAAAAAAATTTTTTTTAACCTTTATTTTTATTCTTGAGATTGAGAACATGAGCTGGGGAGGTGCAGAAAGAGAGGGAGACAGAGGATCCAAAGCAGGCTCTGAGCTGACAGCAGAGAGCCCAATGTGGGCTCACGAACTGTGAGATCATGACCTGAGCTGAACCCAAGTTTAACTGAGCCACCAGGGCGCCCCCAATTTTAAAAAAATTTAAAAAAGGAAAGCAAAGAATAAATGAGGGCCCAAAAGGGTATGTACCCCAAGAAAAAACAAGTGTTCAAACAAAAACTGGAACTTGAAATTTATAGCAGCTCTACTCACAATAACCAAAAGGTACAAGCAGTCCAAATGTCCATCAACAAAAGGCGGTCTATATCCCCACAATGGAATATTATTCAGCCATGAAAAGGAATGAAGGGCTAATACACATTGCAACACAAATGACCCTTGAATACATTACGCTTGGTGAAAGGAACCACACACAAAAGGCCATGTCTTGATGAGTCCATTTTTATGAACCATCCAGAACCGGCCAATCCATACACATAGCAAGTGGAGCAGTGGTTGTCAGGGGCTGGAGGGAGGGGAAAGGGGGGATGCCTACTAGAGTTTCCATCTGGATGATGAAAGAATTCTGGAACTAGACCATGGTGATGGCTGGACAATGTTGTGAATGTACTGAATGCCACTGACTTGTATAAAGTGGTTAAAATGGTAAATCTTATGTGTATTTTACCACAATAGAAAAAGTCTGTGCAGCAGCTTCCTATTCCCTCCTGGCTCCCCCCAAACACCCCTCAGTCACTGTTCTGGTGGCGCCCAAGGAGATCCCACAAGGAGAGGGACCATGTTTGTTGGCTCAGTACTAAATCCCCAGCGTCTAAAACCATGTAGGCATTTTGCTGAGTGAGTGGATGGATGGATGCATGGATGGATGGATAGATGGATGGATGGATAGATGGATGGATGGATGGATGGATGGATGGATGAGTGAGTGAATGACAGAGTGAACTCTCCAGTGTGAACCAGGCTCCAGCCACTGAACTGAAAGAAACCTCCGCTTGCCAAGCTTCTTTTATGGTATCTTTTATGGCTCTTTCCATTTTCACCCGTAGCTCTGTTCTCCACTCCAGCTGCTCATCAGAATCACCTAGGGAGCTTTTAAATGATACCAATGCTTTGCTGCTCCTCAGGTCTATCCCCAGGGATTCTGATTTAATTAGGCTGGGTGCAGGCCCAGGCATGGGTACTTTATTTTCTGACTTTTGGGAGCACAGCATGGGTGCTTTTAAAACTTCCCAGAGATTCTGATATGAGTGAGGGCAGAGAACAGCTTGCCCCCAGTGATTCTCATTCCTGGTTTCCTGCCTCTCCCTATCAGGCTGGAGGCCACCCCCATTCCCCACTGAGTCTACCACCCAGCCTGGCACAGATTTGTCCTCCAGGAATGCTCCTTGAACTGATGAACAATAAATGAAAGGTCATGTGGCTTAGAGGGTCAGGCCTCACAAGCTGTCAGCCTGAAACCTCGCTATCTAATCTCTCTTGGCACCTTGACTCTGAATCACCTCTTGGAACAATGACCTGGCATTTTACTGTTGGGAAACTCCCTCTTCTGAGTCCTGAGGGGTGACCTCTCTCCCAGGCATTCTGGAGTTTGGGGCAAGGTCTCCCTGCCCAGCCTCTGATTAGCGGCCCTTTTGGCAGATCATGGCTATGTCGGGTCACTTTCCATGCGCCTTTAGGAGCCCATTGTGCCTGGGCCCTGTCTGATGCCCTGTTGGCCATGGCCCCTTTGTGAGATATTTCTCAACCCACAGAGACCCCAGGGCTCCCAGGACACCTGGGTCAGTAGGACCAGTTTTGGTACAAAGGAGAAAAATGTTTTCTGTGTTATTTCATTTGCCACCTTGGCCTACATCTTCCTTTCTCTGAGACAGACTCTTTGACACCCACTAGCTGTATGAACATGAGCCCTGTTTCTTCATCTATGGTGTGGGAGGCGGTCAATTAGATGACCTCTAGGGACAGGCTCTGATTTTTAGGGGTGAACAGCAAGAGGATGGAGGGTAGACAGGAAGAGACACTTCCTGCCCATCAGATGAGTGGACATTTGGGGGAGCAGGGACTTGAAAAGGCCAGCATGCTCCTCCCCCTAGATTTGGAACTTCCAGCAGCCTGAACTGGGGAGGGAGAACCTCCACTGGGCCAGGGATCGGGGGGAAAGGGGATGGCCCTGAGAGGTGAACTCATACTGAGAGGGTATCCCCACAGATACTGCCCTGCTCCTGCTCCTATCCATGTTGGTCAGAGCAGATGCCTCTGCCCACCCCCCAACCCTGGTGGGCTCTCCCCAGAGAGGCTGTCTCTCCCTTCCTGGTGGGAGGGATGTGGGCTCCTCACTACCCACGACACGCACAGCATGGCCCCAGGTCTGGATGTGTGCCTCTTTCTCCCTCAACTTGAGTTCTCTGGCTGCCCCCCTCACTCCTGATCCCCAGTATTCTCTGCCCCCAATTTGAGGAAGGGCACCATTACTCCCAGACCCCAGATACGGCTATGTGTGCAACACCCTGGACCCCTCCCTCTCCTGCCCTTCTGTTCCACTGGAATCTCTCTCCTATCTGCCCCCTGCCACACCCCCCTCCCTCTCTGCTCACAGCTGCCTTCTAGTGATGCCCTGCCCCCCAGGCGGCTTCTCCCCCTTCCCGCCATGTCCTTGCGCTCCTGTTCTTTCCTTTACCCAATGGCCTCCCCACCTGTCTTCACAAGGCTCACACTTAGATGCTCCTCTAGACTCAGTTTAGGTCTCATTTCTTCCAGGAGACCTTCCCAGAATCCTCAGGCTAGACGAGGCCCTTCCTCGAGGGCACCAGAGCATCCTGGACCTGTGCCTCTCTTGGCACCCTGACCACATGGCAATGAAAGGATCTGTTTATAAATCCCAGGTCTCCGAGGTCAAGGACCTAGACAGTTGGTCTGCGTAGCCCCCATAGTAGATGCTCAATAAATATTCATAAAACTTAAAGACGAAATTGTGGGATGGAAGGGGTGGACCATGTTGGAGCCCTGGCGGGAGTTAGGGCTCCTGCTCCATCCAGGTCCCACCTTTCATTTTCTAATTGCTGTCCTGTCCTCAGGGTTCTGGCTCCAGAGAGCTGCGGGGTGCTGTCATCCCGGCTCTCAGTCCCCAGTCATGCGGGTCTGAGCTGGACAGGGGTATGGCAGTTCCTGAAACCCAGGACACCCTCCTGCTTCCCCAGGCCCATGAGAGCAGGGAGAGAGGACACAACCCAGCATCCCAGCCTACAGACTCTGTCTCTCGAAGCCCTGAGAATGTCTTTGCAGGCTTTCTGGGAAGGGGTGGTCAGTACATCCCAAGACCCTGGTCTGGACTTGGTTCCCACTTCTTTTCCTCCCCATTTCAGCTGAATGGGGCCACAGTGGCTGGTAAGGCCAGAGGACTGGACCTGGGGACAGAAGGGCATGCTAGGGTGGCCGGGGAGCATGGACTGGGGCCAAAAGGGCCCTGCCTCACCAGCCCCCTGCCTCTCTCTGCCTTTGCCCATTCAATTCCTGATGGCTGTTGCTCACACCCTAGGATCCAGGAGCCCCGAGGCCCCAGGAGTGTCAGGGGGAATGACCGCACAAAGAAAGAAACCATTTCATATGAGGAACAAATATGCAAAGAGATGGGGTGAGGTGCAGGAAGGGGGTGGCAGAATGAGATTAGGGCGACCAGCTAGTCCCAGTTTGCCCAGGAGTATCCAAGTTTTAAATCTAAAAGCCCAGTGTCTCCAGAATCTCCCCATTCAGGGCAATCCGGGATGGTTGACACTTGAAGTCAGGTGGGTGCTAACGGCAGGTGCGAGTCTGAAAGAGCAGCTGCCTGGAGTGGAGCCTGTACAGTTCTTTCCTTGGAGGCCCAGGAAGCCACACTGGGCTCCCTGCTCTTTCCAGACGCTCCAGAGTGCCAAGCCTCTCCCTCACGTCCGCTCCAAGGTGCTACAGGAAGCCCCAGGCTGCCAGCAAGAAGCAGAGGCCCTTGTCGCGTCCTCTCCTGCACCTACCGTCCCGTCCGAGTGTGTCCGTCTGGTGTGTCCGGCAGGGTTGCCTTACCTGTCTGGGGGAGGCAGCTGCCACCTGGGAGGTCTCAGGGAGTTGTGGCAAGCTGGCTGCAGGAGAGCGACCTTTGTCCCCACCACCCCCCCCCCCTTAGGAACTGCCTTCACCATATAAGGGAAGATAGGGCCCCAGAGAGAGTGAGAATGGGTGAGGGGGTGGGGACGCAGGTGCCCGCCAGGGACGCTGGTCCCTGGGAGCCAGCGGAGCCAGCGCCAGCGCCAGCCTGACAGCAGGAGCCAATGTGCCCCACCCCTGACACCCAGTGAGCACACTCCCAGGGATAGGGTACGTTTCTGCCCAAGGCCCAGGCCTTCACTGCAGGTGGACAGCACCAGCCAGGAAAGGCAGGGGAGCCTGGACCCTTCCTCCTACCAACCCAGACGACGAGGCTCAGCTGTCCTCCCTCCTTCCCCGGGAGAATGGCTCACAGGGCAGGGGGACGGCGGGGGTGGGCGTGGGGGGTGGGGTTCACCCTTGCGGCCCCTCCTGGACAGATGGGCACCCTGGCACCCCTAGAGGTCTCTTTCACTGGGCATGACACTTGCTTAGAGGGGGCACAGGTGCTCTCCCTATCTGCCCCCCCCCCCACCCGCCCTGTTTCAAGGGCACTGGCCGCACCTGGACTTTTTATTAGCTGCCATAAACCAGTGCCTTTGGACTCTGCTTTGCCACTTCCTCCCAGATGCCAAAGGCTTCGATTTCCGACCCCTGATCCTAGGGGGCCCATCTCCTTGAGGACTGGAAAGAAGCACCGTCCTTTCGGTTGTGGGTCTTGCTCTGAAGTTGGCTTTGCCTGCAAACTCAGCACCTCGGGCGGCTGCACCCGAGCCTCCCGCCCCTGCGGAAACTCTCCGGCCTTCTGAACCTGGTCCTCTGGAGGGCGAGATGAAGCCGGCTGGGTGAGGGCGGCCCCTCCTCCTGACCACACCTTCCCAGGAGTCCTGGAGACCCGCTGTCTGTGTGTGTGCACGCACATGAGCACGTGTGAGCATGCTCGTGCCCAGTCTGGGAAAAGGAGTAAAGACACGGCAGGTTCTACTTTGGTTTTTTATTTATATATATTTTTAATCTTTTTGGGGGGTTACTTTGTCTTTAAAGAACATCTTTTGTGCCTAAAAAGGAGTCTGTGTTCATTCAGTTGTACAGACGAGCGAGAAGGGAAGAAAAAACTCGTTTATAATTTCACTACAGAAATAATCTACAAATAAATCAGTTAGTGATTTATTTTGAAGTAGGTCTTTCATTTTTCAGTACATATGTTGTGTATGTACACTCTATGTATATAATATCTACATGTATCTATTTTTCCATCTATCCTTACTGTGACAGGTTATGTGTCATTTTATGACTGTATGTGTGTATACATATATATATATATATATAATTTTTTAATGTTTATTTCTTGAGAGAGAGAGAGTGGGGGAGAGGCAGAGAGAGAGGGAGACACAGAATCCGAAGCAGGCTCAAGGCTCGGAACTGTCAGCACAGAACCTGACGCAGGGCTCGAACCCATAAACCGTGAGATAGTGAACTGAGCCAAAGTTGGACGCTTAACTGACTTGACTGAGCCATCCAGGCCCCCCATGACTGCATTTGAATCGTCTCAGGGCAATCCACGAAGTAGATAGCATAGTTTATATAAGTGATAGTTCTTTGTTGGACTTCCAAATTACATCCATTTATTTTATACTACAAAGAATGCTGTGGTGAGTATCTTTACCATTCGATTATATCCCTTATTCTTTCTTTCTTAAAACTGGGACTGCTGGATTGAAGATGAGAACAGGCAAATCGGCCTCCAGAAAAGTCCCATTAATTCCTAGTACCACCTGCAGCACAGAAGAATGTCTGTTCCTCCACGTCCTCTCCAGCACTGGGCTCCGGCTTTTTAAGAAAATCTCTCGTCGGTCTGATTGCCAAAAAGAAAAATCATTGTATGCGTTGATTTATGTTATTTTGATTACCAGTGAAATAGACCACTTAAAAATATACCTATTGGCTATGTCTTCTTTTGCGAATTTTTTATTAATTTGTTGAGTTCGTTGTTTACATGTATGATGTATTAAGTTTGGTAACCTGCCTGTCATTAATGCTGTATTTTTCTCCAGTTTGCTTCTTGCCTTTTAATTTAACCTCGAGATTTTGGGAAGAATATATGTTTTGTTTGTTTGTTTGTTTCTTAATTTTAATTCCAGTGTGGTTAACATACAGTGTTATATTAGTTTCAAGTGTATAATATAGTGATTCAACAATTCTATACCCTCCTTGGTGCTCACCAAGGATAAGGATAAGTGGATAAGTGGATTCTTACTCCCCTTCACCAATTTCACCCATCGACCCACCCACCTCTCCTCTGGTAATCATCAGTTTCTTCTCTATAGGTGAGAGTCTGTTTCTTGGTTTGTCTCCTTTTTTCTTCCTTTTGTTCATTTGTTTTGTTTCTTAAATTCTACGTGTGAGTGAAATCATGGTATTTGTCTTTCTCTGATTGGCTTGCTTCACATTTGTACTTCCTAGCTCCATCCAAGTGGTTGCATATGGCAAGATTTCATTCTTTTTATGGCTGAATAGTATTCCATTGTATAGATATACCACATCTTCTTTACCCATTCATCTATCGATGGACACTTAGGTTGCTTCCATAATTTGGCTATTGTAAGTAATGCTGCAATAAACATAGGGATCCCTTTGAATTAGTGTTTTCATATTCTTTGGGTAAATACCCAGCAGTGTGATTATTGGATCATAGGGTAGTTCAATGTTTAATTTTTTGAGGAACCTCCATACTGTTTTCCACAATGGCTATACCAGTTTGCATTCCCGCCAACAATGCACGAGGGTTCCTATTGGGAGAACATATGTTGTTTTTTTTTTTAATTAAAAAAAATTTTTTTTAATTTATTTTTGAGAGAGAGAGAGAAACTGAGCATGAGCGGGGGTGGGGCAGAGAAAGAGAGAGACAGAGAATTGAAAACAGGCTCCAGGCTCTGAGCTGTCAGCACAGAGCCTGTTGCGGAGCTCGAACTCATGAGCTGTGAGATCGTGACCTGAGCCGAAGTCGGATGCTTAACAGACTGAGTCACCCAGGTGCCCCTTTAAAAAAATCATTTCCAATTTCTTTATTATGGCAAATGTCAAACAAATAGAAACGCATAAATAATAGTACAATAGTACAATAATAAACGCTCATGGATTCAAGAATTAGTGAAAGTAATTATACTTGGAAGTAATTTGTAGATCATGATACTTGAGCCCAAAATATTTATCACACATATCCTAAGAATGAGGACATTCTCCATAACTGTAATATGATTTTCACATCTGAGAATAATTTCTAATATCGTCTATCTAGTCCACAGTTAAAAATTTCACCAATTGTCCCCACAACGACTCTGACGGCTGGTTTTACTGACGCATGATCAAATTAAGATCATGCATTTCCTTTGAGTGTTACGACTCTTAGTATTTTGTAAATCTAGAACAGTCTTCCAATTTTTTTTTTTTTTGATATTGACCTACCTGAGTCCAGGACAGATGTCCTGTTGTGTGTTCACATTGTGGATTTGTCTGAATCTTTCTTTGTGTATTACTTAATTTGTTCCTCTTTCCCCTGTATTTCCCACAAACCGAAAGTACATCTAAAGTCTCGACTGGGTTCTGGTTAAACACTCTTTTCAAGGATACTTGAAAAAGGTCAGCGCTTCTCAAACTGTAATATTATAAGAATCACCTGGGAATCTATTTAAAGTGCAGATTCTGATTCAATAGGTCTAGGACCTGAGACTCTGAATTCCTAACAGGTTCCTCAGTGATGTCGCCACGCCGGTCCACAGACCCCATTTTGAGTAGCACGGGCAAAGGTGTTGCTGTTTCACATTGCGTGGCATTAGGAGGTATAAAACGTCACGTTGTCCTAGCATGAGTGGTGTGAAGTTTGACCCCTTGGTGACAATGGTGACTGCCAGATATCCCCACTGTAAAGGCACGTTCCCTCCTTTGCAATGAGAAGTCATCTTGGGGTGACAGTTTGGTATTAGAAGCACAAAAATTTTTATTTCTTTATTTACCACTTTTTATTTCTTTTATTATTATTATTATTATTATTTTGAGAGAGAGTGGGGTAGAGGGGCAGAGGGAGAGAGAGAATCCCAAGCAGTCTCTACTCAGGGGATCGATCCTACAACCCTGGGATCCTGAGCTGAAATCAAAAGTCGGACACTCGACCGACTGAGCCACCCAGGCGCCCCTTTACTTCTTCTTTTATAATATTCATTCTGTACTTTTTGTTTTTTTTTTTTTTTTGTTTTTTTTTTTCAACGTTTATTTATTTTTGGGACAGAGAGAGACAGAGCATGAACGGGGGAGGGGCAGGGAGAGAGGGAGACACAGAATCGGAAACAGGCTCCAGGCTCTGAGCCATCAGCCCAGAGCCTGACGCGGGGCTCGAACTCACGGACCGTGAGATCGTGACCTGGCTGAAGTCGGACGCTTAACCGACTGCGCCACCCAGGCGCCCCCATTCTGTACTTTTTGAATGTCTGATTTCCCCCACAGTGTCTGTTGTGCTCACTGTTGAATCCTAGTGCCTGGTACACCGTAGGCATGTGATGAATGTTGAAGGAAAGAAATGGAATTTATGATTTCTATCTTTGACATTATATTTAGGAAGCTGTGTTTTAAGTTTTAAAATGAGTTTTATTTTTTAATTTTTAAAATAATTTTTTAAAGTTTATTTTTGAGAGAGAGAGAGAGAGAGACCTTGCATGAATGGGGGAGGAGAAGAGAGAGGGGGACAGAGGATCTGGATTCGAAGCAAGGTCTGCACTGACAGCAGAGAGCCTGATGTGGGGGTTGAACTCACCAACAGTAAGATCATGACCTGAGCCAAAATCAGACAGCCGACTGGGCCACCCAGGCACCCTTAAAATAATTTATTTTTTAAAATTAATAAATATACCTGGTAAAATAATTCGAATCAGATGTATAATAAAATGTGTCCCTCTCCTCTTAGATGACTTCCACCCAGTCCCCCAGCCCTGCTCCCCGGGACTAGCAGCAGCTCTCATTTCTTGTGTACCCGACTGGAGGATAAGAAAGTGCAAGAAAGTATGCATATTTTTTTTTTAAGGCTCAAAATGGTTTATTTCAAAAAAGAACTTTTATTTATTTTATTAAATTTTTTTTTATTATTTTTAAAAATTTACATCCAAATTAGTTAGCATATAGTGCAACAATGATTTCAGGAGTAGATTCCTTAATGTGCCTTACCCATTTAGCCGATACCCCCTCCCACAACCCTTCCAGCAACCCTCGGTTTGTTCTCCATATTTATGAGTCTCTTCTGTTTTGTCCCCCTCTCTGTTTTTATATTACTTTTGTTTCCCTTCCCTTATGCTCATCTGTTTTGTCTCTTAAAGTCCTCATATGAGTGAAGTCATATCGTTTTTGTCTTTCTCTGACTAATTTCACTTAGCATAATATCCTCCAGTTCCATCCATGTAGTTGCAAATGGCAAGATTTCATTCTTTTTGATTGCCAAGTAATACTCCATTGTGTGTGTGTGTATACACAACACATATATACTCCATTGTGTATATACATATTTGTGTGTGTGTATATATATATATGTACACAACACATATATACTCCATTGTGTGTATATATATGTGTGTGTGTGTGTGTGTGTGTGTACATTTTTTAAAAAAGTTTTTTAATGCTTTATTTTTGAGACAGAGAGAAATAGAGCATGAGCAGGGGAGGGGCAGAGAGAGGGGGAGACACAGAATCTGAAGCAGGACCAGGTTCTGAACTGGCAGCACAGAGCCCAACGTGGGGCCTGAACTCATGGACCGCGAGATCATGACCTGAGCTGAAGTCGGACGCTTAACCGACTAAGCCACCCAGGTGCCCTACCACATTTTCTGTATCCATTCATCCATCGATGGACATTTGGGCTCTTTCCATACTTTGGCTATTGTTGATAGTGCTGCTATAAACATGGGGGTGCGTGTGTCCCTTCGAAAAGGACACCTGTATCCCACGGATAAATGCCTAGTAGTGCAATTGCTGGGTCGTAGGGTGGTTCTATTTTTAGTTTTTTAGGAACCGCCATACTGTTTTCCAGAGCGGCTGCACCAGCTTGCATTCCCAAAGTACGCATATGTTTGTGTCTGTTTTTAATACATCTGCTTTGTGGGAATACACGATCACCATTGTTAGAACTCGATTTTAATAGTTTCATTTACTGGCTGTCTGTCTTGAAGATCATCCTATATCTGCTTGAGTAGTTCCAACTTATTGTTTTTCAAGGCTGCATGGTGTTCTCTGTGATAGAGCAATATTTAACCAGTCCCTCACTGATGGACACTTAGGTTATTTCAAGTGTTTTGCTATTACAAACAAGGATGCAATTAACACCCTTATGTTCATATATTCTATATACAGCATAAATTCCTAAAAGTGGAGTTGCTGGATCAGAGTATCTGCATTTAAAAAATAATTTTAAGGGGCGCCTGGTGGCTCATTTGGTTGAGTGATCGACTTTGGTGCAGGTCATGATCTCATGGTTTGTGAGTTCGAGCTCCTCATGGAGCTCTCTGCTGACAGTGAGGAGCCTGCTTCAGATCCTCTGCCCCCTCTCTCTCTGCTCCTCCCCTTCTTGTGCTCTGTCTCTCAAAAATAAATAAAACATTAAAAAAATAATGATAGTCAAATCACTCTCTGAATGGGTTGCACCAGCTCACACCCCTGCCAGCAGCGTTTTATCTGGTGCCTGTTGCCCTACACCCTCTACTCCTGTGTGTGTAACAAGCAAATAGTGAATATCTGCCCATACCAGGCTCCATTAGATACATTTTCACAGCTGACATCTCCAAAGCCTTCCTCCCTCCAGGCCATCCTTGCCCCCACCCCCAAAGCCAGCCAGCCATAGCTTCCCACCAAGTTTCTCTCTTCTCTCACATCCATCCCTTCTATCCTCTTCTTGCTTTGTTCCGCCTCTGCCTCAGTTCAGGCTTTCACCCTCCATGTTCAGGGCCATGACTGTGGTCTCCCTGTCCGTTCTCCTCCGTATCCCTGGTTTAGGTTCTAAAGTACACCTGCTGGCTTTGAGCACTGTGCCCTCCCGTTCAGTGTTCCTCAGTGACACCCACGGCCTGCAAGAAAAAAGCCACTCCCTTGGACTGCCCAAAGATCTGCAATATGTGGCCTCTTCTGCTTTCTGCAGCTTCTTTTCCTGTCCTTCCTCCCTTGTGGGCCATTCCAAATGGTCATTTCCCACACTCCCTACCGTGGCAGGCCCCTGATGCTTCTGCTTCCTTCCCGGGTGCACCTCCTTGCTTAGGCCACCTTTACCTGACTTGCTCCACCTTCCCAAACTCCTCTGAGATGCAAGCCAGCAGGAAGCATTTTCCAAACCTCCCAGACCAACCCAGGAGGGGTGAAGTGTCCCCTGTGCCCCCCGCCTTCTGTGTTCTGTCTCTGTCTCAGTGCACCTGCAGGCTTTCAGGTTTTAGCCTGCTCAGGTGTCTTTCTCTGTACTAGGGTGTGAGTTCCTTGAGAGCAGAAGCATGGCCCAGTCATGGGGTGTCCCTGGGCCCTGGCACCGTGCCTGGCACCCTGGAAATGCGGATACATGTGGTTGAGTTGAACTCTATGTGGGTGAAGCTGTGTAGGTGGTGGTGGTGGGGAGAAGCTGACTGTGGTCTCATTCAAAGCTGGGAACCCGGGTGACTCTCTGGCTGTCAAGGCCCCTGGGATGCAAATCTTGGGGGTGGGGGTGGGGGACCTGGTGCTTACTGGGAGAGCAGGAAATCAGGCAGTGCCCTGGGGAGGAGGAAGGCAAAGGCAGGGAGGGCTGGGTATTTACCCTGCCAAAGTGGGCTCCAGCTCAGAGTGGAGCTGGTGTTGTGATGGAGCTCTGGGCTTTGCTTCCTGCGCCATCTGGGAAGAGGGATGGGAGGGAGCTATCTCACACACTGCAGGTCCCCCTGAGACTTCGGGGACAGATCAGCATCTGGGGCTGGAGAAGGTCCACTTGAGGCTGGATTCACAAGGTATGGGGATGAGTGGGGTGAGGGGATAGGGTAGGCAGAGCTGGGGGGCCAGGGACCAACTTTGGGAGGGACAGTGTGTCTGTGTGTGTTAGGGGGAAGGCTGCCCCACCCCAGGGAGATGGGTGGCCCCCACCCTTTCAGTCCCCGGGGTGGGGGAGGGGGCAGGTTGGCGTCCGCGAGGCCAGAGAGGCCTCTAGTGGCCGCCGTGGGAAGCAGGAGAGGGCGGGCCGGGAGGGCACTTCCTGCCAGGGCCTGGGGCTGCCCAGTTTTGCAAAGGAAGTGCTGCCAAGGCCGGAGGGGCGGAGGCAGGAAGTGGGCCGGAGGCTCGTGCAAGGGCGCGGCTAGTAGGTGCTGAGAGGCCGCCGAGGGGCGGGTAGGGGAAGGCGGTGCGGAGGTCCAAGAGACCGAGTGCCAGGCCCACCGTCTCTCCAGAGACCTTGACGCCTCCGACCGCCCGCCCCTCCCTCCCGACGCCTCGGAGGCCCGCCTCAGCCAAGGCCAAAGTTCTTCCGTTTGGAGATGAACTTGGCTTACCAGGAACTCGCCCCGCCCCCCTCCCCCCCCCCCTCGCTCTGGGGCGGCAGGAGCCCCTCCCATCCGCCCCGAGACGGAGACCACACCCCTCCCGCCTCCAAATACCTTCCAGGGGCCTCCCCTAAGGACGCTGCTCAGCTTTACCGCTAATACTACCGAGTCCTCCGCGTGCAGGCATTTACCAACTTGCAAAGAGGGCATTTCTCCATTATGCAGGTCAGGTAACTGAGACTAAGAGAGGTAGAATAATTAAACAGTACAGCGAGGCGCTCGGATCCACCCACCGCTGTGCACTAACCTTGCACTTGCACTCTTGAAGCCCCCCGAAACCTAGGGCAGCCCCTCCCTCCACCCACTCCACCGCCAAAAGATACACTGAATTGAGTGTGGCTTCACGGGACACAACCACTCCCAGCTTCAACGTCCCCCCAAAGACCACAGAAGCGGGATGGGGGTCTGGCGTTCTCTTTAGTTCTTGTCATAGTGTGGGGCTTTCAATCAGAGAAGGCACTTAAATGGGAAGGTCACCCGATTCAGGCCAACCTTGTCCTCCCTCCCACCCCCAGTTCTGAGGGGAGGGGGGCAATGACATCTCCATTTGACATCCCCCTTGGCACTGCTACGTGGGTCCCCTTAACCGTTAGGCCTTGGGGAGAGCCCAAGGCCTTGACCTCCACACTCAGCATTTAGGGGGAAGGGGTTCCAGATAGAGAAGTCAGAGCTGGAAATCAGGATGTCCTGGGAGCTGCCCCCAGCCAGCAGGGGGTGAGGCTGGGGTCGACAGGGGATGGGTTGACACTAGGGAGGGGAGACAGCTTGGCTAGGCTTCCTGGAGACCCCCAAACCCCACAAGAAGGGTCCCACCTCCTACAGCTCCCCTAAAGGCACCGGTGAAGTATGGAGTGGGTGGGGAGGCACTGATTAGGTGCAGGGACCCCACACACTCAGCTGGTGGGCCTAGCACAGAGCTGGGCACAGAGAAGGTGCTAATAATGTGTTTTGAATGAATAATTGGAGCAAAGAGGGTGTGAGGGACAGAAGACAGGGCTTGGGACTTCTTGGCCCAGCCTGTTTCATTCAGAAAATAGCAGTTTAAAAAATGTAAAAATCCTTTCCCTCCCTCCCCCCAGTTTATGGGTCCAGGAAAGGGGTGAAGGAGGGGTATCTCTACCCCAGCCCTTCCCTCTCCCCTTCCCCTAAAACTATATACACATATACATATTTATA
Organism: Leopardus geoffroyi; assembly: GCF_018350155.1. Lineage (NCBI taxonomy): Eukaryota > Metazoa > Chordata > Mammalia > Carnivora > Felidae > Leopardus > Leopardus geoffroyi. Next base: position 202,867,143 of record NC_059328.1, on the reverse strand, counting down.
TGGCACCACAAAGGGGTCTTGCCTATGCCCCCACACTAGGAGCTGGGGGAGCCAAGCCCCAGGGCCTTAGGGTGGTCAAGGCAGATGTGAGGGGTCAGGTCTTGGCGTGGAGAGCAGCCTTCAGCTGCTGCTGAGCCTAGAGAAACTGGACTCCGGGGTCCCATAGGACGCACCCTGCTCCCTTCACAAGTGGTAACAGATCTTCCCTCCCTGCCCTCCTAGGCAGAGATTGGTGGGGGTCTGTGTCAGTCCCAAGGGAGGAGGTGCGGAGACTGGTTCCTCCCCTGCCAGGCTAGACTGCAGCAATCTGGAGACTGTTCCGGGCAAGAGCCGACCTGATCGTGGCCCTGGGAAAACAGGGCAGGGAAAAGGGCTCTATGCAAGGCACTTGGTGTCCACTGTTCCCAGGCTGGGGGCCCAAGGCATGGGGCAGCAAGAGCCCTGCCCCTCCCCCAAGCAGAACCAGACAGAGCCAAGGGGCCCGATTTGGCAGCAGAGAAACATGGCAGCAGAGAGAGAGAGAAAAAGGGGGAGCTGCACGCAGGGTCCCACAGGTCCCCCACGAAGAAGGAGGAGGTTCTAAGGCACTGACACAGGGACCCAGGGGCTCATCGCCCTTGGTGCAGCCCGCTGCCCCTTTCACAGCCTGGCCAGGCAGGTGGGGAGGGCCCACTTCCCCATGACGCTGAGGTGGCGGCAGCGGCCGCTGGGTTTTCTCAAGGAACAGTCCACGTGTGAGGGGCGTGGGCACCGGTCAGGGGCAGGTCCTGGCCCCCGGGGCACCTCACTAGCTGCCGGGCCTTGGCTGCCTGAGCACTGAGTACACGTCATCCACGCGGCTGAGCTGCTCGAAGAAGGGCAGGAGGTCGTGGAGCTCTGTGTCACTCATGTTGTCAAACCAGGAAGCCACTGGTACCTGGGCAGATGGATGTGGGGCAGTGAGGGGGGCCGGGGCCTCTGGGCACAGGATGTCCACCCAGAAGCCCCTTACCCGCAGTTTTCAAACACTTCTGGCAACACCCACGGTAAATCACATCTATGCATGCAATACAAGTCTTACGAAATGATAATCTTACTGTTTGCAAAACACTCCAATATTTCCTATTCTATTTTGTTTTTTAAAAATTCCCAGCTAGGACCCACCGCATCACCTCTGTGACCCACTCACAGGTCACAGCCAGCAGTGTGAAACTGCTCCAGCATGCAGCGGGGGCCTCAGGCCTGGCCAGGCACTCTCTTCGCACAAGCAAACGGATCAAATGGTCACTAAGGGATGCAGTAGCGGGTGATGAGGTGAGTGGGTGGCAGGCACAGGTCAAGGGCAGGAAGGAGGAATGGGAGGGCATCAGGCCCCGGACAGCACCCAGCATGGGAATGGGGAGGCCCCAGTGGTCCTGATGGCTGACCCTTTCTTTGGCTCTCAGCCCCTAACCCAGTCCTGCCCGGCACTCACGGCGTTGTCTGGATGGAAGACGTAGGAGGCGGGCGAGTTGTCTAGGATGAGCACCCGCCGCAGGTCTCGGCCCAGCCGGCTCAGGTCCTTCACGTAATTGCCCCGGTGGAAGACGCAGGACTCACGAAACAGCCGCGCCCGGAAGGCCCCCCACTTGTCCAGTAGATCAGCTACTGGGTCTGCATACTACGGAGTGGAAGATGGGTCATCCGGGGCCAATGGTGAGTGACCCAGAGGTCAATCCAGCTGCAGGCTGGAGGCTCATGGGAGGCCGGTGGCCCCAGGAGCCCTTCAGTGTGGGGGGGGGGGACGGGACTCACCTTGGCAAGGCTGGCGGTGAACAGCACACACTCAAAGAGCTCACCCATTCGCTGCAGGAACTCATCCACATGGGGCCGCTTCAGCACGTAGACCTAGGGGGTGGGCCAGTAAGGGAACTGCAGGCCTGCAAGGCCGGGGGGGTGGGGGTGGGAGGGTGGCTGAGGGCCGTGAGGGAGCAAACGGAAGAGTAGAGGTGCACAGGAGGGAGGCCGGTCCCAGGGTCTGCGGGCTCCATTTGGCCAGCCAGCCACTCCAGCTATCCTTCCAGAAGAGGATCAAAATGAACCTCCAACTTCTAGCTTCACGTCCTACCTCACGGGGCATCACTAATGCCCAGCCCTTCCCCAACTATGGCTTCAGCCAAATATAGGGGCCTGGGGGCAGCCCCCTCACCCCAAGGCTGCAGGGCACCGACCCCCGAGCCAAGTAATGGAGAACAGGCTGGACAGCACACAACCTATCCTGAATTACTTGAACTGGGTCCCGGGCAAGGTGGGGCAAGGGGGAGCCGAGGAGGAACCCCACTCCCTGCAGGCCTTGGAGTTGGGCCAAGTCCCTCAGGGTCCGTGCGACCTCAGGCAAGTCTCACACCCTCTGGGGCCTCACATCGCACATCTATCAAAGTCCCACCTGGGGTTCTCAGGATTGGTGAGAGGAGCCTAGGGTCTGGAAGGCAGATGCCAAGCCCCCCACCTCCCCCCCACACCCAGCCCCTCACCTGGTGGACCACCCCATCAATCTCCACAGGGATGATGAAGTCGGCGTTGTTCACTGGCTGTGGGGGGAAAAGGAGCTGCTGGGGCGGGGCCCGCAGAGACCATACCCCCAGTCCAGGGCAGGCCCCCTCAGAGACCCGGGGCTGAGGGCTGCTGGGCAGGGCCTACCTTGAAGGAGCTGTGCACCAGGGTCTCATCCAGGTCGATGACCACACAGATCTTGTCCACGTCCTGGGCCTTGGCCTCTGGGAGCAGGTACTGGACTGGAGTCTGCTGCAGGGACAGATGAGGTCATCGGGGGCACTTCTTTTAAACTCTCTTAAAACCCAGTCATTTCTCCTAAGCACGTCTTCCCTCTCCCAGCCCTCTACCTGGGGAAGCACAGGGATAGTGGGGAGAGATCCTCCCCTTCCCAGCTTTGCCCCTGCCAACTGGAGCCTGGGGCAGGCCGCCTGGCTCTGGACCTCACTTCCCCACCTGGAACACCAAGGTAGAGAAAGCTCCCACCTTATAGAGTTCCCTTGGGTGGCAGTCTTGGGGCATTCAGGGACTGGCTGGGAGGGACCTGAGAGGGAGGGTGGCGGGCCTGGTGGGGGGCTCCACCCTCTTCCATACCTTCCAAGGCCTGCAGATGGGTCATGAAAAGCCCCTTTTCCTAAACATCCTCCAGGCTGAGCCCAGGCTGCCCCGGCAGCTCCCACCCGGCCACCACGCACCTTGGGGACAGCGCCGTTCTCCTCCACCAGCAGGGGCGCCCCACTGTGGGCGGGCAGGGCGTCCCCATCGTCCCGGCAGACGCAGCAGAAGAGCGAGTGGAGGATGCCCCGGCTCCGGGGCTTCTGAGAAGCTGCTGACTTCTGGTCACCTGCAGCAGGGAGGCCCAAGGTGGGGGTGTGCACTCTAGCCTGCAGAGTTGGGTGTAGGTGCCCAGGTGCGATCCCCTGGGTGAGAGGATCTGGCCACGCCCCCTTCGTTGAAGGAGATACACTCCAGGCCCTCCTGACAGCCTTGACTCCACGTCACCCTGTGGTACCCAGAAATCCTCCTAGTGTGGGCACAAAGTTACCCTCATTAGGAAGTGGGCTGGCTGGAAGGGGACTACGGAGAGTGCTTTCTCTTTTCCTCCCAGCCTTCATCACTACTGAGGATTCGGCCCCAGTGGGGGGCTTCCTGACACCCACCTACCCGAGCAGCCCCTGCTCCGTCGGCCCCTAACCAATGAGGGCTGGGGCTTGAGGCCCTGCCATCCACTCCCGCCTTCCTCCCATCCTTTCCGCCCACGTGGGTCCAAAGTCCTCACTAAGGCTAGGCCCCGAGGCTGGGAGTGGGAGCCTGGCTGGAACCAGTGTCCCGCAGCCATCTGCCGGCCCCGCCTCCTCCGCCCTCGCCCCGCCCAGGCCTCCGACCTAGAGCTGGGCATCCGCCGCCTGATTGACGGGCCCACCCTCCACCGCCCCTCTACCGGGCCCCCTGCCTTCGGGCTGAGCTAGGACCAGGCCAGAGCTGGGCAGACCTGGAGGGACTTCCTAGTCTCTAAGGTCAACACCCGGACAGGGAGGGGCAGACCCCCAGCCTAGACCCTCCAGCTCCTGGGCGCCGGGTGGAGGCGGGCGGCACGGCTTACCGGGTCGGTGCGTGTGTGCACAGGCCCGGCGCCAAAGGGCCTGCAGCCCGGGCTCCTTGTGCCCCGCCCGTCGTACGGGACACCCCGCGGGCGCGCTAGCGACCCTTAGAAGTGGCTGCCCCACTCTGTGCCTCTGAGAGGCTCAGTGCTTCCACGCATGACGCGGAAGTTTGTTGGGATCGTAGCTGTGTATTGGCGGGAGATCCTTCCAACCCTCCCGAGCCCGCTGTCACCTCGACACCCCCTCCGGCGACCCGACCCGGGCGATCGCGGCCCGGGGCGGAGCCTCAGAGGGTGGCCTGAAGGCGCCCTCTTCAACCCCCCATCTCCCAGCTTCATTGGCGCCAATGGGGGGGGGGGCGACTGTTGGGCAACCCGCTACGCCAGCCCAGGAGCCTAGGAAGGAATCCACTCTCTACCTCTGCCTCAGTTTCCCCACCTCGAGCACTCGGGAGCGCCCCAATGGCTCCAGGCCCCGCCCCGCGTCTCTGAGCCTCGTCTAGTTCAAACTCTTTCCCCGCTCCCTCTCCGGTTAGGAGCTCAGAGCTCCGCAGAGGCGGGCGCCCGGGGCAGCGGCGGCGACTGCCCCGGGTAGGGTCTCGGCCTCCTTCTCCTCCCCTCCCGCGGCTCCCGGGCTGCAGCCCCCTCCGCGCGGCCCCAGTACCTTTGCCCCGTAGCGGGCCCCGCGCCTCCTCCTTGGTGATCTGAGTAATGACGGCCGAGCTGTCCATGGGGCCGGGCGCGCTCCGCTCCGGCCGGACTCTGGCCCGGGCGCCCGGCCTCCCCCCCGGCTCGGGCCGGAATCGGGGCGCGGGGGGGAGGGGAGGGGTGGGAGGGAGGGATCCCCGCGAGCTTCGGAGGGGAGGGGAGCCAGGTTCTAAGGGGGAGGGGGAGGGAGGGGGCGCGGAGGAAACTTTGTTACAACATGGAGTTTCCTCCCCGCGAGGCGGATGCAAACATGGAACCCGGGCGCTGTTTCAAGGCTCCCCCTTAAAAGGGCAACGGCTTCGGCGTGACCTGGACTCGGCCGCCGCTTTCATCACCGCTGGGGCCGGCGCGGCTCTGCTGGCTGGGGGGCGGGCCCGGCCGGGTTCCTGCCGCGCTCCAGGGGGCGTCGCCTCTCTTCCTGCCGCCCGCCCGCGGGCCCGAGCCTCTGCGGCTGCGTGGCAGGACCGGCACCCGGCCCACAGTTCCAGACAGCCGAGCGCCCCGGGCCAGGGCCCGCCCCACCCGCCCCAAGCGCCCACGCCGGGGAGTGCCCGAGGGCGGCGCGGCTCCACCTCGGCGCTTTTCGAGGGCCAGACGCTAGCCGCTTCTTGATTTCCTCATCTGGGAAACGGGAATAACGCTCTCTGGTCTGCAAAATGGGTCTTCAGTGGTTGCGGGGGCCCCCTCGCGGTAAAGTTCTGAGCGAGTGAAGGCGCTCTCTCAGCTCCAAACGGCTGTGTACATCCGTAGAATTGTGCTCTTGACCGGACTGTGACTGTCAACACTCATCGCAGTTGCAGGCCAGGTATCCGGATCCGTAGGGCGTGAAAATTACTACTCCCAGCCCCAGAATGCCCCCTGCCGATCTCGCCCGGTAGCCCCATCTGGTGCCCTCGGCAGGGCACCAAGTGCCTCGGGGCTCTCGACTGCGCTGCTCCCTCTGCCTGGAAGAGTTTCCAGCTCCTTCTTAGGGCCAAATCCCACTGATCTCGATGAAATGCCACCTTCTCCAAGAGGCCTTCCTAGACCCTTCCTCTACTCTCCACGCCGGCCACTCTGTGATTATTGGGGCGGGGGGCTCACGCGGTGCCCGGACACAGCGGGCGCTCAATCCCTGCGGGCCAAACTTCTGACCGTGGGAGTCCACAGACACCAACTGGACGATTGTAAACACCCGTTTCATTTGGGGTGTACAGAGACACCAGCTGGCCGGGAGCCGCGTTTCCGCGCGGATTCTTCACGAGGGAAACTCCCGTGTTCTGCGCCGTGAGGTCTACGGTTGTTTGTGTGTGTGTGTGTGTGTGTGTGTGTGTGTATGTGTGTTTCCTGTTTATGAAGTTCTTTCCATTCGTCCTTGCTATTTTGCGTTCACTATTTTAAAAATAATAATAACGCCAAGCCTTGACAAACACGCCTCAGCACTTCCTTCCCCCGCGGGCCTCGGTGGCGGGGCGGAGCGGGCGCGTCCTGTCCCGTCCAGCCGCGTGGTGCGAGCACGGCGCACGTCCTCCAGGCCCAGGGCGGGGTAGGTTGGAGGGGGGAGGCGGGGAGGGGAGAGGCCCCGCGCCGGGGAGGCCGGGCAGTAGAGCGGCGCCGGCCCGGAGGCGCGCCAGCTGTGTGCCCCGCGCCAGGGGAGACAGGAGGTGGCCCCGGGCTGGGACTCCCTCCACCACGACCTCTACCACCACCACCACCACCCTGTCCCGGGCTGGACCCCACGGCCCCCCTCCTTCCCTTTCGCCGCCCACACCGCCGCCATCGTTGCATTGAATACTAATAGCCAACGTGTAGCTAGCGCTTCGTCCTGCTCTGGCTGCGCCCCTTGGTCTCGCTCACTCCTCAGAACGACCCTCTTCCGCTCCCACTTTACAGATAAGGACATTGAGCTCCGAGAAGCGAAGCGACCAGACCCAGCCTTCCAGCGAGGGTAGAGGTGGGATCCTGGCCACCGAGCGGAGACCCCCTCCCCTTCGGCTGAGCCCCGGGGCGGGATGTCAGCTTTCGTCTCCGGATCCCGGCTTGCACTGACCCCAAAAGGAAATGTGTGGTGGAGGACTGAGTGACCCCCTGGCCTGAGCAGGGCGGCTCGCCTTCCTGTCCTTTCGTTTCTCCCTCTCTGAAGGCTGGAAGCTGGCCGGCTGAACTCTTGAGAGTCAGAGTGGCTGAAGAAAGGGGTAGGGCATCGGGCAGGGTCGCTGCCCACCGCCATCCCTGTTCCCCTCACCTCTCATCCCTAACACTAGCCCCGTCCAAGGCCTCTTCCCCTGGGAGACCTTCCCAGGCTCTGATGCAGTGCCAGGCTCCTTCCCCCGCAGGGAGGGGTGGTGGCCAGTGAACGAGTCGGGAGGCCCCCTGCAGCAGCGCAGGGTCTTGGGGGTCTGTGGGGACAGAGGAGCCGGTGGAAGTATCGTGCAGGGTCTGGTGGGTTCTTTGGGTTTCCTCCCTTGTGTGTGTGTGTGTGTGTGTGTGTGTGTGTGTGTGTGTGTGTCACACCCAGCTGCTATCCCTTAACTGCGGGAGGTCATCTTATCCACAATTTATTTTTCTTCTTGCACCCCAGGAGGAATCAGATCATAGGCGCTGTGGGTCCAGAAACACCAGGACTCAGCTGGGTTTCTCTCTGGCAGCTGTGAGCAAGTGACCTCTCTATTCAGCACCTCGGCTTCTTCAACTGCCAAATGGGGTTGGTAAGAGCCCAACCCAGGCAAGTGAAGTAGGGTAGGCACCCTGCCGTGTAGAAAGGCAGGGTGGGGGCGCCTGGGTGGCGCAGTCGGTTAAGCGTCCGACTTCAGCCAGGTCACGATCTCGCGGTCTGGGAGTTCGAGCCCCGCATCAGGCTCTGGGCTGATGGCTCAGAGCCTGGAGCCTGTTTCCGATTCTGTGTCTCCCTCTCTCTCTGCCCCTCCCCCGTTCATGCTCTGTCTCTCTCTGTCCCAAAAAAATAAATAACGTTGAAAAAAAAAATTAAAAAAAAAAAAAAGAAAGAAAGGCAGGGTGCCCACCGCAGGTCCTTCCCACCTGAGGGGCTGAGGAAACATCCCCTCCTTCCCCCTAGGAAGACCAAAGCTACTATGGGGGTGGAGGGAAGCCCTTTGTAGGGACCTCCCTGCCCAGAAATGACTGACCTTGGCCTGACCTCATTGCTAACACCTTGCTCAGGCCCAGGGTAGCCCTGTAGCTGACCCTTTGGTTTCCTCCTCTGTCTGCTTTCCTTGCCCCCAAGTTGTCAATGCCAGGTGTAAGCATGCAGGTGACCAGCTTGTTCATTTTTCTGGAGCGACCCCCACCCCCGGCCTGCTCCACAAGATCCAAGAACACCCACCCCACAAGGTCGCACACATCTGTCCTCACTCCTGGCAAGTTCATTCTTCCTTGGCTGCCCCCCACCCCCCACCCCATTCAACTTTATAAATCCTGTCCAGGAGTTACCTTCTCCGGCCCTTGCCTCTCCTTTTTGTCTTTTGCAGGTGCGCCTGACACGCACTTCGTTCCCCACCCCCCACCCCCACCCCTGTAGAGTGGTTTGTTATCATCTACCTAGCTGTCTTCCCCTACTGGAGTGTGAACTCTTGGAGGGCTGACATCTTTAATTCGGGACTTCGCTTCCCTCCCCCATGTCTAGCGCAGGGATGACACCCAATTAATACCTAGTGAATTGATTGGAGAGTGTGTGCAGAGGTATAGCTGGGGACACTTCCAGGACGCTGGGCAGGAGTATGGAAGACGCCTTTCTCCATTATCTTGCCCCCATCCACCCTCCTCTTCCGCTAGCCCGGGTCCCATCTTCTCCAGGACCAAGCCCAGAGAGGGATTCAGCGGCCTTCTAGCTCAGGTACCCTCTCCGACCGTTTCTCTGATTGGGCCAGACCTGTCCCATCCCGTCCTTAAGGGCCCCACTCGCATCATTGCCCTTTTAAGAAAGAGGAAATTCTTCTCATAAACAAGCGCCTCAACCTGAGCGCGGAGCTTGCCCCGCCGGATCCCTGGGCAATTGAGGGTGCTTCCAGGCACAAAGCCCGCTCCAGGCTCACCCCAGGGCAAAGGCCTGGGGGCCCCTTCTGGTCACCTCTCTCCGCAGCTCCAGGGCAGTGGTCAGAGGGACCCGACGAGGCCGGAGGAGGGACTTGGGGGAGCCTAGAAACAGCCCAGGGAGCGTCTGTAAAGTGCAACCCTTGCACCGGGCGAAGGGGTGCCGGGCGGCTCCCAGCGGCCAAGGGGGTTCCCCGCCCACACAGCTCCCCTCCACCCTCCGCCTCCCCCCCACCTTCCGAAGCCCCGGGGCGCGAAGTCGGAGCGCTTGCCTCCAGCTCTTGGGCCGGGAGGGAGTGAGGGCGCTCGGGACCGTCCCTGCCCCTAGGGGGAGCTGGGAGTCAGCACCCAGGGAGCGTTAAGTGCGCGGCGTGGGAGTCCCGGCCGCCCAGTCCCCTGGGGAAATGGCAAATGAATTGGGCCTCGGAGGCACGACTCTTGGGTTCCATGACCTGGCGCCTGAAGAGAAGTCTGCGCCTTGGTTTTACGGCCTGAAAAGTGGGTTAGTTTGAAGCTACTCTAGGAACTGACATTCGAATGGGGTGGGGGGCGGGGAGGACTCTTCTACTGGTCCAAGGATTTTGTCCTTTCCCTATTTCTACTTTCCAGCGCCTTTGGATGAGAAGTAGACTAGCATTTATTGAGCATTCATCAAGCTAATCAGACCATCGTAAGTGCCAGTTTGATGCCCGTGTCCCGCCCCCAAATGGGTCCGTTTGTCAGGTCACTCCTATAGGCCCACAATAAATATTTTTGGAGTTACTATTATTTTTAAGTCCCACGTGCCAGGCATTGTGTTAAAGTGCTTTACATCCATCACACGGTTGGCGTTGTCCTCATTCTACAGATGAGAACACTGAGACTGGGGATTAATCACTTGTCCAAGCTGGGAAACAGCAAGTCTCTATGGAAGCCTGGTTAGCCTGCCTCCAAAACTCCCACTCCATCTTGTTGCCTCCACACACACACACCCCCCACCCCCCCGGGGCAGGCCAGTCTGCCCCACTCATTCCACGCCCAAGCCAGGCCCTGTGTGGGAGATCATCCAGAGATCCTCTCCTTCTCCTCCTCTTCAGGAAGCCCATACAAGAAGTGTTGATGGGAGCTGTGGGCCAGAACGGTGGCTCCTTGGGCAAGGAAACAGGTCCAGACCTGGAGGAAGGGAGACCATGAGTCTGGGAGAGAACAAGACCTCTGGGAAGCCTCCCCTCCCTGTGCATCCCCTTCCCCCAATGCCTTCCATCTGTTGCCCCCTTTCTTCGCCTCCCCCATCCCCAAGGCACCCTCTGGCCCTACAGTACCAGGTAGGTGGTGAGGCCCAGGTAAACTGCAGCCAGCAGGGCTACAAGGACGAAGTAGGCAGGGTGGGGGAGGCTGGGCAGGTAGATGATCACGAAGTAGAGGTTGATGGCACAGATCAGTGCCATGATGGAGGATGTGATGGCCTTGCTCAGCCTGGGGGAAGGGAGGGAAGCTCAGGACTGGCCCCATCTCCTCCTCCTTGTCTCCACTGCCCAAAGCCAGCCTGGAGCTGGGGTGGGGAGAGTGAGGGGATACACAAAGCCACTTTCTCTGGGCTGTGGGGCCTGGAGCAGACCCCTTGCCCACTACTGTCTCCTGGGCCCTCCAGGCTCCACACTGGCAGGATCTGACAAGAGCAGAGTCTGAGGTGAGAGTGAGGAGCTCAGGGTCTAGAAGCAGCCCCCGACCCCAGATTCCAGATTCCAGCCCTATTGCCCTACACTTGCTAGCTGTGTGAGCCTGCACAGCTTCCTTAACCTGTATGAGCTTATGGATAATGATAATTCCCACTTCAAGGTGGTTGTAAGGATCAAATGAGAATTGCAAGCATGGTGTTTGGGGTGGGGAGTACTCACCGGCCGTTGGCAAACTCCTGCATGAGGGCTGGCATGCTGGTGAATGTAAGGATAGGCAGCACAGCAAAGGGAAGCTGGGGAGAAGCAGGAGGATGGGGCTGAGGGTCATGGCCCTCAGAATACAGTAAGGAAAGGAGGAGTGGAGCAGGGCTCCATTCGTCCTCTGTCTGTGTGCCCTTGGACAAGTCTCCTAATCCATAATCACTCAGAGGTTTCTCCACCTCTGAGCGTTCCAGAGTTGTGAAGCTCCAAAGCAGGAGAAGCGTTTGGGGGCTCTGGTCCCAGGCTGCCTGAGTTTGCATCTCAGCTCTGCCACTGATCACTTAACTGTGTACATTCGTTTTCCAATCTGCACAACGGGGACAATGGTGGTTCCTACCCCTGGGATGTCTATGGGGATTATGTGAGCCTTACAAGCAAACGTGTGTTTGGAATAGTGGGAAGGCACTGGGGGACTGGGAGGGAGAGGGTGTGTGAAGGGTCCCTCTGAAGGATTGCTGCGGTTCCTCTTTAGCTCTGCAGGGGGGTGGGGGAGGGGGGTGGCTAGGGACCACGGGCTCACCAGCAGGCTCTGCAGCACATTAAGCAGGTCGTTGAGCCCTGACAGGTCTTTCAGATCCCTGAAGACTGCCACGAGCACGGTGGGCAGGATGGCGCAGGAGCGAGTGAGGAGCACACGGGCAAAGCGTGACCAGCGCAGCTTCAGGAAGCCCTGGGGTGTGGAGTGGGCATTTTGGTGGTGGGTGCAGGACTAGGGATTCCAAGGGAGGGATCCTCTGTCGTCCCTCAGCCCATCAGGCATCAGGGGGAACGCTCTGTTTTTCCATCTCTGAAATGGGGGAGGCTCTGACCCTAGTTGGTGGAGAGAATGGATGAGGAGAAATGGGGGGGGGTCCCCCCGGGTTAATGCTTAAGACTAAACTTTTGGGGGGTAGGCGTCTACTAGTTTTGGGTCTGCTGCCTTGAGCCGGTCGCTTCACCTCTCCGCATTTCAGTTTTCTCATCTGTAAAGCGGGGCTTATAATAGTGACCTCTGGGCTGCTTTAAGGATCAGTGAGGCTGGTATCCGAGCCCAAGTGGTGTGCCTGTTGACCTCGGACCCCTGGGACTCCCCGGCCCGCTCCCCAGGCCCCACCACCTCCATCACAAACTGTCCCGCGTAGGTGCCGGTCATGGTGGAGCTCTGTCCGGCCGCTAGGAGGCCCACCGCCCAGATGTAGAGAGCAGCCGGGCCGAAGAGACAGCCCAGGATCACGCCCTGCAGGGAGGGGTGTGGTTAGAGCCGTGGTACCGCCCCGGAGCAGGCTCCGCCCCCCTGGTGGGCGTGGCGACGAAGCCTGCGGGATCTTTACATTCCCTGCCCGCCTCCGCCTGTCGCTTACTCCTTGGTAAATGTCCACCTCCACTGTAAGGTTGTTCTTGGGGAAGATCTTGGCGTAGTCGTGGAGGCTGCTGTTGGCACAGACGTCGAACTGTGGGCACCGGGACAGTAGGAGGGAGATGTGAAGTCTCAGAAAATCAGACTGCCAGGTCTTGACCAGGGGTTGAAAACTGGCGACCCGCAGGCCGAATCCGGCCAGATATATTTTGCTTGATTAACAGATGTTTTTTCTCTTTAATGTGAATTTGTTGCCGACATCTAAAATTGAGAAGAATTCACACGGGAACCCAGTTTCCAGGGTTCTGTTGCATTTGTAGGGAATGGCGTTACCACAAAGAGACAATTGGCTGGCAGTGAGTCCAGCTGCTCCACGGTCCCCTCTCTCTTACACGGGACCCACTTCCCACAACTCTGAGGCTGGCCTGATCTTCAAGGCCACATAGCAAGGCAGTGGCCGTGCCCAAATCCCAGGAGACTTGGTCAGTCGTCCCCTGCAGTGCTCAGCCTTCAGTAAGCACCCCACCGCTGTTAGAGCCACGTGAGAGAGACCCACTCGGAGAGGAGACAGGCACAGGTCCCAAACCCCAGAGAGCCAGGGAGGAGCTTTGTATCATTGACTGCTCTACCCCCTACTGCCTGATAACATAACAAATCCTCAGTAACTATTTGCTGAATGAATAAAGATTGTCAAGAGAGAGGACTCAGAGAATTCCCAACTCCCTGCTCATGCTCAGGCAGGCGCCTACTCCCAGAATGCCCTGCCTGCAGTTTTCTGGACAAATCCTGTCCATCCTTTGGGGAGCACCTGGGATGCGGGGTCCTCTAAGACTCAGCTCCGCCCTCCCAGTCTCCTCCTTTGATTGTCTGTGCCTTGCAGGCCCTGGGGTGGGTCTGACTCTCTAAGAGCCTACCCCCGGGCAGGGGAGAGCTGGACTCTCCAGCAGAGTGGGGAAGGGGTCTCAGCCAAAGGCCAGATCGCAGACTCCCTCCCCTACCAGTGTTGGAAGTGCAGACAGACACTCAGGGGCTTAGATGCATTGCCTGGAGTCCCCAGCAAAGCCTGCAGGGCTTGTGTGTGGGGGGCCTGCCCTGGCTGTGTGGGGAGGTGTCTCTCACCGCAGCCTGGTTGGTTTGCTGGTAGAAGGCCTGTCCAAAGACTGCCACAACAAAGAGATTGATGAAGAAGGAGACAGACAGGGCGATGGTGGCCTCAATCAGGAAGTACATGTTGGCTTCTCGGATGTCTGCCCGGCGAGACCGGTCTATCTCTCTAGACTGCAAAGGTCAGAGGGGAAAGAAAAGCCAAAGTTCCTCAGAGCTACCCCGACATTCTCCACCCTCACACATCTACTGATGTTCCCTCCAAACCCCAGTTCTTTCTAAAGCCCTCTCCATGGCAGTTTGGTCATGGCCTTGATCAGCTGACACCCTTCCTGCATGCCTGGTTAATTTCCGCCCCAGGGCCTTTGCACTTACCACTCCCTCTGCTTGGAATATCTTCTCCTCTGATCCTCCTTCCCATCCTTCAAGTCTCAAAGATTACCTCCTTAGCAAGGCCTTTCCTGATTACCTTTTCTAAAGGAGCCCCTCCTTAGTCTTTCTCTGCCATACTTCTCTGTTTTGTTTCCTTCAAAGCACCTTTCACAATCCATAATTTTCCTTTTTTTTAATTCTTAAATTTTTTAGTTTTAATTTTTTTTTTTTTTTTTTGAGAGAGAGAGAGCAAGCCCACAAGTGGGGGGGGGGGGGGAGGCCAAGGGACAGGGAGAGAGAATCCCAAGCAGGCTCCGGTCTGTCAGGGCAGCGCCGGAGGTGGGGCCGGAATTCACAAACCGTGACATCACGACCCCAGCGGAGATCAAGAGTCAGACTTTTAACGGACCACCCAGGGCCCCCGTAATTCTTTCCTTTATCTGTTTACTTGCTCATGATCTGTCCCCCCCGCCCCGACTAGAAATGCAAGCCCTAGAAAGGCAGATGGCTTGTCTGCCTTTTCATCATTGACCCCCTTTTCCCACGCATAGTAGATGCTCTATTACTACATTCTGAATACATAGAGAATGATTCCCTTCCCGCCTGAATCCGGAAGGCAGGAGCCAAAGGGGCGGGGCTCCAAGTTTGGAGGCCACCCGAGCGTGGCTGAAGGAGCAGACATCCCTCCTCTTCCCTCTGCTCACCTTGACTAAGGCCGAGTGCAGGTAGATGTTGTGGGGCATGATGATGGCTCCAACGATGCCCACGGCCTGCAGCAGCTCAGGACTGCCGCAGCCGGAGCACGAGGGCAGGAGCAGGTCCCGGAGGAGCGCTACCTGGGCTGGACGGGCCACCACGTACTGTGGGGAGGAGCCTCCTTAGGCCAGCCACGCCACGTGCAGCCATTCCCACCATCCACCCTGACCCTGGCCGCTAGGGGGCTTCTCGAGGAGCCCCGAGGAACAGCCTTGGTGGAGGGTATGGAGGCTTTGGCTTCCCACCTCATAGCCGAAGGTCAAGGCCATAACTGTAATAAGGAATCCAAAAAAGGCTTCCAGCTTGCGCAACCCTAGGGGGAAAGCAAAGGGGAACAACAAGAGCGAGAAAAATGACAAAAATTGTAACAGAAGCAATTATTAATGGCTACTATCTTGAGCAAGTTTCAGGCACTGTGCCAAGTGCTTAACGTATATATTGCCTCAGTGAGTTCTCGCCACAGCCGGTGAGGTCTGTGCTCTTATTGTCCCCGCGTTATAGGCGAAGAAACAGAAGTCTCAGTAACTTGCTCAGGGCCACACAGCCAGAGTGAGGGAGCTGGGAGCCCTTCTCTCAGTACAGCGGAGCTTGGTTTCTTCATTCACTTGTTCCCCCAACCCAGTCCCTTGGGAGATTGAGGGGCACACCCACCGTAGTTGTCAAGGAAGAGGAAGAAGAAAGTGTCCACGATGGTGATGAGGACGCCGCCCCAGAGTGGGATTCTGAAACCAGAGGGGCCGGGGTCAGCCCAGCCTCAAGGCAGGACACTGTGGAATCTGGACTCCTGGGAGCGGGGACCCAAGTGGCCCCAGGCAGCTAAGGCAGAGGGGGGTGAGAGTGTGCTGGAGGTGGGAAAATGGCACTAGGCGCTGGTGGGGGACCAGCATGGCAGGGAGCTCGGGGCTGCAGTCCTGAAGTCTGCGTGGTGACTGACATCACTTTACGTTTCTGGGTCCCTGTTCCCCATCGGGCAAATTGAGCAACAGCTCTAAAGTCAGAGGGGACTGGGGGTGAGGGGGACGGGGGGAAGGACGAGGCCTGGGGAAGAAGGAGCACGAGTCCCCAGCGCTGGGCTGAAGAGCTGGGGCTCCTGGTGGCAGTACCGTCCAGCTGACAGCAGATTGAATGCGATAGCCGTGCCGATGACCTCCTGCATGTCCGAGCCCACGATGGCTAGCTCGATGGTCAGCCAGAGGAGGGTGCGGGGCGCCTGGGTGGGGGGGAGGGAGCACCGCATCAAGGCTGGGCCAGATATTGTTATTTGTTGATGTCCCGGACCTTTCCATACCCGGCACAAACTATGTTTGTCGGCCTTGCCAGCTGGCCTCCAGTTAGGTTTTGTAGGAAACAATTAAGGGAGATTAAAAGGCAGGGAGGGATCACTCTTTCCCCCTACTTCTAGTGGTGTTTCTGGCACAGGCACCATCAAGGGCACCAGGCTTCCCGGGCTCCACCAGCGTTGGTGGCTGTTTTGACAGTAGCGGCCAAGCTTCCTGAAGGCAGCAAATGATGGCTCTTGGGCTGCTGCCCAGCAGCTTCCTGATCTTGGATGAATACCTCCTTCCCTTGTTCCTTCAGTCCTTCCATCACTTTTGTGACCACACCTCTGCATTGAATACCTTTGAAAGATCTCATGGCCAGGTCTCTGTTTTCCTGCTTGGACACCGACAACGACCAAGTCCCCAGTGTCTACCCCAGCCGGTGACCGTCCCAAGCCAATGCCTACCTATTTTGCACCCTGGGCAGGTCACTTCCCCAGGTTTCAATTTCCTCTCCTGTAAAATGAGCAGATGATGTCTAACAGCCCTCTTAGTCTGGGTACTATTCGTTCAAGCCTCAGTCTTCTCATCTATCAAAGGGGCTTGTGATGCCCGACTTGAGATGATTTACTTACTTGATCATAGAAGCTGTAAATGGCTGTTTGGGGTTTGGGATCTGTGGATGCTCCCTGTCCAGGCCCACCAGGCTCACCTTATGGTAGTAGAGATGGCAGACCTCACCCAGGTCCTTGCCTGTCACCACACCCAGTCGGGCAGCGAGCCGTTGGCAGAGCAAGCCCAACACCGTGGCCCACAGCAGCACCCAGAGCAGCTGAGAGAAGGAAGGGAGAGGCCTTCAGCCTGGTGTGTGTGTCTGGGGGCGGGGGGGGGGGGGGGTGGGGGTTGGCTGACAAGTCCAGACTGCTGGTACCCTCTAACCAAGGACGCTCCTTGGGGACAGAGTGGAGGAGGTGAAGTGAGAAGACCAACATCCCCCCCCATACACCCCCCATTCTGGCAGGGCTGCCCTGGGGACCCTTCTCTGGCCCATTTGAATGTAATACCCGCTCCCCCAAACACCAGTCATGTAGGCCACTCTGGGGAGATGTGGCAAGCTGGGGGGGGTCTCCTCCCACTTAGCTTGGTCACCCCTCCTCCCCATGGTGCCCCGACTCAATCACTTTGAATCCAGCCACGGCACCAGCCTGAAGATCTGACTCGATGTTTCCCGGGTCCAGGAAAGCGATGCTCATGAGGAAGCCAGGCCCCGTGAAGGCCCACAGCTTCCTCAGGCTGAATGTGCCCTGCGGGTGGGAGTGAAGTGAGGAGGTCTTGGGTGTAAGGGTGGTAGCTCCGGACGTTGGCCAGCCCCCAGCCGAACCCCTCTGGGCTCATCAGCCCAGGCTGGCCAGCCCTGCCCACCACTCCCCCATTGCTGGATCTGCCACCCTGGGGGTTAGTGGAGGGCGTGGGGTGGGAGGAAGCAGCAGGATTTACTGAGTCATGGTGGATTTACTTTCTGCATCAGTCAGATTCGGCAACCCACAGGCGCCTGAACAGCAGCCTGCCTCACGCTCGCCCTGACTCAGCAGATCCTCAGAGCCCAAAGGGGTTCTTTCTTCGGGCCAAGCGTGCCGGGTCTTGTTGCTCGTTCCCCAGTCCTCCTCAAACCATGGCCCCTCCTCTCTGTTGTCCACTGAGCCTAGGGTCTCCCCACCCCTAGGAGGCTTGGCCTGGCAGCCTGAGAATCTGCTAAAGATTCTGGAAATGCGAGGTGACAGCATCCCAGAAGATAGCCTCGAGCCTCCTTCACTTCCCCACATGCCCTCCTCCGGGTCCTTTCCTTTAAGTACTGCAACAAACGCTCAAGGCTCCAACCTGAACTCACCGTCGCCCCTTTCTCTCCATAAGAAAGCTGGGATTCATTCAGAAAGCCGCTTGATAACTTTTACACACAAAAAAAGATCCCCTGCCCCCCTGGCCCCCGGCTAAGAGCTAAGGACAGAAACAGAAAGGGTACAGTGTCCACTGTCAATCACAGCTGCTCAGAGCTAGAAGGGGCTTCCCACAGTCTTCAGGAGAGCCCTTTGCCCCGGCCTGTGGGATCCCATAGCATCCTGCCAATGCTGAGAGACCCCAGGAAGTTTCCAGCATTCCCACCGGTTCTGTGTCCGGGATGAGGATCTTCTCACTCAGGTAGGTTGCTCTGAGAGGCTCTTTCTGTGGCTCTGAGCTGGGTGGGCTGGAGATGGAGCCATAGCTGCTCCTGCTTAGACTTCGAGGGCTGCTGTCACCTGCAAAGGGCCCCAGTGAGCCACGGTGAGTGATTGGCTTCTTTCTGGTGGCCCAGGGCTAAAGCCATGTGTCCTCCTTCCCTCTGTCCTTCTGGCAAAGTGGAGTAATTGAGGCCCAGTGAACAGTGACTCCCAGCGTGGGTCCCTCACCTCCACCCCTCGACCAAACATTTCAGAAGATGCGTGGGAAGCAGAGCTTCCAGAATTACTCTCCTCCCATGTGAGCACATTGGTTCCCGAACCAGATCTCTCTTGCCCCAGAAGATGCAGAGGAGGACCCTGGGCTCTGAGGAGGGCATACTGATGCTAATATGGATGTCCCTTGCCCTCACTCCTGCCTCCTCCATCTGCCAAGTAAGCTCCAGGAACTCCGAACACACAAAAGACAGACAAAAGGGATGCTGTGCCCGTGGGGATGCGAAGAGCCCAACCCCAGGCTGGGGTCCGGAATTGGGTCGAGGCCGGGACACCCATGGGGGATAAGGGGCTTCCTTTGCCTCCCTGACTCTCCCTACTCCCAACCCCCTTTGGAGCCTCTGACCCCAGAGGGGGCTACTCACCTGTCATGAGGACGGCAGGCGCAGGCACTCTCTGCGCGTGAATGGGATGCTGAGCCTATACTCAGCTCATGCCTCCTCTCTGAGTGCCGGTGCGTGTCACTATGTAAGCCCACGCCCTCCTCTCCATCCTCAGCTGATCTAGGCTGTCCTCACACACAGGGGGCATTGTGAAACACGTTCCAAAGGCAGAAGTGGCCAGCCGTGGCGGAAGAGTCTAGGCCAAAATGCAGGAACTTTCGTTCTCCTCCTGGCCCGAGGCCCACAACACTTTTGGCCCCCTTCTAGGCACCCTGAATTCTGTGCCTCCCCAGTTAGCTCTAATTTCAGGACATTTCCTGCTATGTGGGCATTCATATCCAGATCACAAGACTGCCTTCTCCAACCACCCCCCAGCCCAGACACAAGCAGTCAGGCCCTTTTCTTCAGTCCGGAGTCCCCAGCCACAAAGTCCCGATGACCACCCAGGCTTCTGTTTCCCATTGAATGCCTCAGAGGAGAGGACCTTGAGGTCTTCTGTCACAGGGACATGCGTTGATGATTCAGGCCAAGGAGAGCCTTGGAAGAAAGGGGCACCAGAAATTCTGGACCTGAGTCTGCCACCGATTCACTTGAGATGGTCACCAGACCCGTCCCTTTCTCTGAGCTCATTTCTTGTGTAAAATGAAAGGCTCAGACTAGCTAAGAGGTCAAAACATTAGGTGTCCAAGGAGGCCAGGCAGGTAAGACAAACCATGAGACACAGGGGTAAGAAAAATGGTGTCGGATGACAAACGACACTGAGCCTCAATGCTGGGAGGGATCAGTAGGGAGTGGTGGAGACTGTAGTAAAACGAAGGTCATATGCTCTGTCTGAAGAGGGCAGTGCCTACAGACTTCTAGCCAATTGTCATCTGGGATGTGTGTCCAGCCAGTGTCACCATATCTTCTGATTTGTCAAGGATGCTGGACGATTTGGACTTTTACACAACATAGGCTTTTTGAATCCTGGGCTCAAAAAGTGGAAAATATTGTGTAATCTAAACAAAATATTCCTTCAGGGTAGCTTCCGCTTGAGGGTTATGAGTCTGTAACCTCTGGGTGAGTGGTGGGCAAGATTTTTCCAGCTCCTGATCACTTCTCCTTGCCAGTCCCTGTGCCTACACCACCACTTACCTCCCCTAGGCCCTTCTTCCATGCCCATTCCTGCCTTCTATCTTGTGGTCTTCCTTTTCTGCCAAGAAGATTCAAGACCAATCTTTGGGGTTTCCAACTCCAAAGTCTGAAACCTCAGGATCCGGAGAAAACAGGTGCAAGCTCTCAGGCCCAAACCTGAACCAGGATATCGCCACGTTGAGTCAAACACGTTAGCCAAAGCTTGGGAGTCGGATGGGGGCATTGGCATCCAATTTCCTGGCTACTCGTGGATTGGGAGTTTGGAGGAGCTGGAGAAGTGGGGGTGCGGTAAGAAGGGCGACTGATAGGTCATACGGGAGAGAGCAACGTCAGATTTGTCACTGTGCAATCCTATTGCTTAAGATATCACCACCTCTCACGTTTCCCAATCACTACCTTGGGCTCATGTGGGGATGGCTGGGGTTGGGGCTGGGGTAGGATATTGTAATGGTTAATTTTATGTGCCAACCTGACAGGGCCACAGGGTGCCTGGATACTCGGTCAAACTTTCAGGGTGTGTTCTTGGGGGTATTTTCAGAGAAGATTAACTTTTTGGGATCCATAGGCTGAGTCAAGCAGATTTCTCTCCTTAATGAGCATGGGCCTCATCCAACCAATTGAACAGAACAAAAGGCTGAGTAAGGAAGAGTTTGCTTTCTCTGTCTTTGAACTGGGATATTGGTCTTCTCCTGCCTTTAGGCTTGGCTTGGACAGGAACTGAGACCACTGGCTCTCCTCCTTCTCAGTCCTTCAGACTCAGAACAGAATTACATATACCATCGGCTCTCTTGGGTCTCCAGCTTATAGATCTTGGGACTCCTCAGCCTCTATACTCACATGAGTCAATTCCTTATTATCTATCTATCTATCTGTCTGTCTATTATCTATCTATCCATCTATATTTTCTATTGGTTCTGTTTCTTTGAAGAGCCCTAAAACACATATCTTCCTCTTTGTATCTTTTGCAGGGTTTTACCTATAGTTAGGACTCAGTGAATATAATTGGTTAATGACCAATCAGTACTGTGCACAACCACCACCTTATGGAAGGGTAGTATCGTGTAACGGTTAAGAGCAGAGCTTCTACACAGGTTATCAGCAAGTGGGAAGCTACTGAGCTAAGGCTCCAGAAATCCACATAGCGATCCCCTTGGTTTTGGAGCTGTTGCTGAATACTAAACCCTGCATGAGAAGGGTAAGATTTCATGAAGCCCAATTCACTCAAAATGGACCACAGACTTAAAAGTAAATATTAAACTATAAAATTTTTAGAAAGAAAGTAGGAGAAAATCTTCAGGCTCTAAGATGAGACAAAGACTTGTTACACTCAACACCAAAAGCATGACCCATAAAGGGAAAAATTGATAAATGAGACCTCATCAAAATTACCAATGTTTGCTCCATGGAAGGACCCTTTTAAGAAGATAAAAAGACAAGCTAGAGACTCAGAGAAAATATTTGCAAATCACATATCTGACAGAGGACCAGTATCTAGAAATAGAAAAATCTCTTAAAACTCAATAGTGAGGGCCATCTGGGTGGCTCAGTTGGTTCAGTGTCTGACTGTTGATTTCTGCTCAAGTCATGATCTCACAATTTGTGAGATCAAGCTCCATGTTGAGCTCTGGGCTGAGAGTGTGGAGCCTGGGATTCTCTCTCTCCCTCTCTGTCTCTGTTCCTCTCCCACTCGTTCTCTCTCTCTCTCTCTCTCTCTCTCTTTCAAAACAAACAAACAAACAAACAAACAAACATTAAAAAAAATCTCAACAGTGAAAAGCCAAGCAATCCAAGTAGAAATGGGCAAAAATCATGAACAGACATTTCACCAAATAGGATGGATATACAGATGGCAAACAAACCCATGGAAAGATATTCAGCATCATTAGCCATTAGGGAAAGGCAAATTAGAATCATGATGAGATATCGCTATGCTCTTATCAGAGTGGTTAAAATAAAAAATCACAACACCAAATATTGCCAAGGACGTGGAAAAACTATATCACTTATAGATTTCTGGCTGGAATGTAAAATGGTACAGCCACTCTGGAAGTAGTTTGGGACTCTCTTAAAAAACTAAAGATGTGGGGTGCCTAGGTGACTCAGTTGGTTAAGCGTCTGACTCTTGATCTCGGCTCAGGTCACGATCTCACGGTTGGTGAGTTCGAGTCCCATGACGGGTTCTGCACTGACAGCATGGAGCTTGCTTAGGATTCTCTCTCTCTCTCTCTCTCTCAAAAATAAATAAACTTAAAAAAAACTAAAGATATAACTGTCATATGATCTAGCAATTGCACTCCTGGACGTTTTTCCCCAGAGAAATGATTTATGTTCACACTTAAATCTGCACACAAATTTTTATAGCAGCTTTATTTATAATAGCCCAAACTGGAAGTAACCCACATTGTTCTTCAACAGGTGAATGGTTGACCAAACTATGGTATATCTATAGGATAGAATATACTCTTGGGCATTTTTCCCAGCAAAACTAAAACTTATGTTCATACAAAAACTGGCATATGAATTGTAGCTTTATTTGTAATAGTCAGAAACTAGAATTAGCCCAGATGTCCTTCAACAGGAGAATAGTTAAACTAACTTCAGGACAAACCGTGGATTACAATTTAACAATAAAAGAAACAAACTATTGATACAATTACTTGGATGGATTTCCAGGAAATCAAATCAGTGAAAGAGGTCTATCTCAAAAGGTTACATACTGTATTGTTCCATTTATAAACCAGTTTTGCAATAAGAGTTTTGGAAGTGAATGTCAGATTAGGGGCCGCCGGTGGGTGTGGTGGAGGGTAGAGAGGGAAGTGGATGTGATTATGAAAGGGTAATTTGAAGGATAGTTTCGATGGTGGGACTGTTCAAGTATCGTGACCTTGGTGGTGGTTATACAAACCCACACACGTATAAAATTGTATAGAACTTAACCACACACACACACACATACACACACATGCACAAATGAGTAAAAATGAGTAAAAACAAAACAGGAAATCTGACAAAGATCGGTGGATTGTGTCAATGTCAATATCCTGGTTATATTGAAAGCACAGGTTTAAACAGATATTTGGCAAACGTTCATAGCAACATTTTCCACAATAGTCAAAAGGCAGCAATAGCCCAAATGCCCATCAACAGATGAATAAACAAAATGTGACATATCCACACAATGGAATATTATTCAGCCTTAAAAAGGAATGAAATTCTGGCACAAGCTATAATATGGATGAGGCTTGAAAACATCATGCTAAGTGAAGTCAGTCAGACCCAAAGGGACAAATATTGTAGGATTCCACTTATATGAGTTACTCAAATAGACACTTTATAGAAACAAAAAGTAGAATGATAATTTCCGGGAGCTAGGGGAAGGGGAAAAGGGAAGTTATTATTGTTCATTGGGTACACAGTTTTGTCTATGGTGATTAAATGTTCCGGAAATGGATGGTGGTGATGGTTACACAACAGTGTGAATATACTTAACGTCACTGAATTGTACACCTAAAAATGGTTAAAAGGGTAAATTTTATGTATATTTTGGTACCCCCCCCCCAAAAAAGTGGGAAGAAATTCCTGGTTGTAATATTGTGTAAGAATTTTTGCAAGCTGTTAACCACTGGGGGAAAGTGGGTAGAATATCCATAAGATCTCTCTGATTATTTCCTACAGCCACGTGTGAATATGCAATGATCTAAGTTTTTAAAATAGAGGAAAAGGATGGGGCTTAGTGAATGAATATTATACTTCAATAAAATGGATTTAAAAAAAAAAATCCACCAGAGCGTCTGGAATCAAATGGCC
Source organism: Leopardus geoffroyi (assembly GCF_018350155.1). NCBI lineage: Eukaryota > Metazoa > Chordata > Mammalia > Carnivora > Felidae > Leopardus > Leopardus geoffroyi. Next base: position 202,843,733 of record NC_059328.1, on the reverse strand, counting down.
TGCGTTTGCATTACTTACTAGCTCTGTGACTTAAGCAAGTTTCTTAGGCCCTCAGTTTCCTCGCCTGGAGAGGGGGGCATAATAAAAGTACTTACCCTTTAGAGTTTTTGCGAAGCCCAAGAAATGCACTGAGAACTCTAGTTAGTTGCTTTTGTAAACTGGGTTCCAACATGGCATTGGTTACTCTCAGTTCTTTGGAACTCCAAATGCTTCTTTTGGAGCATTTGCTACAAATAATGCTACAAATATTGCTGCCTGTGATGGTTTGATTCTCAGTCTTGCCCACCAAAGCCTTTGGATGCAGTGGGACTCAAACATGGGACATTTGTGATGATTGAATAACAGAGGACAATTCCATGCACTATATCATAAAACAAAATGAGAAAACCATCAAACTGAACAAGAACAGGTTTTATCATGAATGCTGGTGTTGGGGGAACAGCAGATTTAACCAAAGGAAAGAGGCACATGACAGAGATTCAGAAGGCCATAGCTACAGTTTCCAAAGACATTACCAGCCCTGGGGTTATATTCTATCATCAAATGTTAAAATGTAAGACTTTCCTTTTTTTTTTTTTAATTTTTTAAATGTTTGTTTATTTTTGAGGGGTTGGGGAAGGGGCAGAGAGAGGGAGACACAAAATCCGAAGCGGGCTCCAGGCTCCAAGCTGTCAGCACAGAGCCCGACGTGGGGCCTGAACCCATGAACCAGGAGATCGTGACCTGAGCCAAAAGACCTTAGTTTAAGACCTGAGCTTAACTGACTGAACCACCCAGGCGCCCCAAGACTTTTCTTATAGGGCTCCATCTATCTGTAGCATGGTCTTAGTTTATCTGCTCCCTATGGCTTCTGGTGGGAGGAAAGAAAACACGGAAACAGGCAGGCATGCAGGCATTTGCTTAACCCACTTCCAGGGTCTTTCAGTTTCCTGGACAGCAGACAGTGTTTTTGTTGGGTTCCCAGAGTCTCATCCTGAACCCCCTGCAGAGGCTCAAACATTCAATGCTCCCTCCCTCTCACCTCCAGGACACTGCCTATCCTCAAACATCCTCCACACCCTTTGCCTGGCAAACAGCCTTTTGTCCTCCAGGACTCAACGCTGGTGTGACCTCTTCCAGGAAGCCTTCTTTGATTTCTCCAGGACCAGGCTGTGTGCTCCCTCAGCACAATGCCTTTCCCATGTACTCAGGCAACTCAGCAGTGAGGCTGCTGTCAGGGATAGTGCGGGAGGGAATGCGCAGCTTCTGGATGCCTGGGAAAGGAGAGAGACAGTGCACGGTTCAAGCCTATTTGGGGAGTTTCTAAAGCAAGAAGGTGCCTCTTCTCTGTTCTGGGATCTGTTTCCAGAGAGCCACATCTGATCTGTTTATCAGAGTGAATTTATACATGGACTCGAGCCAACCCCCTGGGTCCAAATCTTGGCTCTTCCACTGGCCAGCTGCATGGTCTTGGCTTTAAGTTCAGGTACATCAATGTTTGTTTTTTCTTTGTTCAGAGACACATATGTCTTGGTATTATGGAGCAAGAGAAAGGGGTCATAGAAGTTCAGGGGACAGATGATAAGATCTAAAAGCAGACCCATTTTGAAATGGATGTCACAGAGCAGGCAGGGGAGAGGTGGGCTTCTTTGTAAGTTGCCTGATACAAGGGAGCTCAGCAGAGGAAGGATCTCTGTGGGTCAGATGTCGCTGACCCTCCCCTTCCCCTGCTGCCGCAGAGCATCAAGGACCGGAGGGGACTCTGAAGATCTCTGTGGGAATGTTCTGGGTGCACTGAGCGACCTCAGTTTCAGTTCTCCACAGATGAAGTGAACTTGCCAGGGCCTGGGGTGTGGGGGAGCCCTTGTCGACCCAGCCGTGCCTATGTCACCATGACTGAGCACTCTGGAACCCCAGCCTCTCCTGCCTTATTGTGTTCCAGCCGTCCTGGCCTTCTGACTGCAGCATGCTGTGCTCAAAGGCCCTTGCATTTGCTGTTCTGTCTGCCCACGATGCTTTTCCCACAAGTCTTCACAGGTCTGATCCCTTGTCATTCCTTCAGGTGCCAGCTCAAGTGAGACATCAGGAAGGCCCTCCCTGAAGTCTCAGCCCTCATTCCTCCAACCTTGAGTCACTTTCTACCCACGACTTGGCTTTATTATTATTTTTAAAAATATGCTCTTTTTAAAACATTGATTCACTTATTTTGATGGGGCAGGGAGGAGCAGAGAGGGAGAGAGAGAATCCCAAGCAGGCTCTGCACTGTCAGCGTGGAGCTGGACGTGGGGCTCAATCTCACGAACTGTGAGATTATGACCAGAGCAGAAACCAAGAGTTGGACGCTCAACTGACTGAGCGACCCAGGTGCCCCTATTTTTTTTCATAAATGTCCGGAATTGCACATATGAAATTACTTCTTGTGTTTGTTACCTATCTCCCCATGCAACCTGTAAGCATCATGAGGACAGTGACTTTGTCTTGTCGTTGCTGATTTCCCACTGCCCAGAACAATCCTGGCACGTGGAAGGGACCCAATATTTGTTGAGCTTAGTACCTGGTTGAATGAAGAGATCTTACCCTCCAGAGCTGTTGCTGTCCAATATGGTAGCCACGAGCCACATGTGGCTAAATTGAAATTAAAATTAAAGTAGGGGCGCCTGGCCGGCTCAGTCAGTAGAGCATGCAACTCTTAATCTCAGGGGCGTGAGTTCAAGCCCCATGTTGGGTCATGGAGCCTACTTAAAATAAAAAATAATAGTAACAAACTTAAGGTAAAACTCCAGTTCCTCAATCATATTAGTCACATTTCTAGTACTCCATGGCCACATATGCCTAGTGGCTACCACAACGGACATTGCAGATACAGAATATTTCCATCACTGCGGAAAGTTCTGTCACACAATGCTGCTCTAGACCATAAACACGCATTACACTTTTCTACTTTAACTCTTCACTCATGTCTTTTTCTCTGCCTGGAATGCTTTATCTGATCCTTAATAAAAATCCTACACGTGTAGAATTTGGGAATGTTAAAACAAGTAATCAGGGGCGCCTGGGTGGCTTGGTCGGTTAAGCGTCCGACTTCGGGACTTCGGCTCAGGTCATGATCTCACGGTCCGTGAGTTCAAGCCCCGCGTCGGGCTCTGTGCTGACTGCTCAGAGCCTGCAGCTTGTTTCAGATTCTGTGTCTCCTTCTGTCTCTGCCCCTCCCCTGTTCATGCTTTGTCTCTCTCTGTCTCAAAAATAAACATTGAAAAAAAAATTAAAAAAAAAAATAAAACAAATAATCAAACCAACCAACCTTAAGATGAATTGAACAAGCACAGCGCATGTATCCTTCAGGATTGTTGATTCATGCAAAGATTTAACTACAGAGATGTTCACTGCAACAGTGATTGTAGTAGCCCCTCCCAAACCCTGAAAACAAAACTCAAAAGCAGGCTGTGGGGGGCCCGGGGGCAGGGGGAGGTTGGTCAAATTATGGTAGAGGCATCAAAAATAGATGACCATGCTGGGGCACCTGGGTGGCTCAGTCGTTTAAGCGACCGACTTCGGTTCAGGTCATGATCTCAGGGCTCATGAGTTTGAGCCCCGCATCCGGTTCTTTGTGGACAGCTCAGAGCCTGGAACCTGCTTTGGATTCTGTGTCTTCCTCTCTCTCTGCCTTTCCCCCGCTCACACCCTGTCTCTCTCCCCTTCAAAAATTTTAAACATTAAAAAAAATAGATGACTGTGTAATGCCATGGAACTCTTTTCAAAATATAAAGCCACTTATAATGCAGGAAAAAAGTTACAAAACACAAGGAGATTGGGGTCAGAAGTTTCCAGCTTTATCTGTCATGTTTTAAACTTGTAAAAAATATAATTAAGAATGTAATTATCAGTCAATGGGCACTTATTGCTGTATGATTTCATTTTTGTTAAAAAAGAAAAAAAGTCCCATGAAGTTGTAAAGACCAGATCAAACATTCTATATAAGTGCTTGACATGGGGGCTCCTGGCTGGCTCAGTCAGAAGAGCATGAGATTTTGATCTTGGGGTTGTGAGTTCGAGCCCCACGTTGGGTATAGGGATCACTTTAAAAAAAAAAAAGTGCTTGATGTGACGCTAATTAACACTGTATTGCAACTATACTGCAATAATTAAAAAAAAAAAAAAAGATCGTGTTAAATCAGTAACCAAACAAAAAGCTGCTTGTCAGAGTAAATGGTGAACAAATGCTGGCCACTTTTATGCATAGAAAAATGAGTAAAGAGGGTATTTGCCAGAATGTTAAGAATGACTGCCTCTAGGTTGAGAAACTGGGGTGAATTCATTTTCTTCTATTGGTTTGTCATGCTTTTCCCAGTTTTCTCTAGTGAACATGTATTTCTTTTGAAATAAGGGATGGGGGCAATAAAAGATATTTTTAGAAATTCTTCCCAGTGCTTGTTCTCCATGAAGCCTCGCTTCCCTGAGTCCTGGGTCACGGCCATCCTCACCATAGTACAGAGCTTCTCCGGGCTCCCTCGTCTGGAAGAGGCAGGCCCACGAGTGAACAGATGGACAGATGGAGCCTGCACCCCCATTACCAACTGCCCGTGAGAAGCTTGCCTAACATTTGCTAAGGAGCCGCGCCCAGCCCTGGGCAGGAACGAGCCATTGGCCAGACCGACATTGCGCAAGGGGCCTAAAGGAGTCGATGATCGCCGGCCTATCCTTTTTCTCAGAGAGTCGGTAACGGGGGACCCTGCACACAGTTTGGGGGTTCCTGTGTGTCAGCGGAAAAAGAGGCGGAGTGCGAGGGCCGGCGGCCAGTGGGTTTTGGGAGGCTTCAGAGGTGATGAGCGAGGCTAGTGGTGATCCAGGTTAACCGCGCCCCCCCCCCCCCCCCCGGGCTGCAGCCTGCATTTTTCTTGGTTGGGGGGGGGGGAGGAGGGCAGTTTGGTTTATGCTTAGTGACATCCAGAAAGATTCTGAGGGCAGGAAGCCCCGCCCCTTTATCCCCACTAACCCAGTGACTAAGGGTGTGGGTTTTGGCTCCCGACGTCCAGGTTTGAATCCTGCTTCCTAAGTACTAACTCTAGGAGTTACTTAACCTTTCTGCGCCTTTATTTTCTTCTCTGTAAAACAAGGATATTGCTCATAGCCTCTCGGAAAAAGACTGAAATTCGCGCACAAACTGTGAACAGTTCCTGTTTTTAGCCAAAACACAATAGTCTGGCCAGGGAAGGTTCCGGCGCTCACAGCGGAACCGCGGAGGCGCCCCGTTTATTTCCCCCCCAAACCGCAGTCCGAAAGGCGCGCTTCCGGAGTGCGTCCCTCTGGATCCCCTCGGGGGACAGGGATGCCCCGCTCCCTGCGCATCCCCGCACGCGGCGCCGGGCCAGCCCTAGTCGGTGGGGCGCTCCGGGTCCAGCGAGCGGAAGGGGCTGGGCCGGCTGGAGGAGCGCAAGGCGGGGGTCGGCGGGTTGCGCTTCGCGAACGGTCCGAAGTACTCGGCGGCGAAGGTGACCACGTCGGCCGGCCGGCGCAGAAGCAGGAAGAGCAGGAAGTCCGAGATGAGCGCCTGGGCCTCGGGGTGCTGCCGCAGGTAGCTGTTGTGACTGACACGCAGCTCCTCCTGGCGGGGGGCCGAGCGTGAGCGCGACCCGCGGACCCAGCGCCCCAGGAGCGCACCCCTCCCTTCGCTCCCTCGGGGTGTGCGTTTCCAGCCGGCACCGAGGGACATCAGTAATGGTGGGGTTTATGCTGGGTGAGGGGGGAGAGGAACGGGGACCCCAGGCTGACCGCAGCCTCTCTCACCTTCCGGCCCAGGAATCTCGAGTAGAGCTCCATATCCTCCTCCCACACCAGGGGCTTCTTCTCAAACACCGGGGCAGGCTCGATCTCATCTGGGTGGGGAGGGAGGAAGGCTGCACACCCCCAGCCCCGGAACCTTCCCCACATACAGAGGGATGCCCAAGAACACCCAAATGGCAGGCTCGGGGGAAAAGCCCAGGGTTCTGCTCACCTGGCCAGAGTTGCCAGAAGGAGTTCCCTGCAAAATGATCCTCCCCTAATTGTCTTGGGGTCAGGGGCTAGAGGGCAAAACTTCTCCATCTGATTTCAGGTTCTGATCCCACACTCAGTCCAGCCCCTGCACCCTGGAAGGCCCCAGGTGTTCCCACCTCTCCTTCACTCTTTCATCGGCCAGAGGCTTCACTCACCCTTGTCCCTCAAAACAGGCATCTTGGTGATCATGCAGCACCCGGGGGAACCCACCTGGATCCTCTTGGCCAGGTGCCTGGGGTACAACACAGACATGAGTGGGGGGCTTCCCAGACCAGCCCACTCCCTTGAGAGCCGTCCTGGGGGTCTCCCTTCACTGGTCCGCAACACCCTGCTTGAGTTCCAGGGTTGTGTTCATTTCTAGATCCCCAGATGATGGCCCCTGCTTTTCCTGTTCATGCCCTTTTTGCCGCGTGCTGGTGTGCCAGGTCTGGCATGAGACCTTTAGCACTAAAAAATGATGAGCCTCCGGGCTATGTGATGCTCAAAATAAAAACAACACCCTAAGTTATCAAATAAGGAAAGCCAGCAATGTTCTGATTACTTTTTTTCCAGTGTAACAAATGATGATATCAATACCTCTTTGGAAATTTCAAGAAACAAATTCTTTCCCCCCTCCCCACCAATTTTCTTCTGATTGGGTGCCTGGGCCGTGCTGGTGCCAGCTTGGCAGTGAGGGCGCCAGGATGCTTTCCCCAGCACTTTGATTCTATCCTATCGGGTATCAAGTTGTTCAAACCTTGGTGTTCTTCAGTATCACACCCACCACCCGTGGCAGCCGCTTTAGCTACTATGCCTTAGGCCTTGTGGGGTCAGCAGTGACCTCCTCAGCCGCTCAGAGCTCTTTGGTGAGGGTTCGGGAGGCACGGCAGGCATCAGGAGAATGAGTAAATATGTGAAGGGAGAGTGAATGGTGGGGATAAAGCCGGCCCCCAAGATGGAGCACCCATGCTTGTGCTCAACACTGCCCCCTTGGCCCCACTGTCAGTAGCTCACCCATCAGAGAGCAGGTAGAACTGGCAGGAACCAGGGATGCCTTCATCGGAGTGGACAGTCTGCTCCACGATGAACACATCCACCTCCTGGTGGCCCACCTGGATCGTCTGGATGCCCAGGGCTTGCTGGCAGCAGCCAAGATGGAGGGAAGCGAGGTGGATACCCAACAGGGTCTCCCCACATCTCACCCTGGCCCTCTTCACTTTGCCGCTTCATTTCTTGTCAGTGATTAGCAACCCTTGACTGTCCAGACCCTCAGGCACCACAAGATTTGAGACGCACCCCTGAGTTAAGTGGGGACCCCCTCCTAGGGATCCAGTTCCATGCTGCTTGTGCCCCAACCCTACCCGTATCATCTGGATGACCAAGGGCTTCTAGTTGGCCGAGTCAGTTACAGGGATGAGGCTCAACCGATTAGGTGGGAGCATGTGGGGCGGGGAGTGAGGGACGCTGGGCAATTTGAGGGAGGGGCTGGTGATGCTCTGAGGAGGGGGCCAGATTGAGGTCTGTGGCCGCCTTGGGCCCATGCTGCAGGCAGACTGCCCTGTTGTAGCTAAAACTTAAACCCCTGTACTGGCTGCGGCCATGGGGAGAAAGTGCTAGCATAAAACGTGTGTTTCAAAGAAGATGGGGGGACGTGAGGTGTGCCTGTTTGTGCCAGACACATTGCTGTTTGTTGTTTGTGATAGAAAAGACTAGAATGTCCTTTACAAAGCTGGTCAAATCAGCCTCCAAAATGTGTGTTTATGTTTTTATTTTTAAAAACTATTTACTTATTTTGATTGAGAGAGAGAGAAAGAGAGAGAGAGAGAGAGAGAGAATCTCAAGCAGGCTCTGCACTGTCAGGGCAGAGCCCCACTCGGGGCTCCAGCCCACGAACCATGAGATCACGACCTGAGCTGAAATCAAGAGCCGGACACTTAACCGACGGAGTCACCCAGGTGGCCCCCAAAATGTGTGTTGAGAGGCACAGCTTTAAAATCTCCCATTGCAGGAAGTCCTAGGTGTGTTGATTAGTTTTAGCCACAATAAAAGAGAAAAAAACACCCTTCCCGTCTGAGACACAGTAAAAGAGCATTTAAGTGCCGCTGGAAATGGTGTATTTCCTGATATTTAAAAAATGCGTCTCTAAAAGCAGCCCTCCACTATATTTACTTTTCCTGGACTGACCGTGGTGCAAAAAGCATTCCTTCTCTCAACTGCGCACAGCTTCGGTGCCTCTTATCCACTCCACCTGTGTCAAACGTGATCTTCTAACGAAGGCGGTCTTGCTGGGGCTCTGCCCCGGAAGTCCCACCTCCATGGCCCCAGCCCACTCCTTCTTTCACCCCCAAGCTGGCTTTTCTCCCACCTCAGCGATCTCTGTGCCCCTTCTGGTTTCCCCCAGGCCAAGTCCCCCCCCCCCCCCCCCGGCCAGGGAGACCCCTTACATAAGTGGAATAGCAGAGTTTGCCCTCTGTGTCCAAGGCCAGGAAACGGGCGTTGCTGGGCACCAGCTGACGCCAAGCCATCACCCTCAGCAACAGCAGGTTGGCAGCCTCGGAGACGAAGCCCACAGTTGAGCTCCAGGGGAAAAAAGTCACTTCGGTCTTCACTTCCTGTTCAGGAAAAATCCGGGTCAGGGATGTTGATCTGGGAAGGGGTGAGGAGGACGGGAAAGCCAGTTATTGGGCATATGGTCCTTGTTGAGTCCCCATGCCAGGCTTCTGGTCTGACACAATCTGGCCCCTTCTCTCGGCTTCCAAGAGGACGTGGGGTACGGCTCCCACCTGTCTCTCGCCCTTACCTCACCCTCCTTGACACTTCTGGTCATGACCAGCTGGTCATCCTGCCTCACCAGACTCATCTTCCTCTCCATGGGGAGGATGTGCAACTAAGGGCCAGAGCACAGAGAGGGGAATCAGGAGCTCACCCGACTGTACACGAACAGGACCCCCCCAGAAGCCACCTGGCCCGTTCTCCTTTATAAACGACAAAACTGAGGGAAATTTGGATAGAAAATCTTCCATATGTAGTAAAGTTCAAGAGCAGAAGGCAGGGGTCCCTGGGTGGTTCAGTCAGTTAAGCGTCTGACTGGCTCAGATCACGATCTTGTGGTTGGTGAGTCTGAGCCCCGAGTCAGGCTCTGTGCTGACAGCTCAGAGTCTGGAGCCTGCTTCAGATTCTGTGTCTCCCCCTCTCTCTGACCCTCCCCCATTTGTGTTTTCTCTCTCTCAAGTATAAATAAATAAACATTTAAAAAAATTTTAACAAAAAAGAACAGAAGGTGTGTTATGGTGTAATACGAAGTTCAAAAGCGTATGCACTTTAGAATATGGGTTTTAAAAGATGGGAATGGTTTCTGTGGGAAGGTTGTTAGGCATGAGTGGTTTCCAATGTGTAAAATGGTTCATGTTCCAGAAGTCAGCGAGGTGGCCGGGGCAGGGTGTGGGAGGCACAGAGCAGGAGAATTTGGAGGCGAGGTAGTGACAGGCCCTTGGGAAAGGCCAGGCTCTGGGAAAGGCCAGCCCCCGTGGCCCCCTGGAAGATGCTGGGCTTCCAAGGTTTTGTATTAGGAGAAGGTCATGAGAAGCCACCTGCTGCCCCCGATAGATTGGCTTCCAAGTTGTGTGTGTGGTGGGGATTGCAGGGTAACTCGGGGACAGTTGGGGTAACATTCCACTGAGCGCCCCCCCCCCCACTTCTTCCCTCCCTCTCTCCCAGGGTCTCTATTCTGACACCTGGTTTGGAACCAAAGCTGGGGGCCCCAGGAGGTACCTTGATAAACTCCTGGGTATGTTGTTCCATGATATGCAGGTCCCACGAAAGATAGCCTGGGGTAGGAGGAGAACGTCGCCATCACTGGGGACAGGACTGGAGATTGCAGGGAGGCAGGGTGGTGGCCCAGGCTGGAGGACTCAGGTGCAGCGTGACCGTGGGGAAAAACTAGGTGGTGCTCTTGTCTTAAGTCTGTGGCTGTGATGAACCTCGTCACCCCCACCTCCCATACCCCTCTTTGCCTCATTCTGCTCCCAAGGTGAAGTGGAGGGTTGGTCCTGAGCATAGGTCCTAGGCATGGGGGGAGGGGTGGGAGGAAGGATGGAGGTGAAGCCAGTCAGGCAGCAAGAGCTCTACCCAGGAGGGAGATTCCGCAGAGCATTTTGTCCACGAAGCCCTGGCTAAAGGCGTGCACGAGGAGGCAGTGCGACATAACGCCAAATTCGTCTTTGTATTTCCCTCTCTGCACTTCGATGGTCAGCTCTCCCTGAGGCTCCCCTGTGTCTGAGACCATGGCCAGGGTCTCGGAGAACAGCAGCATCTGCAGCTCCTCCTGCTCTGGGGGTGAGGGTCCCATGGGGGCAGATAAAGCCCCAGCCCCTCCCCCCCCAGCCCCGACTCTCTGACCCTCCAGCCACCCTCTCCTCATCTCACGTGTCTCAGGCAGCTCCTGCCTCGTTCCCTTGGCCTCTGTGACAGCCAGCGGATGAAGACCCCTCCCCCCCAAGTCCCCATGTCCTTGGGGTCCTTCCTTGATGGTTATTGAAAAATAGGTCCCCCCCCCCCCGTTGCTTTCTGAGTCTCAGGCCAATCAAGGCTGAGAGATCCGTGGGCCAGGGCTGTGTCTTCTCTCTTCCTGCCGCACCCCCCCCCCCCCCGCCCCCTGCACTGTCCAGGCTCACGGAGGTTGTTGAGGAAGTGGATGGCTTCGGCATTGGCCTCTAGGGGTGGCGAACTCTCGCGGGCTGAGGGCTGGTGGTCCTTGGCTCTGGGGCCTAGGGACAGAGGAAAGGCTGAGATGGCATTCTTGGGGAGAAGGACAGGCATGGGACAGGGGTCCTCAAAGCAGAATCCTCTAAGGCCACCCCAAGGAGGATTGTGAGGGAGAAGATGCCTCTTCAGCTTCTAGTCCTGCCAGCCCTCTTCCCACCTGTGGATTGATGTTTAGAAGACATCCTGCTTTCTGCTACCCGATCTGTGTTCAGCTGTCTCCATGGCAACCGGAAGCCAGCTATCGCTTCTTAAAGGGCCACCAACACACCTCACTAAACCACCAGACCTTGAAAGCAATGGTAGGAACTGTGGTCTGGGGCTCAGGCCATGTCTGAAGTATTGTCCTGCAGAGGGAGCATTTGACACGGCAGGGGGACGACAGGGGTCACTAGAATGACCTTAGGGAGCCCTGGCTGGCTCAGTCAGAAGAGCATGCAAACCTTGATCTCCGGGTCGTGAGTTTGAGCCCCCCCTTTTGATGTGGAGAGTACTAAAAAAAAAAAAAAAAAAAAAGGAATCTAAAAAAGAAAAAAAGAATGACCTTAGAAGTTGTGGCCCTGAGTCAGACATGGTCTCACGTGCATAGAACCCAGTCAGATGCCACGTGAATAGTGCTACATGTAAGAGTGATGGCGATAACAACGACAGTGACCACAAACCCTTAAACCATGCTCACGGCAGGCCAGACACTGTTCTGGAGGCTGCACATACGTGATCTCGTTTAATACTCAGACTAACCCTGTGGGTAGATGCTTTCCCCCCTGCACTGTATGGTTTCTTAATAACATTTTCTCTAGCTTACTTTATTGGAAGAGTACTGTATATAATACATATAACATACAAAATATGTGTTAATCAACCGTTTGCGTTATCTGTAAGGCTTCGGGTCGATAGTAGGCTGTTAATAATTTTACCCGGAATTTCTTTTTTTCTTTAAATTTTTTTTTCAACGTTTATTTATTTTTGGGACAGAGAGAGACAGAGCATGAACGGGGGAGGGGCAGAGAGAGAGGGAGACACAGAATCAGAAACAGGCTCCAGGCTCTGAGCCATCAGCCCAGAGCCCGACGCGGGGCTCGAACTCCCGGACCGCGAGATCGTGACCTGGCTGAAGTCGGACGCTTAACCGACTGCGCCACCCAGGCGCCCCTATTTAAACAAAATGTTAAGGCTTTTTTCCCCCCTTTTAGCTTTATTTGTTTATTTCGAGAGAGTGAGAGAGAGCATGAGTGGGGAGGAGGAGCAGAGAGAGAGGTAGAGAGAGAGACTCCCAAGCAGGCTTCGCATGGTCAGTGCAGAGCCTGACTTGGGGCTCAAACTCATGAAACTGTGAGATCACGACCTAAGCTGGATTCAAGAGTCAGATGTTTACCCGACTGAGTCACCCAGGTGCCCTGAGAGAGAAAGAAATTAAAAAAAAATTTTTTTTAAGTTTATTTATTTATTTTGAGAACGAGGGTACCAGTGGGGGAGGGGCTGGGAGAAGGAGACAGAATCCCAAGCAGGCTCGGCACCCTCAGCACAGAACCCAGTGCGGGGCTCCAACCACGCACTGCGAGATCATTACCTGAACAGAGATCAAGAGTTGGATGCTTAACCGACTGCTCCACCCAGGCGCCCCGAGAGAGAGAGAAAGAGAGAGAGTGAATCTTAAACAGACTCCACACCCAGTGAGGAGCCCAACGTGGGGCTCGATTCCATGCCCCTGGGATCATGACTTGAGCCAAAATCAATAGGTGCTCAACCGACTGATTCACCCAGGTGCCCCTTATGCAATGTTAAATTTTATTTACTTTTTTTAAGTTTATTTATTTATTTATTTTTATCTTAAAAAATTTAATTTTTATTTTTGAGAGAGAGAGAGAGAGACAGAGCATGAGTCGGGGAAGGGTAGAGAGAGAGAGAGAGACATAGAATCTGAAACAGGCTCCAGGCTCTGAGCTGTCAGCACAGAGCCCAACGTGGGGCTCGAACTCCAGAACAGTGAGATCATGACCTAGAGTGACCTAGTCACTCTACTGACTGAGCCACCCAGGCGCCCCCATTTATTTATTTTTAGAGAGAGTGCAAGAGTGGGGGAGAGGGGCAGAGGGAGAGAGGATCTTTTTTTAAAAATCTCTCTCTATTTTTGTTTAAAGTTTTTTTTTATTTTTATTTTAAGAGAGAGAGAGAGAGAGAGAGCACGCGTGTGAGCGGGGGAGAGGCAGAGAGAGGGAGAGAGAATCCCAAGCAAGCTCTGCACTATCAGTGTAGAGCCTGATGTGGGGCTTGAACTCATGAACCGAACTGTGAGATCACAACCTCAGCTGAAGTCAGACCCTTAATCCAACTGAGCCACCCCGGTGCCCTGACAATCTTAAACAGACTCCATGCTCAGTGAGGAGCCTGACGTGGGGCTCGAGCCCATGCCCCTAGGATCATGACCTGAGCCAAAATCAAGAGTCAGGCGCTCAACTGACTGAGCCACCCAGGCGCCCCTTAAGTTTATTTATTTATTTAAGTAGTATCTACACCCAACATGGGGCTTGACCTCATGACCCTGAGATCAAGAGTCACATGCCCCACCAACTGAACCAGCCAGGAGTTACTACTATACCAGACTTTCAACTGTGCAGGAAAAGGGGGAGTGTCAGCCCCTCTAACCCCCACATTGTTCAAGGGTCAACTCTAATTGGAAGAGTCAGGGCTCAACTGGAGGCAGTCTGGCTCCAGGGTTAGAGAGAATTCAAAGAAAACTGAAACTGTAAATAGATGATACACTGAATTCAAATGAGAGGCGCTACAACATGGGTAGTGATTAGTGACAAAGACGGTAATTGAGGTCTGATATGACTCAAACCCCAGCTGTGGGCTATCTGGTCCCGACCTTGGAAGTGTTAGAGTCTGCATCACAGCAGCTGTAGGAGGTTCAGCCCGATAGAGTCACACAAAAAAAGAAAAATCTTGTTGAGAAACTTCAGTCACTTAAGAAGTTGTTCCCCCGACCCCCACCATAGCACTTGAGAAGGTAATCTTCAAATGTCTTCTCATAGATTATCTATTCCATTCCACTTGGGGAGATCTATCATCTCTATGAGAGAGAGAGAGGGCATGTATGAGGCCGTATGAGGCCGGGAGAGGGGCAGAGAAAATCTTTTTTTTTTTTTAATGTTTATTAGAGAGAGAGAGAGACAGAGTGCGAGCAGGGGAGGGGCAGAGAGAGAGAAGGACACAGAACCCAAGGCAGGCTCCAGGCTCTGAACTGTTAGCATGGAGCCCGATGTGGGGCTCAAGCTCACCAATTGTGAGATCATGACCTGAGCCCAAGTCGGACGCTTAACCGACTGAGCCACCCAGGCGCCCCGGGAGAGAGAGAGAGAATCTTAAGCAAGCTCCATGCTCAGTGCAGAGCCTGATGTGGGGCTTGATCTCATGACCCTGGGATCATGACCTAAGCTGAAATCAAGAGTCTGATGCTTGACCAACCGAGTGACCCAGGCACCCCATCTTCAGGAAGATTCAGAATTATGTGTGGAACTGCTTAAGAAAATCGAACTCACAATATTAATTTTTTTGTGTGTTATATTGTGCATCTTTAGTATTTCAAGTTCTTTAAAAGAATTTGGCATGGAAGGGTGCTTAAAAGATGTCTTGAGATGCTGATTTAAATCAGGCAGTTGAATGGCAACTGGCTGGCTTGGTCGGTGGAGTGTGTGACTCTTGATCTTGGGGTTGTAGGTTTGAGTCCCACGTTGGGTGTAGAGATTTCTTAAAAACAAATAAACACAACATCTTAAAATAAATAAATACATTGAGCCATTGAATAGTTGATTTACACTGAACGTTGAAGGTAAATTCTTACTGGGATTGTAAGTACAACCAAAATATTTTTTTAAACACCTTAAAATTTACTATGTTTCTGTCTTTACTTCTAATCAGACTGCAATTAAAGTACTTGGGGGCTCGTTTCTCTTTTTTTAAGAGCATGGAATTCTTTCTATTTTACTTTACCTTTTTCCAGCTTTATGAGATATAATCGACATATATGATCAATTGCTTTTAAAAAAGAAATGGAGGGGCGCCTGGGTGGCGCAGTCGGTTAAGCGTGCGACTTCAGCCAGGTCACGATCTCGCGGTCCGTGAGTTCGAGCCCCGCGTCAGGCTCTGGGCTGATGGCTCAGAGCCTGGAGCCTGTTTCCGATTCTGTGTCTCCCTCTCTCTCTGCCCCTCCCCCGTTCATGCTCTGTCTCTCTCTGTCCCAAAAATAAATAAACGTTGAAAAAAAAAATTTTTTTTAAAAAAAGAAATGGAATATCTGGAATGAATAAGTACAACATAAACTGCTTAAAGCAGTTTTAATTTTGAAAAGAGGACCAATTGTTTTAAAGTTTTTAAAATGCTTTTATTTATTTTTAAGAGAGTGAGAAAGCATGCGTGAGCTGGGGAGGGGCAGAGAGAGAGGGAGACACAGAATCTGAAGCAGGCTCCAGGCTCTGAGCTGTCAGCACAGAGCCCGACATGGGACTCAAACTCATGAACTGCGAGATCATGACCTGAGCCTAAGTTGGATGCCCAACTGATTGAGCCACCCAGGCCTGAAAAGAGGACCAATTATTAATTAAAGCCCCCTTAAAAGTTATTATTAACATTTACTGGATGTATAATTAAAATATGGCTGATAAGTTGAGCTTAAAAGTTTTAAAAATGCTTATGCTTAAAATTTTGCAATTTAAGAAATTGAGTATCTTTTAAAATTGTATTTATTATTATTATTATTTTTTAAGTAAGCTCCATGCCCAATGTGGGGCTTGAACTTACGACCCGGAGATCAAGAGTTGCATGCTTCTGGGTGCCTGGGTGGCTCAGTCAGTTCAGCAGCTCTCATTCTCTCTCTCTCCCTCAACAATAAATAAACTTAAAAAAAAAAAAAAAAAGAGTTGCATGCTCTACCAACTGAACTAGCCAGGTGCCTCTAATTTTATTATTTTTTTAATTTTATTTTGAGTGAATTCTGAATAAGCGTTTCTCTGCACATGGAGACTGCCAGGCATTAAGAGAACGCACAACTACTTTAGGAAGTAGTTTGTTAGTTCCTCAAAAAGTTAAATGTAGAGTTACCGTATGACTTAGCAATTACACTCCTAGGTCTATACCCAAGAGAACTGAAAACATCTGTCTACGCAAAAAAACCTGTACCCCAGATGTTCATAGCATCGTGATTCATAATAGGCAAAAAGTGGAAACGAGTCAACTGTCAACTGACAGGTGGATAAACAAAACATGGTGCATATATACACAATGCGGTATCATTCAGCCATTAAAAGAGTAAAGTCGTGATGCGTGCTGCAACATGAGCCTTGAGGAAATGCCACGTGAGAGGAGCAAGTCACAAGAGACCACAAATTGTCTGATCCTGTTTATGTGAAACGTCCAGAAGAGGCAACTCTGTGGAGACAGAAAGTAGATCGGTGGTTGCCGAGTGTGGGTGCGGGGAGGCACGGAGTGACATCAAACGGGCACACGGTTTCTTTGGGGGACGAATGAAAATGTTCTAAAATTAGATGGTGACGGTCACAAAACAGTGCATATGTTAAAAGCTGCTGAATTGTACTCTTTGAAAGGATGAATTTTGTGGTATGGAAATTCTATCTCAATAAAGTTGTTGGTAAAAAATAGAAGATTTAAATAAAATCCAAAAAAAGGCGAACCCTATTGCTTTCATATGTAAATTACATAAAGTTTGATTATTAGGACAAAGAGAAAAAAAGAAGCAAATTGTGGTCTCGAGGCTCTTGGAGGAGGGGTGCCCAGGCAGGTCCCCTCCTTACTGCACTTTACCTCCCTCAACTCCTGACCGGAGGGGAGATTTCCTCCCAGAGCCCTCTACCCTTTCTGGAGTTTTCCCCCTACCCCCTCGCCTCTCCTTGGTCAGGCCCCTCTAGCTGCCCAGGACTCCCGCCTGCCTGTCCTCAAAGGCTCCCGCTCCTGGGAGCCCAGGTTCTCTCTCACCCACGCCCCCAAATCCCTCCCCACTGGTGCTGGCTGTTTCCTGCCAGCTGCTAGGAGAGAAAGAAATTTGACAAAGTGGTTCATGGAAGGATCAACATCCAGTTTGTTAATCTAATTTTTTGAGAGGGAGAGACAGGGCACAAGTGAGTGAGGGGCAGAGAGAGAGAAGTGGGGCTCCCCCGAAGCAGGACTTGGGTTTACCTGAAGTGGGGCTTGAGCTCACAAACCGTGAGATCATGACCTGGGGTGAAGTCAGATGCTTAACAGCTGAGCCACCCAGGTGCGCTGTTAATCTTATTTTTAAACCTCTGGAAGAGATGTGCTACAGGCCCTTGTTACCATCCCCCCTTAGGGCCGCTAGGCCAGTGGAAGGCCACATGGTTCCAGGTTGACATACCAGCTGTGTAGCCATGTGGGACAGTTGGCCTCTCTGAACCTGTGACAGGGACAGCCTGTGTCCTCCAGCCGCTGGGATCGGCTCTGTTAACAGCTGTTAACAGAGAGAGGGCTCACTCTGTGCTCAGCCCTGCAGGTGTTAACCCGTTTAATCCTCACAATCAGCTTCCAAGCCACATCCTCATTGGACGTATGACAAGCAGAGGCCCAGAAAAGCTAAGTAACTTGCCCAAGGTCACCCAGTTAATAAATCGGCAGCGTGGACCCCTATCCGGATGGGCTGTCTCCAGAGTCTGGGTTCTTAATCAGTTTGTCCTACTGTACCCGATGGACTGGCCCTAAGTTTATTACTAACAGTAAGAGGAGAGAGAGGCTGTTCACTGAACACCATTCATGTCATTTAGTTTTCCAGCCGCTCCAGAATGAGGCTCGGTGACATGAGATGCCTGTGTAGCATCACCCACAGCCAACCAGAGGCAGAACCAATATTCCTGTCCAGACTGGTCCCTCTCCAAATTCTCTCTCTGCCACCCTGTCCCACCTTATCATCTATCTATCATCTATCAATCTATTGATCGATCTATCATCCATCTATCATCATCTACCATCTGTCATCTCATTTTCTATTGGTTCTGCTTTTCTGAAGAACCCTGAAACAGATGGCTTTCTCTGCATCTCTTGTGGGGCTGTACCTATAGTTAGGAACTCAGTAAGTGTGATTGCCAAGGGTTTATTGACCGTTAGGGTTAGTTGCCCACCCACTTTCAAAGGCTTCATTTGTGGCCAGGGCCATGGAGGCCTAAGACCACCCTGAACACACCCAGGTATGCCCAAACTTTTCATGTTCATATCGACAGCTTCCTTGGTCTCCGTTCTTCCCTTGAACCCCTAAGTCTGCCCATTTAGTGTTCCTTCTCTTTTTCCTTTTCTGCCCCTAGAGACAGCCTGTGATTCAGGAAAAAAATGCTATTTTTATTTTTTCAGTATTTTTTATTTTTTAATTTTTTATTTATTAAAAAAAAATTTGGGGGGCGGAGCCTGGGTGATTCAGCCGGTTGAGCGTCCAGCTTCGGCTCAGGTCATGATCTCGTGGTTTGTGAGTTCAAGCCCCACGTCGGGCTCCGTGCTGACAGCTCAGAGCCTGGAGTGTGCTTCAGATTCTGTGTCCCCCTCCCTCTCACCCCACCCTGGCTTGTGTTCTGTCTCTCTATGTCTTTCAAAAATGAATACACGTTAAAAAAAATTTTTTTTAATGTTAATTTATTTTTGACAGAGAGAGACACAACATGAGCGGGGGAGGGGCAGAGAGAGGGAGACACAGAATCCGAAGCAGGCTCCAGGCTCTGCAATGTCAGCACGGAGCCTGATGCGGGGCTCGGACTCACAAACCACGAGATCATGACCTGAGCCGAAGTTGGACGCTCAACCGACTGAGCCACCCAGGCACCCCATATTTTTTTCAGTATTTTTTGAAGTTTATTTATTTTGAGAGAGAGAGCGCAGGGGAGGGACAGAGAAAGAGGAAGAGAGAGAATCCCAAGCAGGCTCTGCATTGTCAGCACAGAGCTTAATGTGGGGCCTGAACCGCTGAACCGTGAGATCATGACCTGAACTGAAACAGAGAGTCAGACACTTATTGAGCCATCCAGGTGCCCTAACTTGCTGGTTATTTTTAAAACTACATATTCAAATACCTTTGTGGCCACCTACCTATGCTCTTCTATACAAGTAATTATCGCACCAGGAATCTGATGTACCATTTTCCAAAGTGACTTCATACACCTTTTCTCATCTGACTCTCCTAATAGCCTCTAGTAAGTGGGATTGTCGGTGAAGATTTATGATTGTGCTGCCTTGCCTCATTTCTGGTACCAGAGTCCCTATTACTTTGGGGGACATTTTCCACACAGGGCACCTTTCAGTTGGGTCTGACACTGCCCTTCCGAGTGTGGTCATGTGACCTAACCTGGCAGTGAGAGGGGCCCTTTCCCCTAACTCCTATGATTGGTTCAGGGTCGGGCACATGACTCAAGCTGAACCAATGAAACTCAGTCTCTGGGATTACTGGAGGTTCTGCTAAGTTTGATGAACTAGTGGCCTGGAAGCCTAGCACTTAGAGATGATCTTTCCACTGCAGGGAGAAAGCCTGGCAGAGAAGGGTACCAATACAGAAGAAAACTGAGCTGAATGATAAAACTGCCCTTTGACTCTGTGGATCCAGCCGTGCCTGAAGTCACCATGACATAACCCCACACTTAATTTCAACAGCTGATAAATTTTCCTCTTAGTTTTAAGCTCCTAAGTGTTGAGTACGTCCCTCGCACCTGAAAGGGTTCTGACTCCTTCAAGGTTGTCATCTCTATGGAAAGTGGAGAAACCGAGGTCATGGAAGGGAAATTTGCCCGAGATCACTTGGATGTTGAATGACAGAACTGGGAATGGAGCCGGAGTCCCTAAGGCTGGTGGCACCTGCTCTCTTGCAAGCAAAGGGCAGGCAGCGTGGTTGTTGCTGGTCAGTTCCAGCACCTTGAAAAGCACGTGCCATCTGTCATTCGGGGTGATGCCCCAGTGGGAGGGTCACCCAAGGCTCTACAGAAATGTTTTGCCAGCCCCAGAGAACTGTCGCCAAGTGCCCCTGAAGCTGGGCTTCCCCAAAGAGACCTGGCCCTGGGGGCTTACCCGTTCAAGACAGGAGTGATCCAGAGACAACCACAGAACACAGAGAACTTCCCTTCTTCAGGAAGGTGAGGACCATGGCCCCTTCCTCCCTGCCCGCCCTAAGCGCAGTCCTGGTCCAGGACAGGGAGGCCAGTGCCAAAGTCCCTAGCTTGGGGTGAGGGGCACGTAAGAGGGGAGGCCGAATTGTGGCCAGGTGTGGGAAAACCATGCCTTGGTCCGGCCCCAAGGAAATGTGGAACTAAGCTGGTACTTCCCAGTCGTCAGGCATGTCAGGGCCACCTTGCAGAGTTCTGCCATGCCCACAATGCCACTTGGACTTTGTTCCTCTTTCGTGAGTTGAAAACTGTGGTCACTTTGTGGAAAAAAAAATAAAAGAAATTAAAAAAAGAAAAGAAAAGAAAACTGCTATCACTTGCCAAAAACATTGACCTCAAAGGTAAATACAATGAAAACACAACCATGGTGTTAACGTTTAACTCAAGATGGTTGACGGACGGTGCTGACCTGGAGTCTGACTCTGCTAGATTGCGTCAAGAGGGGCCGGCACCAAGGCCTTGCCCCTCAGTGCTATTCCTCTCCCTCGCTGCCAGTGGTGCACCTGTGCCTCTCAAGCTCTGGAAAACACTAAGGGAAGCACACTGTAATCCCAAACAAGTGCACACGAGCCACGGGAGCATGTATTTATAGCACTGTTTCCGGCCAAGGCTCTTGGAGAGCAGTAACTCCAAGTTAGCAGACCTGTGACGGAGACGGGAAAGTGGGACCAGCCATAAAGACGATCTCACTGAGTGACCAAGCCCCGGTTAAATTATTCATTCATCCAAGATTTATTGAGCGCCTACTGTGTGCTAGGCACCGTGCTAGGCGCAGAAATACAGAGATGCATTAAGATACAGTCCATGCCCTGAAAGGTTCACAGTCTAGAAGGGGAGACAAACATGTAAACAAGTAAAATACAGTGTCATAACTGCCACGAGAGAAGCATTTACAAAGAGCAGAGGTAGCCTGGAGGGCGAGGGGCATGGGGGATGTCTTCCCGGAGGAGGGGGCCTTTGAGGGGGATTGTGAGAGATGAATGGGTGTTTGCCAGGCAGACAAGGCCGGAGGGGCAGGGGAAAGGCATTCCAGTCTGAAGAAACAGCATGAGCGAAGGCACAGAGGCATGAAACTGCATGTCTTGGGGGACAGGGAACTCTATTCTGGTGGTATTGCTATTGTTGGTACCAGAGGCTGTGGCTGGAGAGGGAGGCAGAGGCGGGACGATGAGGGGAAGCTGAAGGGAGGGGTCTTCTCGGAGTCTCAGCAGAGGTGAGCGGAGCCCGAGGGAAGGCTTGCACACAGGAAGCGAAGGCTCCTGGTTGACCCAAGGTATGCCCGCTCAAGGACCTTATGGTTCCTCTCTTTGGCTCCAGAAGGGCTTGGACTAGAGACCAGAGGAGAGGCTGAGCTGCGGGGAAGGGCCCAGGCCTGGGGTCCTGGAAGCCGCCACTCTGACAGCAGTCTGCTCCCGGACTTCTGACTTCTGCGCTCTGCTGCGCAGACCCCCACCCCCAGCCAGGGTGGGACCAAGGATCAAATGAGAAATGACATGGGGATGTTCTTGGCACACTGCAGAGGGCCAGATGAATAATGTCTTTATAACTAAAAGCAGAGCGGGACTGAGAGGATAAAGAAGGAGTTAGAGCAAGGCAGAAGTTCCTAAGAACAAAGACCGTCAGGAGAAAACTGCCGTGGCCTGGCCGGAAGATGGCTTTCTCTCCCCTGGAAAGGGGAGTCCTTTGGGCCCCAGGCAGGGGCGGAGGCCTGCTGCATGAGAAGCCTGTGGGGCTGCAATCCCAGCTTCCTGTGTCTCCTCAGCCTGAGGTGCAGTTTCCAGTTTCCGTGGCAACCAGGACCCTCCCTTTTCCAGGCTGTAGGGGAGTCACTGAGGCCGAGATTGTCCAGACAGCCAGACTTCCAGCCCTTTCATCTTTCCCAGAAATGGCTGTTTGAAAAATGCTTTTGTTGGGGGGGGGGGGGGGGGAGGAGGGGTGGGGAGGGGAGGCTTGGGGAGGAGGGCCAGTGTCTCAGGACACCAGAGCCCAGCTCCCCCTCTGAGTGACCGCTTTTCCAAGGCACCACACCTCAGGCCACTTTGGGGGACCGTCTTTCCCAACCCTGGATGGGAGAAGGGGGAAGATGACCCCTCACTGCCCGGGCAGGAACAGGGTAGGAGAGGAGGCGCCCTCCCAGCTGGCTCTGGAGATGTCCCAAGGCTCCGCCTTTCCTCTCGCCCTGGATAACTCAGCCTCACCCAGTGGGGTCTCCAAGCCTTCCACCAGCCTCCTCCTCCTCGGTCTCACGTCCTCATCACCTCGACCCTCCTCCCCTGACAGTGCTGGGACTGATGCCCACCGTGGGCGCCGGTGGAGGTGGCGGGTGGTAGCGATGAGAGGGATGGTGTGGTGCGGGCGACGGGTGGCCTCCCCGCCGTGGGGGGCGGGCTGGGATGGGGTGGGGGCTGTCACTTGCTCTTGTGCAGGTCCTTCAGCCGGCGGAGCTTCTCCAGGAGCTCGGCCCGGGAGTAGCTGTCGTCCCCAGTGGGGCCCGGGCCTGGCCCCAGGGCCTCGTGCAGCACCAGGCAGTGGGTCCTCAGGAATGGGTTGTAGGAGCGCTCTTCTCCCAGGGTGGACGGGCACTGTGGGACGAGAGGCGCCAGGTTGAGCGGAGAGAATCTGGAAAATAGACCCAGTCAGGGAAGCCTCCCCACCCCCTACCCTGTCTCAGGGTCCAGGAGGCCTCGCTTGAAGGCCTGTGAACGGAGCCCCCCCTCTCCCCCGTCAGAGCTCTGCGGAGGGGCCTGCAGGCCCCAGCTCAGCAGAGAGGGGCTCCTGCTGGGGAGTGCCCTCGGGCCCCTCCTGGACCCAAGCCCCCACCGTGCTCTTGCGCTCCATCCGCTGCCTCTGCACCCACTGCATCTTCCTCTCCCGGGCCAGGTTCTCGGGCTCGACCACACCCGCAAAGCCCAGGTTCTCCTCCGCGTACTCGTGACCTGAGGACCACCACGGGGGCAGAGAGCAGGACACACAGAGATTGGTGGTGGGGTCAGAGAATGTCCTCCCTACCCACCGGCCTCTGGGTACCTGACAACCAGGGGGAGGCGTGGCCCTTCCAGGAAAGCCCCAGCCACACAGAGCTGCTTCTCTGAATGTGGGCACAGGTCAGCCATGAGTGAAGGGGCAGAAGCAGTTCAGGGGGGAAAACCACCAGACCTGGAGCCGGGGGACCTGCATCCTAGCCCTGACTCTGCCCAGCTGTGCAACCTCAGCCAAATCGTGGCACCTCTCTGAGCCACAATTTTCTCATTTGGCAAGTGGAGAAAACAAACTATAATGCTACTAGAACACAGATGTGTCCCCGGTGCTTAGAACAGAGCCTGGCACATGTTAGGTGTTCAATAAAGCACTTGTCAAATGAATGAATGGATAAATATATGGTTTGAGGATTAATTGACATGTTAGTGATGCGTTTTGGAAACTATGGATATCCGATGTGTGTGTGTGTGTGTGTGTGTGTGTGTGTGTGTGTGTGTAGGGACATGCGGTGTCTGTATGGATGGACAAATGGACATTCAACGTACATGCATGGGGAGGATAGATCTGGATGCGTGCAGAGTAGATTCACTGACTTCTCTGATAAGCAAAGGCTATTTTCTGTTCTAGGCTCTAGCTATAAAATATCAGCCATGTCTCTGAGATGCACCAGGGCCTACAGGGCTCCCAGGAAGCAGAGGGCTGGCTGTCAGGGGCAGTTAGTGTGAGAAGCAGAGGCATTCAGAGCCAGTGCTCCAAAGTGAAGGGCGCTCTGCCCTGACTGCTAGAATTGGTTCCCCGGAGCCATCAGAGGTGGAGTTGCGTCACTTCCGGGCCCGAAGCTGGGTGAGCTGGGACTCTAGGGGAGTGAGGGAGGAGTGGAGGGGCACCTCACCGGGCCACAGCAGAGTGTCATCCCCTAGCCCCAGCACCGTGTCCAGGGAGCTCAGCATGGTCTCTGCAGTGCCCTCAAAGGTCCGTCCTGGTGAGGGTCGGCGGGTATGTTACAAGATACAAGGAGAACACAGCTTGGCGTAAGTAAGAGGGGTGGGGACCAGCTTGCAGAGCTGGGACTGGCCAGCAGCCCTAGCCTTGCCCCTGCCATACCCACTCCCCCAGGCTTCCATGCCGTCCTTCCCACTGGATGCTGAGCCCACATATTCACTCCCCAACCAAACCTGTTTGAAGCCTCTGTTGCATATACTGACATGTGGGTGGGGAGGGGGTACAGAACCTTCAGGCTGAGTTCTAAGGGCCCCAAGCACAGCTGGTGTGAGGTTGCTCTTTTCCACGGAGCACTTTTTTCTTTGCCAGTGCTGCCCTTTGAGACTCCGTGCAGCCTGGGACTGTGGTCCTCCCCCACCCACGGTTTACCCTCTCATTTGGAGGTTTTCCACTTTTTGTAACCCAGTCTCTCCAGTGACTGTAGCAGAGAACTAGGCTCCACGGTGGAAACAAATACCCTGTGAGGTCTGTACTCAGTTACCGGTGTTGTCTCATTCTGTCCATCCCCTGTAGGAAGTTGTGAAGGTATTAAAAAAAAGGGGGGGGGGCGGCTAATACAGATGGGAGTAACTGTCAAGGCAATATCTGTGCTAAAACCAAAGTTTTAATGCACTGCATGGGACTGTGGCTGTCCTTGGGTCCCTGTCCTGACCTCTCCCCCTCCTTTCTGGCCCCTCCTCCTGCTTCCCTTTTGGGGGAACTCACCACAGCCAGAGAGGAAGAGCAGGTCCCCTGAGAAGAGGCAGGAGGGACCCTTGTAGGGCTCCCCATCCAGCAGGTAGACCAGATGGCCTTGTGTGTGTCCAGGGGTGGCCAGGGCCCGGATCTGGAGCCGTCCCACGCTAACTACATCTTGATGACACAGGGGACTGAGAAGCAAGGCAATAGCGGAGAGAAGGTACTAGAGCTTGGGATGTGCTGCTCCTTGTCCCACCCTAAGCCCAAGGAGCTTCCACACCAAAGAGGGAAGGCACCCACCATGCCCAGGGCTTCAGATCCAAACCCTCGCCTCTTCCTCTTTTGGGGACCATGGCTGGATGAGTTGGGGGGTGGGTAGTGCCAGTCTTCAGATGGGCTCTGATCTGTCCTCTAAGGGTCAGGAAGGGCATCAGCAAAGACCCAACTGCTGGCAGTCCTGCAATCCTCGACTGAAGGGTGGGGTGCGGGAAAGGGCCCACGGAAGGACCATCCACCCTGGGGTCAGGGACTTACTGGGTGAGGTAGGGGATGCCGTCCTGAGGGCTCCCATACACCCGACAGTCCTGGTGCCGCCGGCTGAGGTCACGGTTCCCTCCACTGTGGTCCCTGTGGGATGGCAGAGACAGGCAGGGACTCTAAGGGGCAATGGTACTGGGCCTCCTTGCCTTCCTCTTTCCAGATCTCCAGGCCTTTGGGCACTGAGCCCCGGGCTTCTGAAGTGAGCCAAGCTGTCCACACCTCTAGGCCTTTGCTCAAGCTGTTCCCCTGCTCAGAAGGTCATCCCCACGACTTGCCACCCCTCCCTTCTGTCACCCAGCCAATGCCAACCGATCTTTCTGGACTCTCTCAGCTCCAGGGTCATCAGCCTCTAGTCTCTCCAAGTGGACCTGGTCACACTTCACCAAGTGCCCCCCACCTCCTGCACCTTGTGCCAAGTGCCACCTAAATGTTTGTCATCGTTGTACACTGTCATGTGGGGCTGTCTCCCTCACTGGACTATAATCTCCTGGAGGAAAGAACTCACGAGGTTTGCCCACGTCCCAAGCACAGCAGGCATCTACTATATGCCCACGGAATGAGAGATAAATGCCTGCCCTGCCCTCCTCTAGGGCTTTAGGAGTCTGATAAGTGCAGGGTGGGAGACCCGCCCCTTCCCTCCTTCTCTGCTGATGCCCTGGTGGCTTTAGGAAGAAGGTGGGTGCCCGCTCATCCTGACTCCCGGCCCCCCAGCCCAGCCTGTCCTCCCTAGGCCCAGTCCCAACAAGCCCGCTGGGGCCAGGGTTGGCCAGGGAAGGTCATCCGTACCCAGACGCCACCCCAGTCCCTTACCAGTGCTTGTGAGTGCAGAGGATGGCAACCAAATCAACGCCCTCCTTTTCAATGGAAGCCTGGGGGAGAGAGAGGAGGTACTGAGACTGAGGAGTGGTGTGCAGAGAGGGACAGGGGTGCAGGTGCTGGCTGCAGAGGGGGCAGCAGGGAGGATGAGGGACAGGGAGGTGATGGAGCTAGAGGTTGAGAGGATGAGAGGAGCTAGAGGATGAGAGCTAGAGGATGGAGCTGGGGGAAGGAGGGAAGCTGAGACTGAGCAAGGGCAATGGGGGGAGGGTGGGGAGGTGGAGACCCGAGGCGCGTAAACACACAGACATAGCCACATACGGCGAAATCAGAAATGGGAAGGAAAGATGGAGAGATCCAGACACTGACAGACACAGATGAGGAGAGAAGAAAGACGGTCAGAAAGGGGCCACAGAGAGTGAGAGACAGAAGAAACCTCAGACCATGGTCCTGAGTCAGCATCCCTCTCCCTGTGGCTCAGATCCCCCACGGCTGTCCTCCCCCATCCCAGCCATGCCCTGGACACTGGCCCTTAACCCCGCTGTGGTTGTGGGGGTCTATGTGTGAGGGCATGTGCAAGAGAACACATTCCACTGGCAGAGGGATCAGGGTCAGCCCCTCTCTAGTGACACCAGGTACCCCTGCCCCCCCCCCGCCCCTCCCCTCACCTGTACAGCCTGAGGGTCAGAGGGGTCCACAACCACAGCCAGCCGGGCCTGGGTGTCGATGATGAGGTAGCTGTAGTTGTCTGAGAGGACGGGGATGGGAAGCACCTTCACTCCTGGGGGACAGAGATGGGCTGTGGACAGGGTGACGCGTAGGGAGCCCAGCAGCCAGGGGCGTGTGATGGGGCATAGGCAGGGAGGGTGGGTGGGCACAGCCTGGGGCGATGGCGGCCCTGGGGCAGCCAGAGCTCACCGTTGAAGAGACGGGGCTGGGTTCTAGAGTGGCCTTTGGGGTAGCGATTCCGAGCCCTGCGCAGCTGCTGGCGGTAGAAGAGGTACCCGAGCCAGGTGCGGGTGTACAGGCTGTACCTGCGGGGCGGGATGTCTGTGCTCAGCCCCGCCCCTGCACGTGGGCGTGGGGCCCTCGGAGATGCCCAGGTCCCACGTGTCCACTCCATTGGCCACGCCCCCCCCCAAGTCAGCGCACCGCTACCATGATCTCGTGCCTACTGTCTGCCCTGCTCAGTACACTGCCGTGATGGACACACCCCGAGCCCCAGGCCCATCAGGGGCCATGTGAGCTGAGGGATTCACAGAGGGGACTCAGAGGGGACTCAGAGGGGAGGGGGTTATTCCACGAGAAGGGTGGACGCGTTAGGAAGCTGAAATGAGGTGTAAAAAGTGTTTCCGGAGAGCAGTGGTGCATCGCAATCACGCCTGGGAGTTAAAACAGATTCTTTGCCCCATCCCCAGCCTTCGGGACTCAGCAGGTCTGGGGCCAGGGCCTGGGAATTTGCATTTCTAACGAGCTCCAGGTGATGCTTGTTGCTGCTGGTCCAGGGACCAAACTTTGAGAGCCACTGGGGTAGAGGAAACAACAGGCCAGGCCCAGAGGGGGCAGACAGCAGCGCACTCTCCTTTGCGGAACTATAGAAAGTTCTGTCCGGCTGTCTGGTGGAGGAAGCAGGGAGAGGTAGGCTGGACGGTCTGACCACACTCCCTCCCCCCTCCCACCACTATTTCAGGCCATCCCACGCGCTGCACAGAGAAAGGAAAAGGTGACAAGTCAGCACAAATAACAGAGGGGACTTGTGAGTGACAGAGGCCTCCAAACACAGGACACGGGCAGGCAGGGCAAGCTTCATGGGCGTGTGACCTGTGCGGTCATCTAGGGCCCCTGCGCTCGGCTTAGCGCTCCGTGGTCACCATCTTGAAGCTCTTCATGATTTTTTCTTAGAACTTGTGTCCTGCAAGTGAAGCCTGACAAGGGAACAGGCGGTGGGTGGAGGAGATGACAGAGCACGTGTGCGCTCTGTCCCGACTGCCCCGCACCCACACCGCGTGCGTGGTGCCCACAGCCCAGGCTTCTGGTGCATCCGTCATGGTGGGCATTCGGACTCCAAGTGGTTACAAGGTGAGTACACACCTATGACTAAGGGGCACACCGGCTGGCCCGAGAGGCCACACCCTGGCCCAAACCAGAATTGGCTTTAAATGCAGAAGGAAGTTAGTGGCATTCTAAGAAACGCCAATGACCAAGAAGCCCTGTCCATCCTTTCTCACTCGTGTTATTACCCTGTATGATCCGACCACTTACGCTGTAAAAGATGCTACAGAAGGAAAAGGAAAGAGGGTAACCTATCTGTCCCATCTTTTCTGTCCTCCCTCGCTCCTGAGTGAGCTGAAGGCCGACAGAGCTGGCAGAATGCGTGTGTGTCAAAAGGGATAGAAACAGGTAACTTCGTTTTGTGCGGCATTTTCCACTGCTCAGGTAAGGACAAAACACATTATCTGCGTACACGCTAAGAAATGTGAATTATGTAGTTTCAGTGATTTCATATGTGACTTAAATGTCATTTAAGACTAAGGCAAAAGGCAAAATTCATGTTAATGACTCAGATTTTTAATTTTTCTTTACTTAGAATGACATTAAGTAGCAAACTAAAAATATGAGGACAGGTCAAAAGAGAAATTGTAGAAGAAAGGAAAAGCTTATTATATTTTAGTACCTTTCATGGCACCTTTTTCCTGCTCTTTGAACAAAAGGCTCCAAATTCCATTTTACATCAGGCCCTGCAAATAATGTGAGCAGCCCAGCCGGCTCAGATCGAGCCACCTGGAGCTGTCCCACATGCTGGCCTCTCTGAAGGGAAAATGGAAGTAGGCTGGGGTGGTCAGGTGCTGGGAGGGCGGGTGGGGGCTTCCAAAAGCCTCTGTGCCAATGTTTAGGGTTGTACAGCAAGTCAGAAGAGGGGCAGAGATTCTGGCTGATTAAGCCTGGGACAGAGAGGTCGAGGTACAGGGTGGGGGGTCGATAATGCACCCTAAATCTCTACAGAGATTTGCTGTGTTTCTGTTGGGGTGGTGGGGGCAGGGGCAGCCGCTCTTCAGGCCCCCCTTTGGGAAGAGCTGGCTGATTTGCATACACGTGCTTCAAAAACCAAGCAGGTTTCCTCGATTTTGCCAGAGTTTGATCATTGCGATCCCTGCTCTGGGTACCCACACACGTGTGCAGGTTGGGATTTGGATACACCACGGGAGGGTCTGGCCATGCTTTCTGTGTCTGGATGTGCAGTTTTCATAGGCCCCCCTCTGTTGTGCTTTCAAATCAGCTCCAGACGCTTCACACTTTTATGCATTCAACCATGGTTAGTGAGGCATTTGCTCTTAGCCTGCTTTGGGCGCACAGTGAGTAAGGCAGAGTCACTGCCCTCTAGCAGCTTATATTCTGGTGGGACAGACAGGAGAATAAAGACATGTCAAGTCAAAGTGACAAAATAAAACCGGGCAACAGAACAGAGAATGATGACATCAAGGGAAGGCCTCTCTGGAGGGTAACGTTTCCAAGAAGTGAGGGAGCATGCTGTGTCAGAATGTGGGGAAGGCTCACCCAGAACTGGACAGACTGGAAGTGTAAAAGTCCCCAGAGGGAGGAAGGGAGCCAGCTGGCAGGGGCTGCTGATTCTCTGTGCCCAACGAGAGAATTGGTTGGGACAACGTAAATAGAAAAAGAATGTCAGGGGCGCCTGGGTGGCGCAGTCGGTTAAGCGTCCGGCTTCAGCCAGGTCACGATCTCGCAGTCCGTGAGTTCGAGCCCCGCGTCGGGCTCTGGGCTGATGGCTCAGAGCCTGGAGCCTGTTTCCGATTCTGTGTCTCCCTCTCTCTCTGCCCCTCCCCCGTTCATGCTCTGTCTCTCTCTGTCCCAAAAATAAATAAACATTGAAAAAAAAAAATTAAAAAAAAAAAAAGAAAAAGAATGTCAGTGAGACAATTGGGAAGATTTCAGTAAGGTCTGGAGGGTAGTTAAAGAGTTTCTATGGATGTCAATTTCTTGGTTCTGCTAATTGTCTGTGGTTATGGAAGACGTCACATTCAGGGGAGCAGGGTGAGAAGTGTATAGGAATCCCGTGAGCTATTTTTGCAAGTCTGAAATTATTTCAAAGTGAAAACTTACAAAATAATAAATCAGGGAATAAAATCACCCTTTCCTCCGTGCCCCGACACCACCTCGCATCTGTGCTTGGAGTCCTGTTCCTGACTTCATTTCTTCCTACTTAGGCTTATGGAAAGCGTGAGGGCCCTGGGTTCCAGTCATGGCTTGGCTCCCCCAGCCCAGTGTCCTTGGGCAAGTTATTGGTCTCTTAGATTGGGCTCCTCATCTATAAAGTGGTGATACCATGACTTATTTAGTTCCGCGGGGCTGTGTGAAAATTCAGTGCCATGAGACAAGATAACAAATGTTAACAGTTGGTCGAGGGCCTGGTGGGGGGAAGGCTCAGCAACTGTCGCTTCCTTCCCGAATTCAGCCGGGCACCCCTCACAGCTGTTAGAACGTGGTTGTCCACATTTGGGAGGGACCTGATAAATGTTCCCTTGTCTTCCTTATTGGATGCTTATTATATGTGCTTGATTTCCCAGCAAAGGTCAAGATCCACAAAGGGAGGGACTGTGCCCTGAGAGGCTGCCGTGAACAAGGCCGCTTTCTTTCATTTACTCTTTTCAGCAACTATTTCCTGCACGTGCTGGACATGGTGCAGACAGCGGAGAGCAAGGCAGGGCCCTGCCAACATAGAGAGGGGAGTGGCCAACTGACACCAACCCAGGAAACAAATCAATCGCAAGCAGCTGGTGGTGGAAGAGGGCAGCAGAGGGGAGCCCGTCTTACTGGAGACAGGGTGCTCAGGGAAGGCCTGTCTCTTCTCCGAGGGTCACAAATGAGCTGGGAATGGAAATCAGAGAGGGAGTGCGGACTGTCTGGGCGATGCAGCAGCACTAAGGCCCCGAAGCAAGCAGGAGTGGGGCACGTTCTGGGAGTTGCCAGGAGGTCTTGGAGTCTCTAGGCAGGGCCAGAGGGATGGAGAGTGCCAGGGGAGGGGTCAGAGGGGTGGGCAGGGCCAGGCAGTGGAAGGGGGCAGGAAACTGCTGGTGGTTTTTAATTTTTTAAATGTTTATTTATTTATTTTGAGAGATAGTGAGTGGGGAGAGGGGCAGAGAGAGAGGGAGACAGAATCCCAAATGGGGGGGGGGGAGGGCTGGGAGGGGAGGGCTCTGCACCATCAGCAGGGAGGCCGATGCAGAGCTCGAACCCACAAACTGTGAGATCATGACCTGAACTGAAATCAAGAGTTGGACGCTTAACCGATTGAGCCACCCAAGTACTCCGATTGCTGGTGGTTCTTAAAGCGGGGAGGCACACGCTCTGACTTCCCTTTCTGGGAGCTTGCCGGCCTGCAGTGTTGGAGGGAGCCGTTTAAGGGAGCAGGGTGGAGGAGTGGGGAGATGGAGAAAGTTGGGAACGGACGCCAGGCCTGAGATCTGTGCCCTGCTTGGCTGTGGGGGAGAGGGACAAGGTGGCCCTTATGGGCCTGAGTCTAGATCACTGTCCAGAGCAGGGGAAGGACCTGGGGTGGGGGCAAGGACCTAGTGACTGCTGGGATCCTGTCCTCAGGCCTGCTCTTCCCCTGACCGTGACCCCCACGTGACTCTCTCCAATCCCAGAACTGTGGCTTCTTCTTCATCTGCCTCCTGTGCTGGCTGGGTGTCATGATCACCGGGGTCTGAAACCATGCTCGTCAGCCCCTCCTGCTATGTCTTCTCTCTCTGGGAAAGGCCCTGTCATCCTCCCCGTGGCACAGCTTAGGCCACCATTTCACCCTGTCCCTGCCACATGCTACCAAAACAAAACCCTCTCAGTTTTGCTCCCCCCAACCCCAAGACGGGCTGCCCCAGGGAACAGGCCCCAGAAGCTCTTCACGAGGCCCGTACAAAAGCCTCCTTTCCTCAGCTCTCTGCCTCTGAACCAAGCAGTAAACCACTGGAAAAATGTAAGTTCCTAAAACGCCACCTTTGAATGAGTTCTGCTCCTGCTCAAAAGCCTTCGCCGGCTCCCCACTGATGACAGGAGAATGTCACCACACGATCATCCGGAGCACCAGGTCTCACTCAACGTGCACAAAGCTCAAACACACAGCATTAAACTAACAGACATACTGTAGGGAAAACAGACAATCTGACAACAGTTATCAAAAATGCCGAAGCACACCAAACCATTATCTGTACTGTTTGGGGATACAGCTGTATGCAGTCAGAGAATAAAGGCATCTGAGCGTATGGTCAACGTGCAGGTTAGCAGGCTTCCTTCGGAGGCAGGAAGGAAGTAGGCTGCGGGGGTGGCCACAGGGACTTCACAGTGTCAGTAATATTTGGTTCCTTAAGCTGGGCGGTGGGGGCAGAGGTTGTTATATTATCCATCTTCTTTTGAATGCCTGAAATAACTCATTAAATTTTCAAGCTACCATCCTGCCTCAGCTCCTGCAGGTCTCTGGCCTCGAATACCCTCCAGGCCTTCTCCTCTTACTGGAATCCTAAGTATCCTTCAGGACTCTGCTCAAACCCACCCCGATTACCCCAGCAGAAAGCCACTTTCCTCTGCTCCATCTAGAACATTCAGCTTCACCCCCCATCACCCCACCCCCACCCCTGGGGGTGGCAGGAGCTGAGCCCCTCAGTGGCAGGGACCTTATCGACTTCTATCCGGTGTCTAATCAGTGAGTGCCATGCATGGGGGAGGCAGACTTGGCTGGTGACCCAGCCTGCTCCTCGTGGCTCCTCCGGACCCCCCTGGGAGGCCCCCTGCACTAGTAGAGCACAGAACTGGCACTCAGAAAAATTGGTACCCAGGCTTGTGGGGCCCAAGTTTCAACCACCTCTGCCCCTCCCCCGCTCCCCCACCTGCCTCTCAAGTCCCCTCCCCCCCCCCACTGCACCCACACACCTGGCCAAGCAAGGTGCTCTGAGAAGCGGGTCACTGGACCCAAGGACATGGGTGGGCTGTGTCACAGGCACAAAATCCCAGCTGCCCAGACCCTGGCGTCTGGACCCAGGGCCCCTGAATGGAGGAGCTGGAGGAAGCACTGGATGGGGGTCTGCACAGGCAGGTTAACTATTGTCAGATCATCTGTTTTCCCCACAGTGTGTCTGTCAGTTTAACGTTGTGTGTTTGAGCTCTGGAGCTCACTGGTCCATTCTTCCCCAATGTCACCTCAGGGCAGCCCAAGCTGAGCGAGGTGCCTCCCATCAATCGCCTCCAGTCGGCCTCCAAGTGACCTGGAGGCAGCTGCTACCAATTTTCTATTTCACAGACAAAGACACTGAAGACCGGAAAGGTGGGGAGGGGGCCGCCCATGATCACACCAAGGCCAGCGGTGGGGCACAGATTCATCCCCGGCAGCCTGATCCTGGAGTACACACCCTTAACCGCTAGAATCCGCACCCCCCCAAACCCAAATCAGGGGGAAGAATGACATGAGTGGGCCTGAACTATTTTGGGGCAGACCCAATGCCTCTGAGGGCCTCTGCTGACAAAAATGCCACATTAGGGTCACTTTCAGTGACCCAGACACACAACCCAGGATCTGGTCACTGGAGCCTC
The DNA here is from genome assembly GCF_018350155.1 of Leopardus geoffroyi. NCBI lineage: Eukaryota > Metazoa > Chordata > Mammalia > Carnivora > Felidae > Leopardus > Leopardus geoffroyi. The sequence goes on along the minus strand of NC_059328.1, from coordinate 202,810,209 downwards.
TTGGATCCCTGGTTTTAGCCTTTTTGAGACTCAGACTTGGGCCGAGCTTATTACATGTGTGGCATTTTACCCATGAATGCAGAGGGTCCGAGACCCCATAGGCCTCAGGGTAAGACACCCTAAACTGGAGAATCCTGAAGGCCCCTTTCAAATCTCGACTGATCCCTAATCCTGGATGTATGACTGGGTTGATGGTTCCATGGGTAGCATCATGCACCAGATGCAGAAGAGTGGGAAGGCAGAACAGACCCTGGCCAGGAAATGTGAAGCAGTTACTGGGAAGAACCAGTCCTATCTCCTAGCCTCCCACCTAGCCGGAAGCCACTGCCCCATATAATGGGCCCCTACAGCTTCCTTTCTTCTGTTGCCAGAGGCAAGAAGCAGGAACTCACTCCCCAAGCCTCAGTTTCCTTCTCAGTGAAACCGGGTGCTCCTCCTCCTTGAAAGAGCAGCTCAGCCCCGAAAGGTCACATGATTTACAAGATGATGTTGACACCCCAGGGCCGATGTGGGATTCAAACTCTCTGCCATGGGGTTCCCAAGCATTGTCAGGAAGCTGGGATGTATGCGTGCCTTGGGCAGCTGCATCAGAGTGATCTGGGGTTGCTGGTTAAACAAGAAGATTCTTACCTTTTCCTCTTCTGCCTGCACCCCCACCCCCACCCAGATTCTCATCCAGCAGTTCTGGGGCCCAGAACTACCCACTGTCACCTCACCAAAAAGAAAAGAAAGTTCCTGGGGCGCCTGGGTGGCTCAGTCGGTTGGGCGTCCGACTTCAGCTCAGGTTACGATCTCACGGGTCCGTGAGTTCGAGCCCCGCGTCGGGCTCTGGGCTGATGGCTCGGAGCCTGGAGCCTGCTTCGGATTCTGTGTCTCCCTCTCTCTCTGCCCCTCCCCCATTCATGCTCTGTCTCTCTCTGTCTCAAAAATAAATAAACGTAAAAAAAAAAAATTAAAAAAAAAGAAAAGAAAGTTCCTTAATTGGTCCTCTGGGACTTAGAAAAACCGCTGTGCGGGGGGAGGGGGAAGGGGGAGAGGGGAGAGGGGGACAGCCTGCAGGGCTGGGACACAGCAACAGCCACCCCAGTGAGGGGTCACTGGCACACCTTTCACTCCCAGCCGCACTGAACAGAGTGTGGCTTCTCTGGCTTCTGAGTCTGCACTTCCAGCCCCTTGGGAGGCCCCATGGGGCCTCAGCTGGGGACTGAGACACAACCCCTCCCCCCCCCCCCCCAGACACCCAGGGAGAGCACACAATGGAACTCTTCTTCCCCTCCTCCCTCGGGCAGTCTCCCTATCCTGGGCGAGAGAGGCCTGAGGGCTCTCGTTAGCTCTCCCATCTAGCCCGGGCCCCAGACTCCACTGGGACCCGATGGGCAAGCCCAGGTGGCTCAGGCCTCTGGTCAAGAGGTCCTTTGGGCATCTGCCCTCTGATCCCCCAGGACCCAGCTTGCCCCAGGCTTTGCGTCTGACCTGACGCTCTTTATGAAACCAAACCCAGAAACGCTGTCTGAGGGCCAAGGGGCCTGGAAGGCCACCAGGACACAGAGCTGTGCTGGAACAGGCCTGCTCCCAGGACCCTTAGGAACAGAAAGAGGCTCAATGTTTTACGCTTTCTCAAAACTGAGGAAACTGAAGTTAATGAGACAGCTAAAATGGCCCCAGAGAGTGAGTTTCCTGAAGCTGCCAGCATGCCTGGTGGGGAGGGGGGGGGTGGAGAGGGGGAGACTTCTCCATGCCCAGGAGAGGGACAGTACCTGCACGTGGTCAAAACAGGCCTGCCCTGGGGCGCCTGGGTGGCTCAGTCAGTTAAGCGTTTGACCGGCTCAGGTTGTGATCTCACAGTTTACGGGTTCGAACCCCGCATCGGGCTCTATGCTGACAGCTCAGAGCCTGGAGCCTGCTTTGGATTCTGTCTCTGTCTCTCTCTCTCTCTGCCTTTCCCCACCTTGTGCACTCTCTCTTTCAATAATAAATACATAAACTTAAAAAAACAAAGAAACACGGGGCGCCTGGGTGGCGCAGTCGGTTAAGCGTCTGACTTCAGCCAGGTCACGATCTCGCGGTCCGTGAGTTCGAGCCCCGCGTCAGGCTCTGGGCTGATGGCTCAGAGCCTGGAGCCTGTTTCCGATTCTGTGTCTCCCTCTCTCTCTGCCCCTCCCCCGTTCATGCTCTGTCTCTCTCTGTCTCAAAAATAAATAAACGTTGAAAAAAAAAATTAAAAAAAAAAAACAAAACAAAACAAAGAAACAAAAAACAAGCCTGCCTGGGAGACCACGGGGCCTATCTCCAGTCTCTATGCCTGTCCCGGGTTGGGCTTCTGCAGCCTTCACAGCCCTCTCAGGACTCCATCCATCCCCCCCCAGAGGGAGGAGAAGTCACTGCTGAGGGCTCTCAGGGAGGACCAGAGGCACAGCTGTTGCTGGAGGCCTCTTGGCCATGTCTCCCTGCCTATAATCCCTGCCAAGAACCCTGGGTTTTGTGTGATTTGGATTCTGGTCTGTTTCAGCTTTCCCCTGCTCTCCCTCATCCCAATGATCCCAATCATCCCTCTTGATTCAGTCCTGCTCCCTGGGCTTGGAGTCCAGTGGGGGAATCAGATCTGGGAACACCTAATGCAAGAACAAGCAAGAGTGTGTAATGAAAGCTCTAAGGGGGATGCCAGTGCCAAGGGTCACGACAGGGGCAGAGATGAATTTTGACTGGGGAGCAAGGGCAGGCTTCATGGAAAAGATGGTACTGGGGCCAAGCTTTTCATTCATTCCAAAAACTTGTAACAGGGGCCACCTCTGGGCCAGGCACTGTTCTGGGAGCTGAGATACAGGAGTGAAAGGAGATTCTTCCCTTGTGTGGCTCATATTCTGGTTGGGGGAGAAAACCAATAAACAAATAGACATGTCAATATATAGGATGTCATATGGTGATACGTACTACGGAGAACAATAAAGCAGGGCAGAGGGGATAGAGTACAGGGGAGTGAGTGTTGCTATTTTTACAGGGGATGGTCAGGGCAGGACTCCCCAGTAAGGTGAAGTTTGGGCAGAGAGCTGAAGGGAGTGGGGCAGCAAACCATGTGGCCATCGGGGGAAGAAGGTTCTAGTGAGAGAGGACAGCAGTGGCAGGGCGCAGAGGTAACCCTGTCTCGGAGTGTTCCGGGAAGAGTGAAGTGGCCGACTGGGCAGAATGAGCAAGGTGAACAGCATACCAGGTGAGGTGGGGGATGGGCTGCTCTCAGAGGGCCTTTAAGCCATTGTGGAGGGATCTGAGCAGAGAAGCGGCACCTTTCTAACGTAAATCTTAACGGTTTTGTTCCAACTGCTGTGCTGAGAATACTTTGGGGGTACAGAGGCCAAAGGAAGGAGTCAATTGAGGAGGCCTGGGAAGAGACTGTGGGTTGGCCCAGGGTGGTAACAGTGGAAGTGGGGATAAGTGTTTTCAGAGTTTGGATATATTTTTTTTTTTTTTTTTTTAAGCTAAACTCTACACTCAACATGGGGCTTCAACTCAAGACCCCAAGATCAAGAGTCATATGCTCTACTGACTGAGCCAGCCAGGCACCCCTGGGTACATTTCGAAGGTGAGCTTTGAGGATGCAACAAAATTCGACAGGTAGAGATGTAGGGAGGAAGGAAGGTCTGATAGGCCCAGACAGAAGTATAGAAAGAGCTCAGGGCTTGGGGAAGAGGGCACTGGGCCAGGTGTGGAGGGGGTATATCAGGGTCCCAAAGGCCTGGGTGAGGGGTGTGGACTCCATTCTGGAGGCATTGTGCCTTGGGGAAGGAAACACTCACTCAGGGCCATGCTTTGGAAACTACCCTGCAGCAAAGAGGCCACTGTGGATGCTGGAGCAGTAGCTCCCCAGGGTCCCAGAGGCCTGCAGAAAGGAAAAGGACCCTCTGCTCCCCTCATGCAGGGGCTGGCCCAGCCCACTGCCTCTACCCCAGCCTTCATTCAGGTCACAAGCAGGCGGGTCATTTACTCAAGAATCATCAGCCCAGGATTCTTGCCACTCCTTGAAATCAAGTCAGTGGACCTTACTGGCCCCAGAGGAGGGCGTTCCTCTTGCAGAAGTGGAGCAAGCAAGGTTTGTCCCAGGGCCAGTTGGTCTTACTTAGGTTGGGAGAGTCAAGAAAGGCCCTCTATGCCTAGGAATGAAGAGGGGGTTTGGTCAGGGAGGGTAGAAGGGCTCTGCCACCTAGGACTGTCTATCCCCAAAGGCTGGCTACCATCTACTTTCTCAGTTCTGTGAGACATTCCCAGCCCTGGATGAGCCCAGCCTTGCTCCCCATTCACCCCTGCCCCCTGAGGCTCTGCTCAGGGCCCCATTCTGCAACACCCCCTCAACTACCACTGAGAAGGCAAAGGGGCCAAAGGGAAACTGAGGCACGAAGTAGGTGGCACACATGGGAGAGTCCCACACCCTTGACCCCAGCCTCTGTAGGCATACCCTGCCACTCCCTGGGGAACTTGTCATGCCCTGTCTCCTGCCCCAGATTGGGTCCCTTTCACATGTTCCTTTGCCCTATTCCTGGAAAGCAGCAACCAGACTCTGTTCATATCTGTGATCCCACAATCCCAACCCAGAAGAGTTAGGATTTCAGTGAATGAATAAAGGGATGTGGGATTTCCTGAGGGGTGGGTGGACAGGATAGGCTTGGAAAACAGGAGAAGTAAGGAAGAAAGCTCCAGAAAGATCCTAGCTGGTGCCACCTTCGCATCCATTCTCCATGCTACAGAATGAGCGATTGCTAACATTTCCCAAGCACTTACTATGAGCCAGACCTTTTGCACTTAATATGCACAGTTTCATTTGATCCTCAAAGGATCCCCACGAGGTAGGTACTATCACCAGGCGCATTTTACAGACGCCAACAACTGAGGCATAGAGAGGCTGAGTTATCTGTCCAGGGCCCCATGGTTACTAAGCAACAAACCTAGGATTCAAAAGCAGATTTGTTGAACCCGCCTGCCATGTGCTTCACTGTCTCCCATGCCCTGCAGAGTCTCCAATGTGTGTGTCTATCTCAGGTTAGCCTGGATCTACCCTCCGCGGTACCCAGTCATCCCCATCCCAAGGCAGCTGTGGTTATGTTTGAGGAAACCCCTTTATAAAATTGTCAAACACCAGTGATTACTGTTATTAATGATAATAATTACTCTTCTCTTAGTATTTCCATCACCTGCTTTCCAGCCCCCAATGGAACCTTCTATTTGTGTTCCTCTCAGCCACACATTTAGGGTGGAGTGTGCCCGTGAACTCTGCCCCTTCCCATCGCGGCCTGTCCCGTCACCCCCCCTCCATCCTTCCTGGAGGCAACCCCACAGCAGCAACACCTGCCCATTTCCCCCAGACCATTTCCTGCTAACACCCCCTGTCCCTCCCAGCAGCAAGCGGCCTCTCCCCCAAGGGACTGGACTAATTGTTTCCCAGACCATGGAGGGGCAGGATCTGGAATTCTGATTCCAGGCACGCCCTTCTGCTCTGCAAATTTTGGGAGGTGATTCCAAGGCAATGGTGAAATCCAGACACAGGAAAGCCCAACAGGAATACTGAATTCCAAAGAAGTTCTCTGAGAATTCCAAGTTTTGGGATTTGGAAACTCCCAGGTCCTAAGTTCTACGAATATCCAAGACCTCAGGATTCTGGGACAGCAATCTTGGGAATTCTTATTTCAGGACTTCTGATTCCAGTTCTTTGTGGAAACATCTATTTTCCACTTCCTCAGGCTGTTTGTATGACTTCAGCATTACTGATTTTGAAAGCCAGAAGTAAATTTTAAAAATCCTTCCCCAAATAGAGCTGTACAATTCCTAGAAATTTTGTGGGTCCCAGATATGAAATTATTTAAATGCTTGTAAAACTCATTATTTTAACACTATTTGCAGAGCAATGGTGACTTGGTGGGAGCATGATCAAGAATGTGACCAATGTTGGGTGCCTGGCTGGCTCAGTGTTAGAGCATGTGACTCTTGATCTTGGGGCTGTGAGTTTGAGCCCCGAGCTCCATGTTGGGTTTAGAGATTACTCAAAAATAAATAAATAAATAAATAAATAAATAAATAAATAAATAGCTTTAAAAAGAAAAAAAAAAAAAAAAAAGAATATGACCAATGTTTGGGCCATTAGAGATGTGAATGCCCCAAAGGCACCCATGATTCTCTCTCCCCCCCATGTTTTTCTGGTTTCCCCCCCACCAGGCCTTTAGATCTCTACTCCTTAGACTGAGTTTGAGTAGAATCCTAGGGCTGAAGCTTTTTGGAAGACCTGGGGTGGTCTGGGGAGGAGGGATAATCATACAATGTCCTCTCTGAAGCTCAGGAAATTCCCGGGCTTGGGCCCTCCCCCAAACCTGGCCAGTGGCCAGGGCTCCCACAGTTCCTGTCCCCATCAGAGCTGCCCTCAAGCTTGAGGTCCTGCCCCCTTGCCCTGCTGGCTGTGGGTACGGATTAGGGGCCCTAAGAAGCCTTCTTGGGGCCCTAGGAAGGCTTCTTGTGGTTTTTTCCCAGGCTCTTAGTGTCTCCATGGCAGATCAGAGCTGGTTACCGCCCTGGTCTGGCCCAGGAAAGGGTAAAAGTAGGGGGAAGGAAAGAGTGAGGACTCAGGAAAGGGGGTCTGACAGGAAAAAGTCATTGGAGGTCAGTGAACCTCGACAGATCTGAGTGAGTAGAGTCGGGTTTCACAGCCTGGGGCTTTGGACACGGGCCAGGGTCCGGGAATAGAAAGAAAGAGACAGCGTCCCTACACAGCTGGGACTCTAGCTTGAGACAGAAGCGCTTACACTGTGTGGTGGGGAGCTGGGTGATGGGGAGAAGGACAGGGACACATGGAAGGAGCCCGCCGTTCCCAGTGACACTCTGACGGTCTGAGGCATTCCTTCTGTTCTGCACCTGCCCTCTTTTTCCAGTTCCCTTGTCACCAGCCCCTCATCTGGCTCTTTTCTTCAGCTGTCCTCTCATGCCTCCTTTCCCTGGCCATCCTAGTCTGCCGCTCCAATCCTTCCCCAACGCATCCCATTTTTCCAGCCCCCCTCAACTCCTTCTCTTCCTCAGTCCCCCTAAATCAGTGGTTTCTTTCTCTAGCCCGCCTCTTCGATCGCCCTTCTCTGGCTCTGGATCCCCCAGCCCCCTCCCCACCCGAACCCTCAAGTCCTTCCCCCGGCCCCCGCCTCTCAGTCCCCTTTCCCCCCGCGCCCTCCTTCCCGAGCCCCGCATCCCCCCGGAGCCCGACACTAACCCGATTCGGAAGAGCAGCCGCTTGCTGCGCGCCATGAGCAGGCCGCGGAGGGTCCGCCGCGCTCGGCAGCTGCGGGGGCTCGCGAGCAGGACCAAGACGAGAAGCAGCAGCCCGCAGCCGGCGACCCACAGCCACGGCGCGGACCAGCCTGGCCAGGCCATGCTGGGGGCAGGCGCCCGCGGCGGATCGGGGGCGGGCGGGGCGGGGCGTTGCTAGGCAACGGCTCTGCCCTGGCCCCTTGGCAGGGAACCCGTCGGGGATGGGGCCCCGCCCCCTGCACTGCCGGGCTGGGGGCCGTGGGGGTCATTCTGGCCCCGCCCCGCCCGGCGACTCGCGTTCGAACCCGCCCCCTCGCCACCGTCGGCCGGGCGCGCGCCCCGAATGCCACCCGGCTGGAGGCGGCCTGGCCCCGCCCCCTCTGGCCGACCGGGAGGCGGGGCCGGTGTGGGCTTCGGACCTGCGCTAATCCGGGTCCAAGATCTCCAGTGGCCTAGGAGGGGACCGAAGCTCGAAGGTCTCCCCGCCCCCCACCCCCGCCCGGCTTTCCTCCCACCTTCCCCCAACAGGGGACTCTGGGAGAGTCCCTGGAATGGTCCTCTTGGCGGGAAACCTTAGACAAACTTTTTCAGCTGGAAGGAACCTGGAAGATCACTTGGGCCAACTGCCATGCATTCATTTATTCATTCATTAAATTAGCATTCTCTGGCCTCCTATGTGCCAAGCACTATGCTGGACTCTGAGAGTGCAAGGGTCAAAGACACACAGCCTCTACGTTCCCGGAGCCTACAACCTAGAATCTGCTGGCAAGGAAACAAACCAAATAAGCAAATAAATATAATTGCACATGCATTTATTTATGTTTATATACACACACATACACACATACATACATACATACATACATACTTGTGTGTGATTACAAAGTGTGCTGTTAGAAAGGGAGTGAGCATAAGGGGCAACGATATGAAGGACAGAGAGGACCAATTTAGATGGCAGAGGGCCTCCCTAAGCAGGTGACATGTAAACCATGCCCTGAAGGATAAAAGGTCACAGAGGCTCAGAGGGTGTGACTCAACCAGGATTATGCAACAATAAGTGGCAGAGACAGGACTAGGACCCTGGTATCCTGCCCCCCAAGCCCAGTGGGATTTCCACATCATTCCCCCCACCCCCTGCCTCTCACTCCCTGCATTGCTGCCTTCCTGATGGGTTCCAGAAGTTGTTGAGGTCGGTGGGAGGGAAGTAGAGGGCAGGCGTGGTGACACCTACAAATTTGGGCAAACCTTCTGGCTCCAGCCCTGGCTCTGGCCCAGAACAAGGGAAGGAAATGCTGTCAACAGTCCAGTAAGCTCTCTGTCCTGCTGGGAGATGGTTGGGGAGGGTAGCAGGGGAGGCAGTGCTCCTGTTTTCTTCCCTGCTGCCTGTGCTCTGGCCTGAGAGGCTGGATAAACTGACCCATGTACTCTCCTTCTCATGGACTCTGATTAGACAGCTGGATCTAAAGGCTGGGGCCCCAGTGTGGAGAGCATGGAAGTGTAGGATCAATACGGACAATGAGTTGGAAGCCTCATCCCCACCCTTCAAAAAAGCCAAGAGATGGGTTGATTTATCCCCAGACTGGAGTGTAATCCCAACGCCTAATCCTGGTTTCATTCAGAAACCCCAGACATGGACTTTCTCTTATGTGGATGCATCTTGAGGAACAGAGCCTATGGCCTGCTCCCTCCCTGTCCCCTTGCCCAGCAATTCAGCTCCTTCTCCATGCCTGGCACACCAAGGGCTGTCAGGAAAAAAAAAAAAAAAAGTGTATAGATATAGATATAGATATCAGATAGAATGGAATTAAGCCCCTGCCGTTAGCTTCCCACCTATGAGTGCCATGCTGGAGGCGGAGGGGAGAGAAGACTGACAGGCTACTTTGCAGAAAGCCCTTCTAGGCCAAGAGACTTTGTGTGTCTCTAAATCTGTGTCTCTACATGTAAAGGGAAGAACTATGAAACCTCATCAAAAGCCATCATGAACACACCTTTCTGCTGGTAAGGCTGTGCCAGGCATTACATTGAGAAATCAAAACACAGTCTCTGTCATCTGAAACAGGAAATGCAGGCTCAGGCATGAATGATTGAGTCCCAAATCTTCAGCCACACACACATTGACAAGATGACAGATAATCATCCAAGATACATTTTATGAAATACATGAAGCCAGGACGGGTAGGGATAAGGAGTGAGAGTGGGTGTTTTAGGGGACTCACGTAGGCTCAGGAAGCCCTCTTCTCCTTCCCTAGACTGCTCTGGAAGACTTCCAACATCTGCTCCAAGTCTGCTTTAAAGATTTTATTTTTTAAGTAATCTCTGCACACAACGTGGAGCTCGAATGTATAACCCCAAGATCAAGCGTCTCATGTTCCACTGACTGAGCCAGCCAGGTACCCCAGAATCTGTTTTAGTTTCATCTCCTCTCCCATGAGAATCTTCTGTCCCAGCCAGACTGATGCCTCATTATTTACCCCCTCCTGCACTTTATACCTTATGATACCCAACTGCTTGTGTGTCCCTGAACCCATCACATTGCTTCACACCCTTGTGACTTTGTACATGCTGTGCCTTCTGCCTGGAGTGTCATTCATCCTTCGTTCCCCAAAGACTCAGATCAGATGTGCTCTCTTCAAGAAAGCTTTTCTCAGGGCACCTGGGGGGTAGCTGGGTTGGTTGAGCGTCTGACTCTTGATTTCGACGCGGGTCATGATCTCACGGTTTGTGTGTTCGAGTCCTGAGTCGGGCTCTGTACTGACAGCAAGGAGCCTGCTTGGGATTCTTTGTCTCCCTCTCTCTCTCTCTGCCCCTCCCCTGCTTGCACACGTGCTGGCTCTTTCTCAAAATAAATAAGTATACATTAAAAAAAAAGAAAAGAAAAAGAAAGCTCTTCTCGAACACTCCCATTCCAGAATGGGCTTATGCATGTCCCCCCTTGTGCCACTAGGTCTTGTACATAATTCTATCTTTCAATGCAATACCTCATGCTGTATATTTTTTTGTACGTGTCTATCTCAGACTCTAGAGTCTTGAAGACTTTACTGTCTTCCTGAAGAGTAGGGACTAAGGTTTAATTTATTCATCTTTGATGTGAATCTCCAGTGTCTGGGGTGGCACCAGACACATACCAAATACTCACAAATGTTCTTTTGGAGACAGAAAGAGAGAGACAGAGAGAGAGACCACGAGCAAGTGGGGGAGGGGCAGAGAGCTCCACTCCCAGAATGGAGGGCTCAATCCCACAACCGTGGGATCATGACCTGAGTCAAAATAAGAGTTGGATGCTTAACAGACTGAGCCACCCAGGTGCCTCACACAAATGTTCTTTGAAATGGCCAACTTCATTGCTTCTCGGCCTTTTGGCTAAGGTCAAATGAAATGGCCAACTCCAAGGCTCCCGCTTGATGGGACCAAGCCTGTCTCTTCCACCTTCTCAGATGCCATGCTTACCCTTGTTTCTACAGACCAGGCACACTGTTCCTCAAATGTGCAAGGTCATCCTCACCGCAGGGCCTTTGCTCATGCTCTCTCTTGGAACACTCTTCCCTCAGTTCTTTGAATAGGTAGCAGCTTCTCATCCATTGGGTCGCAGCTCAAATGCCAACCCCTCTGGGATGGAAATAGCCTGTATCTTGAGCTGACTGGTGACTGCATGGCTTATATCAGGAGCTCCCCATAGGGGTGAAATTGCCTCCCGGAAGACATTTAGCAAAGTCTGGAGACATTTCTGATTGTCACAAAAGGGAGAGGGAGGCGTGCTACCGCCATCTGGTAAGTAGGGGCCAGAGATACTGCTAAAACATCCTGTGATGAACAGGACGGCTCCCACAACAAAGATTTATCCAGCCCCAAATGTCAATAGTACAGACATTGAGAAATCCTTGCATATGCAAACGTGAAAATTCACCAGACCGTGCCCTAAAAATGCGTGCATTTACCATATTTAGGTTATATGTCAAATTAAAGAAAAAATGTTACCCTCTGAGAGGCCTTCATTGCCCACCCCATCACTCTCCATTATACTGCTCTGCTCACTTCCTTTGTCACACTTTGCACAACATGACATGATTTTGTGATTCTTGTCTGCCACCCTGCTACATTCCATTCCTGCTACATGGAATGTAAGGCCCATGAAGTCAGGGAAGGATCTGTCTGTCTTTGCACCACTGTATTCCCGGCGGTGTGCACAATGCCTGGCTCAGAGCAGGTGTCCAGTTCAGTGTCTGTTGAACGAATGAGCAAATGATAGAAACAAAGAATGAATGAATGATAATTTGGTTATTGCCACTGAGTGCCGTGACTGTTGCAGGACTGGAGTTCTGAGCATAGGTTCCGTCCGTGCAGGACGGCTGTGCAGAAGCCATGCCCTACGCAGGAGGACAGCTGGTGAACAGGGAGTCAGACCCAGCCTGGTGACTGTCCATGTTTCATACCATTAGGGCAGGCTGCAGAAGAGCCAAGTCTGAGGAACTCCTCTTTTCCCATGACCTCCTCCCTTGAGCAGCCTGGGGTGTGCTGGCAAGGCTAAGGTTTGCTTCTGTGACTCTCCTAGGAGAGACTCGCTTAGTGACCTGAGTCAGGTGGCCGGAAGCCATGCCATTCTGGCCTGTGATGTGATGGTTTTAGAGCTCAACTCCCAAAGAGTAAGCCTCCTTCCAGGTTCCTGGGGTGGGCCAGGCGTTCTGGAATCTGCCCCTTATCCACTTGCCATCTCAGGTCGTCTGTCCAGGGTGTCTGAATCCTGTCTTCCCAACTGGCCTGGGAACCTTCCATTAGGATCGAGAGCCTGCCTTCATCTCGTATCATGGCTCAGGCTTAATGCCGGGTGCTTGGCTGGCATTCAGGAGATCATGGTATTGATGGTGATGATGATGATGATGATGGCAATGCCAGTGACAATGAGCGATCATGAAGGAGCTGATATGGAAAAACTGTTTGAATATTAGAGAAAAGAGACATCTTGTTGGACCAGGGTGGAACAGTGAGTTCAGTGTAGAAAAATTAGCCAGATGCAGCAGTGGTGGCTAGCATAATCTGGCCCCCATGCAGCCCAGCCCCATTCACATCAGTCTGTACCCTCATCTGCTGCCCCCATGCCGAGCTCACCTTCCCATTGTGGACCTCCCTCCAAGGCGTGTGCCATACACCCTGCAACCCTGGTTTGCATAGCAACAATGCCTCTGACATCTTCTGCCTCCTCACAGCCTGCCCTGTCCTGACGGACCATGACCCCTCTCTTCTATTCCCTTCCTCCCTCCTGCTGCCCTGCCTTCTGGAGGAGAAACCTTCAGCCTCCCACATTTGTCATGTGCCGTTCCAGGTCAAGATCATTGCTCCTCCTGCCTCATTTGAAAGCTTCTCTCCACTCTTCCTCATCAGTCCGACCACTGACCCAGCTCAGACTCTGAGGAGTTAGACACCTGTTTTGGTCTTCCTGTCTACTTCCTGCCATCGGGGAATTGCAACAATCATGGCTCATTGAAACTTGCAGCTCAGCAGTTCTCAAACTTTAGGGAATCTAAGAACTACTTGGGGAGCCCCACGTCGTCAGCCCCATGACCTGTACTCCTTTATCTCTAACCCCTAAAACCATGTGCTTTCTCCCAGCCCCTCAGCCCCTCCTGCCCACATTTCTTCCCTCCCAGTGAGAACTTGGATTCAGTCCCTTGAACCACTCACCACCTGTCAGCTTCCTCACCCACCTTGTCCCTCCATCGTTAGCCTACCAATCTCCAGAGACTTACCTGTACCAACCTGACAGTCACTCACCTTTTCAAACCTCATGGACAAAGCTGGAGAAGATGGCCATCCAATGTGAATTAGAGCCTCTACAATTCAGGGACCCCCGACACCCCTCTGGGACCCCTAACACCTATACCTGACAGTGCTTTGACTTTGCCGAGATGCCCTCTCATTACCTCCAGTTGCTATTGGAGATCTCAGGCACACCTCCACTTCCTTTACTTTCAGCCAATATCCTTAGAGGAGATAAGGTCTGTGCCCACCCACCATCTACAAATTTTGCTTCTTCCATATGAATTTTTAGAGGAAATGCTATTAGCCTTGTTCATATCTTCAACTGGTGTTCCTCCTGGCCGCTGCTTTTCCTCACCCTACGAGCAAAGTTGAGTATCTCACTGCCTTACAAACGTCCCTTGACTGTGGGTCCCTTTCTAGATTCTATTCTGCCTTTATCTCAACTTTCCTGAAAGTTAGTCTCCATGGGTTTGGTAGATTGTATTTCAGTTCTCAATTCTTTCTTTCTTTTTTTTTGTTTTCCTTCGGTTCTGAAATTCTTCATCTCTCCCTGTAAACACATCCTTTGTTATGTGACTATGCACATTTCCATAAAGGCAAAATAGACTCCCCCATGCCATTGGTGTTGGGCTTGGTTTTGTGATTTGTTTTGGTCAGTGGAATGTTAGCAGACATGATCTAAGCAGAGGTCTTAAACATGCAATTGTGGTTGAACCCGGTCTCTGTATATGGATATATATACATGCCTTTTGCTGTAAGAACATCCCTCGGGTCTTTGCTGGTCTAAGGAGAATGAAAAACATGAAGCCAACTTGACCCCACTCCAGCTTAGAAGCCAGCTCAGCCCTGCAGAGTTCAGCCTAGATCAGCTGAAACTCAGCCTGCCCACAGATGCCTGAGAGAATAATGCTTATTGTTGTATACATCTCAGTTTCAGATTTGCTTGTTATGCAGCATTATTGCAACAATCACTGATGGAGACGGGGGAAGCAAAAATGTTTAGCTATTAATGGTGCTGGAAACGATGCTTGGACAACTGATTAGCTATTCGGAAAAGAGCACTTTAGGCCTGTGCCTGGCAGAGTATACCGAAATAAATTCCAAGTGAATTAAAGTGTTAAGGACATAAAATTAAACCATACAAAATTAGGGGTGCCTGGGTGGTCCAGTCAGTTAAGCGGCCACCTTTGGCTCAAGTCATAATTTCATGGTCCATGAGTTCAAGCCCACATTGGGCTCTCTGCCATCAGCACAGAGCCTGCTTCAGATCTTCTGTCTCCTTCTCTCTCTGTCCCTCTCCCACTAGCGCTCTCGTGCTCTCTCTCTCAAAAATAAATACACGTTAAAATAAAACATACAAAATTAGAAGAAAATTAAATGCATGTTCAACCTCTGGATAGTGGAAGACTTTCTAGGGCTTAAAAGCAATAGAAGCATTTTTCTAATTTTTTAATAGGCATATATTACCATTAAACTCAGAGAAAAAGCAACTAGAGACCTAACAAGGGAAACAATTACCCTTTCAGCTACTTAAAAAATGTTAAACCTTTTGTATAGTAAAAGAAAACAGGCACATACACACAAACAAGAGAAAAAGCCAAAACCAAAAAACGTAGAAAATATTTGCCCCAAATTTGTCAGAGTTAATCTACTTAGTAAATAAATAAAGACCTTTTTAAAAAAATATTTTGGGGGGGGGGCGCCTGGGTGGCTCAGTCGGTTAAGCTTCTGACTTCGGCTCAGGTCATGATCTTGTGGTCCGTGAGTTCGAGCCCCATGTCGGGCTCTGTGCCGACAGCTCAGAGCCTGGAGCCTGTTTCAGATTCTGTGTCTCCCTCTCTCTCTGACCCTCCCCCATTCATGCTCTCTCTCTCTCTCTCTGTCTCAAAAATAAATAAATGTTAAGAAAAAAAATTTTTTTAAATATTTTTTTGAAAGTTTATTTATTTATTTTTGAGAGAGAGGACATGAGCAAGAGAGGGGCAGAGAGAGAGAGAGAGAGAGAGAGAGAGAGAGAGAGAGAGAATCCCAAGCAGGCTCCACAGTGTCAGCAGGGAGCTCGACACAGGGCTTGATCCCATGAACCCTGAGATCATGACCAGAGCCAAAGCCAAAAGTCAGAGGCTTAACTGAGACACCCAGGTGCCCAAATAAGGATGTTTCAAATATAAGGACTCTAATAAATGAGAAAACCCGAAGAGCCCAATTAACAAAGGGATAAATGGCTAATATACATGAAAAAATTTTAAACTCTTAACATCTATAGTGAAATTAAATTTCTTAAATTAAAAAAATCCAGAAAATGTCAGCTAAATAATGAGATATGGTTTTCATCTATCAAAATGGAAAAGAATAAGACTGATAAAATAAAGACTAAGGTTTTACAGACTACGGGAAGATGGGTATTCATATGCTGCTTGTGATGATTATTAATTGGTACAATTTTCTAGAAAGCAATTCCCATTCATATGTGTGTTGTTTTTTTTTTTATCAATACACGTGTGGCAGATCCTGCTGGTTGATTAATACCCATTCTCCATCCCCCACCCCATTTCCCTCGGTAACCCCTATTTTGCTAGCTCTCTTATGAACTGCCATAGCCTCCAAGTGAGCCCCTTCCCAGCCCCGGTGGGAGGATCTTGATTGGTCCAAGCCACTTGGTGCACTCACTGCCCTGCCATGTAATTGGTCAGACCCAGGAATGTGATGCAATTCTTGCCATTAGATAATAATAGCAAATATTTATATAGCACAAATCACATGCCAGGCACTGTTCTAAGTGCCTTTATGCAGAAAACTCTCAGCTCCCACGACAGCCCTATAAGTCAAATGGCTATAATTCCCATTGCACAGATAAGAACATCGAGGCACCGAGAGATCAAGTCAATTGCTCCACGTTGCACAGCTGTGAGGTGGGGCAGGAAATAGGCTGCAGGCCTTCTAGGGAAGGTTTTCCTTGTGATCGAAAAGGGATACAATAGGACTGTGCGCTTCTTTGGCTCCAGGATGCTGTCATCTGCCTGTGATGCCTGGAACGGCAGCTGCCAATTTTAGGACTTTGAGGAAGGAGCCTAAGAGGGTATTGCAATACACTGGAGATTGCAGAGCACAAGTGAGGATGGAACCAGTGTCCTTGAAGACATAACCAAGTCCCTGTATTAACCAGTCTGGATTACCTTGCCCTTGGACTTCTCATTATGTGAAAGAAAAATTGTCCTCATTGTTTAAGCCACTTTTAGCCGTTGTTTTTGTTTCTATTTTTTGATACTTGCAGCCCCAAACACTCAAATACTGTGGGTAGAATTTCCATTTCAATATAAAGGGGGGAAACATGATGCCAAAGTGTATATATTTTATATAATTGATATGATTTCTGTAAACAAAAATGCATAGAAAAACCTCTAAGATGCTACCAGTGATGACTGTTGACTGATGAACTTATGGGGGTACCCCTTGTTTTCTTTTTTTATATTTTAAAAATATTTTCTGCCCTTCTAGAATGAGATTGTATTATTATTTTAACCAAAAAGATTATTTTAGGGGTGACTGGCTGGCTCAGTCAGTAGAGCATGTGACTCCCGATCTCAGGGTCATGAGTTCAAGCTGCATGATGGGGAGAGGGTTTACTTAAAAAAAAATTTTATATTGTTTTATTAAAATAAATAAAGTACTCCTCCCTCCTGCCTTTCTTTCTCACTCCCCACTTATTCTCAGGCCACTCAGCTGAGCTTCTGCCCCCACCGGTCCATCCTGATTTGGCTCTTGACTCCTACAACGTCAACCCCCTTTGTCACTGTTCAGTCCTGGTCACCTAACCTCTGGGCAGAGCCTTCTTTTTGCTTTGCCTTCCTGTCATGGTCTCTTTCGACTGTTCTCCCATACACATCCCGTTCTGCTGCTGCCACTCATGTGTCCAGTTCCCCAGAGTTCATGGCGTAGCCCTTAAATTTCCGGAGCCATGTTCACTGCTTTCTTTCCCTGCCTCAGTCTGACGTGGAACGCATCACTCCCAAAGAGGAAAGTACACCTTGGCTTCCCTCTCGAGTTCCAAATCGAAATGCCCATCCTCTTTCCGGTCATCTCCAGGTGTGGCAGAGCAGGTGTAGAGGGGCCTCAGTCTATTTCGTGGCAAAAGGGACTGAGGATCCATACAGAGCTATTCTGATGATTAACTGTGATTACCCAGGGAACGTACATGGTGCCTGGCTCATCGGAGGTGTTCTTTCAATGATGTTATTGAATCTTGTATCATTCTTGCAACATCAACGTCTGGTCCTCATATGTGCTCAAATACACATTTTATGAATGGATGCAAACAAAGGATGTGATCCTTCCCCCTCCATTCCCCACTGCCATCACCCAAATTTGGGCCCTGGGGTCCTAACACCCAGTCCACCGCAGACACCTGTAGCCCCCGCCTGGCTTACATGGACTATCAGACAAAGCCTTTGGAAGCCCAGCTCTCAATCAGGTCTGACTCCCTGCTCAAAGCCATTGTCTACACCATTAAATTCACATTGCTTCACTTAGCAATATGGCCTCAACCCAGTTTTCCAGCATTTTATGCTCCCACTGCTCCCTTCACGTGCCCCCCACCCCTCCTGTCGACCTGCCCTGGTCACTGTCCTGGGGTTTTTGCTCCCTACATCTGCCCCACCACACCTGGAGAAATCCTCTGAGGCACACTTCTGCCTCCACACAGCCTAGGCGATCTAATACACTCCCAGAAATAGCTGTAATTAATTAAGGCCGATTCTCAGTTCAGGGAGTTCTGCAGGCTCTCCCACAGGGAGGAAGGGAGGAGTGTGAGGGCAGTCCCCAGGGAGACTGATATGTCTTCTCTGGGAGTACAGCTATTTTATTTTATTTTATTTTATTTTATTTATTTTATTTTTGAGAGAGAGACAGAGAGACAGAGAGACAGAGCTCAAGCGGGGGGGGGGGGGGGGGGCAGAGAGAGGGAGACACAGAATCGGAAGCAGGCTTCTGGCCCTGGGCTGTCAGCACTGAGCCCGATGCGGGGCTTGAACTCACGAACTACGAGATCATGACCTGAGCTGAAGTCTGACCCTTAACTGACTGAGTCACCCAGGTGCCCCGTATACAGCTCCTTTAAAACTGAAAGTAAATGCAACCTCCTTTCCGAAGCCCCTTCTGATCACAACTGGTCACTACTCTATCTCCAGACTCTAGTAAAATGCATGCCACATAGATGTCAAAAGGAAATGAAATGAATAGTTTGAAACGTAACCCTCAATATTTCTGACCTTGAACTGTCGGGGGGGGGGGTCCACTGGGGGAGCCACTGTATGTGGTTTCCAGGACCATGGCCTCCCCTGTCTCCTCCCTCATCCCAGCGCCTAGCACGGTGCTGGAGTCAGTGCAGAGTGATACGTGCGTGCTCGGGTGCGGGGAAAGGAAGACCAGAACTAGGGTGAGCAATGCTCTAGTCTGCACTAGGCATGGGCCGTGCCTTGTGTGTATTTCATCGTCCTAACAATTGTGTAAGGCAGACGATGACGTCCTCACGTTAGAGATGGACAAACTGAGGCTCTGGTAGGCTAAGTGACACACCCCATCCCAGAGCTAGTAAGTGACAGAGCCAGAATTCAGTCCTAGTTTTGTGTGACCCCAAATCCCAGGCTCATCCCCCTGACACTGTGTTGCCGGCCGGGGTAGAAGATGGTTCGGTCAGAGTCTTCCAGGAAACACGCCAACTAACGACTCGAGGAGAGCTTTGTGAACGGTTTACAAGGCAAAGCGCGCGGTGTAGGAAACACAAGGGATAGTGCAACTCCCCAGGGCTAGTGACAGTGAGGCCCTGGCACCACCTCTAGGCCCGACAGGCAAGGGGATGGAGCAGGTATGGAACCTGGAGGGACAGAGATGTGTGGACAGGGGCACCTGACCTTGGGTTGAGGGATACTGGGAACTTTGGTTGAGGACTGAGCCAGTCTGTGGTGACCCTTCGGGAGGGGAAGGAGAACAAATACCCTGACTTTGCTTGCTCCTTGCCTCCCCTCTCTCCATTGGCCAAACCCAACTGAAGCTGGAGAACTGGAGTCCAACCGACGTGTCCGCACAGGCCAGCTCTGCGCACAGCGGAGCAGGGTAGAGATGACTGTGGAGGCACGTGGGAGACGGCTGGCCAAATGAGGCCCAAGAAGATATGTGGGTTTGGGGGGGTCTGTGACGGAAGTGCACTGATTCTTCAGAGGTGGAGGCCCACCACCGCCTTGGACCTGTGCGGAGAACCGCTCCTAACTAGCCTCCCTGCTCTCACGCTCCGCCCCCCCCCCCACCCCCCCGCCCATTCTCCGCTCGGAGCCAGGGCATGGTCTTAAAATACGAACAAAATCATGCCTCTCCCCAGCTCGGAACCATTCAGTGACTTCTCTTTGAAGTAAAATTCAAAATCTTTAAGGAGGACCAAGAAGTCCTGTAGATCTGGGCCCCGCCCACTTCCCAGTCTCCTCTTAGGCCACGCCCCAGCGCTCACCCTCACCTCACAGTTCCCCGAGGACCCCCCCCCCCCCAACTCCCCCGCACTATCGGCTTCTGGGTGGCCTCCACCGCCTCCTCACAGCTTGTTCCTTCGGTGGAGAATGACCACAGCATGCCTGCCACCGCCCCACACACGTGCGCACACACATATCCACACACCCCACACACATCGCATAGCATATACATACACACAGATACACATACCACACACCGTACGCCACGCGCGCGCGCGCGCACACACACACACACACACACACACGGCCCATCTGACTCAGGCTACTCTTCAATTCTTCAAAGCCACCCTGTCGGGCAGCTGCCTTGGCCTCTCCAGTTGCCACGAGGTCCCATGTACTGCTCTCTTAGGGCACCACGCCCATTTCTCTTTGGCGTAGGTGTTACTGTTTGTCGTGATATATTCACCAGTGAGAGAGCTTGCTCCTGTCTGTCTTCCCCACTGGAGGTTCCAAGAGGGCGGGAGCTGTATTTACGGTTTCCCTCCGGTCTAGCCGCCCCGTAGTGCAGGGCTGAGGGCACGGTTCACCCCTCAGCCCCCCAGCAGCACTTGCCGAGTTAGTACAACAGGACCGGGCGTCAGGCCTGACTCCGCAGCTCCTCGCCACCGCCACCGGGAGCCCGCGTGTGCGTTCTACTGCTCTGAGCTCAGTTCCTTTTCAAATTGACTTCTTATTATGGAGAATTTAGAGCCACTAAACGAAAGAGAAAATACTAGAAGGCGCTCTCCTATCCCCGTTTTCTAACTTCAACACTGGTCAACTTGTGGGTTTGGTTTCTTTATCCATAGGTAAGAAAGATTAGGGTGATCTTCAACCTTTTTTGACCATGACTCACAATAAGGACAGTTTTCACGAAGACTCATACACACTAGACGAGTCAACAAAACTAAAGCAAAGTAGTGCTTGTATCCTCATTGTTTTCTGGTCTATTTTTTCACTGTCGGTATGACCCACTTAATTGAATTCACTAACGGGTCATGATCAGCAATAAAAGGACACTGCACTGGATGATCTTCCACCTATCTAGAAAAATTCTTGCCAAACAATGATAGTCAGATCCTGCCCCCTAGTGGTCATGTTTGGAACTGAGCTTGTCTTCCCAGAGGTCAATTTTTTCAGTAAATAAATTCATTTCAGTAAAAAGTGCCGAGTTCAGGACCTATGCAAGGCATCTGGGGAGAAGCCGGGGGGGGGGGGGTGTCTGCGATGAATTACAGCATAGACCTTGACCCCGAGTCTTCCTCCAGTTGATGACCAGCATAACCGCTATAGATCTGTGCTGGCCAATATGGTAGCCACCAGCCCCATGTGGCTATTGAATACTTGAGCTATGTCTAGTGCAACTTAGAAATTGAATTTTAATTTTGTCTTATTTCAATTCATTTAAACTTCAATATAAAAATCAACACTTATTTCAGTTACTCAAATATGTATGGAACAATACTTTTTCAACTGTACGTTTTTTATAACATCTAGATAAAGAGTCAATATTTCTGATGAAAATTTAACGTCCAAATTGAGATGTGCTATAAATGTAAATGAGATTTCAAAGTCCTAGCATGAAAAAAATCCTGCCAATTTAATTTTTTATACTTGGTTAAATGTTGGAATAGTGTTTTTGGATATGTTGGGTTAAATAAATAATTAATTAAAATTCATTTCACGTGTTTACTTTTACTGTTTACTTTATTTTTAAATTTTATTTATTCATTTTGAGAGAGAGAGTGAACAGGGGAGAGGCAGAGACGGAGGAAAGAGACAGAATCCTAAGCAGGCTCCATACCGCCAGTGCAGAGCCTGATGTGGGGCTTGAACTTACAATCACGACCTGAGCTGAAACCAAGAGTCAGATGCCCAACTGACTGAGTCACCCAGGCGCCCCTATTTTTACTTTTTAAATGGGCCTAATGGAAAATTTTTAACTACTTATGTTGCTTAAATTATATTTCTAACGAATAACACTCTCAAGGCTGGAGTTCTTCTGACATCTCTCCTTCCAGCCCCTCCTGTGTATCTTGCATCCTTGATGGAGGTGAAGGAAGATGCTAGAATCCTCAATCAGACTGGGTAGGGATGGGGACAGGGATTAGGAATTAAGTGTTGGCCAGGGGCACCTGGCTGGCTCAGTCGGGTAAGTGTCCAACTTTTGCTTGGGTCATGATCTTGTGGTTCATGAGTTTGAGCCCCAAATAGGGCTCCACGTTGGCAGTGCAGAGCCTGCTTGGGATTCTCTCTCTCTCTCTCTCTCTCTCTCTCTTTCTGCCCCTTTTCCACCTGTGCTCTCTCTCTCTCTCTCTCAAAATTAATTAATTAATTTTTAAAAAGGAGTTAAACATTGGCCAAATTAAGGTTGGGATGCCTATGGCCTCCTCTGGAAGAGTGCGGTCCATCAGGCAGCAGTGACTTGCCTGGAGCTCCTTAGCAATGCAGATTCTCAGGTCCCACTCTGAGAAGCAGAATCTGCATTTAGACAAGATCCCCACATCACTTGTTTGTACATCAAAGTTTGGGAGAGCCAAGTGGAGATACAGGGGGGCAGTTCTCTGCATTTCTTTCCTCAGGGACATAGGAAGCAAGGCCAAGGCTGAGAGTGAGGCTTTGGAGAAGGTGTTGGAGCGCTGAAGAGATTGAGGGAAGTGTGGAGGAATCATCTAGGGTGGGGATGTCAAGATGAATGACGAGAAAAAAAACCCAAGTCTTCATGAACTCTGTGAGATCAGCCAGCACCTTCCTTCTCCCCTTCAGCCGTGTGCGTGCAGGGCAGTATCTGCCCGCTGAGTTCCCCCAGGCAGAGAGGGGCAGAGCAGTGCGGTGATTCTCAGGAGGGATCAGGGATGGAAGCTGGTTAAGGAGGGGAGAGAAGCGGGGAGGGACAGGAGGAGGATGGGAGACGCATGAGTTGTCAGTCCTGGTGTGGTCACAATTGCAGTTGGGGTTGTTGAGCTGGAGAGACAGATGATGGTCAGGGCGTGGGCACTTGAAATTGAGATGACAGAGGGGGTGCAGTTACGGGTAGTGAGAGGTTCCAGGGCAGCTATTATCTTGGGCTGGGAATAAGAGAAGAGGAAATGGCTGTTGGCTTTTTGGAGCGCGCAGTTGTTTAGGCAAATGCAGGTAAAATATGAGGAAGGCCTTTCTGCCCACGAGAGACCTGCAGAAGCTGAGAATCCCCCAACGGGTCAGGGTGACGGAGGAGATCAAGGTCCGCAGCCGTGGAGGGCAGGGTGTCAGGGCAGGATTGAGCTACACAAAGGCGAATTCACCTATCACGTCGTGTTAAGTCTTCCCGAATGCAATCACGCCATCATGCTGCTGGCCGACTGAGTCACTGGGCTTCTCTCTCAACCGACCACAGCAATTCACAGAGTTTGCTAGGCTCCAAGTATTTGAAAACTGCCATTTTTAATCTTTATACCCTATTGTTACCTCCCTTAAAAAATTTTTTTTAATGTTTATTTATATTTGAGAGAGAGAGAGACAGAGACAGAGCATGAGTGGGGGAGGGGCAGAGAGAGAGGGAGACACAGAATTCAAAGCAGGCGCCAGGCTCCAAGCTGTCAGCATAGAGCCCGACACAGGGTTCAAACTCATGAACCCTGAGATCATGACCTGAGCCGAAGTTGGACGCTTAACCGACTGAGCTGCCCAGGCACCCCTAATCTCCCTTTTTTAGAGATAAGGATATCAAGGCTCAGAGAAGTTAAGTAATACGCCCAATGTCACACAGCCACTAAAGTGATCTGAACAGAGCCCAGGTCTGTCTAGCACCAAAGCTGGCTGATATTCGGATTCACCAGGGGGCCTTCGTTTCAGCCTCCGCTAAGATGCTGATTCACATTTCTGAGTCTAGAAAGAGGTATCCCCAAGGGAACTGACCTATTTTCACAAGCCCCTTAGGTGATTCTGATAGTCAGGGAAGATTGGAAAGCATTGCCCGGTGCCCTGGCCGCAGCACAGTGGATGCCAGGCGGGTTCTGTGGCCCAGCCTTTGTCACAAGGTGACGCATCCAGGGAAGGAGCTCTTACCCAACCTGTCTCCAGTTCTATTGAGCTGCTAAGATCGCTAGCAACAGTACCACGTGCGTGCCATTTTCAATGCTTTTCACGTAGATGATTTCATCCGAGGCCTCAAAAGTGCAGGAGGTAGGAAAAAACAATATGATTAGACTCATTCATAAGTAAAGAGATGGGCCCCAGGCCTGACAGCCATTCAGGGGCAAAGCTAGGACAAACCTCTTGTTTCTGGGACATCCACATCCACCCTTCTTTCTACTCCCAATTTCTTTATGAGAGTGCTGACTAGGGGCACCTGAGTGGCTCAATCAGCTCAGGTCATGATCTCACCGGTTTGTGGATTCAAGCCCTGCATGGGGCTCTATCCTGATGGTGCAGAGCCTGCTTGGGATTCTGTGCCTTCCTGTCTCTGCCCCTCCCCCACTCGTGAACACTCTCTCAATCTCTCTCTCAAAATATATAAATAAACTTAAAAAAAAGAAGAAGAAGAAAGTGCTGACTAATGTTTATGGATAATAAGACTAATTTTTAGGGGAAAGAGTTCTAATTTTTTAATGTTAGAATCCCTTTAATTCAACAGATGATGGGGCAGGGCTGTCTGAAGCTAGGGATGAATGAGACTTTGTCCTAGCCCTCCAGTGGGGAGAAAGAGGCATATTTACCCCAGGCTGGGTTAAATGCCTTGAGTCAGTAAACACAGAGTCCTCTGGAAAAAAAAAGGGGGGGGCCAGCAGCTTTTTGGAGAAAGTGATAAATGAAAAGACCTTTCTTGGGTGGAGTAATGCATAAACTCTAAGTAATCAGGCACACTGCGGGAGGAATTTGTAGGACCGTTGATTGGAGCCCTGGGGCTAGGTGCAAAGCTGAACTTTCCCTGCCCACTCCCTTCTGGTTCCACCTGGGCTCCTGGGACACCACCCAGGGGCCCACTCCTCCCGGACCTCCCTTTGCCTCTCCTCTCATCAATCACTAAGCTTTGGCTACCCCGTCCCTAAAACAAACAGCAGCCTGATTCCTTTCATTCCCTCTACGCTGCCTCCAGCTGCCTCTGACTTGACTGAACTTGACTTGACTTTCCTCCCAGGGCAGGATTGACAGAAAGATACAAGACGCCAGTTAAATTTGAACTTCAGATAAGCAAGGAATAGTTTTTAGTGTATTTCCAAATATTATATGGGGCAATGACACATACTTAGGGAAAAAATTATTTGTTGTATGTCTGAAGTTCAAATAAAACTGGTCATCCTGCATCTTTATTTGCTGAAGCCAGCGACTTCACTCTAGGGGCGCCAGGGGGCCTCCCGCGACCTTCCCAACCTCCTTCTAGGTGGCTGCTGATAGTCACATGCCTCCCATTGCCCTGGAGGTAAAATTTCAATTCTGACTCCCTGTCTCCGAGCTCAGCCCAACTTCTTGCCACTCCTACCCCACTCTATCCGCCCAATCCTAGATTGCTGGGACAAGGGGGCCCTAAACCCCTTGCTTAAGATAAGATGCTGTTCCCAAGTAAGCATTTCTTCATCCCAGCACTTGCCAAACTGTCAAAATTATAATTAGGTGGTCTTTAACCATCTCCCCTAGACTGTGAGTTTCTTGAGGACAGGGGCTACGTCCTTCAGTTTTGTCACCTCTAGAACCAGAAATTGCTGTCTGCTTGACAGACAATAGGGGCTTAATTAATGATCTGCTAAGAGTCTTATGAATAACACGTTTATCCCTTTTATCCAGGGATAAAAAGGGGTCAAGAGAAGGGTACTGAATGCCTCTGGTGTGCCCTGGGCTAGATGCTTCGTTTCAGATTCTTTTAGGATTATAATCTTGATTCCATGATCAGCAAATAGGCCCAGGAAAAAGCAAGCAGCAAGGCTTGCATGGGGCTTGGTGGTGTGTGTCCCCATATTCCACTTGCCCATGGGGCAGATGTGACTGCTGGCTGGGAAACAAATCTCCTTGGAGACTGTTCTAGCAGTTCCCAGGAAGTAGAGAGGTACTTTCTGGGGAACGGGCCCAAGGGTAGAGAACATGAAGGGGTGTCTGGAGATCTTTCCAGATTCTGCAAGGCTTTGCATCTCACCTACGGCTCTATTCTGATATCAGGGGACTTGCTCCGGTGAGCTCACGCTTTGGGAGGGGACTTCTTAAAATGATGTCTGTGGCCCCCTAAGAACTGAATTTACATTGGGAGTTGGGGTGGCTGGGGGAGTTAGCCTGCCATAATGTCCACCCGTCCCCCTAAGTAACTCCTTTTTAAATGGTATCTATACGAATATACATAGTATGTGTGTGTGGGCGGGGGGGGGGTGTAATTTTAAAAACATCTGTATTTTAATTGGTTTGAAACATATAATCTATGTGGCAATTTTGCTTACTATGCTTACTAGTAAGCACACTGTTTTCACTTATGTTTGGTATACATATAAGCTTCCAGATAAGTCCATGGACCCCTCCTTCCTAAGTCTGCTCTATGACAGAGCTGGACTGACCACCAGAGATAATCATGTGAAGAAAACTGCTTAGTGATGCGTGTGGAATCAGGAGGGCTTCAGGTGGTCTTGGTGGTCTACCTGCATTCATTTCTAGCTGTGTTTTGTCAAGTTTACCTGCCTCACCCTGCCATTCAGAAAGTTAGTGCCCATGGGCTGTGAAAGACATTCAGCAGTATGTTGATCTGTAGTTTATTAGCACTAGATAAGCACCTGAAATAAAGCTGTTCCTCTACCAGCAGCTTTGGCGTAATGGAAAAAACATGGACTTTGCAACAATACAAACCCGGGCAATGTTTCAAAACTTGCCAGAACTCACTTCCTGGTTTGTGAAATGGTACGAGGAGGGCATCCTTGCATTAGTGACCGGGAGGGTTGACACGACAGGCACACTAATACTAGTAACCTACATCCCAAGTCAGGCCTTCTGACTCTCAAACACCTGCTTTCCTGGTTGAAGTAACTTCAATCGGGGAATGTCTCAGTTCCCAGGGTCAGAGATTCCCAGTTCCCTCTACATTTGGACGTTTGAAGTTTTAAACTTGCAAAGGGCGTTCGGCTTAAAAGAAGAGAATTGTCAAGGGTGTTCAGGGATTTATGTCTAATAATGAAAAATGGGAAACAGTTTAAATGTCCTCAAGCAGGAAACTGATTTAATAAATCAGCACAGCTATGTGATAGAATACTTTGCGGCATTAAAATTACGCTTTTGAAGAATTATCTAGTGTCAAGAAAAAATGTTCTTGATGAAATGTTAAGTAAAATAAAAGCAATATTTAAAACATCATATAATATGACCCCACTCCAGAAAGGCAAGTGAAACACATGGACGTATAAGGCAAAGAAGCACAAACGCAAGCGCTTTCCGCAGGGAGTCGGGAGGCGTGGAAAGACGTGATTTTCCTCCTCTATTTTTGTGTTTTGTCAGTTTCCATCAGTGATCACGTATTGCCTTTAAATGTGAGAACACTAGAATCACGTCGGGGCCTCGGCAGCCGCGCGCGCGCGCACGCGCGCGCAGCTGGCGGACGCGGACGAGACCCCGGGCGGACCCCAGCGCCCCCTGGCGGCGCCCCGAGGCCCCGCCCCACGGGATTGGGACGACGGGGCGGGGCGCAGAGCCCCAGCCCAGCCCAGGCCTGGTCAGCGCGCTCGGTGCCGGACTCGCCGCGCCGGGAGGGAGGCCGGGAGCGCACCGTCGGAGCGGTCAGGCAAGCCAGGGAGCCGGGGCCGGCGGGAGTTGGGGACCCCGTGTCGGCGGGGACGGAGCCAGAGCTGGGACGACGCCCCAAACTTTTTCCGAGTGCTCGGCCCGGGGAGGCGGTGCCGGAATGGGAATCTGTTGCCTTCACCCTTGGAGTTTCGCTTTCCCGCTGCTCCCCGGGAGGCCGGGTGGCGCCTGTTTGGCGTTGGGAGCCGAGCAGTGGGTGGTGGGCACCGGCGAGCGGGCCAGGGTCTGTGGGTGTCGCGTCCCCCTCTTTCTGGCGCGTGCGTCACAGGGCGTGTCCCCCGTACGAGCCCCCAGAGTGGCCAGTTGCGCGTGGGATGAGGCTGTCAGGTCCCTCGGCTGATGGGAGGGGGAGGGGAGCGGCCGGGGAGCCTGGTGCCAGCCTTGGTGTAGACAGGTGAATGAGTCTGTGAGTGAGTGGGGGGAGGGGTCAGCAGCCCTCTATGCTTGGCGTGGGGAAGTGCCACCCCTGTCACCGTGACTTCGCCTCAGCCTGCCTGCCTCCAGCCACTGTGCCCAGGCTGGATTCAGAAAGCTACAAGGAAGTACTGTCCTCCTCGTGGCCTCTTTGGGTCAGCATAAAAACCCAACGGGAACATGGGAAAGGGGAAAACAAGTGGAGCTGGGGAAGGAGCCAGGAGCCAGTGGGAGTGCCAGCAGGAGAAGGCTGCTGGGAGGCTTGGCCCTGATCTGTGGGTCCTGCATCAGCTTGTCCTCCAGGGTGTCCATCCCCTCTCACCCCACTGTGGCCTGGGTGTGGTATCCAGGGGGTGGCATTCTACCTGAGGAACCTGGACATGGGATTAAGTGGGGGTCAGGGAACCAGGGTCAGGGCCAGATGTCATGGCAGGTCCTTCAGGTGTCCAGTTCTCTGGGGCTCTGAAATATTCATCTCACCAGTGAGCTTTGGTTTCAAAGCTGGCGCCTTTGGCCTGGCCAGTGGTGGCAGGGGGAGCCAGGTGCTGCCTTGGGGCTGCTTTGTCGGGGGCCGAGGGGCAGCCTTACTTTCTCCTCACCTGCCTGCTGTCCCTGCCTCTCTAGCCATGGGACCCAAACAGAGGACCCAGTTTGTAACTTAGAAAGAAGTGGTGGGACCACACAAATGTCAAGGGCATTGACTTCTTCTGTCTTCTGGTGCCATGACCTCAGGGCCTCGCTTGTAAAAATGGGCACGTCAGAGACGTAATGATGGGTTATACCATAAGTGTGGGGAGAGCTTCATGTCATGAGCTGGGGTAATAGCCACCTCAGCTCAGACTCCTCCCATGGGAACAGGGGCCTCAGCTGGAAGCTGTCTACCTCAGAGCACTTCCATCCACCCCCCAAACTTCTCACCCAGGGTCCTTCAGAAAGCGCAGAGGCCCCAGAGAAGGGACATACACTTGTGTCTTCGGAGGGCTGCCGGGGCAGGGTCAGAGAGGGGAAGCCGAGACAGCTCTGGGAAGAAGGTCTCCCCTAACAACACGGTTAATGCTGATGTGGGCTTTCTTGAGCATTCTGTTGGGACTGCTGTACAGGGGAGGGCCTTGACCTCCAACCCTAAGAGTTGAGATTCTGGGCCAAAACTTGGGTCTTGTTTTGAAGTAGAGATGATATTCAGAAGTCTACAGGCCACAGTGCCGGTACTGAGGGTACTCTATACACCGGTCAGGGAGGAAGATAAGAATGAGTCCTTCTTCTTGTGTTTAATGATTTGTATTTTTTCCCATGACAGCAAGGGGATGGTAGGTGATGCCAGTCTCCTGGTTCTATGCTAGTTGAAGATGTCCCCCCAGCCCTTGGCAGTAGATCAGTAAACTCCACCATGGAGAATATAATAGCAGCTGTCTGGGAGGTGGGGGGTAGAGAGGAGAAGGACCCTTGCCGTGGACGCTGGCTGGCAGTGTGAACTGACTCAGAGTGAGGGGGCATGCCTGTACTTCATGTGACTGCTCTGAGGGCTGGGTAGAAGGACAGGGGTTTTAAGATAGGAGGAGTTGGGACATGAATCATTCTCAGGGTTGGGTCTATCTGTAAAACAAAGGTGGCCTGGTCAGGATCCCACAGGATATTAATTAGGTGTGCTCTGATAAAAATGTTTCAGGCTTGAGCAAGTTTGGAGGAAAACTGGGTGAAACAAAGTTGAACAGCTTTTGCTCAAGGCAGGGCTTCTCAGAGGCTAAAAATGCCCTTGTGCCTTGGGAATTTCCAAAAGGGGTATGGATTGTTTTTCAGACTTATCTGTTTCAGAGCTCATTTGTTAACATCTCCCGGGGTAGTGTTCTTTAGAGCAGTCTGGGAAATGCCTGGCTGGATGAATTTGGCTTTCAATGCCATGGTTCTGGGTAACGAGTCCCTCCCCTTTGCCCCCATGGGGGCTGATTTGGGGGAAAAGGAAGCCGAGGGAGGGCATTTGCCTGGTGGCAGGGTTAGAACTTTTGAGCCCCGGTCTCTTGCCTTCCTGCCTAGTAATCTTTCTTGTCTACGGTGTCACGTTCTTTCTTTGCAGACTCTGGGGTAAGTGAGCACCCAGGAAATGCTGGCTGCAGGGTCCAGAGGGCAGTATGGGGCAGTTTGGGAGGAGAGGGCATTAGGGCCAGTCCCAAACCCGGAATGTGTCAGGTGCCTCTGCTTCTGCGGACATTTTACATCAGTAGTGACCCCAGCGTAGATTCTTTAGGAAATGTGTCACTCTGCCCTGAAACCCATAGGTCATTCTGCCCTGAAACCCGCTGCTCATTCAGAAGCAGAGGCTCTTGGAGTCGGAATGGACTTGATCTTTTGGTTCCATGTACTTGTTTTATGGAGGAGAAAAGTGAGTCCAGAGATGTGGAGTGGCCCACCCTGACTCACAGTGGGGTTAAGACCAGGACGGGAACTCTGTTCCCTGCCTTCTAACCCAGGACTCTGGCGTTGGACTGACTTTGTGCAAGGGAAAAGGTCTTTGCTACCTCAGCCCGCCCCAGGTGCTGGCCTGGGCACACAGGTGGCTGGTGGGGGTGCCTCAGGGGCTTCTGTGCCAAGCAGGTGTCAAAGCAAAGGGCATGGACTGTAAAATCAGACCTCAAATCTGGGTTCAAACACATCTCTGCTGTTTGCCTGCTGTGGGACCCTAGATCTGTTTTTGTCTGAATTTCAGTTTTATCTATAGAGTGGGGGTAAGAACATGCACCCCAGAGGGCCATTGTGAATCTCAGACCTGCCTGAGTAGCCAATGACAGGTACGTTACTTACTGCTGTGAGCGGTTCTCTTCCTTCCCTGCCTATCACAGGGAAGGGTTCGTTCCTTTCTGCACGGTGGGTTGTTAATTCTGCCTGCCTCTGCTCCCTCCTAGTCTTGAAGTCCAACTGAGAGGCAGAGAGGAAACCAAAGGAGGAGGTGGATAGGGGCTGTGTCTCTGAATTCTCCTCCCTCATCTGCATGGCCCGGCCTTTGGGACCATAGATGTGGCTGGGGTCGCTGAGCTCACCCACACTGCCGGCACAATTCTGTCACCCACTGACGGGGGCTGAAGCTGTGGGGCCTGGGTTACTTCTGCTCTCCAGGGCATCTTCCTCACCTCTCTTAGCCTCAGATCTGAGAGAGGCCACCCTGGCTCAGGGCTGGGGCTGGGACGGAAGTCATGGGTTGGCAGTCTTATCTACTTCTGAGCAGGAAGGCATGATGGGGGCGGGGGGGCGAAGATAGGGGGGAAAGGGTATCTTGTTCTGGCCCCGCCTCACTGGGCAGGGCTGGGGATGGAAGTTCCAAACCCATGACCAAGAGGCCCTTTTGTGGGCTGGGACAGGAACTTTCTTGGCATTGGGGTTTCCTTGTCTGTTAGATAACCGGATGATTTCTAAAGGCCACTCCGTCTCTTACGTCAGGTTTTAGATCCCCTCAGAGTCATCCTGTTATTCCCAGAAGCCAGGCAGACTGAAGGATAAGTTGATTCTGGGCCTCTTGGTCCGTGTGCAGCAGGCCTGGTGACGGCCCAGACACTCCTGGGTGTATCTTTTTTAGTCCTCTGCCGTGGTGGCTCTGTGCTGGGGGTGGGGGTGGGGGTGTGGTTCTTGGGGGTTGGGGAGAGCTGGAGGAGTTGGGGTAGGTAGAGGAAAAGGGAGGGAAGGAGACCGTCCTACGAGGCCAGGGGCTGTGTTCCTGTGCCTCCTGGGTGGGGTTTCCTGAGATGCACACTCTGAGCTATTCTTTCCATTCTGACTCTGGGCATCGGTTCCTGGCAGCGAGGAGGGCAGGCTGCCTGGACCAGTCAGCTGCTCCTTTCCACCCCTCCCTCCAACACACACCCGCTTGCTTGCTTGCTTGCTTGCTTGCTTGCTGTGACTCTGGTAGCTCAGGCCTCCTCTCTGCAGATTCCAGAGCCTTAACCCTTCAGGGGTGCCCAGGGGAGCCTGAGCCTGGGCCTCAGCTGGCCAGAGCTGTGGTGGCCACACCAAAGTGGCTCTGGGGGAAGGGGCTGTTTCCCCAAGGCTGTACCTGAAAACCTTGACAGCCAGCAAGTCCTGTGTTTGAGCCCGCCCACTGCTGCTGCTGGGACGGCTGGGTCTGGAGGAGAAAGGAGAGCTTCTGGCTCCTTCTGGTGGGGGATTGGGGTCTTGACGATGGGGGAGCAGACTTAGATCTGTAACATGGCAAGGATGGGGCAGTTAGAACGTCTTGATAACAGGCATGGTGAGGAAGAATGTTCTAATGATTCAGGCTGCCTGCAAGTGGCACAGCCTTGCTCCCTGTTGTTGGAGTGTGTTCAGGAGAAACTGAATGCCTACTGTGTTTTAGGAAAATTCATGCTTCCAGTGGGGACCCTTCAAGGTCCCTTTTAGCCTATGGAGACTGTGAGCTCCTCTACTAGCTACTGGCAGAACCCAGATGACCTGACTCCTGGTTTCTAGTCTTTGGGCATCAGTCATCCTCCCCATCTCTGGATCGTCTCCCTCCTCTTTCCCCTCCTTCTCTTTCAACTCCACATTCCCCAGTGCCTACCATTACTCACAGCTCTGAAAGTAAACACTGACCACTTCCCCCTTTCCCTACTGCCTAGGCAGAGGCGGGCCCCAAACCTCATCCTTCTCCGAGGTCTCCATGACACAGAGTGACCAGGGCCCTCATGTAGGCTGGGCAGCCATCAGGGGGCAGGCCCGGCCGTGGGCCAAGGCTCCTGCCCGCCTGGCACTGCTCAGAGGTGGGTGTGGCTGTGTTCTGCCACTCCTCTGACTCGCCTGAATGCTCTCCCCTTCTCCTGTGCCCAGGACTGCACATCAGAGAGCGGGGATGTAGGCCCCGCCTCAGGTCCGGCAACATGACCATGACCATGGAGAGGTCACTCGACTTCCCCGTCTGGCTGGTAAAGCGAGTGGGCTGGCTCACCTTAGATGAGAGAGTTTGCTTTTAGCTCTGTCATTTAAGAATCTCTAGCTCTGAATACCCTCTTAACCTCCTGGCGGTGTTTGGGAACCGGGAGATGGGGAATTACAGAGGGGCCTGAGTGGTTCCGTGTCCTTTGCTATGTGAGCCTTCTGTTGTCATTAGAGGGTCTTAGACGGGTAGCCGTGAGTGGTGACGAGAGGCTTAGATAGACGGGGCATCAAAATGAGAGACGAGAGCATGGGGCTCTGCAGTCCATCTTGGCACTCAGGTGTTGACTTCATCACACCCTAGCTAAGTAACTTTGGGCAAGTGACTTAATTCTTCTAAGCCTCTATTTCTTCATTTGTAAATAGGGATAACATTATCCACCCTGTTGGACTACTGTAAGGACTAATAAAATAATAACTATAAAGAGCCAGCATTTACTGTTTTTATCAGGGGTCAGGTACCCTTCTAAGTGCTTTATGCATATTTTTACAACTCTGAGAAGGGTATTGTTAAGAGTGTTAAACCCATTCTCCAGGTGGAGACAGTGAGTCATAGTGAGGTGACATGGTCAATGCCAGTCTCTGGTGAGCATGGGCTGGTGGCTGAGCCCTTGGAGAACTGGACTGTGAGCTGCTGTGTCTCCAGCAGGCGGGTCTACTGGTGAATTCCTCAGAAGAGTCAAAGGGAGGGGTGAGAGCGTGCAGAGGGAGTCCTCGTGAGTCAGCGGCCTCCTGAGCTGGACCAGGCCCCTGGAGACCTGGTGGCCAATCCGAGGCTGACCTTCCTCTCCATGATTTACCCTGGGGCCGCAGCCCCTGTGGTCTGGAAAGGAGCCTGTTTGCCCAGCTTGGCTTAGAGGGAGGAGGGAGGGGCCACTGCTGGCCAGGCAAAGGGCAAGCCCCATGTCGCTGGGTGCCTCAGATAGTTCACAATCTGTTAGAGCAGGAAATGAGCTCACAGATCATCTGACCCATAACACCTCATTTTATAGAGGAGCACCCCCAGCAGGAGACAGGGCCAGGTCATGGTGTCATCACCTGTGGTGGCCCAGCTGGGGCTTCAAACCACAGGGCCCTTCCTGCCAGTGCCTCTTGGGCCATGCTCAGCCTATTCATCTGTGTGCCATCACCCAGATGGGTGGGCATCACAGGAACCTCGGGCTGAGATGGCTGTAATAATAACACATAGCCCTACTCCATAGTAAGTTTTTTTTTTTTTTTTAATATTTTGTTTTTTTTTTTATGTAATCCCTACACCCAACATGGGGCTTGAACTTACAACCCTGAGATCAAGAGTTGTATGCTCCACTGACTGAGCCCACCAGGCACCCCTTTCTTTTTTTTAATAAGTTTTAGATGTAGCCCTACTCCAAAGTGACCTGTTTGCACCTCTTCCTATAGACAGGATGCCATTCTCTTGGTGGAGTTAAAAGGGGATTCTCGGAGAGGGACGGGCAGAGGGGTGTAGGGAGAAGGAGCCTTTTGCCTCAGGGGAGGAGAGCCAGTTTGTGTTTCTTCCTTTTTCAAAATCTATTAAGATTCACATATTTATACTTATTACCCTATCCTTACGGAAGACCGGGACATTTCCAAAGCAGTTAATATCTGTTTCTTATGCTCACAACACTCCGTGTTTGGTCTTCTCTCGTTCTCTTTCACTCCTTATTTCCTCAGGTCGCCCTACTCCATTGTGCAGGACCTTCACCATGACCCTGCTTTTGAAGCCTTGGTTTGCTGTCACACCCTCACTGTCAGAAAGGTCTTTCTTATTTCTGACCTGACACATTCTTGTTGTGCTGGCCCATCTACTCTGGGAAGATGGAGAACAGCTTTCCTCAAAGTAACCCATTTAGAGCCCTGGCCTGATATCCGATCCCTCCTCCCTGCCCCTCCCCACCACCTTCCTCTCTGAATTATCCCAGTTCTCCTAAGAGAGAAGAGATAAGACAATTCTTTATCTGATCCCTGGACTGTGCGGGGTGCCCTAAAAAGAGAAGCCGGTTCTCTCTTCCTTCCAGCAGAGGTTCTGAGCACGTCTGCTTGCCTGGATCTGGGGGTGCTTCCTCCCTGGGGGGTCCTAAAGGTCTGCCCCTTGGGAGATGCTGTGGGAGGAGGTCATGGCCCTGTCAAGGCTTTTCAGGGACCCCCTTCTTAGCTTCTCCCAAGCCCCCATCTTTGCCACCTCAGAGGGGAACACCAGGCCTGGAGGACATTTATTTGGCCTAAGAGGCAGAAAGAACACAGCCTAATATAGAGGATGCAGACCCAGGACCCTGAAGGCCTCAGTTCCGGTTGTACCATTAACCTGCTCGTTCTGTGGCCCTGGAGAGTCAAGAGTCGCTTCACTGTTCTGCGCCTTGTTCCTCTTCTCTAAATTGAGCATTTGGGCCATAAGACCTGGAGGTCCCTCTCAGCTGTGTTTTTGGGGTTCCCTCCTCGTTCCTCAGCCCTCCCTGGCCGTGGGACTCCTCCTGCCACAGAGAAGACACCTGCTGGGTCTTGAGGCATGACTCATCAGTGCGTTCTCCTCCCCACTTAGCCACAGCTCCTGCTGGGGAACAGGCAGGAATCACGGGGATACCAGAGGCTCCAGAGCCCAAAACATGGGTCTCTCCCTCCCAGGGGGTTTCGGGGCCCTGTACGCACTATCTACTACCTGGCAAGGCTGTGAAGAGAACAGTAGCAGCCATATGCTGCGACACCCATCAGATGCACCTTAGCTGTTATTTGAAGGAACCAGAAAGTCCTGTCTCTGGCCTCACCTTTTTTGTGCAGCTCCCCAGCCCTGAGTGGCCAGCCCCAGGCAGCTACTCGCCCAGGCCTCTCAGGCGTCGCCTGACTCAGCCACTGGCCACGGAGCCACTGGCCACGGGCCCACTGCCCTCCCGCTTGGGCCTGGTGGCTCGGCCCTGGGGCTAGCTTGTCCTCCCCCTCCACTTAGAGCCCTGGCTCCTCCCCGGCTCTGCCTTTCAGGCCTGAGGCTCCTGCCAGCTGCTGTGGGGGCTGGGCTGACCCCTTCAATGGGTCCCGGCTGGCCGCGTGACTCACCCCCAAGCTTGGCTGGGGCCATCAAGCTTCTTCTGTGGTCACTGGAAACTTTTCTTAAATGAGTACAGGGGAGTTCCCGGGCTTCCGTCCCTCGTCTCTCACACCACTGATGCCCAGTGACTGCTCTGGGCTCCTGCACAAATCCCCCCTTCTGCTTTCCTGGGGGCACGAAGCGGCACAGGAGGGAGGGCTGTAGACAGAAGGCTGGCATGAAGGCAGAGGGACAGGGGCTGAGCTGGTGGGGATGGGGAGGATGGCCTGTGGGCAGAGGATGACACTGTGATCACGATCAAGAGAGAAAATGTGAGGGTCCCCTCTCCACAGAGGCAGCCTGGACTGGGGCCCCGTGAGCTGGGTCCGGGCACTCCTGACTGATTTTCTCATCTCCATTTCAGGTGCCCTCAGCCCTTGAGCGGCCATGTCCAGCCCCAGTGCCCCCCCTCCGTATGAGGACCGCAACCCTCTGTACCCTGGCCCTCCGCCCCAGGGGGGCTACGGGCAGCCGTCTGTCCTGCCTGGTGGCTACCCGGCCTACCCGGCCTACCCACAGCCTGGCTACGGTCACCCTGCTGGCTATCCACAGCCTATGCCCCCCATCCACCCGATGCCCATGAACTACGGTGAGTCCCCGAGGGGCAGCTGGGGGGCGGGGACGAGGCAGCACTTGTACCACATGAGGCCACCTCTTTTCCTTCCATCTCAGCTTCCTGTCCCATCCCTTTTTTCATCTTCTCCTTAGATCTCTCCTGTTTCACCATCTTTGTTACCTGCCCCCACCCCCCCCCATCCCCTTAGCACCTGGCCCTGAGCCACCTACTAGCCCCTTTATTCAGCAAGGAGACTGAGTCCATAGACACACACCAGAACTTCCATATCAGATGAGAAAGTGGCGGGGTAAGGCAGCTGGTTCCTGGAGGCCATTTCCGTGTCCTAGCTAGACAGTTGCCACCCCCTGGACTGCTCTCTTCTAGTAACTGCCTTTGGTACCTGAGGCACTTTTTTTTTTTTTTTTCCTTAAATATTCTCGATGCTGACAAGTCCTCATCCTTTAAGGTAACATCTGAGTCTTACAGACATCCAGAAGTCATTTGGATGTCTGATAAATGTCACGGCAGGTAAATGCTCTGTTTGGTCAGAAATGAGAGATTAGAATGCAGGGATTTTTCCTGAATGGCTCACATGCGGATTTTGAAAGCAGTGTCCAAGGAAGCACTGAAGGAATGTTTTGAGTCCTGTAGCCTCTGGAATTCTGGGGCACGGCCAGCTCTCAGCTGGCCATCTGTGTTCTGTTGGGAATACTAGCACATCAGTCACGGTCACAGTCATGCTTTGTCCTGTGCACGCAGGCCGCTGGCATCCCCGAGTGCTGATGTTTGCCGGATGCAGATTATGCTCCTCACTCTGTTCTCCACCCTCCACACATATGCTGTGTTTCTATCTTCCTCTTCCTCCTCCCATCCGTGACGCCCCTGCTCCGGCCCTGCCAGCTCCTCTGGCTGATGCCCCAAGCCCTGCCCCTGCCTGGCTTCCTCACTAGATCGTGACCCCTAGTTGAAGATCATGAGTGTTCATCCCCCAGAGCACCCAGGTGTGGGCCGGGCACCCCCATACGGGAGCCATCAGTGAATGTGCACTGATGGAATGGCTTACACCAAAGTCCCCTTGTGACAGGGACGCTCGGCTCTGCATGGTGCCCAGGCCATCCCTGGGTTACTCTGAGGGCATCCAGAGGACCCGATTTGGGTGAGGAGTTCCTGAGTTATACCCTTGTCTTTCGGCTGGAGATCCCTGAGACTCTGAGATAATGTCATGCAGGCTTTGGGATTGAGGCCACATGTCCCAGGTCCCCAGTTGGTCATATTTGATCTGTTCCCAGGCCCAGGCCAGGGCTATGATGCGGAGGAGAGAGCAGTGAGTGAAAGCTTCGGGCCTGGAGAATGGGATGACAGGAAAGTCCGACACACCTTCATCCGAAAGGTGAGATATGGGCGGGGAGGCCACTGTACGTAGGCTGTGGGAATGGGGTGGGGCCGGGGGTGGAGATGGCCAGGCATTATTAGTTCCGGGGCACTCATTCCCATGCAGATATGCTGTTGCCTTCCAAATTCTCTTTAGTCCTGCCCTGCCCTCAGAGGGGCCCCCAGCTCCGCTGACCCACGTTCCCCGCCTTTCACTCTTCTCTTCCTTGACCTTGTGGTGGGGGACAGATTCAATCTGGGAAAATCTAGGCGGGCTTCGCCAAAGTGTTCTGTCCTCCCCAAACATCTTTCTCCTGTTAGACTGTGAGCAACTTGAAGTCAGAATGATCAAACTTTTTTATACTCCATCCCTCCCCCATCTCACATCTGCACGGTGCCCTGCTCCGAGTAGGTGGATACCCGAGGAGGTAGATACCTGACAGACGTCACACTGAACTCCCAGAAGTGTGGAGGCCACACCCGGTAGTGCAGCGAGGCAGGGGGAGTAAGTGGGGAACTGAGGCTAGGTGTTGGACAGGGGGTGGGGGAAATGTCAGGGAGCAGCTGGAGGTGGGGGTCAGCTCTGAGGGTGCGTCTAGTATCTGAGCCAGACTCCTCAAGGGTGGGGGGCCTTCAGGCCAGGCTGCAGCCGAGGAGGGCCCTAGTGGAAATGAAGTAAGAAGGAGATCCTTCACCATTAAGAAGGGGCCCCCTCGCCCCCCGTAAAAGACGTGGGCAGGGTAGTAGGGTCTTTGGGGCTCTTGCGGGGGACTGGCTGCTTCCCGGGGGGACACGGGGGATGGTGACACATGTGCCCCCACCCTGGCCTGTGTTCCAGGTTTACAGCATCATCTCCATCCAGCTGCTCATCACGGTGGCCATCATCGCTATCTTCACCTTTGTGTGAGTCTGAGGACTCGGGGGCCCTGCGGGTGGGGCTGGGCCCTGTGCTCAGATGGACTGGAAGGGGAGTTTGCATGCAGTGGCCAGGGCGGGCGGCGGGAACGCAGGCTGCTGGGAGGGCCTGGGCAGGGAGGCAGCCGGGCTGAGGTGTGACGGAGTGTGAGGTGTGTGACTCCCCTCCCTTGTCCTCCCCTGCTCCACAGGAAACCAGTTGGCGATTTCGTGAGGAGAAACCTGTTTGTCTACTATGTGTCCTAGTGAGTCTCTGCGCCTGTCTGCTGTGTGTGTGTGTGTGTGTGTGTGTGTGTTGGGGGTGGGGCAGCGAGATGAGCGGGAGACAACTGACCAGCTTTTCTCAGGGCAGCGATCAAAATGCTTTTTGAGGGGCCCTCCAGGCTGCCGGCTGTGCTGGCAAGGGTGGGTGAGACTCTTGGTGTGTGAGCTACCAAGTGAGGAGTAACAGCACCTCAGAGCTCCTGGGAGCAGGGGGTGGGGGGCTGGTGGCTGCATGCACACTGCCAAATGGTCCCCGGATTCTCCTAGTCTGTCTGCCACGTCTCCTTCAGCCTCCTTCCTGGCCAAGCCCCCTGTCTCAGAGGTTCTTGGTGTCCTTGGCGGGGGTACTTGTCCTGGGCGGCTTCCCCTCAGACTTCCCAACGGCCCCCAGCCTGCCGGCCTGGTGAGTGCCACCAGGCGGGGCCCAGATGGGGCTGAGGGGCAGGCTGGGCCTGTCGTCCATTTCCTCATCTCTCTCTCCCCAGTGCTGTCTTCCTGGGCACCTATCTGACCCTCGCCTGCTGCCAGGGACCCAGGTGAGTCCTGGAAGACGATGAGAAGGGATGGTGGGGGGCACGAGGCGGGGGCAAGTGTTTGGGGAAGCAAGGGGATCCCTAGAGCAGCTGCGTGGTCATGGGCGCGGTTGAAGTTGAGGTGCGTACAAAGTCCCCTGGGTGGGTGGGATCTATTCAGCCACGTGGCTGTAATTTTTACAGTACGTCTGCAAGGTATGTAACGTTTTAACCATTTAACACATATGGAAAACCCAAGGCTCAGAGGTTGAGTAACTTTCTCACGGTCACGCAGTCATTGTAAGAACTGCAACTGGACCCAGGTGTTTGTGGCTCCATTGCCCAGGTCTGTCCCACTGCCCCATGTTGTCCCTGCATAGAACCCCCGAGCAGGTACTAAAGGCCATGCCCGCCTCCCCACCCCCAAGTCAAGGCCTAATTCTCTACGCACCTGAGCCAAGAACTTCCTTCTGCTAAAGGAGCCTCTGATACTGGGCTAGACCCAACTCGTTTAATCACACATGGTCTCTTTCCCTTCAGACGCCGTTTCCCATGGAATATCATCCTGCTGACCCTCTTTGTAAGTCTAGAAGGGTTGAGGGAGGGTGTGGAGATGGTGTGAGAGAGAGAGAGTTGGTCCCAGGGAAGGGGCTGGGGACACCACTGTGGAAGATGTCCCTGGCTCTCTCCCCGACCCTAACCTGACCCATGACATTGGTCTCATCACTGCCTCTTTCCTACTCAGTCACATTTGCCCCCCACCAGCTCTGGCAATCTACTGTGGCCATGCCTCCATGCCACCTTTCTCATGTGTTTCACTCTTGTCTCTGTCCTTCCCTCAGACTCTTGCCATGGGCTTCATGACGGGCACCATTTCCAGGTATATTCCAGGACAAACCACCGCACTCTTGTGAAGTGTCTGTTATGTGGGAGTGGGGCATCCCTGGGCTGGCAGTCATCTGCATGGGTGGATGCTGGGCAAGATCCTTCTAGAAGGGATGGTTCTGAAGTCATTCATACATGACTTATCTATCCCTTTGGCCTCTCTGAACTCCTTCTCCTCAGTGTGTATGAAACCAAAGCCGTCATCATTGCAATGATCATCACTGCCGTGGTGTCCATTTCGGTCACCATCTTCTGCTTCCAGACCAAGGTGAGGGTATGGAGGGCCCTTCCCTGGCCACCCCACCTCCTTTCTTCTATAAACCTGGCCCTCCAGGCTTGGCAGTTGAGCAGGCCTGTGAGGGCCCAGACTCCTCTACACCAGGGATTTCCCTTGGAGAGTCTAGTCCCCTTCCCCTCCTGTCTGCAGCTATAAAACTGCTTCTTGTGTCTGTCCTTAGAACGTCATGGTTACGCCCAGGCCTTCCAAGAAGCAGCACTGGGACTCCCTGGAGGGGGAGGCAGGGCAGTCTAGCTGGGCTGCTAGTTGTGACACTTGTCTGACAGGTGCTTCCTCCTCCCTTCCCGGCAGGTGGACTTCACCTCGTGCACAGGCCTCTTCTGTGTCCTGGGAATTGTGATGATGGTGACTGGGATTGTCACCGCCATTGTGCTGTCCTTCAAATATGTGAGTGTCCTGGGAGAGCTTCGGTCCGCAAACCTAACATTCATAGGAGACTTTCGGTGTGAAGTGTTGCAGCACGCCCACGCCCCAGGCATCCGGGCAGGCTCTGACTTCTGGAAGCTCTCAGCTGGCTAGAAAAGGCACCAATGCTGGAGCACCATCCTTTGGTTAGGGTCGTCTCTGTTAGGAGATGGAAGGCCCTGGGCACCGTAGAACCTGAAGCCCTGGATGACATTACAGAATTCCTTTGGGAAACAGTGGGTGAGATGTGTCTGGCAGCTGAAGTCAGGTTCAAGGAGGGAGATGGCAGATGGGCTTCGATGGAGGGGACCCCCGAAGAGGGGAGTGTGGTGCTGGGAAGGGAGGCGTACAATCAGGAGGGCCACCTGCCTACTTGACCATGGCTGGCCCTACCCTTCTGTGGACAGGCACCTGGAGGGCTGTTGAGCAGGCTGCCCTGGGGGTCCATGATTCTGACAGTCGTCAGGGTGGTAGTGGGGCTTCCCTCCCACACCAGGCTGCAGGAACCACTCTACTGAATGCTGACTATGTCTAGGGCTCTTCAAGGTGTACCTGCCTGGCTCCTGCCCCTCCCAGAGCTATAGCTCAACCACCTGCTTTTTTTCCAGAAGTACAGTGGACACTTCTGTAACCTAACTAACTTTGGAGATTGGTTTTATATGACCCCTGGAGGATGGCCTCTGTTTTCTCTGCCAAATGTTACTGTTCTTTTTTTTAAGTAATCTCTATACCCAACGTGGGGCTCGAACTCACAACCCTGAAGTCAACACTCACATGCTGTACCAGATGAGCCAGCCAGGCACCCCAAATATGTTACTATTCCTAATTTCTTTCAGGATGTGGAAGGTAGAAGTAGTCCTTTCACATAGCTACCTTCCTGGGTCTCCCCACTCAGATGCCAGAATTCTGGGGGAAATGGCCCTGAGGGACTGCCTGGGTCTGTGCTTTACTAAGATCTCTAACACTGTCCTTGTCCCCTCTCCTCAGATTTACTGGCTCCACATGGTCTATGCTGCTCTGGGGGCCATTTGCTTCACCTTGGTGAGTAAGGCCCTGCTGTCTCTAGGAAGGGGAGTGGGGGCTGGAGAAGAGGAACTATACAGGTGGAGCAGGAGTTAGGCTGCTTGGGAGCCAGGGAGTGGGGCCACAGCTGCCCTTTCCTCTTTCCACGGTCAAGAGGTGACCGATTTCCTGGGCATTCCTGCCATCGCTCGTTCATTCGCCTGCTGTGAATACCCAGCAGGCTGTATTATAGATGATGGCGTGTCTTTCTGCCTTCCTAGACTGAACCATTTGAGGGGAGAGACCATGGGTTGTTCTGGTCATTAAAGAGTCCCTAAGTACACTGCATGGCACGGAGGCTCCTAGGACAGATGTGCTTATGAAACGAGAACCAGACAGGAGCTCTGGCCCCTGAGCCCCTGGGCCCTCACTCGAGCCTTCCCTGTTCCTGCAGTTCCTGGCTTATGACACGCAGCTGGTCCTGGGAAACCGAAAGCACACCATCAGCCCGGAGGACTACATCACTGGCGCCCTGCAGATCTACACTGACATCATCTACATTTTCACCTTTGTGCTGCAGCTGATGGGGGACCGCAATTAAGGAGCACCTTCCACCCCACTGTGCGCCCACTGTGGGCTCTCCCTTCCCTAGAGGGCTGGGCCCTGTGACTGGAGTCCGGACCTCAGACCCCCTTCCTTCCCCTCCAGTAATATGCCCAGTTTCCTTTCTGTCCTGGGATGGGTGGCGTCTGTGGCGGTGGATGTGCAGAGACCTGGTGGGGCTGGAGGAACCGGGGACTAACTCTTGCCTCTGGTAGACTCGGCAGGGACCAGGCAGAAGACGTGCCTTCTCCCTCCACCCACTCCGTGGCACCAAATTCTTCTCGACTGCTGGGGTTGCAGGAAGGGCAGAAAAAGCCTATTCTACAGCCAAAAGGGAATATGAGAAGTAGAAGTAACTTCGGGGTGATGAGGTGTCCCCTCCCACCTCTGCCATAGGCTTCTGGGCTTGGTAGCTGAAGCTGTTTCCTCCCTCAACCCCCAACAAAGCCAGAGAGCTTTGTCCCCAGCCTCCTGGACTCACTGGCCATTATCCTGTACTCCTCTGACAACCCTTGGTGCCTTCCGGCTCACAAAGGTAGAAGAGATCTGTGCCCATGGGTCTCCCCTGCTTCAGTCCCTCTTTCGATGGCATGTACATACTGTTGATTTGGAATAGGGGAGGACGAGGAGAGTAAGCAAAGCCAAGGACGGGCCAAGACAGAACAGCATCTACCCTGGGCTTCCTCATGGCTTGTGGTGGTGAAGAGGGCAGGCCTGTCCACAGCCATCTGGTCCCCATTCTCCAAAGCTCCCTGGGGCCTCCTTGGGGGCTTCTGAGATCTCTGGTCAGAGAGACCTCCTGCTTCCTGTGCTCAAGCTGCTCAGAGAAGAAAGTGAGGAGCAAAGCTCAGGAGATGGGGTGGTTTGTAGGATTATAAGTGGGGCCAGGAAGTACCAGGGTGAAGAAAGGCCAGGGTCGGGGCAGGAAAATGCTCTGGGGTCCTCTCCCTGATCTGAGGGGTATGAAAGCCTACTGTGGTGTCCATGGAAATTTCTGTTCTTTCCTTGTGCTAACCTGGGAAGGATCCTGAGCAAAAGGAGACTTCCCCTCTCAGTTTGTTCTTAACTTGTGCTGGGGGATTTTAGACTTGAGCCTCATCTCTCCAGCCAGCTGCCACTTTCTTCGTGACACCAAGTGCCTCAAGCTGGAATGGGGAAGGAGGACAAGAGTCCTTCTGTCAGTGGGGGTAGAAACCAAATCA
Source organism: Leopardus geoffroyi (assembly GCF_018350155.1). Classification (NCBI taxonomy): domain Eukaryota; kingdom Metazoa; phylum Chordata; class Mammalia; order Carnivora; family Felidae; genus Leopardus; species Leopardus geoffroyi. The sequence continues at coordinate 202,766,517 of NC_059328.1, read as the reverse complement.
GCCCAAGGGTATACTTAGGACTTCTCTTAAGTACTTGGTCCTAAATATATCACACAAAAGGACATAAGTAGAAACGTAATAAAGTTTTGTGTTTCGAAGTTAAAACCCTACTTGGCTCTGGTTTCTCTAAGGTGTCCAGTCTGGGAGGGCTGGTCTGGCTCTGCCCAAACCGTCCACTTCCTACCTCTGCATTTTGGCTTGGTTTCCTCTACCTTGCCTAAGATCACAAAACATATTTTGCCCCAGTGCTTCCTGGTGATGGACGCAGTAGATCGGTAAAGGTTCAACCTTAGCAATACTGGGTCTGGCGTGGACGAATGGTCTCTCTCTGAATGAGAGTGGTAACGTGACCTTTTCTGCATCATGGACCCTTCACAAAAGCACACGAGAGCTAGGAACTCTTACTCACAAAGCTGTATGTGTACACGTGATTTTCACACTGACGGGGGGAGATGGACCAGAGGTTCAAGTTTAGAACTCATGTCTTAGAAACCACTAGTCCAAACCCTCTCACAAACAAGGAAACTGAGGCCCAGAGAGGCTGAGTCACTTGGACTAGACCAAGAGGAGTCGTGTTTTTTCCCCCACACCCTGAATGCCCTTTTTGATTCTCTTTATTTTTTGTTAGAGGCTCAGTAGGACTCCACCCTCCGGGCCAACAGCTCTGAGGGCCTGGTCCCCAGGGCCTGAGCCTAGGCTTGTTGTACTTAAGTCTCTGTGGTTTCCCCAACCAGCCAGCCGGGAACACTGAGTGCTTCTGTGAGAGGGAGCGTATGTGAGGAACCAAGCCCTCCCTCTGCCCCTCCCATCCCAAGGGAATCACAAGCCCAGTCCTGGTTCCTTTCGGCTCAAAACACTTAATAACTTTATTTGCCTTTGGCTGGCTTCTCCAGAGGGGTGGGGTAGGGGCTGGCAGCAGCCTGGGCATCAGGCGCCCTCTGGTGGACCTCACAGGCAAGGACCAGAATCACGGCCAAACCCAAAGGACTTTGCGCTCTGGAGGCCACAGTCAATTCGGTCTAGGGGAGGGTTGCAGTGTTCCTCAGGCTTGCACCCCCGACCCGGCTTCAGGAGACGGGGCATGGTGGGAGGAGGCCCTGAACCTCTGGCTCTCATACTCGCCCGTGTTGGATGCCCGCATGTTCTGCCGAGCCTTCATCTGCTTCAAACGGTCCTTGTCCACTTCCCGCTTGGTGAGGATGAAGAGGAGGACACCACAGGGGAAGCCGATGGCCCTAGGGGTGGGGAGATGTGCATGGGGTTTGGGGAGGGGCCAGGCCTGAGCCAGTGGAGCTGGGGGAATCTCATTCCAGCTTCATCGATGACACGCACACTGCAATACCTCTTGTGTCTATGCAGCCTCTGCACTGGCTGCTGGAGGGTCCCAAGCAAATCAGAGCCTGCTGCTGCACTGCTTAAGACTCTGTAACAGCGCTCCGTCACTTTCTGGCCAAATCCAAACTCCCAGGCACAGCACCAAAAGCCCAGTGTGGTGGGTCTCTGTCCACCTTTCCATTCCTCTCCCCTATAGCTTGACACTCCTCAACACGAGTCCCGCAATCCTGCCATACTGACTCTGCAAGGGTCTCCACACAGCCCATCCTCTTTCCTTCTCCAAGTGTTGGCAAAGTTTCCCTCTACCTTAACTGCCCCACATCCCCTCCCAGGCTCCCCCTCTTAATCTCAGTAACCGCTACTTGGGAGACACTTTGGTGTGGGGGAAAGGGCATGGAGTCACAAGACCTGGTGAGAATCCCACCTCTGAGCCTCAGTTCCCTCCTGTGAAACAAGACGTAATTTTTGTAATGCTTTTTGTTTTTTGTATTTAGGGGATGTACTATTTATCTCAGAAAAGCTAAAACGTTACACTGTAAAGTACCGGCACACCTGAGGTGTGGAAAAATATGTTAATGTCCCTCTCCTTTCTTTTTAATATTGACCAACCACACATATTAAGGCCAGAGTCAGATCCAAATAATGATGTATTGAACACCTTGTAGATGCTACTTATACACCTAATGTAATCTCACACGATCTCAATGAAAGGTCTCAACTGGGTTTCACCCCAAGCTCCCAAAAGAGAGAATGAGGCCAGGGGCCCAAATTCACATCAGATTAGCTCAGCATACTACACAGAAAGCCCACTGTCTCTCCAATTCCACATACTTTCCCAACTCCCCTGCCCCATTCCTCTGAGATTCCAGTCCTCACACCAAGCAATTCTGTCCCCACAACCTTGGATTCAACTCACCACCTGAAACTTAAGAGAAGTTTCTGGGTCCCACCTCCCCTGTGCCACTCCCCATTGGTGGGCAAAGAGTTAACTGAAACTCACCAGGCTAGTCCCACAGCTTTCATGGGGTTCTTGCCCCTCTTTCTGGGAATGTATTCCAGCTCAGGGGATAGGGGCTCAGGCTCCTCCTTGCACTCTGGGGAGCTGTGGCTTTGCAGCGCCCGGGTCCTGTTCTGGGAGGCCTTGTTAGCTGTGGCTCCTGAGAGGATCCCTGTGGATGGAAGGAAGAAAGGTCAGTAAGAGAGGATGAGAAGAAAGCCCGCGGGAGGAAGGGGAGTGACTGCAGTTTGGAGTAACAAGTGCCAGGGAGAATCCAAAGGGAAATGGGAAAATTGCCATCGAGGTGGCACCTTTGGAAGCCACTTCCACGTCACTGCGGGCTCATCACCCTGGTGCCAGGAGAACGAGCTTCGTTGTTCTTCATCTGCTCAGACGACAGGATGTGAAGGACTGCAGTGGGACTCACATAAGACGTATGAAGGAAATCCGAGAAAAAGGTTTTCAAACTGCAGAATGTTAGCACTGGGAGCTTAAAGGTAGTCTACTCCATCCCCTCATTTTATAGAAGAGGAAACCGAAGCCCCGAAAGATGAACTGCTTCGCCCAAGGTCAAACTGCTAATTATCCGGGGCTAGAACCCAAGCCTCCTGAATTCCAGGGCTCTTTCCTCTGCACTGCGGTGAGTGTGAAACACCTGGAGCGCGGGAGTCTAAAAGGCTTCCTCGGAGCTCCCTCTCGCAGCATGACCCTAGAGGTGTCGTGTAACTTGAAGGCAGGGGGATGGACTGGGTGACCTCTAGAGAGCATCTTTTAGCCCCCAGACTCTTTATGATCCTGCAGAGGGGTGCGGGCAGGAACCGACAGCCATGACCTCCTGCTATCGTTGGTCGGGATGTATAAAAAGGGGGACCCCCTGCAGTCCTGCCCTCCCCGGGGTCCCTCTCCTTACCCCGGAGGACGCGGGCATTTCTCGCCCCCCGGCCCTTCAGCGCCGTAGCAGCTACCACCGCCGCCATGTTCAGATCCCACCCCCCTTCACCGCGCTCCCCGCCGGGAATTGTAGTTTGCGTAAGGGGCCTCCCCCGCTCCTTCCGTCCTGCCTACAGACCAGAAACTACAACTCCCAGAAGCCCACGAGGGTACCCAGGAGAACTACTCTTCCCAGGAGACCCCGGAGGCGCGCACGCTCGCTTGTTTCCCTCCTGTTGGAGGCGGAGCCAGGCCGGGCGGAGTTTGGATTCTCTCTGCCACGCCCCGTCCCCTTCTCCCAACTCTGCCCTGTGATTGGTGAGTCAGCCAGTCAGCCCCCTTCGCTATTGGCCTAACGGCCGCCGCTCTTCCTGCCGGAGAGTCGCTTACGCCTACTTCCTCCCGGGAGGAGGGGCTCGAGTTCCGCGTCGTCGCGCAGAGCTGACTCTGGGAGGCGTTTGGGCCCAAAGAAGTGGATCGGCCGCTTGCGCCGCATGGAGTCCGAATCCGAGAGCGGGGCCGCTGCTGACACCCCTCCACTGGAGACCCTAAGCTTCCATGGTGATGAGGAGATTATCGAGGTGGTAGAACTGGATCCTGGTCCGCCGGACCCAGGTGAGAACTGCCGCTCCTCAGGCCGTGGGACAGGAGGCTCTCACCCCTGGCCTCTGACCCCTGCTTCCCCCCTCTCCCTTCCCCTCCCCACCGGTCATTCCTACCGACCTCCTTCGCCCTTCCCCCCTGCCCTACCCCCACACTTAGTTCTCAGGCCTGGCAGGGGTGGGGGTTCCCCTGACGCCTCCTCTGGCCCTTCCCCTCACACACCCCCTTCCCATCATCCCCTCGGTCCTCCCTTCTTACACTGTCTCTGGCCAACCCCAGGTCCTCAGACCTCTCCTGTCTTCCGTCCCAGATGCCCCCTCCTCCCTGCGGCTTCTCGCCCCCGCTTCACCCTGGCTGCCTGACCTCAGCCGACCCTCTTGCTGCACGCCAGCGTCAGGCCTCCCCACACCTCTCCCCTGCCCTCTTTCTTATTGCCTGCCGAGCCCCATCTTTTAACCCTCTCCCCGAAGCAGATGATCTGGCCCAAGAGATGGAAGATGTGGACTTTGAAGAAGAGGAAGAAGAGGAAGAGGGCAACGAGGAGGGCTGGGTTCTGGAACCCCAGGAAGGGGTGGTCGGCAGCATGGAGGGCCCAGATGATAGCGAAGTCACCTTTGCATTGCACTCAGGTAGGTCTCTGAGGAGATCCGTCAGAAACTCAGTGCAGGTGGGCATTTGAACATCAGACACCTGCTCTGTACGGAGCATTAGAAGGGACGTGGAGGTGGGGAAACAGACGGGCCTGGAGCTCACACTGTGATGGAATGGGAGAGAGCGTGGCTCCTGAGCCAGCCGAGACACCTGGGTTCCCATCCTCCTGTGGCTGCTTACTGACTTACGATTTTTATTAATCTCTCTGGGTCTTAGTTTCTTTTCAGAAAATTACCCTGTTGTAAATTAGGGATGATAGTACCTTTTTGAGCGCATTTTATATAATCTTTTCCAATATTAGCTCTTAATAAGGTAAGTCACACGGTGCTGTCCCACTCTGTGCTCAGCCTGGTGGCAGCCCGTGCGGAGAATTGGAAGCCTTGCACATGTACACTCCTCTTGTCTATGCACGAGTCTGGGGTAGTGAAGGGGTCAGCCCTGGGGAGGGACTTGGGGCTTGGCAAGCTTTTGGAGGGATTTCTTCAACAACCTGATGTTTGAAACTTCGAAGCACTTGGATGCGCCCTTCATTTCCAGGAGGATATACATGCTGCTTTGGGTGGAACGGGGTGGGCTTCCTGAAGGTTCTAAAGGACAGAACCTTAGCGGGGAGCCCTGTTCATTTATGGAATATCTCTTGGGACAGCATCCGTGTTTTGCGTGAGCCTGGACCCTAAGACCAACACCTTGGCGGTGACAGGGGGTGAAGACGACAAAGCTTTCGTGTGGAGGCTCAGTGATGGGGAGCTTCTCTTTGAGTGTGCAGGTGAGGGGCGCGGGTGAGGTCGTGTTCCTGTAGCGGTCTTAGGGGGCTAGCCTGCAGTGGTTGTGCACCCAGTAGCCATTTAGTGGGCCCCACTTTGTGCCAGCTCTGTGCTGGGCCTGAGGCTCTCAAAGCAGAGTAACTTTGTCTGTCTTGGGCACTGCGGAGGGAGCCACTGTTGGCCAGAGGAGGGTGGGAAAGGTCTGGGAGGAGGTAGCACTGGTGTGGGAATATTTATTTCTTTATCTGTTTGATTTAAGAACTTTTTTAAAGTTTATTTATTTATTTTGAGAGAGAGACGGAGACAGCGTGCACAGCGGAGGGACAGAGAGAGAGGGAGAGAGAGAGAATCCTGAGCAGGCTCTGTGCTGCCTGCGCAGAGTCAGACGCGGGGCTCGAACCCACGAAACTGTGAGATCATGACCTGAGCTGAAACCAAGAATCAGACGCTCAACCGACTGAGCCACCCAGGCGCCCTGGTGTGAGAATAGTTAGGCAGAGAGGAGGAGTGGGTATTTTGGGCAGAGGTGTGGAGTGGACAGTGTGGGCAGGACATAGGCCGGGCTAGGCATGGTTGAGTGGGAAGCCAGCGTTCGCCCCTGAGGAGATCTGGGGGTATCGACTCCTGGAGTGGCAGTGAGTTTGATCACCTGTTATGGTGGGGTGGTGAGACTCACTCTTCTTTTCTACCAAGCTGGTCCTTTCTGGGGGCGAGACACCTGGGAACCCTGATGTTTTCCTCTCTTTCTGCCTACTTTCCCTTGCAGGCCATAAAGACTCGGTTACTTGTGCTGGTTTCAGCCACGACTCTACCCTAGTGGCCACAGGGGACATGAGTGGCCTCTTGAAAGTGTGGCAGGTGGACACCAAGGAGGAGGTCTGGTCCTTTGAAGCAGGAGATCTGGAGGTGAGATCATCAGAGTGGTGTTCAGCTACGTGGGGCCTCGGGTAGAGAGTGAGAACTTGGGGGTCCGGTCTGGCCTTTACCAGACCAAGCCAGCTATAAGCCAGTGCGCTCCCAGGGTGCCTTGAGCAAGGGCGTCTGTGTCTGTTCCCTGTGCCGTCCGTGCTGACCTTGGAAGCAGGGGCAGCTTGGGTGGAGCTTATAGGACAGGCTCCTGGGTGGAATGGGGCGACAGGGTGATTTCCTCTCTGTCCAGTGGATGGAATGGCACCCTCGGGCACCTGTCCTACTGGCGGGCACGGCTGATGGCAACGCCTGGATGTGGAAGGTCCCAAACGGTGACTGCAAGACCTTCCAAGGTCCCAACTGCCCAGCTACCTGTGGCCGAGTCCTCCCTGATGGTAAGTCTTGGGTGCGGAGAGGTGGGATCCAGGTTTACTCACCTTCCTGGGCTCCTTCCCAAGCCGTGGCCTGCAGACTCCACGGCCTGCTGTCTGGAGCAGGGACCCAGACCCCAGAGCAGGACCGCTTCCCTTTTCCTACCCCGAACTCGGTTTTCTCCACTAGTCCCTGGGGCAGCATCTGTTCCCTTACTTTCTCATCTCCCTGCCCCCCCTTGCTGGGTGTGCCTGGGGGTGCTTTCTCTCTCCGTCTGTGCCTGTGGCCCTCCAGGCAAGAGAGCTGTGGTCGGCTATGAAGATGGCACCATCAGGATCTGGGACCTGAAGCAGGGAAGCCCAATCCATGTATTAAAAGGTATCCAAGGGGCACCTGGGTGGCTCAGTCGGTTAAGCGTCCGGCTTTGTGTCAGGTCATGATCTCATGGTCTGTGAGTTCGAGCCGCACGTCGGGGTCTGTGCAGACAGCTCAGAGCCTGGAGCCTGCTTCAGATTCTGTGTCTCCCTCTCTCTCTGCCCCTCCTTCCACTTGCGCTGTCTCTGTCGCTCTCAAAAATGAATAAATATTAAAATAAATAAGTAAATAAAAGCATCCAAGGCAGGGGAAGGGTTAACTGGGCCTCTGTGGAGAAGACCTGGGGCAGGACTCAGGGGCTGGGAGAAAGCCTGACTTAGCCATCTGCTCCATCCTAGGGACTGAGGGTCACCAGGGCCCTCTGACCTGTGTCGCCACCAACCAGGACGGCAGCCTGATCCTAACTGGCTCTGTGGACTGCCAGGCCAAGCTGGTCAGTGCCACCACCGGCAAGGTGAGTGCGACCTGGAGCCTGGCTGTTAGGCTCTGCTTTCTGTGTCTTCCTCTTCCTCTCTGATTATTCTCTCGGCCCCTTTCCCGTTGCCTTTCCGCCTTCCAGTCAGCCTTCCTCCGATCCTCTGATTCTCTCCCGTGACTTACAGGTAGTGGGTGTTTTCAGACCTGAAACCGTGGCCTCCCAGCCCAGCGTGGGAGAAGGGGAGGAGAGCGAGTCCAATTCTGTGGAGTCCTTGGGCTTCTGCAGCGTGTGAGTGAGAGAAAGGCCTCGGCCTGGAGCCAAAGGCAGCTGGGGAGAAGGGGGCTTGGTGAGAGGTGCCTGGGCTGGGGAACCGGGGAGGAGTGAAGAGTGCGCGAGTCCAGGTCCCTCTGCGAGCCTTCGTGGTTCTCTTCTCTGCCCAGGATGCCTCTTGCAGCTGTTGGCTACCTGGACGGGACCTTGGCCATCTATGACTTGTCTACACAGACTCTTAGGCACCAGTGTCAGCACCAGGTACAGGCCGCCCGCAGCTATGGCTGTGGCTCTCTCCTCCCCTCCTCCCTCCATGAGGCGGGTGGGGGCACACGCCTGTCAGCTTTCCCGCCCCTGACTTCCGCTGTGTCTCTGTCGTACCCTGGCATAGTCGGGCATCGTGCAACTGCTGTGGGAGGCAGGCACCGCCGTGGTTTACACTTGCAGCCTGGACGGCATCGTGCGCCTCTGGGACGCTCGGACCGGCCGCTTGCTTACTGACTACCGGGGCCACACGGCCGAGATCCTGGACTTTGCCCTCAGCAAGTAAGTGAATTGGGCAAGGGCTAGAGTCTCCTTGTGTACTCGGAAGGTGGGAATAGCACATGGGGGGCCATAGGGTCCTTGGGGTGCGGGAGGGGATTCCTGAGGGAAGCTGGGAGCCAAGGCCTGGTGGTGGCTTGTGAGGCAGAAGTGCTGGGCAGCCTGAGGGAGTTGTCACTTCGGGTTGACAGTGACGTACCTGGGGCCTCACGTCTCGGTTCCGGGGCTAAGGGGCGGGGATCGTCTCCCTCGCTGCTGCGGCTCTTTTCTGATCCCCTGACGGATGGCTGATCCAGATGTGTTCAGTCGATGTGGGCCCAGCAGCCCGGCGCCAGGCACTACTGATCTAGAATTGAGGATGCACTGGAGGAGACCAGCCGAGGGCCTCTGGGTAGCAGGCTTGGGGCCGGGCCCAGGTCATTCCGTCCCATCGACCTGTGTTTTCTGTCCACAGAGATGCCTCCCTGGTGGTGACTACGTCAGGAGACCACAAAGCAAAAGTATTTTGTGTCCAGAGACCTGACCGCTAATGGCTGCAGCCTCTGCTCTGTGTCTGGTGTTGAGGGGTGAAGGGAGAACCCCACCAGCAGAGGTGGTAGGGTACGAGGGAAGAGGAGGGGGGGCCTCGGACTACTTTCCAACCCCTTCAAACTGACTTGCCCCCCTGTCCCCTCTCTTAAGAGACCCACCCCTTGGCCCCCCTACCCTCGCCCAGACCTGCGGACCCTTCAGAGGGGGGTCAGGCCTCTTTCTCTTTCACTTTCATTTGCTGGTGTGAGCCACGGGGGTGTGTGTTTGGACGTGGGGAGTAGGTCTCTGAGGTCCCCGTTCTTTCCCTTCCCAAGTCTCGGGGGGTGGAAAGGAGGAAGAGATATTAGTTACAGATTTTAAAAATGTAAATAAAATATACTTCCCAGAGATGGCGTGTGTGTGTGGATTTTGTGGCGCCTGGAAATGAGGAACCAGTCAGGGGCCTGTCAGGGTTGAGATTCGCTGCACAATCTGCTAGATTTCGAGGTATCTCAGCCCAGCCTCTCAGGCGGTGGCACGTGCTCCCCTCCGGGTGACTCGGTTGCAGTCTCCCTCGATGCACGTATGGCTTCAGTTTTTCTGCTGCTGTCCCACCTGCCTCCTTTTCTGAGATGTGGAATGAGATAACCATAAACCGGGTGGAAGGAGCTTTATTCCATCAGGGTGGGGTCAGATCAGGGCAGGTGTCTGATCCAGAGGCGTGGGGACAGAGAGGAGATGAGAAGAGATAGGTGCGGTGGCCGAGATGGACGGGCTGCTTTTCGTAGGAGCGAGCGGAGGCCCTTCCCCTAGTTCAAGTCGAGGTCCACGCTGCTTTGGCTGCTGGTGTGGTAGGCAGTGCCAGGGCCGGGGCCGCTCTGGGAGGCTCTTCCCCGCAGCACCTGAAGCCACCTCTGGGCGGCCGCCCTCCAGGGGGCCGTGTAGCGCTGGTCACCCAGCCCCATGGCCACGGGCACGGCTGCCGCACTGGCGCTGCCCAGCGAGATGAGGGACAACAGAGTTCCGGGCCCCAGCGGCGGGCGCTGCTCGTAGGCCAGGACCGAGAGGAGCAGGGTGGCCACGTAGGGCCCCCAGCACAGCCCGAAGAGCAGCGTGGCCCCGGCCTGCGCCCTCGCCTGCCTCCAGGTAAGGGCCCGGGCCAGGGCTGAGGGCGCGCCGCGGCACACTGCCCGCTCCAGGCGGCGGATGTCCTGCAGCTGGCGGTGGGCGGTGGCCAACACGCGGGCGCAGAGAAGGGCGGCAGCCCCCACGGCAGGCAGCAGGAGCCCGTAGACTTCGAGGTAGAGGTAGGGGGCTGGGAAGACAGCCTGGGAGCTGCAGTTGGCGCCGGGGGCCCAGTGGTTCCAGCCCAGAGCAGGCAGGCTGGCAAAGAGCAGGGGGCCAGCCCAGGTGAGGAGCAGGGCCAGCCGCGTGCTCCCGCGGGGCCGCAGGGGCCGCAGCACCGCCATGTAGCGTTCGCCGTGCACCAGCAGGAGGTTGGCGAGCAGGGAGAGGAAGGAGAAGTTGGGCGCCAAGTAGAGGAAGAGGCACGACCAGTAGCCCCGGCGGCTCTGGCTCCAGAGGCCGGGCAGCGCGGGCAGCGCCAGCCCGGTGAGCAGCCCGGCCAGCAGCAGGCTCAGGAAGAAGCAGCCAGAGGGTGGGCTGCGCAGGTGCCGGTCCCTGGCGATGCCCAAGGCCAGGAGCAGGTTAGCAGCGACGATGAGGCTTGCCAGGGCCAGGGAGAGCCCCAAGGCCCCCACGGGGATGGGGCTGGGCACCTCCCTGGTGCCGTTGGGTGTCATCTTGGGCCTGGGGACGGGGGAGGCCTGGAGCAGCCGCCAGCATGCCTGGATGGAAAACGGCAGCCAAAATTAGGGGGTGCTGCACATGCAACCAGAGGTTGCACACCCACAGACTGCGGGCCTTATCTTGTTTGTTGATACGCATTTTTTTTTTTTTTTCCATCAGTGGCTGATTAAAAAGTTACATAAAAATTCTTACTTCTGGCTTCTCTTCAAAAGTCCTGTCCAGCAACAAGTATGTCCTGCAGGGTAGCACCAGCTAGAGCTGACCAGTTCCCCATCCTGCCGTGTTGGCCATGGCTACTTTCCGTCTGACCCCCCCTCAGGGCAGCTGTGTCTATGCCTCCGGTTAGACTGAAAAGCCAACCCACCCAGCCCCAGAGCCCCGAAGCATCTCTGGATCCACAAGGCAAGACCTCTAAATCAGCCAACAGGGAGGTCTGGCTGGCGTGTAGTGGTCTTCTGGCCGGCCAACAGTTGAGAGCCCCTTTCAGGCTGGGCTGGGGCCAGTGCCAGGAGAGGGGTCCCTGTCCCTAGATGCTCACAGCCTGGTTGGCACCAGAGTATTAGGAGAGGGTGGGTTGCTGAGGGTTGCAGGGCGGGGGCAGGAGTGAGGCAGAGGCGGAGGCAAAGGCAGGGCCTGCTGAACGCTGGAGTTAGTGACAGGCCAGGGCCACGGGTGGCAGCAGCAAGCGGGGTACTCTGTCCCTTGCATCCCCTGCCCTGCCCCTCGGCCATCTTTGTAGCTGGTTACAGCTCAATGAGCAGCCTCCGGGTAGGACTTCCAGCCCATAAACTTGACTCATCCTCACCACACTAGCAACAGGGCCCTTCCTGGAACTGGAGGAGGAGAGGAGGGAGAGTGAAGATGCCAGCAGCAAGGAGGACACCCCGCCACGCCTCAGGGAGCTGAAGCTGAGCCCAGAGGAGGGGCAGGGGGAGCCGCGGGGCAGCCGGGGCAGGGCCTGGCCGTTCTGTGACTTTGATCTGTCCTTCTCCTTCCCTTTCTTGGCTCTGTGTTCTCGGCCCCCCTCCGACACCCCGGCTGCTGAGGCCACATCATGGGGAGGAAGAAGGGTCCTGGCCCCGGGGGAGCTCCTGCTGCTGTCAACCGGGGAGCAGCTGCTGTTGCTAGGATTAAGTCAACACGGAAAGGATTCCCAGCTGCCCCCACCCCCAGGTCATAGGAACCGAGGGCACCACCACCACCCTGAGCTCAGGAGATGCTGCCTTACTCCTCTTCCCAGTCCCCCTAGGCCCGCCAAGCCCCACCAGGCTGCTGCCCCTTTCCCCTCCCCTCAGCCTGTTTCCTCTTCCTCAACCTCCCCCACCCCTACCCCTTTTCTCTACCCAGGACATCCTTCCCTCTCTAGCAGGCCCTTTGGTTTCTGTTCCCTTTGTCCCCGCGCCACCAACTCTATGAAACTCCACGAGACCTCAGGGTCCGGTCCTTCCAACCTGGACTCTGGAGCTCCAGCTCCCAAGGACTCCCCTGGCGTGAGTCCCCACCCCTCCTCCACCAGTGCAGCGAGAAAGGCAGGGACAGCCCCAGGGCCACCTTCCCAGCAGAGTGCTGGCCCCATGACCTGCACCCCCTGGAGGCTCTGGTGGCTTTGGCCAAGGCAATGGCCTCTGAGGATCGGGGTCTGAGGTGTCCAGAAGAGGTTGGGTGCTGGGTGGGGGCAGGGGAGCAGCTACTCACATGGCTGTTGGGGACAGGTGTTGCTGGCCCGGTCTAGGCTTTCCTCAAGAGTGTCAGGGAGCTGCTGCAGGCAGGCCCGCAGGGCTTCTGGTGCTGTCTGGTGTCCCGGCCGGTGAGGGCATGGTGCCTCCACAACCCGGGGACAGCAGGGCCCCGGGCTCTCTGCTGCCCAGGCTCTGCCCCTGCCTGGGTTCTGGAGGGATGGAGCCGGGGCTGGTGGGGCTCAGCCCGGCCCCGCCCCTGGGGGTGGGACCCGGCACACCCAGAGCTGCTGACTGCGAGGCCTTCCCCTCTGAGTCCAGTGCCCTCTCCCTGTCCTGTGCCAGCGTGCCCCCTCTCCAGCCGCCAGCCATCTTCTACCTCAGGTCACCCAACTTGGAGCCATCATCCGCTAGCCTAGCTAATCTGAGAAATGCATCCCAGTTAATGAATAAAAATGGCTTTGTCCATCCCCCACTTCCTGTCCCAGCTAATACATTTACATTTTTATTGTATTTTTTAAACGTTTATTTATTTTTGAGAAAGAGCGTGAGTGGGGAGGGGCAGAGAGGGAGGGAGACACAGAATCCGAAGCAGGCTCCAGGCTCTGAGCTGTCAGCACAGAACCCAACGCGGGGTTCGAACTCACGAACTGTGAGATCATGACCTGAACTGGAGCTGGACACTTAACCGACCGAGCCACCGAGGAGCCCCAATACATTTACATTTTTAACCCCCTGGAGTGGCCATCCGGCTGACAGCACTTCCAGCTCCATGTCTGATGGTGGCAGTGGCAGGGGTGTTTGGAACTTTGCTCTCATCTGATCCCTTTCAGCTTATAAAAGCCAGCCTTGCCTTCTAGAACCTGGGGTCAGTCCACACTTTTCTTAACTACTTTGAGTCAAGTTCTGGGCTATGAGGTAAAAATGGCTCTGGGGGTGTGACACTGGGCAAGCTACCCCGGGGCCTCAATTTTCCCATCTGTAAAATGGGAACAAAGTGAAACCACCTCTCTGGGCTGCTGTGAGGAATATCACAGAGCAACATGTGTGGCTGCATATATTACAGTGCCTGACACTTAATGTGGGGTGGGGGTCTCAACAAATGATTCATTTCCTTCCGCTTCCACGATGATTAAGAGGCATGAGCTAGTGTTGGCATCAGAAAGCCTGGGTTTGAATCCCAGAATCCTGGCTGGGATCCTTTTTTTTTTTTTTTTTTCTTAATTTATGTGAACTTGGGCAAAGTACTAAAGCTCTTTTGTCTTAGTTTCCTCATCTGTAGAAAATATTGTGCTCACCTATTGTGAGACTAAGCGAGATAATGTGTGATGAGGATGAAGCGCTAGGCACACCAGCACGCAATGAAAAGCAGCTGCTATTAACATCTTAGGATTTCTGCCCTTCTCTGCATGTCCCTTCCTCCAGCCACCTGTATCCTCTAAGAAAGAACTCTGTAGAGAAAGGCAGAAAGACAGCTCGCGAAAAGCAAGAGGGGAAGGGTGCTTTTGCTCCAGAGAGACACTGGGGAAACCAGGTACAGGAGAGGAAGGGCAAGTTCAAGGCTAGGAAGACAAGAGGCATGATGCTCCAATTTTCACTTGTATCAGGTGAGGTCTTGGGGTGCTGGAGAGAAGCCAGTTACACCCCCTTGAGGCCTGAAGTGGGAGGGAGCAGGATGAAACTGTGAGAAAGCTGGAGATGAGCCATGAGGACAAAGACTTCCCTGCTCAAGAGCACAGGTAGACGGAGCCAGGGGACTTCTGTGCCCTCGGCGGGGGTGGTGGTGGGGTAGACCTGGGCTGAAGGTTGGGGGCCGAGGGGTCTAGCTCTGCCAATCCTGTACAGTGGTTGGGGGGACCTGGGGAGCAGAACTTCTGTTGGGACAAAAAGTGGGAGGAGGAAAGCATCCAGCCTCAAACCCATCCTCAAGGGAGCTGGCTGCCGGAGACTGGCTTACAGCAGCTGGCCCTCAGACCCACGCTATCTGGTCGAGCAGAAGTCAGAGGCTCTGGGAGAGTTCAGCCTGGGGCCTGGGCAGAAGTGGGTGTGGGGCCCCTCAAATACTGGATTGCCAGGAATAAACAGACGTCTTTCTGTTCCCAGCCATGGCCTCCTCCCTACGAGATCCAGGATGTCTGTGTTTCTTCTCTGCTGCTTTGTCTAAACATTGTGTGTGGGATGACGTACGAAGGGGACATCTTAGGCCATGGGAGCTGGGAAGCCTGGGTTCTGTCCCCACTCAGCCCTCTCTCTTCCTTACTGGACCATCCAGTCCTTCTCTGCTTCCCCATCAGTCTCTGGCCAGGACTCATCCCCAGCCTCCCCTAGGCCCACAGGAGGGCTCTGGTACAGGTGGTTTCCAGATGCTTCATTCCAGCTGCAGGCTGGAGAGCCCTCTTCGTGGTCCTCATTCTTTTCCTCAGGTAGAGCCTAGGTCAAGGGGCCAAATCCCACCAGGGAATCCTCCTGGGCCTCCTCCATTCACTCTATCCCTTGGGATATTTGAAGCTCTTTGCTGACCCTCGGTGCCTGGGACTGGGTGGATGCGGTATGCGAGGGCTGGGGGTACTCACCAACTGGATGAATGGAAGTGACAGGGCACTGGGGTTTCCTGGACCCTGGCTGGCCTCCAGAAGCCACTGTCAAAACTTCACTCCCTGTAGACAAGAGCAGACGAGCCCTTGGGAGCCACCGGGCATAATCCTGGCCAGGATCTTGGCCTCAGAAAACCCTAAGTCAGGTCTACGGGCAGAAGAAACCCTGGTCCTTCCTGTTAGGGTTAAACCAGATTCTCCACGGCTCCCTAAAAGCCACAGACACTGGTGATTTTAGGTGATCTCCAGAAGGGGGTAGCATTGCTTGAACTCAAAACAGCCCCCAGAGCAGACCCAGGCTTGGGTCTTTAGCCTCACTGTTGAGACGGTCTTAACTTCCAATGAGACCAAAGGGAACTGAAATGGCAACTAAGTGCCAGTTCCCCGTAAGAGGGCTGCTGCTGCAGTCAATAGGTGTTCCGCCCACCAGAAACAGGTGACAAGGGCCCAGTCCCACCAGGGCCAGCATTCCGCAGGGCCCACATTTGTTGGGATGGGCACTTAGCTACGTCCTGAGCTAAGAGTCCTGATTCAGTGAAGTCCAGATGACTGAATGACACGTAGCTTTCAGATTTCTTGACTGTGACCACAGTTAAGAGGACGTTTTTCGTGTATACAACTAAAACACAACCCAAAGTCAGTACTTACCCTTAAGAAATGTCGTGCACTCCGATCCATGCCATCCCATTAAAAACGCTGGTGATGAAGTTACACACATGAGAGGCACACACAGAAACACACAAGGCACACATATACACACGTGTGCACGTGCATGAGAATGGCCAGGACTGTGTCTACGACCTCGTCCTGGTGGTGACACCGTGCTACAGTCCTACGAGATGTTGCCACTAGGGGGAGCTGGGTGAAGTGTATACAGGATTTCTGTATTGCTTCTTGTAACTGCATATGAGCCTACAATGATCTCAAACCCGTCTAGGAAATAAAAAAGTCAGGAGTTCACAATTCATTAATGGGTCTCAAACCAGTTTGAAACGTACCGCACTAGGTGGAGACAAGTTAGAAGGGAAAGCAAAAAGCTAGAAACAATTTGGCTGGCCCTCAGATCATTTCAGGTACTCAGAAAATTCTCCTGATGATTCTTTACCACGCTAGCTTTCAGTTGAACTGATTTGATTTTGGGGATCAGCATACTTTGCTAGGCTCTCTACTGAGCATCTCCCAAAGTGAATTTTGTGGAGGGCCCGTCTTTTGGGTTGTTGTGTGAGAAGAGAAACAGTGGCCAGTTGGTCTGCATTAGGTCCACACCTTGATACCCATCAATGTCCTGCAGAAGAACACAGGCCATGGAACACATTCTGGGAATGCTGTGCATTACTCATGATAAGAGTAAGCCAGAAACACTTTAATATAACTGTCCCAGGCCCAGTAGCTTCTTGGCCACAGCCAGACAGACTTAGTAACAAAGCTATACAGGAAACAGGTTCAAGTTTATTCAGAAACGCCAACCAAGAGCTCACTAGCCAGCCATTCTCTCTCTCCTCTAAGGCGGGCCGAGGCACTCCTGAAAGTAAGGTTTTCCAGATTGGGTTTGTAGGCTCAAGGGTAGTGCCACGTGTACCCTCCTCTCTCTTTTGGACTCAGTCTAGAAACCCAGCAAATTCTCACGTAAGATAGAAAGATTTTCTTTATTAATGACCCCAACCGTATTTCTTTAGATACAGGAGTTTTGAACTCAAATACTTAGGAGAAAACAAGTTAAGATTGCATTATCCTGCAACTCATTACCAGTAACATATTGCAAAGCGAAACAGCTTGGAAAACAGGGGGGAAGGCAAGGAGAGTGAGGGAGGGAAGATAAAGAAAAGGAATTAAGTTGATCAAGTGGAATTCTTTTTTTTTTTCTTTTTTTAATTCTTGAGAACTATGAAGTCCTTGCAAGCACAGCTCGTTTCTGCAGATTATTTTCCAAACGTGTACAAAATGGAACCAAAACGGAGAATCCCTTAAGAACCTGAAGAGGTGCAACGGTAAAAGCTACGATTATCCAGTAGCAAGTGTTCCAGCCTTCAGTTGCCAGCCGCCTCCTCTTCCCGTTCCCAAGAGTTAGCGGGATGAAAACGTCTTCCCCCTTCAAAAGCAGAGAGAAGTGTGAGGGTCTCTGGGTCCCCTTTCCTGCCACCCCACACTCCTGGACTAGGGATGACATCCGAGAGAGAGGACGTCTAGGCCCGGAACAAGACCCAGCTCGGAGAGTTTCGTCAGCTCCTCGTGCTGAATACTCTGGGGTCCCGGGTAGCATCTGTGCCAAGCCCACAAGGGCATTAAATGTACCAAGTGAGATGGGAGGATCCCTTGCCCACAATTTCTGGATGGCCTAGACCAACCTGAATCTCAGACTGGGCTCAACCCTCTTCTTGGTCGAGAGCTCAGGCTCCTCCTGCACAGCTTGTACCTTTTCGGGCTCGTGGACAGCAGTCCCTTACATTTTTCACCATGGGAGCAAGATGCTCAAACTTTCCAAGTACAGGCACTTTGTGTTGCCATGTGGGGCCATATCCCAGGGTTACAGAACACTCGCCTGACGTTAGGCTCCTGAGTCCTGGTGCTCTGTTCTGTCCCACCTAGTATTTCTCCGAAGGGCCAGCTTTGGGAACAGGCTGCTTCCCAAAGACAGAAGTTATTTGGTAAAGCAGCCTGGAAGCTGGGGTTGAGAAAGATGGAAAACTGGGGCAAAGATATGGGGGCTAAAATTTCCTGCCTTGAACATCTTACCCCAAAACGAAACCATACTTTATCAGCCCCCGTCTCCCCGCGCTGTGCAAAGCTCACGAGTGTTCGATTCTGGCAGAGAGCACTGTGGGGCAAGGACACGTACAGTTGGCTTCTGAGCCAGGCCTGCCATCCTGTTCCATGCAAACCCTCCTTCTCTGCTGTGTGTGAGGGTCCTGGCTTCTTCTACTCATCCTTACTAACACGACCTGGTTTTCAGCCTGGATGCGGTTGTTAGCCTCCCCCTCCCCTTTCTGAGGCCCATCTCTGCTAGAGAGAGATCACAGGACAGAAAAAGGCAAAGCTGCTCTTCGTGTGTCCCAGGAAGGAGACTCACAGATAACTTGGAGCTGCTCCTGCCCCAGCCCAAGACAGGTGCACTTGCTCTGTGGCAACCGCAAGGCCACCTGCCAGTGGGGCCAGAGGGGAGGGGAGGGGAGAAGCCCTGTGGGGAGACACTGGGCGGTGGCTGCTTTGGTGGGCTCTTCTGACCAGACAAGAGGTTACTGGGCTGAAGATGGCGCAGGCAGCCCCATGACTGACTAGTTACAGAGCCCAGCCTCCCCTCCGCTGTGCCTAGCTGCTGGTTTAGTCTCTCCACTGGCCCTGAAAACGGCACAGAATCAGCTGCCTCACACTTGAGGTCACCAAAGTGGTGCCTGGTGAGAAGAGTAGTCCCATGGAAAGCGGGGGGGGGGGGGGGGGGGGGGGGAGCGGGCAGGGGAACTTGTAAACCCCAGGAGGGAGGCAGGGTTCTGGAGGGGCAGCAAGAGTATGTGTGTTCCAGGACACATACCCTCCCCACTGGATTTGTTTTGCCCATTTTAGGCCCTGCTGTGAAGCTGCAGGGTAGAAGGCATAATGCTGCCATTTTGTAACCAGAGCATCTGGACGCCTCTCTGGAAGCAGAGGATCCAGCTATAGGTTGAACACCCCTCCTTAGGCTCTGGGCAGGAGGTGCAGAGCTACTACAGAAGAGAGGCCTTTGGTACCAATTTCATGAGATGGGCAGCCCCTAAGCCTTTGCCTAAAGAAGTCAGGAGTGACTTCAACTACCTATATTGGAGACTGGAAATCCTCTGCTCAGGCACCTCTCTCATCCTGTCAAGTGGAAGCAGAAACTAGTCTGGCAGGAGAGGCCTCACATGTCAGGGGAGGGGACCTGGGGTCCTATGCACACCACACCTGCCAAAGATCACCCCCAAGAGAACCAGGTGTCGGCAAATGCACTGGCTGCGAGGGGTACGCGGAAGCTTCGTTCGCCTCCAGACTTGCGTTGAACGGGCACAAAGGTTGGCAGATGAGCACCTGTTACCTTATCTTGAGAACAGGATCACCTAAGCTTCAGCAGAAGGGGAACTAAGACCTGACATTTTGCCCAAAGACCTCAATCTCTAGCTAGGCTCTAGGGCACACTGACTCTCCTGCATGCAGGGCCAACACTGGAGCGCCAGTCCACATTTCCATCTCAGAGACAACTTCGTCTTCATGCAAAATTCCTGCTGAGAAGCAGACCAGGGGATCAAAACACTGAGTGGGCGGCTCCAGACCTATTCACTCAACTCAACGTCCTTAAGCAAATCTCTCCATTTCTCCAGGCAGACCTTGACAGGACAAGACTGCCCAAGGAGAACACAGCTATCTCAGTAAAAAGGTCCCTCTGTGCGTCCCCTAGCTGCCATTCTCCTAGCTCACAAAGATGTGGAAACAAGAGAATGCAGCCCAGCCCCGTCAGAAGTGAAAACCTGTCCACTGCATCTTTAGTCAGTCAGGTGGCTACAGGCCCCCATCCTGCCTGCTTCACATGTAGCTGCTGCCCAGACACCTGGAGCACCAGGTCTCCAACACCATTTCCCTCTCGGTGAGATTAGGAGAGGATGGCGGTCCTGCTGGGAGGCTGCCCTACTCACGTGATTGTTTTCATTTCTTTTTTCTCGGCATCTGGGCGTGCACGGTTCAGCACCTTGAGGAAGTCAGATGTTTTTGCCCGCATACGTGTGTGAATATAGGCCTGGAAACAAACACAACGGATACTGAAGCAGTCGTGTTCTAGAAAGACAGCTTTGCTTTCAGCAGAAGTTATCAGGAAGGTTTGGGAACATATGCCTTACGAGCGACATAAGGTCATGCAGGGAAGCAGGAGGGCAACTCTTCCTGGAGACAGAGATTCATCTCTTTACTATGGGGAAGAGATGGAAGAAAGGCCATGATATCTTAAAGTCTCTAGGACCATCAGGGTTCATAGCAACAGGCTGGACTCCAGGAATGACTTTTTTTTTTTTTTTTTTTTTTAAGTAAACTCTACACCCAGCATGGTGCTCGAACTCACGACCTCAAGATCAAGAGTCACGTGTTCTGCTGACTGAGCCAGCCAGGTGTGCCCCACACAGAAATGATTTTTTATGTTATTAACCCTGGTGGAGAGAACGACCCGGTGCATAGGAGCCAAGGTGCCGTGGTCCCTTCTCACCTTAGAGCACTTGATGTGGTAGTGCAGATAGTCCCGGAACGTGTGGATCAGGTTGATGGTGTTGTCTCGAGCGTTGGCATTGGTGTGGCGAGGGAACAGCACTGTGGGTGGGGGCACAAACAAGGCGTCGGGTGTAACAGCAAGGCCAAAGAGATAGAAGGTCAGAGCCTACAGATGGCTCCAGCCTCTCCCTGCCTAGTGCAATGCACTTGTATCCTCCTCCTTCAGACGAGGAAAGGATAAATACCACAACCAGGACAGGTACCAGTGAGTGCAAATGCCGGAAGTCAAGAAAAATGGAGGAGGTCAATGGTAGAAAACCAGGGGTCCCCAGAAAAGGGCTTGGTCCCGGGCATCACTCCAGGTTTGGATCCCATCCTGTGGCTGTGCATTCTGGAATCTGTCCCCACCTGTCCCACCTGCTGGCTCCTGCCTCTGCAGCACGGCAGCCTCTTTAGGTGATACTACAGGCAATCTGGGGGGTACTTTAGAGAAAACACTTCACCTTAAGTGATCATGATTAGCAAAGCCTGCCTGTCCTACATCCCCGGATGCTGCGGCACAGTGAGCCCAAAGGAACTCGTTTCCAGAGAAGATTCTGTGGTCCTGTGGTGAAAACTAGACACGAAGCCCTAAGGGCCTCAACCCTCTCGATGGGCACGGCAGTAGAAGTTGTTTCGGCTAGGAGATGAGGAAAGCCCCTCCCTCGGCACTATAAGCTGAAGCCTCGCCCTCTGCACCCCTCCCTTTGGCTTCCCAGAATCCTCTCCATCTCTTCCACCTACTCTACTCCGTGATCTTGGGAGCAATAAAATCCTCCAAGTATGAGGTTTTGGTAGAATGCAAAGGAATGCCTCATAAGAAAGGGTAGGCCCTCTGTGTCAATTTACCTTGAAAAGAAACAAATAGCAAAACAAGAGGTAGTAACACTACAGGGCACAGAATCTAAGATGCCAACAATTTTAAGTCTACCCTCAGTTTATACACCATAAAGAGAAAGGCTGCCAACTAAACTGTGTGGCATGCACGAACTCCAAGCTGCATCCCAACCTCAAAGACAGTAACATGAAAAAAAGCGGAGCTCAGTTTTAATGAAATATGGTACATGAGTGGGCTCATCACCAATGAACGGGTACACCTTCAGTATGGAGGGGACTTAAACTTCATAAAAGGCAACATTTTAGTGGTATCAGGTGCAGTGAATGAGCTGTTATTCCGCACTATCAGCTACAATAATGAGCCGGCTCACTGGTCTAGAGCGACTGTAAGAAGGGAAGGCTTAAATTTCTTCAGTGCAGTAAGTGAACTCCAGCCAGGCTGGAGTTCTGGCTTAGAAATGCCAAACGACTGAGAACTCCCAGTCGGCTACTCAGCAATGCTTGTGTGGTTCCAACTCACAACACTTGACACCAACAGGAAGAAAAGAAAATGATTACGGTACACCTTCCTGCAGCCACAGCAATGGCCAAGAACAACGTGGTACGCCTGCTTTCGCCCCTTTTCCATTTTAACAAAGGTCTGTCTGGGTTTTGGCATCCTGCAGTGTGAATGCATCAAAGGCTCCCAACCTCAGCATCCCACCCTGCTTACCGAAGGTAATATAGCCAATGTTGTCACCCACGGCAGCGTCGGTATCTTTCAGCTCCAGAGGTGGTTCCCTGTGGCTAAAGAGGACTTGTGGGGCTGTGTGGCTGGCTCTGCGTCCTTCTTTGAACTCCTGCCGGGAAGAAGCACAAAGCAACCAGAAGAGAATCTGATGTAAGATGAGTGGCAACTCATGCGATGAGGTTGGCCCCGTGGGGTGTGACTGGCAGATAGCTAAAAATAAACACCTAATATGAAATATTACAAGTGCTGGCTGCTATCAATGCGATTTGGACTCAAAAAGGAGAGATCACAGAGTATTTAACAGGTCGGATCTTCAAAATGTGATGAGAGCATTCTTAATCCCTTTTCCTTCCTCTTGTTTTGGAACCACATATGCAATAAAAGTGTATCTGAGACTAAACAGACAACGAACTGCAAAGCATGAGAGAACCATATTACATTTTAGGATTAAGGACTAATGCATATTAGTTTCTTTAGATTTAATGTGAAGAGCTTATATTTTTCAGGAAATCTTTAAAATTTCAGGGTGCATGGAACCTAGGCTCTAGCTTGGTTAAGACCCAAGATGAAATCTGAACTCCTTTCATCTCTGTGTGAAAGCCTCTTATGAGCTGACCCATTTCTCACCCCTCCTTACCCCATCTCCACTTCTTCCAGTTTCATGACTATCATGCTTTCTCAGGGCTCTGGGCCTTTGCACAAGTCCTATTTCATGGAGGCATCTTAGACTGTTACTATTTAGAATCCAGAAATCAGCACTTCAGATTAAATGTAAGCCCTTCTTGGGGGCAGAAGACAATGGAGTTAAAGAAGCTGAGTTGTTTTAGGGTATACTGACAGGAGGAGGCTGTGCGACATGAGAAATGAAAGCCTGATTGTTAATTCTGGTCTTGAATGGCTACGGACTCGCCCACCACCACTGTGCATAAGGACTTATTCCCCTTAACAAAATGTACCCATCCTCATCAAACGACAGGAAAATGACTGAGGATGTAAAAACCAGGGCATTCCCCCTATGTTCTAATCTCCATAATCTCCAAACCTCAAGCTTCTCTGACACACACATTCCCGTGTACACAGGAAAATGACACAAGGCATTCCTGTCTCAACCCAGATGTGCAAGAACAGAACCAGATTTTCCAGCCATGCCAGTAAAACAGGGTGATCCAAATCCAGAGTGATAACAGAAGAATGGAACCAAGGGCTATGTAAATCCACAGTTCTAGGAGTACTGAAAGCATGTTTATACAGCTGTTTGGTCTGCAACACTCTCCGACTGCTGCTCAGATATGGTCTCTTCTAACACGCCATCTCTAACACACGTGGGGAGCTGGCTGCTATCTTGTTGGGAGGTCCCATGTCTTCTCTCTAAGCCTTGACTCTGACACTTTACTAGTCACTAATGCGTCTGGCTTCCCTAAGGGGCTGTAAGCTCCACAAGCCAGGGATCTTTATTACTCTGTATCCATTCCTCTTCCTTCAAAGAGGCTGGACAGCACAAGGCTTGCTGAGTGAAAAAGCAAGCACTTCTACTCTAGCTGACTTAGTGCTGTCACACTGGAAAGGAAGAGATGGGGACTAATACAGCAAGCCCGCAGCAAATTAATGGCAAAAGAAGGGTAACACCTGAGGAGTTTTAATGCCCAGTCTGGGATCTCACCTGTTCCACTACCCTGCCTCCTGAGGTGGCACTGCTTGGCTTCTAAAGGTTGGCGGAAAATAAACTAACATAGCTAGATTAGGTTACTCTCTTGTAAATTTTGTTCCTCAAAGGAAAAATATTTGGAGAGGTAGGGAAGGAGTCAAGATCATTCAAATGGTAATTCCTAAAGCAAAGCCTCTGAGGTTACCCTTCTCTAGAAAACACTTTTCATTCTGCAAAGGGTTTGGGAGGTTTTCTAACTTCTACTATTTTCACTCTTTAGCTCCAGGGGAAAAAATAGAACAGGTAATAACTGCTGGCAATTTCTTGTGTTCAGTAAGCTTCTTGAAGGCTCCAATTCACTGGTACCTGTGGCATTCATAACCCGATGGGGCGTGTGTAAACCTGCGGTGACTTATTAGCATTTCATCAGTTCTGTATAGGTAAAGCAATACATTCAAAATTTGGGTGAGGATACTCCCATGTGGGGAACTACCCTTTGACCAACTTTGTGTCTTTGTTGCTCCTCTGTGCTCTCTCTTAAATAATACCTAAGAAACAATCAACCGACCCACCCAGTTCTCCTTTTTCTTTTCTAAATGCTTATTTATTTTGAGAGAGAGAGAAAGAGAGAGACAGAGAGGGAAGGAGAAAATTCCAAGCAGGCTCCAGGCTGTCAGTGCAGAGCCTGACCACCATGAGATCATGACCTGAGCCGCAATCAAGAGTCAGATGCTTAACTGACTGAATCACTTTCCTTTTTCATTAGGGTCTTTGTTAAGTGCACGTCAGCAATGATGCCTCTTTTTTTCCCCCTCCAACTAGGATGTCTTTTGAATATCACAGTATCATTTCTCTCTTCCATCAAAGCATGATTTATCATAGCAAGTTCAGAGTAAACCCAAATATATACAGAAATTGAGTCCTGTAAATGATAAAAAGCAGCATCTTAAATCGGTAGTATAAACATGGGCCTTTAAACAACTGCTGAGACCAGTGGGTGGCCATTTAGAAAAAAAAGATGGACCCATCTTTCATACCATATGCCAGGAGAAACTCCAAACAGATAATCAAAAGATCATGTGTAAAATATGAAACTGTAAAAATACTAGGAAAATAATACAGGTAAACTTTACAATCTTAGAGTAGGAAAAGTGTTTCCAACAAGGACTCAAAATCTAAAAGCCACAGAAGAGATTTAACTCTGTGAAAATAAACTTCTGTGTGAGGGAAGAAAAACCCATACACTCTAATGACAAAACTGGAAAAAATATTTGTAACTCTTACCATAGATAAAAAGGCTAATCTCTCTAGTATATAAAGAAATGGGGATTAGTAACCCAATAGAAAAATGGGTAAGGGATAGAGACACCTCAAAGGAAAAGAAAAACAGACTTCAACAGAAGAAAAGATATTGGACCTCGTTCACAAGAGAATATAGATACCATTTTTAAACCGATCAGATTGGCAGAAATCTGGAAGTCTGACAACATACTCTGGGAAAATATGCATCGTAGGTGGGAGGGAAAAGGGTACAACCTCCGTGGAGGTTGGCAATATCTACCAAAATTACTGACTTTGACTCAGTGCTCCCAGTACAGGAAAATATCCTACAGCTATCACCACACAGGTATCCAGGTAGAAAGGGTCCTCAACATAGTATCTTCACTACTGCTTAAGAGGCAGATTGCTTGTATCTTGTCCCTGAACATAGAGAAACCAGTGGTTTCCACTTAACTTTTCTCAGTTACTGGGCTGACGTTAAGATCTAGAAATATGAAAGATATTCTAGTTCACCATACTCTTATCTCCAAAATCCTGTATCGTTCTTAATGCTTTCCATGGAATAAGCAGTGAAATGATATCAGACTTTAGTGCTCAGCTTGCACGTCTACAGAGATAATGCACAAAGGCAAATACTAGAATATCCATGTGAGTATGCAATGGAAATTCTGTCTTTTTCCCAAGGGCATTAAGCATCCCTCAGAGTCTGCTGAATGACAAAAGCAGGAAACGTGTTCTGCCCAGGCTGGAGGTCCACTCCAGGATCCGGAAACCCACAAAGATACGCAGCAAGCAGGTCAGTGACCAGGGGGAACTTTTAATAGTGTCCCTGGGTCACAGCATTCTGTGCTAGGCAGCTGCTATTCTCCATTCTCCTAGAAATTTAAAATAACCAGGCCCAGGAAAATTCTCAGATGATTTACTCGGGGTAAAATCCAGCAAAATAAGCCAAGGATTCTAAAGGTCAATTCAAATAAATTGCCCAGCCTTTGACTTTGGAGAGGGAGGCAAAGCAGATGGCTTCCCGAGCACAGCCTTTTCACATTCTTGGACACCAGATGGGTCTGCATGGTGCCAGTCCAGTCACTAACTGGAGATACTGTCAGTGTAAAAATGCAGACTTTCTTTTCCCTTTTAGACCAGTGCCCCTACCACATGTAGTTTGAGGGAGGAGTTTAAATTCATGTGCAAAAAATACACAAAATTTTCCTAAGGAACAAATCTCCTGTAAGCTCTCCAAGATAAGATCTGTTTAAAGCATAAAAATAAGATGTTGCCAGGAATAAAATGGAACAAGACTGGTAAAAAACCAGCTAAATCTAAATATATACTTCATAGCTTTTAAAATTAGTATGTCAGTCTGGATTCGGCCCAATTTCTAAGCTACTGCATTTAATTCCCCTGTCAATTCTGCGTAAAAACACATGAAATGCCTGTCTGGAAGCTTACGTTTAGGACCCACGATATAGGTCTATATAGCTGTGCGCGCGCGCGTGCACACACGCACACACACACACAACACTTGTTTTCTCTCTCTCTCTCATAAAGTTTAGTACTCTCAAATGCTCAAAGTGTCAATATTCCAATTTTTCTGCCTAGGGACTCTAAAATCAGCATTTCTGATTAATTAGACTAAACACAAAAAGTCACTAAAGATGGATCAAGTTCGGGCTATCACTTTTGAGTATTTCCCTAGTCACTTTAGAGAGGCTACAAGTAAAATATCCTCACTATATGAAGCACAACTATCTTTCAACTCTTATGTAGCAAAAAAGGTTTGCTGTCCAGAGTCCTTAAATCTCCTCACCCTGCCCAGGGACAGGACGAATGCACAAAAGGTGCTTGAAAACGTAAGCACTGAGCTAGATTTTGAATGCTGAGCCACCTCAGAAGAAATCAGCCTAGATACCAGTTCACCAACGAGCTCCCCTGTCCTAGAGTCAGCAATTGGTTAGCAGACAGCATGACAAAGCCACAATGCGGTACTGTACCAGACCAGAGTCCAATTGTACCAGAAATCCAATTACACAATGTCCCGCTGAGCCCCATTACTCTCTTCTTGGTAGGCGAGCTGCTTCTGAGGAAAGAGCTCTACAGTGACCTCAGGCAAACTCGGGTCAATTTGCTTCACGGTCCACTCAAGGACTCTAGCCTATTAATGTACTATCTACTACTTAGGAATTTTCTAGGGATTCTGTTCTGAAAAGACTTTAGGACTAAACCAAGCCAAGAGCAGACCTTGCCAGAAACCTCAGGAAACTTGACAAGAGGGTAGGAAACCTGACCAAGCTTTAAATCAAAGACTCAGTGGCAGCAAGGGTGCTTAATATTCAGTCGTAGCATTAGTATGTTTGGTACTCCATTCACTCTTTCAGTCTAGTCCTGCAGAGGCTAAAACCACTAAGGAACAACTACATGCAGTGGGTTGGGTGGGAGCTGTTTAATTACACCTTCAACAAGTTCTGGCATTGGCAGAGCCGCCAGCTCTCCTCTTCTATGCTTATGGTGTGCTCTGGTGCCACGGTATAAACTGCCACGCTGCGGCATCCCTCCCCCAAAACACGTCCACTCCATACCTGCATGAACACTTTTCCAATGACCACATCGTCGTCATCCTTAAACACTGTGCTGAAGACTACTGTGACTCTGTCCTTTTTAGACTCAACATACCTGAGGGGAACACAACCCATGAAGTATAGTAAGTACAGAATCAGAATGGGGTTTTGTCAAGAACTTGATCTCGAAGCAGAATAGGCGGGTAAAGTCATAAATCTTTCAATTCATAAAACAAGGCATGCCAAAGGAGACTAAGTATGTATGACCAGCAAAGTCTATATAATGCACGCATGCCCTGAGAGGGGCAGGAGATGAAGATCACCCAAAGTAGATGGTACTAATCTGTCTACATGGTAAGATGTGGAATCTACTAGTGTTAGTGATTCTCAGAACTTCACTCTTTTTTTTTTTTTTAATTTTTTTTTTTTCAACGTTTATTTATTTTTGGGACAGAGAGAGACAGAGCATGAATGGGGGAGGGGCAGAGAGAGAGGGAGACACAGAATCGGAAACAGGCTCCACGGGGGCACAGGGCTCGAACTCATGGACCGCGAGATCGTGACCTGGCTGAAGTCGGATGCTTAACCGACTGCGCCACCCAGGCGCCCCAGAACTTCACTCCTAAACATGTTTTTTTCAATTTTTTTTACATTTATTTACTTCTGAGACATAGAGAGAGGCAGAGCATGAGCAGGGGAGGGGCAGAGAGGGAGACACAGAATCTGAAGCAGGCGCCAGCTCTGATCTGTCAGCAGAGCCCGATGCAGGGCTCGAACCCACGAGAACCGTGAGATCACGACCTGAGCTGAAGTCGGATGCTTAACCGACTGAGCCACCCAGGCGCCCCTTTTATTTCTTTATATACTATGAGATTCCTAGTATGTAGATGATTCAAGAGTTGCAAAAACACAGACTCCATGGTCACCCTCTACCTCTTCATTACCCAGGCTATATTACTGAAGGAAACCTTCAACAGCGGTGTCTTAAAGGAAAGCAGTGGATTCACTTTTCTTCTTTAGCCAACTTTTGATATCTGGAGACTAGCAGAAGTGGCCCCCCCCGCCCCCCATCATCTATACCTTGGCTTTAAGAATTTTATGAGAAAGACATGTTAGGGATATTCACCCAATAGAGTTTAAGGTCTGATCTAACCATGTGTCTTTCAGTAAGGGCATATAACAGCCACACCCAGGCTTTAGGGCCAAGTCCTATACTCACATGGTCTCATCATCCCTATAATGGATAACTGCCCTGTTCTCTCCTTCCTTGCCCTCTTCTTGGAATTGGAAGTATTTCTCAAAGACAGAGGCAAAACAATTTCGTTTCAACATGCCAGCCTGATGCACGATAGAATCCTTGGATGCAGGCAGATTTTCAAGGTCATATAGCAAGGAGACATTGTATCCTGGAAGGGGGGGAAAAACCCAGAGGTTATATTAAAAAAAAAACAACACATAAAAACCAAAAACTTTGCAGGTTCTAATGACATTTTATTTTGTTTCAATGCCTTTTAAGCCAGGTAGATTGTTGTGCATTCCCATACGCCTCATACGGCAAATGAGGTAAGGCAAATAAAACCCCAATTCTTGTAAAATCACTGTAAATATACACAGCTAATTAACAAATTCTCTGCAAAAATTTGAATCAATATCAAAGATGACAGATTACAAATAAGGAACAGGAAGAACCCATAATCCAGGAACTCTGATTAGAAATTTAGTGTTCTAGACACTGTTGGGAAGGGGGCTTGCATTATAGCTATCAAGCTATAATGAGTTACATATTTTTCTTCGATGGTTTAATCTGCCAAGTGCTAACACAGTCAACAGCTGGGGAGCTTTCTGATAAACACACAATACAACTTCTTGCATGCCATCACAAACCCTTTGTGGAAGGAGGGAAGGTATGGAAAAACCTTAAGAGTGTGTATGTCTATATATATAATGTGTGTGTGTGGGTGTGTATACCTCTCCAATAGCTTTCCCTTGTATACACTAAAAATTTCAAAGTGTTTTAAAATATCTTACTTCATTTAATTTCTGTAAAAATTCTTTGAAGTAAGCAGGCCAGATACGGTTATTCTCATCTTAGAGGGAAAAGGAAGTTCAAAGGAGCAAAGTGCCATGCTAAATGCAGCAGGATATAGAAGTGTCAGCAACTCTATTTTGAGTTGAATAGAATGGGATCCAAATTCTGGCCTTGCCACTTTGTGATCCTGGACAAACTACATAACCTCTATAATTCTGGCATCTGTTTAAAAAGGGTGGTAAGATGGGAGAGGCACCTGGGAAAATTAAAATAGCATTTTAAAGCGGCTGGAACACAGCAGGTCATCAATAAATGGGCCCCAAAGCTAAGTCTGCGACCACCACACACTATTTTGCCTCTTTACAGCATATCGGGTACGAGTCCCAGCAAACAAGGCGGGGACAACTGATTATCTGATCAAATGATGAATACACCCCAAAAAGTATACAGACAGTTTTGTAAGAGTATCTGTACATCACTGAGTATCACTTCACATGCTAGGTAAGTGCTGGAAATAATTTTACCAGAACTGTAAGGACTTTCTTAAACATTTATACTTTGTTACTATTTTTTTCCAAGAGCATTCCTCAGGTCTGTGTTTTTTGCTGGATCTATCCTCACTGAGAACATGAGCTATCTAAATCTCTGTTCTAGATTGTACTTAGCACATTTTTGATACTCCAATATTAAATAATATCAACCACCATTCCATTTTGGGTACCAGAAAACAAACCAGATAAGCAAACAGACTGTAAGATTAGACAGAAAAATAAAATATTTAAAGTGGAGGTTTGTTAGTTTCAAGAAGCCAAATAAAACAAATTAAGTAAATTACAGCTGAAGTCAGACTTTAAGAAGGCTTTGATATGATGAAGAGAACATCCTGAGAATAGATTACAAGTAAAGACCTAGTACGGCCTGGTGAGTTCCCCAAACTTGCCTAGATAAACTCACAGAGAAACAGGAGACACACTACTTCCACAAGTTTTTATATTTTGCACTTGTATGAACACAAGGTCTGCAGTCTGGCATTGCCTGTGCTTTAGCGGGAAGTGTAAGAAAAGGCTCAGGGAAAGAAACCTAACCTCTGTGTTACACCCCAGTGGTTCTGACACACTGCTTGATCTGAGCTGTGACAAGCATGCCCAAGAGTTCCTATATGATTTTTTTCTCTTCTAGTTCTGCTTCTTCCCTTCTCCTCCCTCCCTTTCCTCACTCTCTTTCTGAAATTCCTTGATTCCTCTTAAAGCCTATAATGTTATTTATTTTTTGGTTTTTATTTCTGCGATACACTTTTACACCAATTTGGGGATGAACACATTTTAGTATTCTTTCTGGACTGCAGTCAATGCTCCCACGCACAAGTACTCCTAGTAACAAGTTATATCCCAAAGGCATCTTTCTGTATTTGCTATTTTTGTTTCCAGAGTAGCATACAGAAGACAGGAGAAGGTATTCTACTGGGAGTGGTGAAGCATGTCATATTATAAACATGAAAACAAAGAAAAATGCCACGAAGGCTGGGGAAGGAAATATGCCAGCAAAAGTAATAACTGCTGTTAAAAGACACAGACACACCTTCCTTCTTATAACAATTTGCAAAGCACCACAGGTAAAATTTGCAAAGTACCACAGGAACAACATTTGAGTAATACTATGTTACTTGGTCCTCATCGGGGGGTCCAGCTAAACGCCTCAGAATTTGAGACTACCACCTATTCACAAGGAGGAAAAAATTGTTCAGTTTTTTTGCTTTGTCTCTCCTATAAAGCAGTATAACATAGCTCTTGCAATTAAGGAAGACCATGGTGCTTTTCAATTCCCGCGGCTGCAAAGAGGCGATTTATTCTTTATTAGAAGAACAGATTAAAAGAAGGGGTTGAAATTTTTGTTACTTGAATATGTGAGAACAGTTGTGTTTCCTTCTCCACATGTGCAGAGCACAGAAAATGGTGTTAATAGGGGGCTGGGGTGAAAACCAATGTTTGCTTGATCTCAAAAGACATTTTCATCACCATGAGCAAGCAAAGAAAAATGGACCGCTGGTTGAAAGATTAAGGAAGAGTCATTTGGCCCCAGCAAGTAAATGTTAAAAATGACAACATATAGCAGTTCTGTACACCACACTGTGAACCATTGCTGGACAGTGCAAAGCCCCTTAGCTTTTAGAAACAGCTTTATTTTTGTGGAGAGGGCTGAAGTGGGAACTGGGCTCAGGCAGAAATATTTGTAAAATGAAAAATACTTAGATGAAATGCTTTGTTAAAAAAAAAAAAAGCAGAGTACAAACAGGACAGGTCTCTTTCCAGGTTACTCCACAGTTGCTTACGGGACTACATACCTGATTCGGGATTTACCAAGAAGCTCCCATACACCCTCTTTAGTAACTAGAAAATACAAAAACAAATGTTAATCCAAAGGTCATGATAATGTCATTTTTTTTTTTTTTTTTTTTTTAAAAGCACTGAATTTCCCAAGCTTCTTCTAAGCCAGATTTCTTAACTTTCATTTGGTGGATGGGACACTGGATACACAAGGAGAAGCACATGTATCTGAGTTACCAAGCAAATCACTCACGGAACTGACACTGAATACAAAAGGTTAATTAATCTAGGATCTGTTTTTCAGTCAAGGCTCATCTTTTACTCTTTCAGGATTTAGTCACATCCTTTATATGTTCTCTGTTCTCCTCCAGACCATATACTGCACACCATCATGTTTTTAAGAATGCAGAAGAATGCCAAACCTGAGTGACAGATTACGTCAGTTATCAACTAAGTACAGGCCAAACCAGTAACCGAGGTGAGTGAAGAGAGAAAAACCAGAATTGCTGGGATCGGATTCCAGTTACCCTGCTTATCTTGTAAGCTTTCAAATTATTTAGTTCATCACCAGTTTTATGCAAAAGACAACAGATAATTGCACCTTAGCCAGTTGTTTATACTGGAGGGCCCACAGAAGGCTGTACTCTCTAAATGTTTTTTTTCCAAAACCAATACTTACTGCTGGCTACTCTCCAGCTTTGGGGAGTAAATGATAAGAGCCCTTTTTACACCTTCCTATTTCTTCTCTGTCAGTACGACTGTTTCACCTGGTGGTAATTTCTCCTAGGCTGACAGTTTAAGAAACAAACCTTTTATTCTGGAAGGCCTAGTTCAGACTTAAATGTTATATAGAATACAATAAGCAGTAGAAAGGCAGCTATCTGAAGACAGAAAAAAGTAAATATTAGAATCGTCAGAACTTAGTAACCTTTTTGGTATTTAGTAGTCTTTATATGAGTAACAGACTAAACACAGACATGACTTATTCTTAACCCTCATTAAAAACATACTTAGGGAGGGAAAGTGTCACCACTATTTCACAAGAAGGGAAAACTGAGGCCAGTATACTTAACAGTGTATGTGACAGTAATATAAAAGGCTGCATGGTTTTGTCTCTTGACATTCAGTCAATTTCTTAACACTATCTCACCACAAACACATTAATGATGCTCTGAAACTTTCTGGGATGCCAAAAAAAAAAAAAAAAGGATACTTAATCCTTGACAAGTTACCAATTAAAAGTAAACAAAAGCCATTAACTTTCAATTGTAGGAGTTATACATGCATCTTAAACAGAATTCCATCAGCTAAGAAAAGGACTGCAGACACAGGAGCACTAGAGGGGAGCTCTGTGCAAGCAAGCACTCAGCCCTGCTCACTGCTGTGGTCTCTGCATCCACACGCGCCCACATATGGGGACTTTCAATAAACAGAGCTGAGTGAATACTGTTGTTTTCTTTGACTCTTTCCCTCAATGTACACTTCAGAGATTAAAAAAAAATCAGCAGCAAACCATATATTTAAGTCATATTTGAAAAATTTTTCACATGGTGAAGTTCTTTCCTTCTGTTCTTAAATATTCTTTAAGATTCCACATATTTATGTAACCATTTTTATACAGCTGGAAGAAATTCTCTATCTGTAAATGTGGATAATGGAATGGACCTCAAAGCATGGATCAGCGATCACATTTGTTTGTACAAAGGCAAAAGACAAGTAATGTCACATGCAGTTGTGATCTGGTGACCATATAGCCACTGTGAGGTTATCTTTTTTACATAAGAGGAACTGAAGGGAGAAGTTCAAGGTCACAGAGTTTTTTGGTGGCACAGGGAGACCTGATCTTCAGGTGTCCTATATACCACTTCTCCTAAAGAGTCCTGGAGATGGGGTGAAGGGGTGGGGGTAGGGAAGTAACAGGCACATCCCTTAAGAATTTTCACTGGCATCCCACCTCTGAGCTACAATTCTGTACTGTGAGCACTATGGGTACCAGGAGAAAGGGAAAGTTAGATGTGGGAGAAAAAAAACCATAGCTCCTAATTCTTAGTTTAATTCCAAGCAAAGTTAATATTCTGAGATCTGAGAGGTTCTTACAGCCAAATTTCAGCCACGTTCAACTCCTCTGCTCCCTCCCCCTTGGTGAAACCAACGGATGCTTCCCTGTTTATTTCACTTGCACTTTTAACCCTGTATGATTCCCTTTTTCAATGAGCACCATCTTCCAACCTCACACCAGGAGATGGGTGGAGGCAACCCACTGATGCTCACCATCAGACCTTCCCACCCTAGCAGCAGAGGCTTTCAAAGTAACAAGCTGCCTCTGGTTATCACAGGCTGGTCACTGTTTAACCAACTCAGGGAGCCATTTACTGTGCACTCTGCTCCTGAACTGTGAATGTTACTTGCTCCACCCACTTGAGCGGGTGGAGCTGGCTCTTTGGCCCTGTGGGAGCTACAAGAATAGTGCTGTTATGGAGCTCCAGTGCATGGAGAGCAGTCTGGAAAGGAGATTTAAGAAATCTAGCTGTTACACTTTCTTCCCCTCCCAAGGATTATTGTTATCACCACACCTGCATCTTTACACAGAGAGGACTGTCTAGGGAAAACGATTACACAATTTTGAGCTGTCTGTTCAAAGGTTTAACAATTCTTTACAGCTAGTTATTTTATGGTTAATCAAAAGCAGGGCCACCTTAACAGCCACTTGTTTCTTCTTGCTCTGAATGTGGTAAAGAGAAGAGTTGGCCACTAGCTTTTATAGAATGATCCTTCTTATGCTTTATAAGGCTAGGTCTTCTTGCTGAAGATTTTGTTTCATGTAAAACAACCCTGAACACAATTTCTGTAAACGTTTCTTCTACCGTTGAACTTATGAGGCAAATCAGAAAAGGTTTTGGCTCTTTCCTTAAAATGCCGGGACAGATCAATTGCATATGAATATCTAAGTGACTGCCTATGGCTCTTGGTATTCTATTTGGTTAACATTAATTTTAGTTTTTATACCAAAATATTATTGAGATTTTGATCTTTTTTTTTTTTTTTTTTTTTGCCAACAGCCTTTCCACTGCATAAATTTTAAATAACTAAAAAACTACTATCCTTAATCACAAAGAAAACAGAAATGGCCATATCTTCATTCACCAGATTAAGGAGAACCTAGCTTGTTAAAACTAAAAGATATTTGAAAACTGATTCAGGAACTGAGTCATACTTCCTGCTTTGAGACCCAACCACAACGTGTGCACACTGGTGTAACAGCATTTTCTTTCTTCCATAAATGGCTCTCCCCAGAGCAAATACAGTTCAACAGGAACCAAACCTGCTACTTTAGCTATAGAAAGAAGCCAGTGAATGAGGCATGGCCATCAAGAATTTCATAATGCATAGACATCTTTTTATTTCCCGTACAGTAGTCAAAAAAGAAGAGATACTTAAAGAGGCCAGCTCTAAAGAAGTTTAAACCAAAAAACTAAAAGGGTAGATTTGTGCCTAAATTTCTACAGTATGAAATTAAGATCATAAACCTTTAAGGCCAGAGTTACATACATGCTTCACAATATCATAGAAACAGAATGGAACCTATCTCAGTCTTGCAGTAGCTATTTTTATGTTGGTCAAAGAAATATTCTTCAGTGCATTTTCTGGAGAACAAAAGTTTTCATTTCATTAGTTAGGGACCATCTTTATTTCCCCCAAGTAATAAACAGCCAAAGCCTTTTCTAAAAAACACCCTTTCTATCATTATGGACAATGGAGTCAAGAGCCCCTGGTTAGGTGGGCAAGCTGTCCAAAGTGGCCAGTGCCGGTAGGGGTGGTCAGTGCCATGGACCTTCTATGAGTGGCAAGCTGCCTTAAAGGTGACAAGGAAATAAGAGTCCTGAGGAAAATGATGTGGAACATACCTCATCAGCACCATGTGCCTGAAGTTCCTTGTAGAATTTCAAAGAAATACTGACCATCACTTTTGTTTTGTCTCCATTAGGATTTGAAATATGATAGAGGACTCCATCGAAATCTGTGAAGAAAGCAAATAAAACTGCTTAACTTGGGAATGGGGAATAAGACTTTAAGGCACCTGGCTACCTTGTTACAGGCCACAAGGAGGTCTCCCTTGTAAGTAGGCATATAAGCAAAATATGTGCAGATAAGCAAAAGTTTAAATCCATGCAGAAAGTATAAACACTGAGATAGAACTGTCAAGTACTTATCTCTGTCCCCCTTTTAAAAAAAATATTTAAAAAATTAAAAAAAAATGTTTATTTTTGAGACAAGTGCAGAAAAGCGGCAGAGAGGAGACAGAATCTAAAGCAGCCTCAGCACTGTCCGTGCAGAGCCTGACGTGGGGCTCGAACCCACAAACCGTGAGATCATGACTTAAGCTGAAACTGAGAGTCAGACATTTTAACCAACTGAGCCACCCAGATGCCCCACTTTGCTCTTTTTAAGGGGGGAAAAAAATTATTTATTTATTTCTGGAGAGAGACAGAAGGGGCAGGGGAGTGGCAGGGACAGAGGGAAAGAGAGAGAGAATCCTAAGCAAGCTCCTCCCTGTCAGTGCAGAGCCCGAGACAGGGCTCACGAGGGCTCAAGCTTACGAACTGTGAGATCATGACGTGAGCCAAAATGAAGTTTCAGATGCTTAACTGACTGGGCCACCGAGGTGCCCCTCTTTGCTCGTTACTAAAATTACAAAGCTATTCTTACCTTCATCACAGCTTGGTGCTGAAAGTTATTTCTTAAAAAGCTTTTGTTGTGATGTATGTTAAATATGCATACGAGATAATGTATAATGAACTCCTAGTTCCCACCATGTGGCTTCACCAATGATCAACATGGCCCAATCTTATTGGGATACACCCCTCGCAATGATTTATTCTGAAGCAAATCTGAGACTTCACATCATTTCATTCATAATTATCTCAGAATGTACCTCTAAATGATAAAGAAGAAATTTCAGAAAACACAGCCACAATACTGTTGCCATGCCTATATTTTTATTTTTTTATTATTTATTTATTTATTTATTTATTTTTTAACATTTATTTATTTTTGAGACAGGGAGAGACAGAGCATGAACTGGGGAGGGTCAGAGAGAGGGAGACACAGAATCCGAAGCAGGCTCCAGGCTCGGAGCTGTCAGCACAGAGCCCGACGCGGGGCTAGAACTCACGGACCGCGAGATCATGACCTGAGCCAAAGTCGGCCGTTCAACCGACTGAGCCACCCAGGTGCCCCATCATGCCTATATTTTTAAAAACAACTACTTAATATCAAATATCCAGTCAAGTCTTCAAATATTTGGTCTCAAAAAAACCCCCAAAAACAAAAAAACAGTTTTAAAATACCGTTGTCTTATTTGAATTAGGATCTACACTGCATTTGGTTATCTCTTAAGTTTCTTCTAATCTCTATATAGGTCTCCCCTCTCTTTGGCTATTTTCCTGCAGTACAAAGAGAACTCACCCTGTGTAGTTCCTGAAACCAGGGGCTGAGTGCCACCACTTTAGGGAGATCTGGCATTGCCAGTTAGTAGGAGGGGACGGGGATGGTACCCGGACTCCTGTCATAGCACTAGAGCTACAAGAAGTGTTCCAAGACCATCTAGTCAAGTACCCTCATTTTATGGAGGGTGACTGTTTAACTCCTTGAAGTTCACACAGCAAGTGAGTAGTATCAATATCTAATTCTTTACAGGAAATAGAAAGCAATAACCTCTGACTTGCTGAACAGGTCTCTAGCATTTTCCATGTTTCCCCACTACTCTAGTGCTAGGCAAACTGAGATGAAGGCTACTTGAAGATAATTTGGTATTTCCAAATTAAACAAACTTTGGTTCGTACCACAAAATTAAACACAACCTTCTAAAAATTTTTTTTTTTTTCAACGTTTATTTATTTTTGGGACAGAAAGAGACAGAGCATGAACGGGGGAGGGGCAGAGAGAGAGGGAGACACAGAATCGGAAACAGGCTCCAGGCTCTGAGCCATCAGCCCAGAGCCTGAAGCGGGGCTCGAACTCACGGACCGCGAGATCGTGACCTGGCTGAAGTCGGGCGCTTAACCGATTGCGCCACCCAGGCG
This sequence comes from Leopardus geoffroyi, assembly GCF_018350155.1. Lineage (NCBI taxonomy): Eukaryota > Metazoa > Chordata > Mammalia > Carnivora > Felidae > Leopardus > Leopardus geoffroyi. The sequence goes on along the minus strand of NC_059328.1, from coordinate 202,729,036 downwards.
CCCCAAACACAACCTTCTAAGGTACCAGCAGGTTAACTTTACGCAGTCCAATAAATCCATAAAATAGTCATCTGAAACAATGACCTCAAAAAAGCCTTCACGATCAAGGGATTGTACCCCAAATGTCAAAATTTATTTTAGAAGCTATTTTGTTTTTCTATTTTTATATTAGCTTTACAAGGTTGAAGTAAGGACACTTACCTGCAAATGTTACTTCTACTGCTTCTGGTTTGTTACTGCAAAACAAAAGAAGAGTCCCTTAGTTAAGACAGTTGTTTTGCAGCTTGCCTTCCAGGGGCCTTGCAAAGGCTCCTGAGCTTTACTTCAGATCACAGCATTCAGTACCAATTTTATGCTGACTGCTGATCTGAGTACACAATTCATTTTCTCACGTACCTGAACCTTTGGGCTCACTTAAGGTGGAGGATACAAAAAGGAAGCAGGACACGTACTGCTTTTGTTTTCCAGCTGCTGTCGAATCACTGCCGTGGTTGGCGCTTAACTTCAATTTAGAATTCCTTAACACTATGATATACACCTTTGCGTATGTGAACTACAAAATGCTATCTTTTGATCAGTGTCTCCCTCCACAGGACTGTAGTGATGGAGACAGAGGTAGTACATTCAGCAGGAAAACTGCTAAACAGAATGTAGAATGGTTTTTAATATACTTAAGATGAAAGGATGATCTCAGGCCATAAAACAAAACAGAAAGTCTGTATCAGTTCGAAGACAACTTGTAAGTCTTCCTACACATCTTTTCCTCTCCCTTTATGTCACCAAAGTACTCACCACTCTCCTCCATGAAGTCCTCTCTGACTAGTTCTATCCTAGTTTTGTTTTGTTTTGTTTTGAAATTACAGTGTGACATTTCCACAGAAAGCGCAGCACAAAGTAACACTGTGAAATCACTGGGAACAGTCAGGACTCCGATTTTTCAACTTTAGCTTTTCATCAAGACCATGTTTTTCAGACAAGTTAACATCCACACACCTTTATTTTCTCACCTATTCACCTATAAAATGGGAGAACACAATGACCCTACTGACCTCATGGAACTGCTAAAGATAAAGCAAGAGAACGGACACGAAACAACTTATCCTGGAAGGTAATGATGACAGCCTGATACTTTCTGTGCAGCTGCCAGCTCAGCCTGGTATGTAAACTTCTATTTGATAAATGTTGCTGAGTTCTTACCTAGAAAGCATGACATACATCCTAGCTATAAACAATAATGGCCAATTAACCTCCTGTGAAAAGCTACCTTACGTGATAGCCCCGCTTCTCCAAGCCCAATGGTAGGAAACAAAGGAAGACGCCACAGTTTTATCACTAGCTACCTATGACTCAAATGACTCTACTTTGTTTTATGGACCAGCAGACAAGACATACACATTTTCACATTTATCCTTGCCTAATTTGCTCAAGACCTCACAATCAAGAACATATCTTTTATACTATCTCTGCTCCCTCACCTGTAAAGGGAACCAAGACTGAGTTGCCCTCCAGGGTTGCTGGGAAATAATGGAATATAGAGTGTGGTTTATGACTGTTAAAAAGCTGCTACAGATGCTAAACAATACCTTTCCAGGAAACTGGCTTCTATTAAACATATGCTAGTCCCGTTGAAAAATCAACCTATACAGGTCACATATGAAGTTCCACCCTACTCCTTCAAAGCCATCCATATGTGACTTAGGAAAAACACTTCGGGAGTCTCTAAGAATGGAAGCATCAGGTGTGTTTATGGGGAAGCAGTGAGTTCAGAATATGATGGAAAAAAAAAAAGAAATGAAAATTTAAGTTGCTTCTGATCTTTCATTTGAAACTGCACCCCAGGAGACAAAGGCAATGAATGGCCAACCACCATTCCTCATCGCTAAAAAACAAGGACAAAGGAAGAAGAAGCACAAACATTAATCTATGGCTCATTTAGACGAAATATTAAGAAGCTGCGCAATGGGAGGAAGCACCAAAGTGTATTTTCCTGGGGAAGGGTGGCTGTGCCAAAAAGTCAGGGTGGAGGCTTGTAAAAGTCCATATTGGATCACTTAGTAGGTGGTTGGGTCTTTTTTTTTTTTTAATCTTTAGGCTTTAACTCAGCCAACGGAGGACTGAACTCCCCCCCCCCCCTCATCAAGAGACCAAGAAAAATTAGGTATAAATAAAAAACATTAAGGTTCTAAGCGATAAACATTTTAATGCTGAAACTCTGAATTTCTCTAGACTGTGAAGTTCCCTAACCACAGGGAGAAGTTGCTTACCAAGAGCTATCCTAAGTGGTGTGCTGCCTGACTTGGGAATATCTGTCAAATAACCACCATTAATATTTTAGTTTACTATTTATGGCTGCACAAAAGGTTGTAGAGGAGACAGGCTGTAGAGGAGAACACTGGGCCAAAGGAGTCTTCCTGAGAAGTTATATGGGAGTTACAACTCTGTGCCCCAACAAGGAGACCACACCAAGCGTGACACAGACCAAACAGGATGGTGTCAATTCCAAGACCAGGTGTTTGTTATTTACTTTTGTGGCTTAAAATCAAGGAGCTAGAGGGGAGTAAGATATGTTTTATCTAACCGGGGGAAAGCATACCATTTAATAGACCAAAAGACAAATGGGTAAGTTGTTTTTTGTTTTACCATCTGCCAAAGTTTCAGATGCTGAGGGTGAGTTTAATCGCAATAAAAGCAAATCCTTCCGAGTTGACTGTTCAACACAAGTCCTGTCACTTACTGGCTATGTAACCACATTCGATGTTACTCAATGTTGCTGAGCTTCAGGATCCTTTTCTAGAAAATGGAGATTAAAAGGTTGTTGTGAAGACTAATTGAGATGACATGTGTGCAAGTTTCCCAACCAGTGTCTTGGGACTAAGTTACAGACCTGCTGAGATAATAATGATCCTTGCAGCCCTTAGGGCAGTCCAGTGGAAGGATCTCTAGGCTAGGCCATTTACCCAACGTGCCTTATGAATATCATGTTCTGTTTGTGACATATCATAAACAAGGTCAGAAGTCACCAGTGAAAGGTGGCTGCACAGTGCTTAATACCTATGTCTACTCCCTCCACAATTCCCATCAGCCCTAGTTTTCTCAACTGTAAATGGGAACTGCTGTCACACAGGCCCATTTTGAAATCAAATGAAATTATGTTAAAGCTTATAGCAAAGTGTCTAATTCATAGATGATAATCAATGAATTAGTGTTTCTTCTAGGTGGAGTCAGAAGAGACCACACTTTGAAGCCATGGTTGGGAGAAGTTGTGGGATTGTGCTAAATCCCAGAATCAGAAATTGGTCAGCAGTACCAGGAGAAACGGAACCCTATTAGTATCAGAGTGCTTAATGTCCAGAATCCTGGAACAAATCAGCTAGATAAGCCCTCAGGGTTACTGACTAGATAGCACAAGATACTAAAACATATTCAATTCATTAAGATGGGTTTCAAACACTATTCTTAAAACCCTTAGAAAAAAATTGCTATCCTTTTCCATTAAAAAAAAAACAAACTCATTTATTTTTGACAGAGAGAAAGAGACAGAATATGAGCGGGGGGTGGGGAGACAGACAGACTCTGAAGCAGGCTCCAGGTTCTGAGTTGTCAGCACAGAGCCCAATGTGGGGCTCGAACTCACAACTGTGAGATCATGACTTGAGGTGAAATTGGACACTTAACCGACTGAGCCACCCAGGCACTCCTACTCTTATCCTTCTTCTAAGGAAGTTCCTAGAATGTTACTAATTCATCAATTAAGAACTCCTGACAACTTCACTTTCCAATCCTCTTTTCTCATTAAGGATTTTGGAGCCTTTACTCCTGAATGCATCCAATTCCCCATTTGGGCATTTATGTCCCTCTTCTACTTATCCCTTCACTGAGCTGAATGAGACGAATTACTGAATTCTGCTATCTCACTATAAGGTTTCTGATCTCTCTTCTGTAATTCTCCTAGAAGGCTCCCATCATCCCATTTGAGCAAAGACTAGAGAAATGCGGTCCTTACTCTCTGCTAAGCTGTATCTCAAGATATGGAGAACAAAGATGATCTAAAGGTCGATTCACACAATGTCAGAAAAGTGATAAAATCAGCGCCTAAAGAAACTAAGATCCATTCTATCTGGGCTCATCCCTTCCTTCAAGAAAATATTTACTGAGCTAACTCTATATACAGTGAGGATGCTGGGAAAGAATGATGACCAGGGACAGGCTCTGCCCTTAAGGAGTCATCAGTTCGGGGGAGTGTAGCTCTGGGGCTTCGCGCCCAAAGCACCGCTGCAGAGGTCGGAAGTCAGGCAGCAGTGTGCAACTGTAACGACCTGTTAACAGACCCATCAGACCATTCCATTTCTTCTGAATGCTTAACCAATGTCCTAATTCCCAATCACTTCAAACCAGTCTGTCTCTCTGAGGACAGATGCAGCACATTTAGGAACGAGAACAGGGTATCAGCAAGATTTAATTTATTCCTTTCTCAAATTTCTCCTCCCACAGTCCTTGCCCACCCCAACTGGCACTGCTTGCTCCCCGAGCGACACTCCCCCTCACAGAACCACACAGCCCCGCAACATGCACAGCTGTGGCAAGGAGCCAGCATGCACTTAAAATCAACAGCAATTCGCATCTGACAGCATTTCCTCAATTCTGGCCTCCAGACTCTAGCTAAGTTGGTAGGCCTAGCTTCTGAGGCTGAAAAGGTTCTTGGTTGTATATACAGCAACAAAAAAATTAAATTAATCTGCCAGATTACTTCTGCTTTAATTGGGCATCTGGGTAAGAATTCCTAAATGAAAAGGCAACGCTGTTGACAAGACCTGTGTATGAGGTTACCTGCAGTGTTGAGCATGGCTCTTTAATCAGCATGTTCTCTTAGTCTGTAGGCTGTCAGGGAGACAATTTACCAATAATTATCATTTTGTGAGGACATATGAATCATTCCAAGAAGCCATTTTCACAGGAGTGTGGTAGGAAAAAAATAAAAAGCAATTTGTTGGAATGAATCTTAGGCTTTGTCAGTACTGCCTCCAAATAAATTAAAAGGTGATTACGACCCAATGTTAAACAGTTCAGATAAAAGAACTGCTTTACCCAAAGGAAGTTGAGACGCTTAGTAGGATGTCACATGCAAGAAGATCTAGCAGGATGATCTAAGGCATGATTTAAAGAAAAAAGAAAAAAAAATCAACCTGAAGAGGAAAATCGCCGAACTGTATTCTGCAGCATGCACCACAGAACAATTTTAAGACTACCTCATGCTTGCATTTTCAGCAGCTGCAACAGTGCTAGTGCTGTCCAATAGAACTTTCTGCAATAATGGAAATGTTCTGCATCTGTGCTGTCCAAATAAGGCCGCTACTAGCCACATGTGGCAACTGAGCACTACAACTGTGGCTGGAGCGAGGAACTTAATTTTAGTTCTATTTCACTCTAATTCTTATTTAAGCTTAACTAGCCACATGTAGCTTCTGGCTATTGTACTGGGCATCACAGAACTGTGAGATTCGTTCTGGAAAAGGCTGTCAGAAGTATAATTTCCCCAACTGGTTTGAGAAGTGTACTCTCTGCTCTCTGTGTACTCTGAGAAGCATAAAGTAGGGTGAAGCTGACCTCTCCCAGCAAGTTCTCACGCTGGTAAAACCTCTCAAATTTCCAGGGTTTCTCCTCCCAGCTACTCCCCTTCTTTAATGCCTTTCTCCCATCTCCATCCTAACACATCTCACCCTTTGGCTCCTCTGTAACTTTTGCCAATAGGTTTTCTCAGAAAGGCGTCCTTCCTCTGTTCCCGCTTGGGGCACTGGAAGAATCCCATAAATGTTTATGATGATCACACTACTCATTTTTTGCTAGAAGTTCTGGAGTAGTAGCCATGTGCCTTGATAAATACGTTAACTACTTCAATGCTGCCTCACCCGTGTATGCCTGGAAACTCACAATGGGCTTAGATGCCAGCTTCTGCTGGGTGTTACATCTACAATCCCAGGAAAGCCCCACTTCCTAGGCCTGACAGCAGGGTCTCTTTTCAAAGATTTTCAAAGTGCTTTTCAACAGAATATGTTTTGGGCCCACCTATTTAAAGTCACTTATCAAAGGGAAGACAGGCCATAGTAAAGCCTAAACTTGCTGCCCTGCCCTAATATCCAACACTGCTGGAACATATGCTTTGTTAAGAAATGTCCTAGAAATTCCAACTTATGCTTCCAGACTTGAGTGCCTATTTTAATTCCTCTGAAAGAGCATTTGTAAGAGTTAATTTTCTAAAAGGAAAAGAGCTGACGTTCTGGATAATGGGCTTCAATTTGGAATCACAAATACACAAACAGATATGAATGTACTTCTACACTACAAGGCATGCTTCTACTTGAAAATGAACAGGCATTTATCTTGTCAATCGGCTTATAACTACCCAGATCTCATTCTTTGCTAGTCTGAACTCGAAAACGCATTTAACAGGTTCAGCTGTGAAAATGCAGAAGTTAATTCAACTTCCTCCTCTGTGCTACACTGCTCAAAAAAGTACACAGCAATCACCCAAAATAAGACTCTGATCTGATTGACTTGAACCCTTAAAATGCAAAGAATCTGGCCTAAAATATAAGCAACTAAGCCCGTGGCAGGAAACAGTAGCTACAGCTTACTGTATGCGTTACTTCATGGAAAGCCATGCTTTATTTTACAGATAAAATCTGTAACCTTACTAAAAGGGACAGGAGACACAGTATGTTCCATTTAAGCAGTGAGTTAGAAGTCTTTTTTTTAATGCCAAGCCACAAGTTCATTATGACTACTTAGAATTTCCCCTCTACCAATCCTCTCCCGTCTGCAGATCTCCAGGCACTCACTTTCCCATCACTAGTTCCCAGTTCACCAGAAAGTTTGCACTTATTTCCTCAACTGTGCAACCAAGATGTGAAGCCCCATCCTCACAATGGAGAAGTGAGGCAAAGGGACTGACTATGTACAGGCCACCAAAAATTCAAAGCTAAAACCAAATCTTCGGCTCACGTTTTAAACATTACAGAGCAAAGCAGCTTTGGGGGAGGAGGTTGTTTTCTACAGATTCCCGTGTTTCACAGAGAAGACTGCCTTGGAAACATGTGCTAAGCCTACCTTTAAAAAGGCCAGTGGTAAAAAAGGTGATCTAAGAATCACCTTTATATATAGACTTTGGATTCTTGTTAAGTGTGTACCTGGGCCAGGATTACCACGGAAGAAATCACAGACCAGGGATCTTGTATAAGAGTTTAAAAGATAAATGGGTGGGGAAAGTTGAATTAGAACCTCAGAAGAGAGATAAGGAAGGGGTGTGGATTGGGAGACTATAAGCTTTGCTTGAGAAAGATGTAACAAAATGGCCAAAGTGTCTTACAGCACTGTTCCGAACAAGGGAAACCAGAGAAGTCGCATTTGTCGGGCTGCAAGACTGAATCTGCTTTCAGTCTTGCCTCCTGCTCCTTTAGACGAAGAGGTGGGGGGGTGGGGAGCGAGAAGGCTGGTGATGATCTGGGCCTGAATCTTCTTCCCTCCTCCAGTCCTGGGAATTCCTGGAAACTCCTTTCAATCCAATCCCAAAGGAGCTTTCTTCGGGTTCAGAACAATGACGGGGACTACAGAAGGAAGGGGTCCCCCCTGCTCGCTCCAGAAGGCAATGGGATACCCCGGCCAGAGTTCCGGGCCCGGCAGTCCTCACGTCCTACAGGTCTCCTGCCCTTTGGCACTCACACTCCTGTCCACTCGCCGCTTCCGCATCCCTCCACGGAGCCTCTCCCCACGCATCTCTGCCCCTCACCCCACCGCGCCCAGTCGCCTCCCACGTCTACCCCGCCGGGGCCGTCCCCACACCCGGCCAGGTCTCCCACCTCGTGCCTCCAAGACTGGGGGACTGAGCGATACTAGGGACTAACGTGGGTCAACTCTGCCTCCCCCGCCACCCCCCGGCCCCGGGCGCGCGCTCACCCGGCGGCCGCGTTCTCGAACTTGAGCGCGAGCGTCTCCTCGATGATGCGGTTGTTCACCTCCAGCAGGATCATGGCGGCGGCTGCCCCGGGCAGGGGAAGGAGAAACAAGGGACGGTGAGGGTGGGTAAGGGAGAAAAGGACGGAGGGAGCGGCCCTGCTGCCCCCTGAGGAGGGGGGTTGGGTGGGGTAGGAGGTTAGGGGAAAAGGGGAGAGGGACCAGGGTGGGGGGAAGGGGAAGACGCGAGCGCTCGCCCGCGCACGCACTGGCTGTGGAGACACCCACCCACCCGACCGACCTGGCCCCCGAAGCCTGAACCCGCCTGCCGAGCCGCCGCCGCCGCCGCTGCCGCCTCACCGACAAGCCCGGTCCCCGCCCAGCCCCCGGCTCTAGCCGGCCACTTCCGCTCTCACACCCACTTCCGCTCGCTGCCCGGACGCGCGGCCCCGCGGCGCCATTTCCGCTTCGACCCCTCGTGCACGCGCACGCAGGGTCGCCGCGGAGGCTGGGGTTGCGTGGCGCATGCGCGACCCTCACCCCCTCCCCCGGTCGCCTCTGCCTTCCCACAGTTCCCCCTCGCTTACAGCCTTTGCGAGTTTGTTTCCAAGCGGGCTGTCATTCCCCAAAGCCTGCTTCACTGTCCAGCGCCTCCCAACCGTTCGTCCCAGAGGTCCAGCTCCACCCTTCCGGTCTTGTCGTTTCAAAGACCCCGGCGTCTTCTCCCAGGCGGTTCCTTTGCTCTCAGTTGTGTGTCCCTTACTCATGCCGCACTAATGGCTGTCCAGCGGCACTACCACGAATTCACGAATTCATTTCTCCAACAAATATTTAGTGGGCTTGTGCTCTGTGCTGGGGGCGCAGTGGTGAACCGTACGACGTCCTGCCCTCGTGGAGCTTATAGTTTGGTAAAGGAAGCATAACAAATTCTCAATTATAGAACTACAAATTGTTAAATGTGTAATGGCGGAAAGGAATGAGAAGTCACCTTGGTGAATATGTATCCCCGGGTCTTGTCATGTCTCCGTTTATGTGCCTGGGGAGCTGCCCCTGGGTGCCAAGAACATGATTTCTGTCTTTGAGACCCTTAACCTAACTACCTCTTCCAGAGACCTACCTACCTTCATACTCATCTGTATCCAGAATCTGCACCTTCTGTCTGTCTGTGTGTCTTGTTCTGTATTTTCCATCCTCTGGGGGAATCTAACAAACTTAGTTAAATCTCTTCTACTTGCACTGACTTATTTTCTGCTATGTACTCTTGGGGTAAGAGTGGGAAAATCCAAAAAATGAACAAAAACTAGTCCTTGTCATCAAGGCCCACACAGCTCTTTAAAACATTTCTTATAGGCTAACATTTTAGCATTAATGTTTATTCAATTAAAATACTACATATCCATAGTGTAAAAATACATACATAAACTAAAAGTCTTGTAATGAAAAAAGCAGTTCCCTGGCCTACTTTTTAAAAGCAATATCTTTAACTCTTACATATTCATCCTGATTCCATCCATATATCGAAACAAATGCTTTTACTATTCTTGATTTGTTAATTTTAAGCATTATCTGTTGACTTCCTGCTATGATAGATAAGAACATGACCTTTCACTTCTGCCCCTGCCCCCCACAAAGTTATGTAACAATTTTGGGTGAAACCAATAATCAGCATTTAAATTATTATGTATGCAAATATTATTTACCAATGAGCTCCAAAGTAGATTACAACCATGCCTTCTAGCTTATACAGGCCTTCATTTTTCTTAGAGTTAACTATTGCCTTTTTTCTCTCTTGTCAATTTCCCATATTATCTACAGTTGCCTGCCCATCCCCTCTGTAAGTACTCTAAGACTTTGTCAAAGTCTAGCAATATTTTCCATGTACTCAAATACATAAGTTCCACTTTTTCTCTGGAGTCTTTGTCCCAGAGCCCTCCTGTCTCTTATTTCAATCTGGATTGACTGCTCTCCAGACTTGCTGTACAGTTGTCATTCTGGGATTTTCCTTCACTGCTGTTCTGGGCTGTTTTGCCCATTTCCTGGATCCCATGTCTTCCTCTTTCTTGGTTTACTTCCTTGTTTTGCTAAAGTACCTTCTTTAGTAACTTCCTAAGGAAGGGACTTAATTAAGGGCTATGTTGTTGGAATCTTTGCATATTTGAAAATAGCTTTTTTTTTTTTTTTTTTTTTAAGTGATCTCTAAGCCTAAAGTACAGCGCTAACTCAGGACTCCAAGATCAAGAGTCACATGCTCTACCAACTAGCCAACCAGGTGCCCCCATATTTGAAAATATCTTTGTTCTAACACTTGAATTGTAGTTTGACTGTGTTAAAAAGAAACCCCAAAATGGGACACCTGGGTGGCTCAGTGGGATAAGCGTCCAACTTTGGCTCAGGTCATGATCTCGCGGTTCACAAGTTTGAGCCCCGCGTAGGGCCCTTGCTGACAGCTCAGAACCTGGAGCCTGCTTCAGATTCTGTGTCTCCCTCTTGCTCTGTCCCTCCCCCACTCACGCTCTGCCTCTCTCTCTCTCATGAAAGTAAATGAACATTAAAAAAAAAAAAACTTAAAAAAAAAAAAAAGAAAAAAGAAACCCAAACTCGTGTTACTTAGGCCAACTCACCAAAGAAGGGCTTAATACCTAACCAAATTACACTTTCAACCTCCCTCAGAAGTTTAGTCTTTAGTCAGGAATTTTCTGATCAGCACCAATCAGGTTATCAGTGTCATGGACCTTCTTGATCCCCTAAAGGAAGATGAGGTAATGCACCTACTAAGACCCTTTTGTTCCCAAGTGAAGGTGAGACTTCACCTGAAATAATCCTCTTTTCTCTTCAGGGCTTCCTTGTCCTGCCTTTTGAAACCTGTCCTTTTCTATAGCCCCTCAGAGCTCCCCTCTACTTGCTGGGTGGGATGTTGCCTGATTCATGAATTGTTTAATAAAGCCAATTAAATCTTCAAATTTACTCGGTTAAATTTTGTTTTCTTAACAGCTGGTTATTGATTTCAAATTTGAAAATAATTTTTCCTCATAATTTTGAGTATTATTTCATGTTATTCGGCCTTTCAGGGCTGCTATATAAAAAGTCTGATTCCTGGGGCTCCTAGCTCAGTCAGTTAAGTGTCTGACTTCGGCTCAGGTCATGATCTTGCAGTCTGTGGGTTCTGTGGGTTCAAGTCCTGCATCGGGCTCTGTATTGACAGCTCAGAGCCTGGAGCCTGCTTCAGATTCTGTGTCTCCATCTCTCTCTGCCCCTCCCCTGCTGTGCTCTCTCTCTCTCTCTCTCTCAAAAAAAAAAATAAATGTAAAAAAATTTTTTTAAAAAAGTCTGATTCCCACTCGTATTCCTGATCCTTTGTATCTTCCCCATCTCTAGAAGCATTCAAATTTTCTCTTTAAGCTATTGTTTGGAAATTGTATAATGATGTATTTTGCTATGACTCTTAATGTTTCTGTGCTGAGCACTCATTCAAAAGGGAAACTCAGGGGTGCCTGGGTGGCTCAGTCAGTTGAGCGACTGATTCGGCTCAGGTCATGATCTCAGGGTTTGGGAGTTTGAGCCCCGCATCGGGCTCTGTGCTGCCAGCTCAGAGCCTGGAGCCTGCTCCTGATTCTGTGTCTCCTTCTCTCTCTGACCCTCCCCCACTCATGCTCTGTCTCTCTCTGCCTCAGAAATAAATAAACATTAAAAACATTTTTTTTTTTAAACAAAAGGGAAACTCATGTACTTCAGTTTAGGAGGAAACTTTCTTCAATTATTTCCTTGATCATTTCTTCTCTATTTTCTTTGTTCTCTTTCTGGAATTCCTGTTACTTAGAAATTTGATTTCTGGACCAATCCTTTAATTTTCTTTTCTATTTCCTATTTCTTTGGGTTTTGTTTGTTTGATTGACTTTTATTTTTAATAGTAGTAAAATATACATAACATGAAATTTGACATCTTAGCCATTAAAAATTTTTCTTTAATCTTTATTTTTGAGAGAGAGAGAGAGCAGGGGAGGGGCAGAGATAGAGGGAGACACAGAATCTGAAGCAGGCTCCAGGCTCTGAGCTGTCAACACAGAGCCCTATGCAGTACTCGAACCCACAGAACCCACAGACTGCGAGATCATGACCTGAGCTGAAATTGGACACTTAACCAACAGAGCTACCCAGGTGCCCCAACATCTTAGCCATTTTTAAGTGTAAAGTTCAGTAGCATTAAAAATGTTCACATTGTTGTACAATTACTTGTTTTGTCTTGCAAAACTGAAAACTCTCTACCCGTTGTTTGTTTGTTTTTGTTGTCCTACTTTTCTGGGATATTTCCTAGTCATTACCTTCAACCATTTTAAGTTTCAGTTTTCCTATCTTTATTTCCCAAGACCTTTTTTTTAAAAAAAAAATTTTTTTTTTCAACGTTTATTTTTGGGACAGAGAGAGACAGAGCATGAACGGGGGAGGGGCAGAGAGAGAGGGAGACACAGAATCCGAAACAGGCTCCAGGCTCTGAGCCATCAGCCCAGAGCCTGACGCGGGGCTCGAACTCACGGACCGCGAGATCGTGACCTGGCTGAAGTCGGACGCTCAACCGACTGCGCCACCCAGGCGCCCCTCCCAAGACCTTTTTAATGAATGACCTCACCCCATATTATTCTCTCTTTGTTTTATGGACAGGAATACAGGAATATCTTCTATCTCTCTGGATGCTACAGCGTGTTTGTTTTTATTTTTTCTTCTGCTCTCTGCTATGATCTGTTTCTTTGGGTCCTTTTTAATGCTAATTTATTTAGGTGTTTTCTTTTATGTTAATGGCCATCCTCTAAAGTCTGGCCACTTTAGCAGTCTGTCTGTATTTAAGAATGAGACTAAAAAAACTGAGTGGAGACTTGAGTATATGGGCAGGATGAGTTCCTTAATGCCTTGCTACTCAAGAGGGACTAGCGGCATTGGCTTCATCTGAGAACTTTTTGGACATGCACAATTTCAGTCTCCATTAGAAACTACAGATTTAGAATATGCATTTTAACAAAATTACCAGGGGATTTAAATGTACATTATGTTGTGAGAAGCACTGGATTAATGGGCTTCACCATAAGGTGCAACAATGATGTGCTAGATTTCATTGGGGGCCCATAAATGTCAATATTGGGAGGTCTTTTCTCTGGAGAAGAATCTTCAAGTTGTGTTGGGAGCTTATAAATTTGGCATTCCCAGACTATATGGGGGGTAGGGAAGAATGCTTTGAATCCCAGCTGACTTCCGCTTAATCCCATTATTAGCCCTGTGTCTCCCCACTGCCTTCCACTGGGCTAGAGTCTATAGAAAATAAATCTTTAGTGGTGGAGGGGGTGGAAGGAGGGTGGGTGGGGTGGGAAAGGGTATAATCCCTTGACTACTAGTGGACTTAGAATTCCAAAACTTTTGATACAGATTTTCTTCCCATTTTCTTTATCTTGCTTTTGGTTTATTTAAATTTATGACTAATAGAAGCTGTATCTTTGTACTACCACCCACTTTTCTTGAATCTTAACATATTATAATTAAACTTACTGCAGAGCTTCATGAAAAGAAATACAGTTGAAACTTCCTGAGAATCCCACCCAATTCCATTCCTTTCGCTCCTTCCTCCTCCACTCCATAAAGGCACACCCTGCATGTGGTGTTTATCCTTCTCATGCATGTTTTTACACTTCCACTGCATAAATATGTATCCATAAACAATGTATAGCATTTTTGCATATTTTAAGCTTTTAATAGTTTTATACTGTACATCTCCTTTGAAACTTGTTTCTTTTAGTCAACAATATATTTTTGAGATTTACCTATGTTGTTACATGTAGGTGTTTTAACTGTGATATAGCTTTCCAATGTACAATTATACATTATGATATTAAAGGTATTCATCCATTATCCTATTGAAGGACACTAACGTTTTTTCCAGTATTTCTGCTATTACAAGCAATGCTGCTTTGAACATTTTTGTACCTATTTCCTACGTACAGATGTGACGATTTCTTTAGAGTATGTTCCTTGGAATGTAACTGCTAATATGTAGGCTACAGATATCTTAAACTTTGCCAGATGTTGCCAAATTGCTACTAAGTAGTTGTACTGATTTGTACTTCTACTGGCAATGTATGAGGGTTCTCATTGCTCCCTGTCCTCACTAGCACTTGGTATTGTCAGCCTTTGAAGTGGATGGATATGAAAAAGCATCTGATTGTTTTAAAAATAAGAATTAGTTAGGCAGAAAGAGAGGGATGTATGAAGGCCTAAAAGCAAGAGAATGTGATATCTTGCAGAAAGTGAAAATAGACCAATAATTGTGGGGTCTGGAGGGGGCATGTGCCAAGTAATTAACAGCTGGAGGCACAATAATAGCTAACATATATTGCAGTTGAGGATTTATTCTGTGGTAGGCTGTTTGAAGAGCTTTACATGTATTATCTCATTAAGGCCCTGGGACAACTCTAAGAAGTAGGTACTCCTATTACCTCATTTTTTAGATAAGGAAACCGGTGCTGAGAGGCTGAAGAATGGTATCCAAAGTCATATATGTGGCTGGTCACTGTGCTGAGATATAGACCCCAAATGTCATGCTCTTGACCACTATGTAATATTGGTATCCATTGCTGAACTGGATAGTTCTGTATCTTAGTTCAAGTGTGATAAAATCAAAGTATAAAAAAACTAGACCTAACACTCCATTAAAAATGATGATAACAGATTCTTGACTGAACCTTCATCCTGCTGAACACTGATGGCCAAAGTAGGGAAATTGACTGTTCTAAAATAGCCAGAAATATGTTGCTTTTAGTCTTAAAGTTAGAGACTGGAGCTCATCCTGGGATTGGGGACCTGTCTGGCTATCTTGGGATCTACTCTTCAACCTTCTTTACTCTCACATCAGCTAGACCCCCTTGCACTCAGACTTTGGTGGCTAATAAGGAAGCCCAGAAGGAGGAGAAAGGAGAGAGGGAGAGAAAGAGACAGAGGTGGAGGGGGGAGAGACAGAGGGAGAGAGAGAAATCAGGGTATTTAATCCTCTGCTTTCTCCTCCTTGTGAGGTTTCCTCAGGCTGGCTGTGTCCTTCAACCAAATGTCATTCCTCCTCTCAAGGTGACCACCTTAGCACAACTCTTCCCTTCCTTCAGTGCCTGGTAACCACCTCTTTTCCTCAACCCTTAGGGCCTAGAGGTGGTACCAGCTTGGTTGCTGTTAGTCCTTGGTTACTGCACTCTCTCTTGTGGTTCCCATATATCCACACTTTGTAAATAGTCCTTTGTTAATACACCCTCTTTGAGTTATCCTGTCTTAAGTCTCCCATCTGTTTCCTGTGGGATCAAGACTAATATGGGGTGGAGAGTGATACTTCCATGATATCACTGTGAAGTGAAGTTATCCAGTGAAGTTAGGAAGCTCCAGGAATTGGTCCCTTTACTGAAACAACTACTGAGCTGGCAAGAGCTCTCAGAATCAATTATTTGGAACTTTGGAGCCTAGTTGAACACTTGCAGTATCTAAGGGAGTGATCGATGAAGGAAGATGCTTTTGTTGAGTATGCTCACCACCCCCCACACCCACAGCAGGTAGTCAGATGGATCATTCCACATTCATGGTGTGGCTACTTGATTCAAGTGTGGGCAACAGCGACTTGTCCTGCAAAAAAAATCAGAGTTCTGTGTTTTGATCCGCTTGGCAGTTTGCTAATAGGTATGCACTGAGGCTGCTCATCATTTCAACTCCCATAGGCCTTGCAGAAGTGTCTTCCCCAGTTGTGTCAATTGAGAAGTTTTAAAGAAACAGGACACCCCTTTCCTTTATTTTCCTTTCCATTCCTTTCCTTTCTGGATCCAGGCATTTGAGAAAATCTCTGTCAGGTCACTGGCTGACTACAGAGATAAAAAATGAGGCTTCAATGACTACACAAAATAAATATTATAATTTTTATAAAAATAGTTTGGGAAAGGCACTAAATAAACAGATGACTGCAACCTTCCTGAAGCAATAACAACAATTCCTGTGTAGGGGAGGATCTGATTTCCATAGTTACCACTTTAACATTCAAAATTCCCAATTCTCATATAAAATTACAAAGTATACAAAGAAACCAGAAAGTATGGCCTATTCATAGTAAAGAAGAGGAGAAATTGATAGAAACCATCCCTGAGGAAACTTAGACATTAGACTTCCTAGAAAAATACTTAAACTGTCTTAAATATACTCAAAGAGCTGAAGGAAACCATGCACAAATAACTAAATGAAATCAGGAGAATGATGTATGAATAAGAATATAATATCAATAAAGAGATAAACAATTATAAACAGGAACCAAATAGAAATTCTGGACCTGAAAAGCATAAGAGTAGTTTATCAGAAGACCTGAGTAGGTTGAAGAAAGAATCAGTAAACTTGAAGATAGGGCACATTAAAATTACCTACTATGAGGAACAGAAAGCAAAGAGAATGAAGAATAATGAACAGGGACTAAGGGAGATATAGGACACCATCAAGAATTTCAGCATATACATTATGGGAATCCCAGAAGGAAAAGAGATAAAGGGGGAAAATATTTGAAGAAATAATGGTGACAAACATTATAAATTTGTTGGAAGTCATGAATATACACCATCCAGTAAGCTCTGAGAACTCAAAGCAGGATAAACTCAGAGATCCATACTGAAATACATTATAAACAAATGGTTGAAAGCTAAAAACAGAGAAAATACTGAAAGGAGCAAGAGAGAAGTGGCTTGTCATTTACAAGAGATTGTCAATTAGACTTAATGCTGTTTTCTCATCTGAAAACATAGAGGTCAGAAGGCAGTGGAACGATGTCTTTAAAGTGTTGAAAGAAAAAAACTACCAATCAAGAATTCCATATCCAGCAAAACTATCCTTAAAAAAAAGTGAAGGGGGAATTAAGACAATCCCAGATAAACAAAAACAAATGGAATTCATTATTTGTAGACCTGCACACGGGGAATGCTAACAAGAGTCTTTTCAGGCTGAAACAAAAATATCCTAGATAAGATTATTGGTAAAGGTAACAGCATAGATAAACATAAAAGCTACTGTTACTGTATTTTTTAATGTAACTTTTTATTTTTATTTAATATTTTTATTTAATGTAACTTTTTAAATTTCCTATATGATGCATAAAATAATTATACATCTATGTTAACAGGCACACAATAAAGATGTCACCTGTGACAATGACAAAATAAAGAGGGGATAGAGCTGGACAGAAGTAGAGTAAATGTATGCTACTGAAGTAAGTTGATATTAACTTAAACTAGATTTTTAAAATTTAGGGTGTCATTTGTAATCTCCATGGTAACCACCAAGATAATAACTGAAAAAATGTATGGGAAAGGAAATGAAGAAGGAATCAAAATTGTACACTAGAAAAATCAGTCAAACATAAAATTAGGCAGTATTGGAGGAAATAAAGACCAAAAAAGATATAAGACATAGAGAAAACAAACAGCACATAGTAGAAGTAAGTCCTTCATTATCAGCAATCATTAACATTTTTTTATTTTTAAAGTTTATTTATTTATATATTAAAATTTTTTAAATCTTTGTTTATTTTTGAGAGAGAGAGAAAGACAGAGACAGACAGAGAGACAGAGCATGAGCAGGGGAGGGGCTGAGAGAGAGGGAGACACAGAATCTGAAGCAGGCTCCAGGCTCTGAGCTGTCAGCACAGAACCCCGTGTGGGGCTTGAACCCACCAGCTGTGAGACCATGACCTGAGCTGAAGTTGGACGCTTAACTGACAAAGCCACCCAGGTGCCCCTAAAGTTTATTTATTTATATTGAGAGAGAGAGCATGCATGAGGTAGGGGCAGAGAGAGAGGGAGAGAGAATCCCAAGCAGGATCTGCGCTGACACAGCATGGAGCCCGATGTGAGGCTCAAACCCATGAACCGTAAGATCGTGACCTGAGCCAAAATCAAGAGTCAGGCACTTAACTGACTGAGCCAGCCAGGCGCACCCCCCACCCCAACTTCCTGCAGTAATCATTTTTAAAAAATGCTTATTTCTGAGAGACAGAGAGACAGAGAGGGCGGGGAGGGGCAGAAAGAGAGGGAGAGAGAGGATCCAAAGTGGGCTCTGTGCTATAGCAGAGAGCCTCATGTGGAGCTCGAACTCCCAAAGGCCGGATCATGACCTGAGCTGAAGTCAGATGCTTAACTGACTGAGCCACCCAGGTGCCCTTCAGTAATCATTTTAAATGTAAATTGGATAAACTCACTTATTTTTTTTAATTTTTATTTATTTTTATTCCAAAAGACTCATTTTAGATACAAAGACAAAGAAGCTAAGAGTGAAGGGATGGAAAAAGATATTCCATGTGAATACTAACCAAAAGAGAGCTGGGTGGTTATACTACGATCAGAAAAGTAGATTTTGTCAGGGGGGAAGAAAAGTAGATTTTAAGTTAAAAGTTGTTACAAGACAAAAAGAAGGACATTATATGTAGATAGAAGGGTCAATTCATAAAGAAGATGTAACAATTATAAACATAAACACTAAACAACAGACCCCCCCCCCAAATATCTGAAACAAATATTGACAGAATTGAAGAGAGAAATAGTTCTACAATAACAGATAGAGTTGGATTTTAGTATACCACTTTCAATAATGGGTTAAACATCTGGACAGAAGATCAATAGGGAAATAGAGGACTTGAAGAACACTATAAACCAACTAAATTTGACAAATATATACAGAACGCTCCACTCTACAACAGCAAATATACATTCTTCTCAACTGTACATGGCACATTCTCCAGGATAGACCATGTGTCAGGTCATAAAAACATCTTAATAAATTAAAAAAGATCGATATCATACAAAAGATTTTCTCCAGCCACTAGAGAATGGATCTAGAAATCGGTAGCCGATGGAAAACTGGAAAAATCACAAATGCACAGAAATTAAACAACACACTCTTTAATAACCAACACATCAAAGAAGAAATCACTGGAGAAATTAGAAAATACTTTGAGATGCATAAAAACAAAAGCACAGTATAGCAAAATGGATAGGATGTGGTAAAGGCAGTGCTCAGCAGGAAATTTATAATTGCAAATGTCTACATTAAGAAGGAAGATCTCAAAACAACACCTTAACTTTACACCGTAAGGGACTGGAACAAGAAGAGCACACTGAATATGAAACTGGCAAAAGGAAGGAAATGATAAAGGTTAGAGCATAGATAAATAGAGAATAGAAAGACAATAAGGAAAAACAATGGCACCAAAAGAAAAGTTTTCTTTGAAGAGATAATAAAATGGACAAACATTTTAGCTTAACTAAGAAAAAAAAGAGACAAGATGCAAATTACTAAAGCTAGATATGAAAATGGGGACCTTACAGAAATTATAAATATTTTTAAAAAACTTTTTTAAACATTTATTTTTGAGAGACAGAGACAGAGCATGAGCACAGGAGGAACAGAGAGAGAGGAAGACAGAATCCAAAGCAGGCCCCAGGCTCTGAGCTGTCAGCACAGAGCCGGATGCGGGGTTCGAACTCATGAACTGCGAGATCATGACCTGAGCTGAAATAGAGTTGGACGCTTAACTGACTGAGCCACCCAGGCGCCCCAGAAATTAAAAGTATTTTTAGGATTATTATGGATAATTGTATGCCAACAAGTTAGACAATGCAGATGAAATGAACAAATTCTTAGAGACACACAAGTTACCCAAGAACCAGTAGAAAATATTGATAGACCTATAACAAGATGTTGAAGTAGTAATAAAAAAACCTCACCAGAAAGAAAAGTCATTAATTAATTAAGGTGTAATTAACAAACAGTATTATTACTAATTTCAAGAGTACTATATAATGATTCAACAATCACTCAGTGCTCACCCCAGTAAGTGTAATCACCATCTGTCATCAAACAATGTTATTACCATCTTAGTGACTATTTTCCCTATGCCATATGTTTCAACTCTCTCACTTATTTATTTTGTAACTGGAAGTTTGTACTTCTTAATGTCCTTTATCTATTTCAGCCACCCCAGCCCAGCTCCCCTCTGAAAGACAAGAAAAATTTGCTAATTTTTTAAATGTTTATTTATTTATTTTTGAGGGAGAGAGAGAGAGAGAGAGAGAGTGCAAGAGGGAGCACATATGCACATGCAAGCAGGGGGAGGGGCAGAGAGAGAGAGGGAGACTGAATCTGAAGCAGGCTTTGCACTGTCGATGCAGAGCCCAACGTGGGGTTCGAACTCACAAACTGAACTGTGAGAGCCTGAGCCGAAGTCGGATGTTTAGCCAACTGAGCCCCCCAGGCACCCCTAAC
Organism: Leopardus geoffroyi; assembly: GCF_018350155.1. Classification (NCBI taxonomy): domain Eukaryota; kingdom Metazoa; phylum Chordata; class Mammalia; order Carnivora; family Felidae; genus Leopardus; species Leopardus geoffroyi. The sequence continues at coordinate 202,708,783 of NC_059328.1, read as the reverse complement.
AGAAAAAATTTAAAGAAGAATTGATACCAATTCTACTCGAACTCTTCCAAGAAACAGAAGAGGAAGGAAAACTTCGTAGCAGATTCTATGAAGCCAGCATTACCCTGACAGAGATACCACAAGAAAAGCAAACTACAGAGTGATATCTTTTATGAATATAGATACGATGATCCTCAATAAAATACTAGCAAACCAAATCCTACAGCACACTGAAAAGGTTATATACCATGACCAAGTGACATTTATCCCAGAAACATGACAATGGTTCATCATAGGAAGATCAATCAATGTAATAACCACATTAACAGAGTGAAGAAAAAGAAAAAAGAACATCTCGTAGATGCAGAAAAGGCATTTGACAAAATTCAGCACCCTTTCATGATAACAATACTCAGAATACTAGGAATAGAAGGGACTTCTAGCATGATAATGGACATTTATGAAAAAACCCACAACCACTAATATCCTTGATGGTGAAAGACTGAAAGCTGTCTTTTTCAGATTGGGAACAAGACAAAGACATCTCTTTCATTATTGCTATTTAACATTGTCTGGAAGCCATGGCCATGCAATTAGGCAATAGAAATAAATAAGAGACATCGAAATTGGAAATCAAGAATTAGACTATTTCTATATGCAGAACACGAGTCCATGTAATGAAAATTGCATACAATCCACACAAAAAAATGTAGGGCTAATAAATGAATTCAGCAAAGTTTTAGGGTATAACATCAATTCACAAAAATCGGTTGTGTTCCTATACACCAGCAATGAACAATCCAAAAAGGAAATGAAGAGGGGCACCTGTCTGGTTCAGTTGGTGGAACGTGCGACTCTTGATCTTGGCATTGTGAGTTCAAGCCCCACGTTGGGTGTGGGGATTACTTAAAAAAAAAAAAAAAACTTTCAAAACAACTACCCCTCCCCGTGCCAAAAACAGACAAAAAACCCAAAAAGGAAATGAAGAAAACAATTCCATTTACAGTAGCCTCTAAAATAATGAATTACGGAGGTGCCTAGGTGGCTTCGTCTGTTAAGTGTCTGACTTTGGCTCGGGTCATGATCTTGAGGTTTGTGAGTTCAAGCCTCACATTGGGCTCTCTAAGAGCCCGCTTTGGAGCCTCTTTCCCCTCACTCTCTGCCCCTCCCCCCGCCCCACACACTCTCTCTCAAAATAAATAAACATTAAAAAAGTAAAATAATAAATCACCTAGGAATAAGTATAACCAAGGAGATAGAAGACTTGTACTCTAAAAACTACAGAACATAGTTAAAAGAAATTGAAGACTTAAATCAGTGGAAAGATTCCATGGTTACGAATTGGAAGACTGAATATTGTTTTGTTTTGTTTTGTTTTTTGACTGAATATTGTTAAGATAGTAGTATTCCCACCCTGCCCCCCCCCCCCCCCGAAGTAACCTACAGCTTCAGTGCACTCCCTATTACAATTCCAGTGGGCTTTTTTTTTTTTTTTTTTTTGCATAAATGGAAAAGCCAGTCTTCAAGTTTATAGGGAAACGCAAGGGGCCCCAGATAGCCAAAATAACTTTTAAAGAAAGAAAAACAAAATCGGAGGATTCACACTTCCTGATTTCCAAACTTACTACAAAACTTCAGCAATAAAACTAGTGTGGTACTAGCATAAAGACAGACATATGGAGACCAATGGAATAGAATTGAGAGTCCAAGCAATAAACCCAGCATTTATGGCCAGTTGATTGTTTTTAGTGTATTTTTAATTTATTTTCGAGAGAGAGAGAGAGACAGAGTGTGAGTGGGCAAGGGGCAGAGAGAGAGGGAGACACAGAATCCGAAGCAGTTTCCAGGCTCTGAGCTGCCAGCACAGAGCCCAATGCAGGGCTCAAACACATGAACTGTGAGATCATGACCTGAGCCGAAATCAAGAGTCAGACACTCAACTGACTGAGCCACCCAGGCACCCCAGAAGAGTGTCTTTTAAACAAATTGTGCTGGAACAATTCATTAACCGCATGGAAAAGAATGAAGTTATACCCTTACCTCATTCCAGATACAAAAATTAATTCAATATGGATCAACAACCCAAATATAAATGCTTAAACTGTAAACGTATTAGAAGAAAAAAACCTAGGGGCAAAATCTTCATTACCTCAGATTTGAAAATGGATTCTTGGACCTGCCACTAAAAGCATAAGTAACAAAAGGAAAAACTGGTAAACTGTTCCTCAAAATTAAAAACTTGTAGGGGGCACCTGGGTGGCTCAGTTGGTTAAGCATCTGGCTTCGGCCCAGGTCATGATCTCACGGCTCATGAGTTCAAACCCCACATCAGGCTCTCTGCTGTCAGCACAGAACCCACTTCAGATCCTCTCTCCCTCTCTCTCCCTCTCCCTCTCCATTTCTCTCTCTCTCCCCCTTCCCTGTTCATGTGTTTTGTCTCTCTCAAAAATAATAAATAAAAACAATTTTAAAAAATTAAAAACTTGTGGTAGATGCATACAAACGGAACCTCCAAACCTCACATGAGTCAGCCAAGAACTGTCATTAAGTATAATCAGTTGGAAGTTTGAATATGAATAATGCAATGGGTTGTGCTATTTACAGGAAATTAGTGATTTATCTTATTCAAATTTTATGTGGTTTAATGTTCCTCCTGAAGAGTTAATCTGCTTTGGAAAATCACATGTATCGAATGTCCCATTTTGGCATAAGAAGAGAGGCATACCACTTTTATTAATAGACAATTTCTCCTCGTATCTGCTGAATAAACGCTGAGCTGAAGGAATGCCAAATTATTTGCTTGCCGAGGATGTTCTCATGCCTTGGCCCAGTGCGGAGATGAGGGGGGCAGAAGTGACAGGGGAGATCAGGAGGCTTTTCTATTTGTCTGCATAGGAGCTGGTGACAGTTTGCTCTGGGTGGAGTAGTAGAGACGGAAAGAATTGAATGTTTTCGAGAATTATTTCAGTGAAGAAATCAAAAAGTTCTGGTGGATTGGAGAGACGCTCAATATTTTTCTATATTGAGCAACAAATTACCACAAACTCAGCAACCTAAACAACACTCACTTATGATCTTGTGGTTTCCATGGGTCAGGAGTCCACACTCAGCTTGGCTGGGTCTTCTGCTCAGGCCCTTATCAGGCTTCAGTCAGGTGCTGACTGGGGCTGTGTTCTCACCAGAGGATCAACTGGGAAAAGATTCACCTCCAAACTCCCTCAGGTGGTTGGCAGAATTCATCTCCTTGCAGTCGTAGCACTGAGATCTCTGTTTTCGCTCTGGCTGTCAGGGGATCCCCCCTAGTTCCTTGACAAGCATGACATCTTTCTTCTTTAAAGCTATCGACGGAGTCTCTCTCGCTTCAGCCTGCAAGATGGAGTCTTATGTAACATAATCATGGGCGTGACATCCTGTCATCCTTGCAATAGAACACAACCTAAACAAGGGGCTGACATCCATCACCTTGGCCGTATTCTACCGATTAGAAGCAAGTCACAGGTTCTGCCTCAAGGGGAAGGAATTATATAAAAGCATGACTCATTGGAGGTGGTGGGGGGGATCCCCTTAGAGTGTGTCTCTCACAGGTAGGATAAAGGAAAGCAAAGTGCCTGCTATAAAGTTAAGATTTCTGGCTTGAGCAGGTGGGTGGAGATGTTGCCGTTTACAGAGGTAGAGAACATGGGGGGAGCACGTTGGTTGAGGGGAGATCTTGAGTTCAGTTGTGGATGTGTCAGGTCAAACTGCTCAAGGGCATGAGCCATGACCCTTTTTTTCTTCCCTCTTTATCTGGTACCTAGGGTAGTTCCTGACACAGAGTAGGTGCTTGATAGAATGAGTGAGTGAATGAATGAATGAATGAAATCTGTGAGGCACCCTAGTGGAGACAGGGATGAGGCCAATGTCTCCTGGAGGTCACTGGTGTTTGTACAGTGATTAACACACTGCCTTGGATGGAATCGCCTAGGAAGGAGGACAGAGGGAGAGCAAGGATCTCAAGACTGAGTGCCAGAGGCCCCAAAACTGAAGAGTCAGGCTGGAGAGGAAACCCTGGCAAAGGCTACCAAGACAAGATAGACATGAGAGTGTCGGACTGAACGCTGCTGAGAAGTTGAGACAGGGCTGAGATGTCCTTGGGGAGAACTGGTTTTGGTGGAGTGATGGGGCTCAGCAGCCAACTCCATGGGCTGAGGAATGTTCAGGAGGTGAGGAAAGGGAGGGCAAGCAGACAGTTCTTTCTAGAAGTCTGGCTGTAGGGGAGGAGAGATCGAATAACTGGAAGGAGATGAATCATCCACTGTTGGGACCATCCATGTTCTAACATCAAGAGAGGGACCCTCAAGGCAGGGGCTAGGGCATGCAGGTGGGTGGTGCTCTTGGTCAAAGCACCTTTTTGGCCTGTCTCACGGTCTTGCTTTTATACTGCTTTCTCTATCATGTTTCTATTATGGTCAGGTCACCATCGTTCTTTGAGATTGGAAAATATGCTCAAAGAGACTCTTTTCTCTCCCCTTGTCTCCTCCTGTTTCCTTCCTTCTTCCTCATCCCAAATACTTCTGTCCAGAATTTTTCCCCCTTCCTTCCTTCCCTCCTTCCTTCCCCTCTTCCTCCCTCATGCTTTCTTTTCTTCCTTTCATTAGTATGGAAGAGACTTGAGCAGTTCTCACTGTTGCCAAGTAGGCTGCAAGAAAGGAGGAGCGATTGAAGATAAAGAGAGCAAAACAGATAATTAATGGTGGGAGGCTTCTGAGAAAGTGGCTGGGAGATGAGTTCCAGGGCACAAGATTGGCTTTGGGGTGATCACATAGCGACTCCGCCATGGCAGGAGTAAAGGAGGAAGGTGAGGCGTGGGCCCAGAGATGTATTGATCTGGTGTTAGAAAGTAGGGGGTGGTTCCCAGAACTCAGGTCCGATTATCTTTTATGTCCATCTCAATCCCCGAGACAACCGTCTTTCACATAATAAACTGATAGAACTTGTTGAATGAAAGAACACGCGCAGAAACCCTCTAAAAGACAGCATACATAGTGATTTTTTTCCTTACTTTTTCAAGATGAAATCCTTATTGACTTTAGTTATCATGCATGTAACACAGGTTCCTTGTAAAAAATTTAAATAATATAGAAAATTTCCCTTGAAGCTCTACCCCACAAAGATAACCATTGTTAATGGTGAGTGTCTACCTTGCCAGTGGGTTACATATTAAACAGAAGACAATACGTGGAACTGTGCGAGCTGTTTTTCTCACTTTAACATTATACCCTTTGTGTCAATATGTAAAGATCGTCCTTATCTTTCATTACACCTGCCTGGTCTCCACAACACCTCTGAGTCTCATACATTTATTCAACGAGGACCCTTTGATAAGCATTTAGGTTGTTTCTGATTCTTCAATACAAGGATCATTCTTGCTCACAGCACTTTGCACCCCTGCACCATTGTTTCATTAAAATACATTTCTATAAGAGAAAAACACATGTGCACATTTGAAATGTTGGTACTTATCTCTAAATTGCCCTCCCAAAGGCTATGCCAACTTGGGCTTTCATTAGCAGAATCGAAGGCTGCCTGTTTCTCCACACTCTCGCCAACAACTGGCTATTACAAATCTTTTTAACCCTGTCATTCTAAGTGAAAAATGACATCCCATTTTTCACTCATCTGTAATTATTTTGCTCCTCTGTAATTATTAGTGACGTAGAACATCTTGAACATGAGTTTTGGCCATTTGCATGTTTTCTTTTTTTTTTTTTTAAAAATGTTTATTTATTTTGAGAGAGTGCACATACATGGGGAGAGGAAGAGGGGAAGAGAGAGAATCCCAAGTGGGATCTGTGCTGTTCATGTCTTCTTTCATGGAGTGCTTCTTTTTTTTAATGTTTATTTATTTTGAGACAGAGAGTGAGAACGAGTGGGGGAGGGACAGAGAGAGAAGGAGACACAGAGTCCGAAGCAGGCTCCAGGCTCTGAGCTGTCAGCACAGAGCCTGACACAGGGCTTGAACCCACAAACCATGAGATCATGACCTGAGCTGAAGTTGGACGCTTAACTGACTGAGCCACCGAGGCTCAGGTGCCCTTATGGAGTGTTTCTTAGTGCCTTTCATTCATTTTCTATTAGGCTTGTAATGCTCTTAATTATTTCTACATCATCATCATCATCATCATCATCATCATCATCATCCATAGTTTTCTCTCTCATGTTGCAAATATTTTTTTCATTTTGTTATGCCATTGGTTTGCTTTGTGATATAGAGATTTTACATTTTCATGTCAAATTTCTCAATCTTTCCCTTTCTGTTTTTTGTCATTTTACTTTATTTTTATTTAAAGTAGGCTCCGCATCCAATGTGGGGCTTGAACTTCCAACCCTAAGATCAAAAGTCACATGCTCTACTGACTGAGCTAGACAGACGACCCCCCCTGCCTTATTTCATTTCATTTCATTTCATTTCATTTCATTTCATTTCATTTCATTTCATTTCATTTCATTTCATTTCATTGACACAGTCCTAAGAAAGCTGATTATCACATCAAAATTCTAAAAAATTTCTCCTATTGTTTCTCTATTTCTTTGTAGTCTTTTCATTAAAATTTTCTCCTTTATCCTCCTCCTCCTCTTGTCCTACTCCCCCTCTTCCTCCTCCTTCTTCATCATCATCAGCCTTTACAAGGCTGTCATAGACCCGCCTATTATCTCCATCTCCCCTGAATTCCTTGAGGTATGTATGGCCTTATGTGCCATGTGGCCCAGGAGAAGACCCTACCACTCCCTCCTGGGAATCTGGAACAGGAGTATCAGAGACAGAGACAAAGTTGGTTTTGCTTTTGCAAAGTGCTCCCCTGGTAAAAATGAGGTGATTTGGGGTGGCCTGTGGTGAATCGTTTTCATTTAGTTTAATTAAAAATTTAAAATTATTATCATTTTTGGGACGCCTGGGTGGCTCAAGCCGTTAAGCCTACAACTTTGGCTCAGGTCATGATCTCACGGTTTGTGAGTTCGAGTCCTGCGTGGGGCTCTGTGCTGACAGCTCAGAGCCTGGAGCCTGGAGCCTTCTTTGGATTCTGTGTCCCCCTCTCTCTCTGCCCCTCCAACACTTGCAGTCTGTCTCTCTCACAAAAATAAATAAACATTAAAAAAAAGAATCTTTTAAAATTATTACCATTTTTCCTTACATTTACCAGTTTATTATTATTATTTTTTACATGTTTATTTTTTTTTTTGAGAGAGAGAGAGAGACAGAGATGTAAGCACAGTAGGGGCAGAGAGAGAGGGAGACACAGAATCTGAAGCAGTCTCCAGGCTCTGAGCTGTCAGCACAGAGCCCGAAGCAGGGCTGGAACTTGTGAACCATGAGATTATGACCTGAGCTGGAGTCAGACACTTAACCACCTGAGCCACCAGGCATCCCCTTTACCAGTTTATTATAAAAGATGCAAATGAACAGCCAGGTGAACAGGCAAGGTCTGGAAGGGTCCTGAGGGCAGGAACTTCTCCGTGGGGTTGGGGTGCACCAGCCTTGTGGTGGGTGGATGTGTTTACCAATTTGGAAACCTGTTTTCATTTCAATTGGTACATGTTTATTGTAACAGGTATGGGAAAAAAATAAAACTCACACGTGAGAGTCACAAGGCTAACATAGGTATTTAAGTTACTTTGATAAAAGTGGATCAATTTATTTTTTTAATGTTTATTTTTGAGAGAGAGCAAGAGAGAGACAGAGCACGAGCAGGGAGGGTCGGAGAGAGGGAGACACAGAATCCGAAGCAGGCTCCAGGCTCCGAGCTGTCAGCACAGAGCCTGATGCAGGGCTCGAACTCACGAGCTGTGAGATCATGACCTGAGCTGAAGTTGGACGCCCGACTGACTGAGTCACCCAGGCGCCCCAAGTGTGAATCAATTTAAAGAAGAACATGGCCCTTGAGTAAACATGACACAATGGCTGCAGACGGTTTGAGGGTGATTGAGGTTTGGAAAATCCCAAATTAGATGATAATCTAATCACTCTCAGTCAGTCAAGAGTGCCCTCCGCTGCAAGAAACAAGAACCTGACTCATAATAGCTAAAACACGTCGTGGTATTTTTGTTTGTGATTTTACGCATCATGTCCGTTAATGTTGAGTCAGGGGTTCAATGGTGTCCGAGGGGGAACCACCTCTTCGTGATTCTCCTGACCTTTCTTCACGGTCCCCTGATGACTATTAGAGCCCTAGCTATTACAACCAAAAGGAAGAAAAGGAAGACGTGGTACCAAGCAGCATCTTTCCTTTTTTTGTCGGGAAAAGTAAGAGCTTTCCTGGAGTTTTCAGCAGTCTTTTCCTCAAGCGTCATTTGCCAGAACCACATACTTGGCCACTGCTAGGTGTAAAGGAGGCTGGGAACGTGGACAACAGACTGCTGTCATTGGCTTTAACCATCCTCATTAAGCTGGGGTCCTGACAGTGAGGAAGGAAGGACAAGTGCTGTGTCTGTCGTGTGGGAATGCTTGGACCTGCAGACAGAAGCAGAGATGGGAGGCCACATGGCCCCAGAGAGAATGGTCCAGCAAGGAATAACGTTGGGCTTTCAGCCCCAATCTCTAAGTGACAAACTCTACTTCGTTTCCTGCTCTTGTGAGTTGGCGAGATTGCCCGTTGTATCATTTCCAAAAACTGTCCTTCTGACTTGAGCTGGTGGGAGTGAATTTCTATTCCTTGTAGCCCTGAGCAGAGTTTGTGACACATCTTTCTAGGTGCTTCCTCATCTGTTCCTTACAGTGGTTGCTATTGTCCTTATTTGACACCAGAGGAACAAGAGGCTCTGAGAGGTGAGGTTGCCCACTTTCATGCGACTGTGGCCCAGATTTTCTGACAACGAATATATTCTTTATGCCATCAATGTAGTTTTAGAAGGATCACTTACAGGGGGAGTGTTTATTCCGTAAATAGCATCAAGGGCACAGAGGGACAAATATATGAGAGATGGAGTTTCATCTGGGGCCTGTCAGAGTCACCCATCAGCTCTGTCCCTGGCTTAAGTCAAAAGGCAGGAGGCAGCTTGTCATGCGTCTGGGTTTTGGAAACCCAGGGAATGTTTATTTTCTGCTTGTCTATTTTCAAACTTCACGCATGTAATTTACTGTCCTGATTACACAGTTTAACATGGTTGGAAGATGTGAGTTATTCAAGTTACAGATTTGTATGAGAAGCACAAGAAAAAAGAACCACATCTGGGAGCTATCGCGCTCCCCTTCTCACGCCACTGTCTCTCCTTGGGTGACCTTAGCCGGCCAGCGCCTCTACTGCCCCCAGACAGTGCCGGCTATCAAGATGGTGATTCATCCTGGTCAAGCAGAAGTCATTATCTCCTCTCCCTAAACTTGACCTTTCTCCTTCGTTCCCTATCTCGGTAAATGGCACAGCCGTGGTACACAGTCATGCCCGGAAGTCATCACCCCCGCGTGCTTGCCACGTTATTTAAGATTAATCCCACTTTAATATGCCTCTTCTCCTCTTACCTCAATGCCTCAGTTCCGGCCTTAATCTCCTTTTGGAAGATAGTGGACATCATCTCCTGGACTCATTGTTTTCTAAGCTTGTTAGAAACGTGCCCTGCTCGTTAATCATCTAGATTCTCAGGCCCTTCTCCTAGACGCGACTCAATAGGTCTGGGGTGGAGCCCTGGGATCCACGTGCTTAACAATGATCCCAATCCATTCTTCTGAGCCGGTTTCCTGGCCTCAGGGCTCTCTGCTGCCACTCTAGCCCTCCTCTGCTATAGAACCATCCTCCTAAAATGGGCCCATAGCTCTTTGTCTGTGGCACAAAACCCAACCCTGCAGCATAACAAACAGGGTGTGATTTCGTCACTACCTCCCTCTCTGGTCTTATCTCCTGCCTTCCCTGGGCTCTAACAGCAAAAACTGTTGGTCAGATCTGAGGACCCCATTGCTTTTTCATTGCTCAATGCCTCTGCATGTGCCTTTCTTTCTGCCTGGACAGCCCTCCGTCCCCACAGCTACCTGGAAAATTCCTATCCATCCTGCAAGACCCCAACTCAAGTGTTCCTTCTTCCCTGAAGCTTTCCTTGCCATCCCTGGGACTCAAGTGTATGTTTATTATTGTAGTTGTCTCACTGACTTCTCTATTGAAGAGACTATGTTTAGCGCACAGGGTACTTTTCCCACGTGAGATGAAATTTAGGGAAAGCACATAAGGCAGTTTCCAGGAAAAAATGCTCCCATTCTTTCCCACGAGCGTAAACTCTATCGAGTTTCTTACTGTGAAAATAAAACACTATCCATTTACATTTACAAAGTCAGCGTACTAATTGTTCAATAGTCAATAATAGTCAGTAGTAGTCAACATGTATCTGGTGCCCACTGTGTGCTAGAAACTTTGCATTCACCATTTTACCCCACCTTACAGATGGGAAAAGTGAGGCTCAGAGGTGAGTTAATTTGCCTAAGATCACAAAACTGGTAAGTGGTGAGATTGACGCTATGATAATTCTACCTCTTCCAGAGATTTCTCTAACAACCATTAGGATCTGCAGTATATGTCTAGGACAAACATCCCTGTACCAGGGGGTGCAGGAAGTATAAGGGAGTGAAATGGTGTGGGCTTTGGGCAATAAGATAGGGTAGGGAGTGTGGCCGACTGGAGGACATACAGCCCATTTAAAAGAGCCTGCCAAGACTGAGTGCTGACTGAGGCCCCTCCCCAACATTTTATTGTGAAAAATTTCAAACATATAGCAATGTTGAAAGAATTTTACAGTACATGCCTGTATACCTAACACCTAGATTCTTCCATTAACATTTGACTGGCCTTATCCTGTGTCTGTGCATCTAGCCATCCTTATATATCCAGTCCTTTTGGATATGTTTCAAAGTAAATTGCAGACAGCAGGACACTTCTCCCTAAATACTTTAGGCCGTATAGCATTAATTACAGATGAATATTTATAGTTTTTCTTTTATTATTATTAGTTCATGTTTATTTATTTTTGACAGAGAGACAGATGATTAATGGGAACACTTTTATTTATTTTTGAGACAGAGCAGGGGAGGGGCAGAGAGAGAGGAAGACACAGAGTCCAAAGCAGGCTCCAGGCTCTGAGCTGTCAGCACAGAGCCTGATGCAGGGATCGAACTCACGAGCCATGAGCTCATGACCTGAACCAAAGTCCGACGCTTAATCCACTGAGCCTACCCAGGTGCCCCTAGAGTTTTTCTTTTGATGTAAAATTTATATGTAGTTAAATGCATAAGTCTATAGTGTCCATTCACTAAGTTTTGATAAATATGTGCTCCTCTATCATCCCAACCTCCATCAATATGGAAAACATTACCATTATCTCCCCCAAAATCCCCTCATGTCCCTCCCAGTTTGTCTCTGCTTCCGTCCCCCCAAGGTAGCTGCTGTCCTGATTAGTTTCTTCTTCTTCTTTTTTTCCTACTTCAAAAAACTTTTTGTAACTTGTTTTATTTACAATGCCGACTTTTTAAAACTTAAAAAAAAAAAATCTAGACAACAAACTAGGCAGAAATCGCTTTCCAAAAAGAGGGAAAGCCCAAAATAGCACCTTCTATAAAAACCCCTGGTTCAGTTTTGTTCAGAGCAAAGAGAAAAGGAGCTTTTGATCAGACTGGAAGAAACCCAGCCTCAAGTTTGGAATCTGTACTTCACCTGTGCCAGCAAGGAGGACAATATTCCGCCAAAATAACTGATTTCTTGCTGCACTTGTCTCTGTTTGTCTAATATTAACAGTTATAAACAGAATCGTGTGGCTGGTCTCCACAACAGCCCTTACGGTGTTACAGGGTCAGGTGTAGCATTTCACTTCTCTTCACACCAATGCTTAATTTTGCGTACCTGGGCTTCCCCTTCTCCAGAAAAGTCATTAAAAAAAGTTTTTCTTTAAGTTTATTTAATAATTTTGAGAGGGAGAGAGAGGGGTGGGGGCGTAGGCAGCTCAAATGGGGGAGGAGCAGAGAGAGAGGGAGAGAGAATCCCAAGCAGGCTCCATACCATCGGTGTGGAGCCCAACACAGGGCTTGAACCCACAAAACCACAAGATCGTGAGCTGAGCTGAAGCCAAGAGTCAGGCGCTTAACCAACTGAACCACCCAGGCACCCCTAAAGTCCTGTTTTAAAAAGTTTATTTACTTTTTATAAGTTTTTAAACTTTATTTATTTTGAGAGAGAGAGAGAGAGAGAGAGAGAGAGAGAGAGAGAGTGCAGGAGGAGCAGAGAGAGAATCCCAAGCAGGCTCCACGCTGTCAGCTCAGAGCCTGACACAGGGCTTGATCTCATGAGCCATGAGATCATTACCTGAGCCCAAATCAAGAGTCGGATGCTTAACCAACTGAGCCACCCAGGCACCCCATCCCTTTCCTTAATGATATCTTTTTGATAAGCAGAAAATTTTGATTTTGATGAAGTATAACTTAGCAAAAACATTTTTAAGATAATTTAAAAAAATTTTATTTATTTTGAAAGAAAGGAAGAGAGAGAGAGGGAGAGAGAGAGAGAGTCCCAAGCAGGCTCTGCACTGTCAGCGTGGAGCCCGATGTGGGCCTCTAACCCATGAACTGTGAGATCATGACCTGAGCTGAAACCAAGAGTCAGACATTCAACCCACTGAACCACCCAGGCGCTCCTAACTTAGCAAAAGCATTTTTTAATGGTTATTCTATTCTTTGACTTGTCTGAGAAACTTTTTGCTTACCCCTGAGTCATGGAGGTATTCATCCACATTTTCTTCTAGAAGCTGTACAGTTTTAGCTTTCACATTTAGGCCTGTGATTCATCTCAAAATAATGTTTGTGTACGATGCAGGAGTAAAGGTTTGCATTTTCCCCATACCTCAGTATTCCAACATCATTTTATTGATAAAACTGTCCTTTCCCCATTCGACTGTTTTGGCATTTCCGTTGAAAATCAAACGATGGTATGAGTGTGGTTCTGTTTCTAGGGTCTCTTTCTTGTACCAGCTTTAGCTGATTTGTGCCATGGGCTCAGTATTGCCAGACCCCCAGATTTTAGAGGACAGCTTAGAAACTCAGATTGTTTTTTTTTTTTTTTTAATTTTTTTAACGTTTTTTTATTCTTATTTTTGAGACAGAGAGAGACAGAGCATGAACGGGGGAGGGTCAGAGAGAGAGGGAGACACAGAATCCGAAACAGGCTCCAGGCTCTGAGCTGTCAGCACAGAGCCCGACGCAGGGCTTGTCACGGACCGTGAGAACATGACCTGAGCCGAAGTCGGCCGCTTAACCGACTGAGCCACGCAGGCGCCCCTGAAACTCAGATTGTTTTTAATGTAAATGAGTCTAATTTTTTTAAATGTATTATTTATTTTTGAGAGAGAGAGAGACAGAGCAAGAGCGGGGAGGAGCAGAGAGAGAGGGAGACACAGAATCTGAAACAGGCTCCAGGCTCTGAGCTGTCAGCAGGGAGCCCAAAGCGGGGCTCGAACTCACAAATCGTGAGATCATGACCTGAGCCGGATGCTCAACCGACTGAGCCACCCGGGAGCCCCAACGAGTCTAAATTTTTAAGCGTTGAGCACCAGTTCTAGTTTCAATGCACAAACAAAGGAAGAAACTGATTCCATGCAGCCCAAGAAACTCATTGGGTCTGTGGCCTTGGGACTAGGGGGAGGTAATTTCAACAGGAAGCTGGATATACATACATTCACTATAAATCAAAGGCCTTATTTTTAGTGGAAGAAAACGGGAATGGCCCGAGGGCAGGCAGGTTGATTTCCATAGTCAGTGCAAGTTAATGAGAATTCACTGCCAAGGTGAGATAAAAAACCCCTGGCCTGAGGTTTCTTTGGCGCCCAGGAGACTGGGGAGTACATCTGTGGAGAGATTTGGAATTGTATCTAGAAACAATACGGGCAGAGAGGGCCGGGTGGGAGATGAGGAGAGGCCACGATACCCTGGGTTGCAGTGGGGGTGGGGACTGAGAGCGTAGGCATCTAGACAGATCAGTGAGGGAGAGAGACGAGGACCAAGAGAGTCCAGGGTGAGCTGATTCAGTCAAGGATCTGGAGTGGAGGTAACTAAGAAGGCACAGTTTTCTAAGCCCAGGCCCAGAAAGGCGCCTCCTGGAATTGGCTGGAGGCCTCTTGGCTCTCTCAGTGGAGGTTGAGACATAGCATTCACGAGACATACAACCTCAGATGCCAGAGCTGCAAGGATGGTTCGCAGCAGCACCACTTGCTTGTTACCCTCAAGTTAAAGTTCCTAGTTTTTACCATTTCAAGGTTATATTTTACAATTAAAATTTGTAACAAGAACCACTTCACATGTTTCAAAAAAAAAAACAAAAAACTAAAAATGATTAATGAGAAGTCTTTTCCCCACCTGTCTCCCATCTGCCCAGTTCCCATCTTCAACCCCTCCACCCCCAGGTAACCATTTGTGCAATTTATTTTTACCGCCACCAGGGACACTATTTTGGCAGCCACGTCTGCCAGACAGAATGTGGAGTATGCTGGTTGGGCCGCATAGGGTAGAGCTTGGTGCAGTTGGCTGCATGTAAGAGAAAATAAGGAAGGCTGCGTTAAAGCCAGACAGAAATTTGCTAGAACTTGCTAGAACCTTGCCTCACGAATAGGTAAGAGAGCACCATCAGGACGGGAAATCAATCATTCTCCTTACAGTGTGACAGGGTGCTTGCTATGGACTCAATTGTGTCTCCTCAAGATTCATATGTTGAAGTCCTAACCCTGCATGTCATGGTATTTGGAGGTGGGGCGTTTGGGAGGCAATTAGGTTTGGATGAAGTTATGGGGGTGAGGCCTCTGGGACGGGCTCGGGGTCCTTAGGAGAAGAGGAAGAGACCAGAGCTCTTTCTCTGCCGCCCCCGTGTGCGGACCCCGCGAGAAGGCAGCTGTCTGCAAGCCAGCAAGGGAGAACCCGACCAGGCTGGCCCCACCGAGTCCACGCTGTTTTGTGATGGCAGCCCGAGCTGCGCATGACGCTGTTCAGGGACCAACAAGTGAGCTCTGAGAAAACAGTGAAAAGATTTTCGGTGCTTTGAAATATACCTTTCAATTGTCTTGCCGAGAGCGTCCCACTGTGCTGTATTTGAAAGGGCACGAGAGACTGAGAACCACTGGTCTGGACGAAAGGGACGACCACAGAGACAGGACTCTTCCGTGCTTGAAGCCGGAGACAGATAATTGGATGGCACACGAGCACACAGGTGATTAACTTCCCCGCCCCTCCCAAGCTGTGCTCACACTCTGGCAACTGCTAAATTCTCCTCTGGGAGGACTTTAAGGGGAGAATGAATGCATGTGAAAGGATTTGCGAACCTTCAAAGGTGGCGTTAGGTTCTAGAGGCTGGCTGCCTGACCCAACTTCTATGGGGTACCGAGTTATTTTCACTGGGATGATTTCATTTTCCCTCCCCACCCGGTTTGTTTGGATTTGAAGATAATGCTGCCCTCTGCTGGACTGATCTTGCAACTACAGTCCCTGGCCACCCAGGGCGAACCCCACCCACGCCCCGGCCCCCCCGCCCCCCCGCCCAGTCGTTTGCTTGATCTCAGTTGTTGTCTGTATAGCTAGGGGTCTCAGGCTTTGCTAAGTCATGTCTTACAGCCATGGTGAAGTTGGCTTTCCCTTCAGTGCTATATCCCAGAGGCTGGAGGTGAGATAAACAGGAGGCAAATTACTTCTGGGTCTCCCAGTCTCCAGAAACAAAACCCATCTCTCTTTTTTTTTTCTTCTTTTCCTTCTTCAACCATTTTTGTTTTTTTTAAACGTTTATTTATTTTTGAGAGAGACAGAGTACGAGTGGGGGAGGGTCAGAGAGCGAGGGAGACACAGAATCTGAAGCAGGCTCCGGGCTCTGAGCTGTCAGCACAGAGCCCCACATGGGCTGGAACCCATGGACTGTGAGACCGTGACCTGAGCCAAAGTTGGACACTTAACCGACTGAGCCACCCAGGCGCCCGCTTCTTCAACCACTTTTTATCACATCCTAATCACTAAACTGTCTCTTAGGCACTTGGGATACGGTGATCAAGATAGATAAGGATTTCTACCTTCCTGAAGCTTACAGTTTAGAGAGGAGAGAGAATAAACAACAGTATATGTAATAAACAAGCAGATATACAATATGTTAGGAAGTGGTAAGTGCTGTGAGAGAAGAAAAATGTTTAGAATACAGCATAGCCAGGGACATCAGAAATGCTAGGGGAGGGGCAATTGTGAATAGGTGGACAGGGCGGGCCTCGAGCATTTGAGCAAAGTCTCAGAGCAGGTGGGGGAGTTTCCCCCGAGGGAGGTCTGCTGGAGAGCATTCAGAGAAGAAAAGACATTGGAAGCAATGCACTAAGGCAGGAACGGAGCAACCTGGCTAACGTGGCTGGAGCAGAGTTCTAAGGGGGGAAGGAGGAGGATACAAAGAGGATGCTATGGGCTGAATTACGTCTCCCTCTCCCCAAATTCATATGTGTTGGAGTTCTAACCAGAAGTATGTCAGAATGGGACCCTGTTTGGAAATAGGGCTGTTGCAGATGTAATTAGTTAAGACAAGGCCATGAGAGGGCGCCCTAATCCAACATGACTGGTGTCCTTACAAGAAAAGGGGAAATTTGGGGGCACCTGGGTGGCTCAGTCCGTTGGGCTCAGGTCATGATCTCGCAGCTCGTGAGTTCGAGCTCGCTTCAGATCCTCGGTCTCCCTCTCTCTGCCCCTCCCCTGCTTGAGCCCCCACCCCCCGCCAAATAAATACATATATTTTTTAAAAAAGGGGGACATTTGGACACAGACACCTGCCCACGAGGAGAGCACCATGTGATGATGAAGACAGAGATCAAGGCGATGCATCTACAAGCCAAGGAATGCCAGAGGTGGCTAGCAAACCAGCAGGCGCTATGAAAGAGGCCTGCAACGGTTTCTCCCTTGCAGACCCTCCCTCAGGAGGAAGCAGCCCTGTGGGCACCCTTATCCTGGAGGTCCGGCCTCCAGAACTGGAAGACAATACATTTCTGCTGTCTAAGCCACCCGGTCTGTGCTACTTTGCTGTGGCGGTCCTAGCACACCTAAGGCACAGGGATGATGAAGAGGGATGGGGATGCGGGGGGCAGGGCATGGAATGATGGAGGAAGGCCTTAAAGGACTCTGGCTTTATTCAAATTCATTTTTTTTTCCTGATTAAGTGGGATATATCCCCCCCCCCATGCAAATTAAATGAAAACCATTAATATAATTCACTTGCTAATATATCTAAGAAGGAAAAAAAAAGTCATAGGACTATCTACATAGGCCTTTGACAAGATTCAACACCTAGTCCTGATTTAAGAAATAAAACTCAATATAACACTGTGTGTTAACTACACTGGGATGAAAATTTTAAAAAGTCATTAAAATCATCTAGACCGGTATGCAGAAAGCATTTTCAAAAATAGAAGAATGGAATTGTATTCATAAATAAGATTGAAATGAATCTTTCAATAACAAAAATCAGTGTTAAGACAAAAAAAATGAAGTCAATAACATCACATAGGTGATGACTTTAAACACAATTATGAACTGAACTCTAGCTTTTATTTGGATTTTGCCAGTTTTTCCATTATCACTGTTTTCTGCAGCAGGATCCAGTCCAGGGGTCACATTGCCTCTGGTTGTCATGCCTCCCCAATCTCCTGTGACCTATGGCAGTTTCACTCAGTCATTCCTTGTTTTTCATGATCTTGATAGTCATGAGGAGTATTGACCAGGTATAGAAGGCCTCCCCAGTCTGGGTTTGTCTGATATTTTCCTCCCGATTAGATGGGGGTTATGGGTTTTTGGAGAGAACACTGCAGATGTGGATGCCCTTCTCATCACATCCTGTTGGGCATGTAGGAGCCCACATGGCATCCCTGCTGATACCAGCCTTCCTTACCTGGGTAAGGTAGTGTTCTCCAGGTTCCTCCACTGTGAAGTTGCTTAAAATGCAGTTACAAAAATCAAAGCAGTGAAGGGCGCCTGGGTGGCTCAGTCGGTGGTTAAGCGTCTGACTTCGGCTCAGGTCATGATCTTGCGGTTTGTGAGTTGGAGCCCCGCGTCGGGCTCTGTGCCGACAGCTCAGAGCCTGGAGCCTGCTTTGGATTCTGTGTTGCCCTCTCTCTTTGCCCCTCCCCTGCTTACTGTCTGTCTCTCTGGAAAATAAACCTAAAAAAATAAAAAAAAAATTAAAGCAGTGAAATTCATTCTTTGCAGCCATTGTAGGGCAGTAAGAAAGTATGACTGTGGTGGTCTGACTTAGAATGTCAAAGGACCTGGCTGGCGTGATGAGAACAGACTAGAAGAGCAGGGGCAACACAAGGGGGACTGGGTTGTCGCTTCGGTGATCCAGGTGAGAAGGGAAGGTGGCAGGGGTCAGGGCACCAACAGCAGAGGGGGTGAAAAAATAAGAGTTAGAATCAATTTTGGTCGAGTCAGCAGAATTTTCTGGTAGATCAAGCATTGCATGTCAGGTGTAAGAGATAAAGAGGTGTCAATGAAGAGTCTACAGATGGCGGCCTGAGCTGCTGGAAGGACGGAGTTGCCACTGACCGAGCTAAGATAAAGATTCCAATCTGCCATTTCGCTCCTCTCCACTACTGCGTCCATTTAACCAATATTTATTTGGTGGCAGGGCTGGCTGCAGGACCCAGTCAAAAGGAAAATGTGGGGCTCCTTGTTCCAAAAGCAAGAGAAAAGCTTGTTTGTTTCTTTTGCAATCTTTCTCTGAACTGGACTCCCTGTTTTTTATTTGCTATTTGATGCTGTGCTCCCTGAAGCATGGGGTGCTTGTGGGCTGGGAGAGTGGGTGGCCGAGCCCAAGGAGGCAGTAAGAGGCAGGAGTGCACATGAGCTGAGCCCCAAGCTCCAGCGTGCGCGCCACCGTCCTGCCGGACTTCACGCGAAGGCACGGATTCCAAGATAAAGTTATTAGGAATTTCAAGGCAGTGACTGCAGGGCATCACGCCCCAAGCTCGGGGTTCTTCTGAGCACGGGGCTTCCTGTGGCTGCACGGGTCATACACCGACTTCCTGTCTGGCATCTGCTAGTATGTGTCACACACTTTGTGGGGCACCAAGAATGCAAAACGGAATCCTTTCTAGTTCCTGCCTTTAAGGAGGAGCCAGGAAAGAAAGGATGCTTCATGAATCCCTACTCTGTGCCAGAGCCTCGCCGGTTCACAGCCCAGTGGGAGGGACAGGCTCCTAAAAATGATACAGTAATACAGTCTGAAAACTACAACAGTGGAGGACCCGGGCAGGTGACACGGGAGCCCCAAGGGGAGGGGCAGGAGGATGCAGGGCATTTAGGGCTCGAGGAGTTGGCACTTAAGTTTTTGTTTGTTTTTTAGATAGAAAGAACAAGTGGGGGAGGGGCGGAAAGAGAGGGAGAGAGAGAGAATCCCAAGCAGGCTCTGCACTGTCAGCACAGAGCCCGATGTGGGGTTTGAACCCATGAGTCGTGAGATCGTGGCCTGAGCTGAGGTTGGATGCTTAACTGACTCAGCCATCCAGGTGCCCCTAGGGCTTGAGGAGTTGGGAGTTCAATGGACAGGAGGCTCAGAGTCCTGGCAGTCTGCTCACAAACCTAGCTGGACCAGCTAGGTGAGCAGAGGGGGATATGACCATTAGAGTGTTACATGTTCATTTTTTAGTGAAAATGGCTAAATACATATTTCTTCGTTGCAAAAGTAAGGCTCATCGTAGAAACGGGGCAACTTCAAAAGATATAAACAAGAAAGCAGCTATCTGTAATCCCACCACCCAAAGATAACCACTGTTAACATTTTTTCATTTTTGAGAGACAGAGAGAGATAGAATGTGAGTGGAGGGGGGTCAGAGAGAGAGGGAGACACAGACTCGGAAGCAGGCTCCAGGCTCTGAGCTGTCAGCACAGAGCCCGACACAGGGCTCAAACTCAGGAACTATGAGATCATGACCTGAGCCGAAATCAAGAGTCAGACGCTTAACTGACTGAGCCACCTGGGTGCCCCAAGGAAGGCCAGTATTTGAATGATGGTCTGTCTGACTCCAAAGCAGAGCTTTCTGGGTCGTTCGTGAGGATTTTTGAATTCATTCCAGAGTGTGTTCTCAGATGGGTTCTTATGTGCTTACTTTTCAAGGTTCCTCTTTGGCTTCTGCCAGAGTTTGGCAGGCAGGGCTAGGAGGTCTGCACCTGCCCAGGTCATACCTCTCTTAAGTCCTCTGTTACCCTGACTGTCACAGCATGGACCCTGTGATTCGCTGACATTCCTCCCCTCTCCTTTCATTCCAGATCACTTTTGTTTTCCAGAACTCTTTCAGTTGGTCATCGTTTTGGTTGCAAGCAACGGAAAACTCAGCCTGAACTGGTCTGAACAATAAAGAGAATTTATTGGCTCACGGAACGGAAAAGTACCAAGGGAAGATTGCCTCTGGGTGTGGTTTGTTCAGGACTCTGGCTCCGATTCTCTCAGTTCTGTCTTCCTCTGTGTGTTAGGTTTTGTCTCTGGACGGGTTTGCCATTCATGACGGTAAAATGGCATCCAGCCGTAACAATACCACATCCTTGCTTTTCCACAGTCACCAAACAGCCATCCTGAACTTGGCTCTGCGTGGTTCATCTTAGGTCACATACGTACCCTGCTCCTGGCACTGTGGCAATGGGGGTGATCACTGGAGAGAGGGGAGAATCCTCTCCTCCACCTCCCTTGCCTTTATTGTGGTCCCCAGGTCCAAGCGGGTCCTTCTGCAGGAATGTAAAGAGATGCTGACGCTGACATCAAAGCTGACACAGGGACGGAATAGATATACTTACAGCCATATTGTGCTGTTCACAGGCTCTCGCCTAGAAGCTTTCATTTTTAGAATGGAGTGGCAAGAAGAGGCCCCCGCACTTTGCCAGAGGACTGGCATTCAGGCTACACATGTCACAACAGTCTTTGTGGCACTGGATGTTCTGCACAGAATAGAAAGACGCTTTCCCGTTAGGAACATTAGAGATCCGCCGAAGAGGGAGCAGTTCTAAGCGGGAAGGTGCGGTACAGCAGATATGTTGGGTGGGCAGATTGCTGGAACATTTTCAAGTGGATAACATTTTATTCCAAGCTCATCTATGTGTGCCTTTCCCCTCCTTCAGTGCAATGCTCTTTCCTTTCTTTCCTTCCACGAAAGGGAACTTCTTTTAATTACAAAAATTAAAAAGAAATTAAAATACAACTCATTGGCAAGTTCGCTAACATACAGCGTATACAATGTGCTCTTGGCTTTGGGAGTAGATTCTCATGATTCATCGCTTACGTACAACACCCAGCGCTCATCCCAACAGGTGCCCTCCTCATTGCCCATCATCCATTTCCCCTGCCCCCCTCCCCCCCATCAACCCTCAGTTTGTTCTCTGATTTTAAGAGTCTCTTATGGTTTGCCTCCCTCTCTGCTTGAAACTATTTTTCCCCCTTCCCCCATGGTCTTCTGTTAAGTTTCTTAAATTCCACATATGAGTGAAAACATATGATATCTGTCTTTCTCTGCCTGACTTCTTTCACTTAGCGTAATACCCTCCAGTTCCATCCATGTTGTTGCAAATGGCAAGAATTTATTCTTTCTCACTGGCAAGTAGTATTCCACTGTATATATAAGTCACATCTTCTTTGTCTAGTCATCAGTTAATGGCCATTTGGGCTCTTTCCATAATTTGGCTGTGGTTGATAGCACCGCTGTAAACAGTGGGGTGCACGTGCCCCTATGAATCAGCACTCCTGTATCCTTTGGATACATTCCTAGTAGTGCAATTTCTGGGTTGTAGGTTAATTCTATTTTTGATTTTTGAGGAACCTCCACACTGCTTTCCAGAGCGGCTGCACCAGTTTGCATTCCCACCAGCAGTGCAAAAGAGATCCTCTTTCTCCGCATCCTCGCCAACGTCTGTCATTGTCTGAGTTGTTAATTTTAGCCATCCTGACAGGTGTGAGGTGGTATCTCAGTGCGGTTTTGATATGTATTTCCCTGGTGAGGAGTGATGTGGAGCATCTTCTAATGTGTCTGTTGGCCATCTAGACGTTTAACTCTTGTCCTCCAGATCAGCTTCCCCCTGGAGACCTAAGCTACCAGTGTTGCTACCCCTACACTCATCCAGAGGACTGCTTGTCTTTTGCTCCTTGGGCTTGAGGATGGACCAGCCCCTTCCCCTCCATACCTCAGTCACTCATTGGTTTAGATGGGAATGCTGTACTGACTGGACTGAGGGCGTAAGAAAAGCAGAAGGGAGTTTTATACAAAGAGTATAAATACAATAGGTATTCACTGGGGCTGCTCCTGCCCTGGTCTTTCTCACTGGTCCCTTGCAAGGACTTCCCCATCCTGCAACTGCCGCCCCCTTGTGGCAAACACTCTCTTCCCCCGTGGCCTCAGCTTGCACTTGAGGATGCGTGGGCGGTCTGCAGACAGGCCCCAGACAGTCTGTTCTCTTGTGTGTTACCAGTCACTGTTTACCGCCCCAGGATTACTTTTCCCCTAGATGATTAATAGTGGAATGTTTATTCCCTTCAGGGACTACCCCATCTTCCAGTGCTTTCTGATCGAGGTATCAGATCAGGATAGTAAGACATGAGTGAAAGCATGGGTGGCCCCAGGACAATTATCTCCTTACACTTCCTGCTACTCTTCGTGAATGATAAGAGCACCCAGGAGGAGTGCCAGTGGCAGAGTTGTAGGCACTGGGGGCATGATTAATTGGCACTTATGGTAGGGGGTAGATTTTATGCTTGAACAGGTTGGTGCTGTGAATCATAGAGGATGATTGGGAGAGCACAATCCCAGACAGACCAGCCTGGCTGTGTGGAAGTGAAGCTTTCAGGCACACCTTATACATGACTGTGTGGCCGAAAGCAGTAGACGCTCTGAATCATGGTGGTGATCCGATCCATGAATCACAGGAGGTGTGTCTCATTTTTTCTACAACCATCAATTGAGCACCTGCTTTGTTCCCTGGTAGAGGATCAGAAGGTGGATCAGAGAGGGTCTTTATTCTCTAGGAGCTCACGGTCTCCTGGGGGAAGGCTGACTTGTAAACATATCATTACAATACGGTAGGGTTCATGTTGTATCAGAGAAGTGGTTACAGTACCAGAAGAATGAAGCCAGGGGACAGACATTAGCTGCTGGGAGCAGCTGAGGCAGGTTGCAAGAAGTCACCCTTCATTCTGGGAGAGAAGCAAGATGAGTTAACTCCAACCCCTCTGTTCAGGGATTGCCCCAGGTCCAGTGGTCTCCCTGTGGTCCAGCCAGACTGCGGGAGTGCCCCCCACTCCCCCCAACCCCGCCCCTGCCCCGCCCCCCGCCTCAGGCTAGTCCAATCATCCAATTGTGGATAGAGATTGCCTCCCACCCCCGCCAGGCCCTCCTAAGTGGGGGGCTCCTACAAGGCTCACCTACAGTGGGGTTCTGAAGTCTCTGTCAGAAGCAAAGTCCTCTCCCCTTTATTCATACCCAAGCAAGTTGGAAGCTTTCAAAGGCGATCTGCTAGGGAATTTAAGGGATCAACAAATGGAAACAAATGCCAGAAAAGGAAGAAGATAAAAATAGTCATCCATGCGGAGAATTCAGATAGTGGACCCTTGACTCTACCTTCATGTCTGGTACCCCTGCGTGGACATACAGATCCTGGAAGTCTCTAACGCCCTGTGGTCCCTTGACTTCATCTATTCTCCAAATACGGTTGTGGGCAGGGCTCAGAGAGGAGGTGTGCTAGGAAGAGGCTTGTCTATTTCCCTTTATTCATCAAGTTTCCTCTAACTGTTAAGTCACTCTGATCTCTGAGTTCCAGGCTCTTACAGTTGGACACACCTTGCCAGTGCCTCAGGTAGGAAGCAACCTCTACTGCCAAGACTTTCTTTGGGGAGGGAGATTTAGTTTGATTGTATTTTACAAAATGCATCCATTTCTGTGGGACCTGAAGATTTCTGCTCACTTGGCTTCTTGCCTGCTCCCTTGTGACTGTGTATTCAGTTCTGACCTCATACGTGGTTGTAGGTGGTAACAAGGGGGCCACGGTCTTGTCACCTCCTCCTTTCACACCTCCCCCTTTTTGGGGGGAAGAGGCTTGCTTTGCCCTAAAATGTTGTCTTCTGTAAAAAAAAGAAGTATTGGCAAGGGGGGAACCTCCTAAAGTGTGTGGATCTGAATGAATTTCTAGAACCTCAGGCTTGGAAGCAGCTCAGGGGTTAAATACGCTGCCCGCTTCAAGTTTGCAGATGACAAAACTGAAATCTATAAAGGTAAAATCACCCACTCAAGGTCACACAGCTTATTAATGATAAATCAGGATGGAATGAAGACTGGGTAGCAGGTATTCTTATTTCTTGGTAATTTTCCAAAGGTTTTCAGACTGTTTTCTGGAGAGCTTGGGAGTTTTGGGGGAACCATCTTAGCAGGTGTCTGGGTAGGGATGGAGACCCCCCCTCCTTCCCAGCAGCTGACTTTAAAAATAAAATTTTTAAAAATGATTATTTATTCTTGAGGGAGAGAGACAGACAGACAGAAAGAGGATGAGCAAGGGAGGGACAGAAAGAGAGAGAGAGAGAGACAGAGACAGAATCCAAAGCTGGTTCCAGGCTCTGAGCTGTCAGCACAGAGCCTGATGTGGGGCTCGAATTCACAAACCGTGAGATCATGACCTGAGCCGAAGTCAGATGCTTAACCGACTGAGCCACCCAGGCGCCCCGCAGCAGATGACCTTTGATCGGTTTTACACATTGGTCTTCTGGTATGATTTTGCTTCAGCAAAATGTTTCACAATTTAGGAAGATAATTGAAAACTGCTGATGGTTCTGTGTATATTTAGGGAGTGATATGAGGGAACAAGATGGGGACTTCTCTCAAATGCTGATGCTGTGAAACTGACCTCTAAAGAAGTCCAAAATAGGGGCAAAGGAAGGGATCTCCTGTTGCCAAACCAACAGAAAAGCAAAAGATATTTGAGTAACTGTTCTCACATCCTTGATGAGTGATTTTAATTTGAGTTACTAAATCACATTTCTTTCTTTCTATCTTTCAACTAGAAAGATTCCATGATTGTCTTAATGGAAAATATTGGGAATGAGACTGATTGGTGGGAGTGGATGGACGAGTTTGCAAATTTCACTGGCACACCACCCACAGAAGAATATAGTCCCTGTAGGATAGAGATTGAAACACTCAACAAATATGCCGTACTGGTCATCTATGCCCTGGTCTTCATGCTGAGCCTGCTGGGAAACTCCCTGGTGATACTGGTTGTCTTATACAGTCAGGTCAGCCGATCTGTCACTGATGTCTATCTGCTGAACCTGGCCATAGCTGACTTGCTCTTCGCCCTGACCTTACCTATCTGGGCTGCCTCCAAGGCAAAGGGCTGGATCTTTGGCACAGCCCTTTGCAAGGTGGTCTCTTTTCTGAAGGAAGTCAATTTCTACAGTGGTATTTTACTACTGGCCTGCATCAGTGTGGACCGCTACCTGGCCATTGTCCATGCCACACGCACGCTGACTCGGAAGCGGCACTGGGTCAAGTTCATATGCTTAGGCATCTGGGCCCTGTCCTTGCTCTTGGGCCTGCCCATCTTCATATTCCGTGAGGCCATCGAGCCCCCCTATTCCAGCCCAGTCTGCTATGAGGACATGGGTGCCAATACTACAAAATGGAGGATGGTGATGCGGGTCCTGCCCCAGACCTTTGGCTTCTTCCTGCCTTTCATGGTCATGCTATTTTGCTATGGACTCACCCTGCGCACGCTGTTTGAGGCCCACATGGGGCAGAAACACCGGGCCATGAGGGTCATCTTTGCTGTCGTGCTCATCTTCCTGCTCTGCTGGCTGCCCTACAACCTGGTCCTGATCGCAGACACCCTCATGAGGCTCCGGGCGATCAAAGAGACCTGTGAGCGCCGCAATGACATTGGCCGGGCCCTGGATGCCACCGAGATTCTGGGCTTCTTCCACAGCTGCCTCAATCCCATCATCTACGCCTTCATTGGCCAGAAGTTTCGCCATGGCCTCATCAAGATCATGGCCATCCATGGCCTCATCAGCAAGGAGCACTTGTCCAAGGACAGCAGGCCTTCCTTTGTTGGCTCTTCTTCAGGGAACACTTCTACTACCTTCTAGGCCCCTGCCCCTGTTGCAGCCCCTCGGGGCTCCTCCCTTGCCATCAGCACCCCATTCTAAGCCTCACGCCCACTGGCTGTCCACAGTCTCTATGTCAAGGCAGCCCCCGTTGTGGTTACAGGAAGTTACTGGGGTCACGTCCTTATCAGGCCCTCCTGATATGTATGGTTGAGAAAGCCTGCCCTGCTGCCCCTCCCCTTACTGTAGTTGCTATGTCAGCTGCTAGAGCTCAGTCCATCCTACCACTGAGCCCATAGCACCCTGTCCCCTGAGACACTTAAAGACATTTAACAGACATTCTTTTAAGTGACTACAGAAAGTTCCCACCATTGGGAGCCATTAGTGGCAAACAGCATTGGTTGCTGCCCCAACTCCCTCTTTCTCGCCTGTCAGCAAAGTCCACTTCCCTTGAGAGAGGCCAGAAAGGACAGGTACTCCTTTCTAAGACTCCTTTTTGCTAGGAGTGGCCTTATCATTCACTTCTGACTAATAAGATTTAAGGGCATTAGTGTGCTGGTGAACCACTCTCCTGGGGAAAAAAAAGTCCTGATTTGTAGCATTTGCCAAGTTTCCTGGTGTAAATGCTCCCACCGTGGCGATGTCAGGGGTGGTGGTGTTTAGTAACCAGCTCACAAAAATCTAGGAAATGTAATGATCTGCTTTCACAAGCAGGTACAAACTGGCTTCAGTGCACCATTGCTTAAGAGGAAGTCTGCTGGGACTGGAGGGCTCCTGGGAAGTACTCCTGATTGAACAAAGAGAGGGGCACCTGGGCCACCTGAGTTAAGCATTTGACTTTTGATTTGGCCTCAAGTAATGATCCCAGGGTATGCTGGGCTCATGTTATGGATTATTCGGTTAAGAAATGATCCCAAGGTCATGGGATCAAGCCTCATGTTGGGCTCTGCACTGAGTGTGGAGCTTGCTTAAGATTCTCTCTTTCTCTGTCTCTGCCCTTCTCCCCCACTCACACACACTCTCCTTCTAAAATAAAATGAAAAAAATTAAAAAAAAAGAATAAAGAGACACACACACACATCCTTGGTTCTTGCCTTTAAATATGGTTGTAGGATATGATGTGACAAAGAGTCAAAAAGTGTGCCCAACGTACTTAAGCAGATGAAGGCAATGGGTAAAGAGGACCTAGAATAAAGAGTCCAGAAAGAAACCTAAGTCAGCCTAAATGGTCAAATGGTTTTCGATAAGGGCACCAAGACTCTTCAATGGGGAAAGGATAGTCTTTCAACAAATGGTGCTGGGAAAACTAGATATCTACATGCACAAGAATGAACTTGATCTCTTTCCTTACACCTCATACAGAAGTTAATTCAAAATGAATCAAAGACCTAATAACAAAAGCTGAAACTATAAAACTCTTGGAAGAAAACATAAAGGAAAAGCTTCATTTGGTTTGAGGTTGAGGATGGAGAGATGTTCAGAGATGGGGTTTAGATCAAGGTTGAGATTGGAATCAGGGATGAGGTTGGAGTTGGAGGTGATGTGGTGGGGAGCCAGGGATGGGGTGGCAGCTTGGAACAAGGCAGAAGATCAGAGAAGGATGAAAATTAAGGATGGGGGAAATCCAGAACAGGGAGAAATTGGGGATGAGATTGAGGGAGGTTCAGATGGGCTTGGGAGCAGGTACAGAATGAGGTGTAGGAATGGGATGAGTGTGGGAGGGTGTGGTGAGTCTCAGGGAGAGAAGTCAGAACTGGAGTGAATGCTCAGGGGCTACTAGTGTAGTCCAATTAGTGGTTGGAGCAAAAAGACATCCTTGGGAGAGTGACCATTTTCTGGGGATCATTGTCTACAATGCTTTTCTGGGGGCCAGGATGGAGGTGACTTGGCCTATCCAGCTGGGGTTCTCCAAGGCGGTTGATGAGAAAGGAGTTAGGGCTCAAGCCCTAGGGGATAGATTTGGTGCAGAGAGAAGCCAGACGAATGCAGAAACCCAGGGAGGAAGGCTGGATACTGGGCATGGGAACCTCCCCTTCCTCTCCCTCCCTCCCTCCCTCCCTCCCTCGCTCCCTCCCTCCCTCCCCTAATGCCCTTCTGCCTACTCCTCCTGCCTGATTAAATGCTTATCTTCCTTCATTCTCTGCTATTCCAAAGACAGCTCCATCAGGGCTTTAGTAAGTAAATATGGATCCATATTGGGCCTGAGAAAATACAAATGACTAATACATATCTGAAAACATGCCTGGCCTTGCTAGTAACCTGGGAAATGGGAATCAAACGGCAATAAAATAATTTGGAAGTGTCTTAAATAGGAAGGGATATACAGTGGACTCTCCAACAACACTGGTTTGAATTGTATGCGTCCACTTATATGAGGATTTTAAAAAATAAATACAATACTATAAATGTATTTTCCTCCTGATTTTTAAAAATTTTTAAATACAATCCACATGAGGCTCACACTCGTGATCCTAAGACTAAGAGTCCCATGCTCTACTGACTGAGCAAGCCAGGCACCCCTTCATGATTTTGTTTGTTTTTTTTTTTTTTAAATTTTTTTTTTCAACGTTTATTTATTTTTGGGACAGAGAGAGACAGAGCATGAATGGGGGAGGGGCAGAGAGAGAGGGAGACAGAGAATTGGAAACAGGCTCCAGGCTCTGAGCCACCAGCCCAGAGCCTGACGCGGGGCTCGAACTCACGAACCGCGAGATCGTGACCTGGCTGAAGTCGGACGCTTAACCGACTGCGCCACCCAGGCGCCTCCATGATTTTGTTTTTTAATGTTTATTTATTTATTTTGAGAGAGAGAGAGAGAAAGAGTGAAGGCAAGTGGGGGAGGGCCAGACAGAGAAGGAGAGAGAGAATCCCAAGTAGGCTCCACACTGTCAATGCAGAGCTCGATGCGGGGCTCAGTCTCACAAACCGTGAGATCATGACCAGAGCTGAAATCAAGAGTTGGACGCTTAACCGACTGAGCCACCCAGGCACCCCCTCCATGATTTTCTTAATAACATTTTCTCTAGCTTATTTTATTGTAAGAATACAATATGTAATACATATAACATACAACATATGTGTTAATCTACTATTTATGTTATTGGTAAGGCTTCCAGTCAACAGTACGCTGTTAGCAGTTAAGATTTTGGGGAGTCAAAATTTGCATATAGATTTTTGAGTGCAAGGTGTGGGGGTGGGGTCAGTGTCCCTAACCCTGTGTCGTCTAAGGGGCAACTGTAGTCAGAACTCCTTCCAAACAAGGGCAACATTATTCAATTAGATTTTCAGTGCAGTGTAATTCTCTGGGTTACAGCTCAAGACATAAATAATTTGCATTTCAGATCTGTAGCAATGTCAGATGTGGGTACTAAAACAACACAGTGTACTGAAATATCAAAAACGAGTGTTTACACCACTAGGTAGGATAAGGATTAGATACCTGGTCAAGGTCAGGGAGATGGTTCGCCTCAGAAAGGGCTTAGTGTCCAGGGTGAGGCTGGGATCAGAGACGGGGTGCATCTTAGGAGGAGACTGGGGTGTCAGAGATGGTACAGAGCCAGGGATGGGGCTAGGTTAGGGTAGAGGGGAACATCAGGACAGAGTGGGGGACAGGGATTGGGATGTGAATGTATGTTCTGCTCAATGCTTGCTAATTTAAGTTTTGAAAATTTGTCTTGGGGGCACCTGGCTGGCTCAGTGGGAAGAGCATGTGACTCTTGATCTCAGGGTCATGAGTTCAAGTCCCACATTGGGTGTAGAGATTACTAAAAATGAATGAATGAATGAATGAACTTAAATAAAGAGTATCAAGTTTAAAAAAAATAAAAGAGAATTTGTTTTGTAGGCTTGGTTAAAATTTTCCAGCCTCCATGTAATTATGTTGAAATACACTATTTTTCCCTACCTTAGTTACACTTCTGACCAACCATGGCCCCATCACCATCCCTTGCCCTCAGTTCAGTGGCCCGTTCTTACCAGTTCCAGCAAAAACATTAATTGATAGTCTGGGTTTTATTCGAAAGGGGTTTAAGATGACCCCTTTCTGTGCAACTTGCATTCGAACTAGCGTCTTTCAGAGGCTGAAAATTCTCGTAGATGCAGTCAAAATAAAAGGGCTGCCTCCTCTTTGGTCTAAGGGTCTTTCCTGAGATGTGTCTTTTCTTTTTTTTTTTAATTAAAAAAATAATTTTTTTAAGTTTATTTATTTTTGAGAGAGAGAGAGAGAGAGAGAGAGAGAGAGAGAGAGAGAGACAAAGCATGAGCGGGGGAGGGGCAGAGAGCAAGGGAGACACAGAATCCGAAATAGGCTCCAGGATCTGAGCTGTCAGCACAGAGCCCGATGCAGGGCTTGAAACCCAAAGCTGTGAGATCATGACCTGACTTGAAGTCGGACTCTCAACCAACTGAGCTACTCAGGTGACCCCTGAGATGTGTCTTTTCTGAGGTGACCACTAACCAAGAAATCATGATGGACTACAGCCTTTTGCTGCAGAGGTTGGAGAGGCCAAAGATCTGCAGGCTTGTCCCTTCTAGAAAATCCTAAGTGGCTAACACCTATGTTCTTAACACTGTTGTTTGTATCCATCCTGGTATTCTGTGTTTAAACTCAAGATCCTTCTTCCAACCTTGAGGGTAAACATGAATTAAAGCATTAGAAATATATAAAATAAACAGAACATGTTTCAGACTTTCTAAAATTAGTTTTTTAAGAAATAAAAGTATTTCATGTACATTGTTTCAAAAAAGTGAAATAGCTTTATAAAGCTTATAATGAACATTAACAGCAACCCTCCTACACTACTCCTTGCAGGGAAAGGCAACAACTTTCAACTTTCATAGCTGTTTCATTTAATGGTGCTGTACATATTTTTTTTAAAAAATTTTTATTTATTTATTTTGAGGCAGGGAGGGGCAGAGAGAGAGGGAGAGAGAGGATCCCAAGCAGGCTCTGCTCTGTCAGCACAGAGCCCAACTTGGGGCTCGAACTCACAAACCGTGAGATCATGACCTGAGCCAAAGTCAAGAGTTGGTCACTTAACCGAATGAGCCACTCAGGCACCCCAATAGTGATATACGTGTATCTGAATATCATGCTTATTCAGCTGGTTCTTAATTCCTGTCCCCTGCACCCTCCCCGCGCCCCCCTCCCCCCAGTTTTGGATATCATTTATTGACCTTCTCCTTTGGCTTCTGAGGATTTAACGCTTTTTCGAAATCTCTCCAGCATTTACCACTGTCCAAGCAAACATAAATACTGTCTCTCCCATTCTCCCAGGAAAGATAATCACACTTTCTGGTTAAACCAACATTCAATGTTTTTGCTATAATGACTATGTAAAAAATTATTCATAGTTGGGTACAATGTTTACATTTTCTTTCTTTGTACAAGTTCTATTTTCTCTGGAATTAACAATAGGATTTTCCATTACTTTTTATTACATCATTCTCAAATGTCTCCCTCAATACATCAATATTGATCAGATAATCTATGTATATATTTTTCCTTCTTGGAGACTTCATTCATGGGGCCCTTCATAGTCCTGTTTTCGATCTGGACAGGTTAACTCTCCAGGCCTGCCTTTTTTTTTTTTTTTTTTTTTTTTGCCCCCTAAATGGTTTTAACTACATTTCCAGATAGATTTTAGAGTCTGATAGCCAATTTCTACAAAATTATCCTACTGGGATTTTGATATGGATTATTTTGAATCTGCAGATCAATTTGGAGAAAGTTGATATCTTAACAATATTGAGTTTTCCAATCCATAGCATGGTATCTTTCTCCAGTTTTTTATGTCTTTTCTTTAAGAAAATTTTTTTTAAAATGTTTATTTTTCAGAGAGAGAGAGGGAGAGAGAGAGAGAGTGTGTGTATGTGTGTGTGTGAGCAGGGGAGGGGCAGAAAGATATGGAGACACAGAATCCAAAGCACAGAGCTGTCAGCACAGAGCCCAATGCAGGGTTTGAACTCACAAGTGGTGAGATCATGACCTAAGCAGAAGTCAGACGCTTAACTGACTGAGCCACTCAGGTGCCCCCGTTTCTTTTTTTTTTTTTTTTTTAAATATTTGTTTGTTTCTTTATTTGAGAGAGACAGAGAGAGTGTGAGCAGGGGAGGAGCAGAGAGAGAGGGAGAGAGAATCCCAAGCAGGCTCCGCTCTTAGTATGGAGCTGGAATCAGGGCTTGATCCCGTGACCCTGGGATCGTGACCTGAGCTGAAATCAAGAGTCAGATGCTTAACTGATCCACCCAGGTGCCCCAACCAGTTTTTTTTTTTTTTTTTTTTATGTATTTCCTAATTTATCTATGCAATGTTCTGTAGTTTTCAGTACATAGATCTTGTACCTATTTTGTTAAATTTGTCCCTAGGTATTTTGTGGTTATTTTGATGCTTTTATAAATGGTATTCAAATTTTTTTCCAGTTTCTTTTTCTTACCAGTATATAGAAATATAACTGCATTTTGTAACTTGACCTTGTATCCTGGGACTTCAGTAAATTCTCTTATTAGTTTTAGTGGCTTTATTTTTTTAAAGATTCTTTTGGATTTTATAGGCACATAATCATGTCATCTGAGAATAAAGACAGTTTTATTTCTTCGTTTTATTTTTTATTTATTTAAAAACTTTTTTTTAACGTTTATTTATTTTTGAGACGGAGAGAGACAGAGCATGAACAGGGGAGGGGCAGAGAGAGAGGGAGACACAGAATCTGAAACAGGCTCCAGGCTCTGAGCTGTCAGCACAGAGCCCGATGCGGGGCTCGAACACACGGACCGCGAGATCATGACCTGAGCCGAAGTCGGACGCTTAACCGACCGAGCCACCCAGGCGCCCCTATTTCTTCGTTTTAAAAATTTCTTTTAGTGGGGCACCTGGGTGGCTCAGTTGGTTGAGCAACCAACATCAGCTCAGGCCATGATCTCATGGTTTGTGAGTTCGAGCCCCTGATCGGGCTTGCTTCTGTCAGTGCAGAGTCCACTTCAGATCTTCTGTTCTTCTCTCTCTCTGTCCCTCCCCCTCGCCTGCGCTCACTCTCAAAAGTAAATAAAGTGTTAAAAAATTTTAAAATAAACAAATAAAATAAAATGTCTTTTATTCATTTTTCTTGCCTTAATTCATTGTCTAGGACCTCCAATATGATGCTGAAGAGAAGTTGTGAGAGTGGACATTCTTGCCCTGTTCCCAGTCTTAGGGGTAAAGCATTCAACCTTTCTCTATTAAATGTGATGTTAAGTGACGATTTTGCACAGAGGCTCTTTATCAGGTTGAGGAAGTTCCTTTCATGAATGGGTGTTAAATCTTCCTCTTTCTTTGAGCGCATGGCTCTGGTGCTTTAATGCTTACTCTAACTACTGCTTTGTGACCAAGGGCAGATTTCTCAGCTTTCTTCTACTACCTTGTAAAATGTGTATAATAACAATGCTCAGCTAAAATCTATAAGGATTAAATTAAATGAGCACACAGCCACCAATATAGCATTTAGAAGAATGCCTAGCATACAATAGGTACTATATAAATATCATCTATCATCATTATTTTGGTTTATCCTTTATTTTGCTAGATTACTGGGTCTTGATAAGGAAGGATATAAGGGAAATAACTTTTTGAAGACCTTGAATTTCCAAAAAAGCTTTTATTCAGCTCCTTCACTTGACTGGTATTTGGGCTGAGTATTGAATTCTAGGTTGCAATTCATTTTCCTTCAGAATTTTTCAGGCTCTTAGTTTCATCTAGCTTCTAGGGTTGCTGTTGACACTGCTCGTGCTATTCTGATTCTTGACCTGTTGTATGAGACTGACTTTTCTCTTAGAAAGTTTTAGAATATTCTCTTTATCTTCTTAGTGTTATTTTAAATTTATTTTTAATTTTTATTTTAGAGAGAGAGAGAGAGAGAGCATGATGAAGGGAGAGACGTAGAGAGGGGGAGAGAGAGAGAAAGAGAGAGAGAGAGGGAATCTCAAGCAGGCTTCATGCCCAATGTGGAGCCCAATGTGGGGCTTAATCCCACAACTCTGGGATCATGACCTGAACTAAATCAAGAGTCAAGCTCAACTGACTGAGCCACCCAGGCACCCCAATCTTAGTTATAGAATGCACAATGATGTGCCTTGGCGGGAGCTCTTTTCTCATTCATTTTGCTGGTGAATCCGTTTAATCTAGAAACTCAGATTCTGTGAAATTTTCTTGTAGTATTTATTTGGTACTTTTCTACCCTTCATTTTCTCTATTCTCTTCTTTCTGGGATTCCTTTTACTTGTGTGTTGAATTCCCCAAGGTTGATTCTCTAATATATATTTTTAAATCACTCTTTGTTTTTCAATGTCTTCATCTTTCCACGTCTCATGAAGTTACCCTTAACTTTATCTTCCAGCCTGTTAATTGGCATTTAAAATTTCTGATCATATTTTAAATTTCTAATAGACTTTTTTCCTGTTCCTTGAGGTTCCCTTTTAGAGCACCTCTTTCTTGCCTCACTAATGCAATATTTCCTCTTATCTTTCTGAGGTTACTATGGTTTTTGTGAAGATTTCTTTAGCTCCCTTCATTGTCTTTGTGTCTTTTCTTCTGGTCCAATAACATCTACTTTTTGATTTCTATTAAAAAATATCTCATATATTCTTTCACATTTTCTTTGTTCTTTACCTTGTGGGATTATACCTTTAGTGTCATTTTTAGTGGATTTTTAAAAATATAATTTATTGTCAAATTGGTTTCCATTCAACACCCAGTGCTCATCCCAACAGGTGCCCTCTTCAATGGCCATCACCCACTTTCCCCTCTCCCCCCCACCCCCCCATAAACCCTCTGTTTGTTCTCAATATTTAAGAGTCTCTTATGGTTTGGCTCTCTCTCTCTCTGTAACTTTTTTTTCCCCCTTCCCCTCCCTCATGGTCTTCTGTTAAGTTTCTCAAGATCCACATATGAGTGAAATCTAGTGGATTTTTGAGAGCGAGAAGAGATAAAAACAATCCTTCAATCTTGCACTTTTTTTAGATAAAACTCTCCTGGATTTAAAAAATATACTTATTGGGGCGCCTGGGTGGCTCAGTCGGTTAAGTGTCCAACTTCAGCTCAGGTCATGATCTTGCGGTTCGTGAGTTCAAGCCCCGAGTCAGGCTCTGTGCTGATGGCTCAGAGCCTGGAGCCTGTTTCAGATTCTGGGTCTCCCTCTCTCTCTGACCCTCCCCCGTTCATGCTCTGTCTCTCTCTGTCTCAAAAATAAATAAATGTTAAAAAAAATTTAAAAAAATGTACTTATTGTTTTTATTTTATTTTATGAAAAATTTTTTTAATGTTTATTTATTTTTGAGAGAGACAGAGCATGAGTGGGGGAGGGGCAGAGAGAGAGGGAGACACAGAATCAGAAGCAGGCTCCGGGCTCCGAGCTGTCAACACACAGCTTGACATGGAGCTTGAACCTACGAACTGTGAGATCGTGACCTGAACTGAAGTCTGACGCTTTGCTGACCGACCCACCCAAGCGCCCTCCCAAAATATGCTTATTATAAAGGCACATTCAGATGCTCTGTTATCTTCAGTCCCTCAGGTATAAATTCTCCCAATTGTTATGTTGGCTGAGTGTTGATGGTAGAGGTATTAATTCTATGGAATATTGATTGTGAGCTCATATGTTGAAGAGCATTTTGTTTCATGGGCATCTTGCATATGTTTTGGATTATGAAGAAGTCTACCCAGGGGAAGTGTCATGGTTATCTTTACTGGAGCTCTACTGGGTCACATGGTTCAGAGCATTTGTTGTTGTTGTTGTTGTTTTTCTTAGTCCTGGGTTTCCACACCATTTCAAAGGGCAGATTTGTGTCCTCACCATTTGTCACTCAGGGTTGGGATTTGGGACTGTCCCCCAGGTGGCTCTCTTTTCCCTATGGCCTAGGGAAGGTAGTTCACTGACAGGACACGTCTCAGAGCTAACTGGTATTTTTCTATCTCCAGACAAGCGTGGGCCAACTCTTTCCTGGTTCTTAGCCTTTTTCTGGGAAACCAGTTCCAGTTCCCTGCTGCGGGGTCTGTAAACCTACTGTAGACCTTCTGTTGTCACTGTTCCCATCATTAAGATACATGACCAGTTCTAGCATCCTTCTGGGTTCCTGTGGTTTTAGGTCCTTCCTAATAAGTCCAAACCTCTTTATGTTCCTCTTCTCTCTCTCTCTTTCTCTCCTTTTGCTTTTGATCTCAGATATTTACTTAAAAACTTAAAAATACATGTTATCTAACACTTCGCTGTAGATTGTGTGTGTGTGTGTGTGTGTGTGTGTGTGTGTGTGGTTGTTGTCGTTTCCCATGCCTCCTCAGCCCAACATCATGATGATGGGATATCAGTAAAAATTGAAATATCTCATGAAATGAAAACAAAGTTTCCCTTCCTGTACTCCACTTCTTCTTTTCAATGAAGATAAGCATTGTTAAGACCTTCTTCCAATACATTTGAAATGTCAGCCTGGAAGACACATTGACCAGATTTCTAGTTAACTCACAGTGTGATGTGTATGTGTGTGTTGGAGGTACATGGCACTGGGTTATCCCAGAATTATCACCCTCTTCTTTCAGCCAGGTTCAGATTGGGGGTGTGGGAGAAGTAAGATATAAAGGTAAGTAGGAAGGTGCTTGTGAAGAAATCCAGTCATTTCTGACATTGTATTGCCCAACAGAAATGTGAGGCCACATCCGTACCTCTTTTGGTTCCCATGTTGTAAACAAGGCTATCTTCCTGAAAGGGTTGGCTTTGCTCCAACTTTGAGGGTGGAGGGAGATTAAGGACGCAGTGCAGGGCTCCCCACTTTGACAGTGTACTGTGTACTCCTCTTAGCTGGGATTCTGATGATACTTAGCATGTACTATGCCCTGTGCACATTGATTGAGGTGTTCTAGAAAACATACGTTCGTAAGTTAGGATCAAATAACCAGTTATTGGATTATGTATCAAATGCCTACTATGCACCCAACTTCGTGTTAGTTCCTTAAGACAAGGGCACATACTATAGAAATGAAACTTAGGGGACAAAGGAAACTTGTGAATGGAGGATATGTGAAGAGTTATGAAATTTCCTGTCGCATCATGGTGGCCAGAACAAAGAGATCCAGCTGGGGGTCCTATTGTACTACAAGCGGACTCTGAAGATTTGGGAAAATGCTTCTAATTAAATAAAAGAGAGAGAAAAGAAAGACTTAGCAGCTGTGTGACCTTGAATATTCACTTAAACTTTCTGAACCTCAGTTTCCTCTTCATTGAATAGAAGTTTGGGGGTGCCTGGGTGGCGCAGTCGGTTAAGCGTCTGACTTCAGCCAGGTCACGATCTCGCGGTCCGTGAGTTCGAGCCCCGCGTCAGGCTCTGGGCTGATGGCTCAGAGCCTGGAGCCTGTTTCGGATTCTGTGTCTCCCTCTCTCTCTGCCCCTCCCCCGTTCATGCTCTGTCTCTCTCTGTCCCAAAAATAAATAAACGTTGAATAGAAGTTTGATGAGGGAAGCTCCCTTCCAGTTCTAAGAGGTGATCTAAATCTAAGAGTCTACTGAGAAGTACACATGCATCTATATTTGTGCATATGTATAGCTCCATGTAAACTTGATAAGGAACTTTTATCTTTGCTCAGATCATGATCATTAGTGATTAGGTACGTCACAGAAGGCCACTTTGTGCTTTCCAGGCAGATGCTGACTAGGCCTAACATGAAGGGTTCCAGAGAGGCCTCCCTTCTCTCCCTTGCTCTCCCCTCTTTCCTCCTTTCTCCCTCCTTCCCTTCCAATATCTCCTTTTCTCATCTATCAGCAATTAACTCCTTTGGGTTATGCAGGTCATCTGGAAAAAGGGCAAATGCTCCTGGGTGAGGGAAATGCTTGTCTTTCAGTCATTAAGCCTAGAACAAAAATGGTTGGAATCATTCCCTTGCACAGAAGACTCTCTCCTTCTGAGCCTTCAAGGTCATGAAAGACTTGCATGCTGCGATCTGACATGTCAGCTTAGCCTGTCACTAACAGATGTGTCTGCTAATTGAAAACCTACTCTGTGCCAGGCACTGCGAAAAGCACTTCTTACATTCATTATTTCATTTAAT
Organism: Leopardus geoffroyi; assembly: GCF_018350155.1. Lineage (NCBI taxonomy): Eukaryota > Metazoa > Chordata > Mammalia > Carnivora > Felidae > Leopardus > Leopardus geoffroyi. The sequence goes on along the minus strand of NC_059328.1, from coordinate 202,670,668 downwards.
GCTCGCCGAGACCTTATGTTAGGAATTCTTACTATCCCCACTTTACAGATGAGAGAAATAAGGCCCAAGGAGATTAAGTACCTTGCTCAAGGTAACACAGCAACAGAGAAGTGGCAAAACTGGAGGTTAAATCAAGGACTAAGTGCTTTCAGAGTCTGAGCTCTCAACTGCTCATGGTAGGTGGAGAAGCACTATGGTAGAGCGAGAGCCATGTGGGGCTTTGAGTCAGGATCGGTCTTGGTCTATCCTGACTTCTTTAATCCTGAGCAAGTAACTTAACTTGTCTGAACGCCTGTCTCCTTGAAGGGATGATAGCATGAGATGCTTGGCAATGTACGGCAGACTCTTGGAATAGACCAGGGCCTTGACAAATGGCAGACATTATTATCATAGCAGAGCCTTGGAAGGGCGACTCAGTTGAAGAGCTGGAAAGTACCCTGAAACCTTCTAACTTTAATGGCAGTGCCTCCTGCATGATGTTACAGGGGTTGGGGGCTAATAGGAGAGTTGGTATACATTACTTTCAAAGGCATCAGGCCACTCTGAGATGAAAGGACAGAGCTTGGAAAAGGGATCAATTGACTTGCTTCATGTTCCTACAACCATTTTTTTTCTCTTCTGAATCATTCCCATTAGCATCTAAGCTCCCTTCTTATAATAACCATCCCTTCATCCCACATCCCTGTCAGCTACAGTCCTATTTCTCTGCTCCACTTTGTAGCTAAGGTCTGAGTCTTATGGCTCAAAGGATGTTTCAAACCCATGAAGGGAGATGAGGGACATTGAGCAGAGTCTCAGTTGGAACCTGACCTGGGCCATTCTGGGGGTTCATGTAAGCCTGAGCACACCTGAAAGGAACAAGAGGTCAGGGGCTTTTTAGGAAGTGAGCTCATTTCTATGGGACTAGAGTAAAGTCCATGGGCCTGCAGAGGGTAATGAGTCAGAACTGGGGGCAATGGGAGTGGGCGTTGTGGTTAAGACCATGGACTCTGGCCCATGGATTCTCACCTGTCAGGGAGATGGGGCTGGGAGAGAAAATGAAAAACACTGGGAGATTTTGCCAGTGCAAGCAACATGCTCAGGGAGACTGGGCCTGTTCTTTCTAGGTGGCCAGGCTGGAATTGGCAGACGAATGAGGGCCAGCTTGACGAAAAGGCCAAGGGGCTTCAAAGGGGCAGGTGGGAGGCAGTCCCAGAGAGGTTCCCTGAGGTGACAAATCACAGCTTGCTCACTGGGTGTCTACATACAGGTTGTAAGCAAAGAAAGAGCTCAAGAAGGAAATGGCGGGCAGATTTCTGGGACCACCAGTAGCAGAGGAGGGCATTACTTCTCCACATACCTCACTTCCTCCTTCTTAAAGATCTATTCTCCCTGGTCTCCTGCTTTCCTTCTGCATGTTCATCTCCTTTTCAGTCTCTTTGGAAGGCTCCGCTTCCTCTCCCAGACTCTTAAATGCTGACATGCTTCCAGATCCAGTTGTTCCCCTTTTCCTGCTCTTTATCTATTATCATCTTTCCCTGGGTGATGTGATCTACCCCTGTGGCTTTAATGATCTGCCACCTCTCTGAAAATGATCTTCAAAAATGTGTTTCTAGGGTAGCCATTTTTCCTGGGCTTCCCGAACTAAATATTCCAAAGCACATCGACATGCCTACTTGAACCCTCACCATAAATCCAAAATGAAAGCTGGCGTCTTCGCTCCAAAACCTGCTTCCTTCAGGTTGTTTGTCCAAGCTACGGGTGGAAGAAAACTTTTTGACCCATTCCCTCTTTTTCGCTTCCTCACTCCTATCCTTGATGGCCGAGTCCTGTTGTCTTGCCCTTAAAGGTCTCTTAAACTCCACCCACATTGTCCTTACTTTGCCCAGACTTTCATCATTTCTGCTATAGCCTACTGACTGGACTCCTGCCTGAGCCTCTAGATCTCTGGGTCCATTCACACACTACTCATGGAACAGTCTGATTTCATTATTTATCAGCCGAAAGCTTTCCCAGAGCTTCTATTTCTTGTGGGATAAAGCTCCAACATTTTGGCACAGCACTCAAGGCCTCCTGAGGTTTGGACTTGCCCAGTCTTATCTCTCTTATCCTCACATCTGTTATGACCTTTGCTTTGGCCAGACTGTTTTCCTTAAATTTCCCCTAATACATAATGCTGTCTGCTTTGGTCTAGATTTCTTTGCTTGTAAGTAACAGAAACTTGCTTTAAAGAGACCGAAGCCTGAAAGGAATTTAGTAGAAGGGTCATCTGATGGAACCCAAGGGTGAGGTGGTTCTAGGAGGGACAAGAACAAGGAGTAGGAAGGTAACTCTTTTCTTGGGCTCTCTTTCTTTGGGGGCTACTGATTTTTCTCCTCTACTTCATTTAGCAAGTCTGTTTCACTCCTCTTTCTAGGCATACAAGCTTTCTCTGCTTCTTCCTGCTCACAGCTACTCCATAAGTGAATTTATGTCACCCTAAATCAATTGAAAATTCCAGGAAACATCCCAGGCTTCCATTTCCAGGCAAGCAACTCTTGTTGGCCCAGCTTTGGCCATGGAGGCAGCTTCTGGGCAGAACATACATAAGGGAGGCTTGGATGATACCTTCAAAGAAGTCTCGAAACTCTCATTGCTGAGCTTTTGCATATACTATTCCCGTTCACTGGATGCCCTTCCTTGCATCTCCAGCTGTTAAATTCTACTCATATCTCAAAAGTTAGCTCAAAATTTAGACTGTTTTGAAAACCTCACTACATAGAGTTATGAGTCCCTCCATGTGTTCCCATAAAACTATTGTATATCTTGACTCGAATGCTTATTGCGTTTGGGTTATGTCAATTAATTTTCTCCGTCTTTCCTTTAGACCTTAAGATCTCGGGAGTAGACACGGAATCTTTCCACCTCTTTTTCTTTAGAGTCGGGGGAAGAGTGAGGCCTAAAATGGGGGTAGATCACCTTTTAGACGAATGAAGAGAAAGGTGATTAATCTCCATCTACTGCATGTAGGTATTTTTCAGGGCAGGATTCAGGCATATGGTGGGAAAAGAGAAAATACCACACTGACTTATTCTAATGGCAGCATGTTCTTTTACTGTTCGTCAGAGTCCTACGAGTGTCAGCCCTGAGGAAGCTGCGTAATTTAGGATTAGTGTTCTGCAGGTTTACAGGGTTCTGACTTCCTGGATCAAAAGGGCCTAATCTGACTTATAAGCTGATACAAGAAAATGAATGGCTAAACGAAGAACAGACTGGGTTGCAGAACACATTTTAAAAATGTTACCACCTTCCTAGGACAGGCAAGTTGATAGTGGCTGTGTTCATTTTATATTAAAACTATAGCTGGGAACTCATTTGAACTTTATTATCAATGTTGCTGTGCATAAAGTTTAGCCCAAATTATGACTGACCTCTGTAAAGTTGGAGCAAAATTAAATATTTGAATAAAGATTAATAGGTAACATTTATCAGAGTTTACAATGCTCTATTACTGGGCTAAGTGCTTTTTTTAAATATGTTTTTTAAAACGTTTATTTAGTTTGAGAGAGAGAGAGAGGGAGAGAGAGACAGAGAGAGAGAACACGCGTGCGCACGCACGCAAGCAGAGGCGAGGCAGAGAGAAGGAGAGACAGAATCCTAAGCAGGCTCCACGCCTTCAGCACGGAGCCCGATGCAGGGCTCAAACTCAGGAACTGTGAGATCATGACCTGAGCCAAGATCGAGAGTCGGACGCTTAACTGACTGCACCACTCAGGTGCTCCTGAGCTAAGAACTTTAAAAAAATTTTTTACATTTTAATTCCAATTAGTTAACATACAGTGTTGTATTAGTTTTGGATGTACACTATAGTGATTCCATACATCATCTGGTGCTTATCATGACTCGTGCATTCCTTAACCCCCATCACTAGTTCCCCCATCCCCCCTTGCTCCTCCCTCAGGTAACCATCAGTTTGTTCTCTATAATTAAGAATCTGTTCCCCGAGTGCCTGGGTGGCTTAGTCGGTTACAGCTCAGATCATGATTCCGCGGTTTGTGAGCTCGAGCCCCGCATCGGGCTCTGTGCTGGGGCTCGGTGCTGACAGCTTGGAGCCTGGAGCCTGTTTCAGAGTCTGTGGATCCCTGTCTCTCCACTCCTCCCCCACTCATGCGCTGTCTCTCAAAAATAAACTTAAAAAAAAAATCTGTTTCCTGGGTTGGTTCTCTCTCTTGTTTTTTTTCCCTTTGCTTGTTTGCTAAGTGCTTTAGATATGTTCACTAACTACTCTGATCCTTAAAACTACCCTATGAGGCTGGTTTTATAATTAGTCCGTTTTGCAGAAGAGGAAGGCGAGGCACAAGAGTTTAACTAGAGTTGGGATGTGCCTGTAGGGATCTGGCTCCGAAGCTAAACCTACTTACAGGTGGTAGACCCTGGGGCCAGACCCTTAAGTAGCTAAATCTACCACCTAAACCAGCTCCAAATGTTTACCTGCTTCTCACGATGGGTGGGAATACATGAAGAAGTGTTGAGGACAGCCCTCTAAGTCTCTAATTTTGGGTTTTCTTATCCCTTGAATCTTTATCTATAGGTGCTGGAAGAAAAAGGTCATGGGCACAATCTCATGAGTCTTGCTGTCAGTCCTATGCGAATTAGTTTCCCCAGCGACTTGACTGGAGGCTTCCTGGTCTAGTGAAGAGGGTAATGGATGGGGAATCTGGAGACCAGGGTCCAGCTCTGCCTCTGTCACTTGTAGTTCAAGACCTTCGGCAAGGGTCCATCTGCTCTCGGTCTTGAGTCACTCACCTTTCAAAAGGGGAGTTCAGACTGGAAGGGGATATTTTTAAGCTCCCTTCCAACCAGTCTAGATTTAGGTAAAGCAGTTCAGGGCCACCACTCGTAGATGGGCAGGTTTGACACTGCACAGCCTAAGGGGGGTGCCATTTGCAGAGTATGAGGTGAATAACACACACACACACACACACACACACACACACACACACACATATATACATGTATGCCCTAAGCTGAATTAGCAGGGCCTCCCCATAACGGAGGGTTTTTGGGCAACCCTGACCCTGGTCCCCGGGAGCTACTATGACGTTGAGAGTCCTGAGCCTTTCAGAAGCTCCCTGGGAGTCACGCTCCTGCATTTTGACAACTGAGGGAGACCCTCGGGCAAGCGTAGACTTATGGGACAGCAGAGTTGCCCAAAGTGCCAGCTATGCAGTCTTGTGTAGTAAATCCCGTAGCATCATGCTGGACATCCGACAAAGTTCCCTAGAAATGCTAGTTGGTATTATTACTGTAGTGGAATAGAGAAGAAACATGGGTCAGATCACCTCATGGGATTCAAGACTTTGACCCAATCTCTGAGGTGGCTTGGCACAGAGCCAGCTTCGATGGGAAGCTGACCCTGCCATTTATGGCCGGGGGAACATGTCTGACATCAGACCTTGCAAGGCTCTGTTGAGAAATCAGTTGTGTGTCTGTCTTCTCCGGGAAGGTGACTTGTGAATGTCTCTGAAGGGCTGGGGGAGGGGCCTTGAGTTGGGAATGTGATCTCTGTTTTCCCCGCTCTCCCTCCCCATCCCCACATCTGTTCTATTTTGAGCGGATGGAATGGTCAGGAGGAGGCTGAAATGCAAGGCCACCTTGCTTTGGGCTAGGGGTCAGCAGGAGTTGGAGGGTCTTAGAAACTGGAAGCATACACGGAGAGAGAGAGAGAGAGAGAGAGAGAGAGAAAGTAGAATATATACCTTGTGCAAGGGAAAGACTCACCTTCACACACAATTCTAATTGCAACGGGGCATTTCTCATCTCTGGTTTGGGCAGCTCGGCCACCACTGCTTCTGGGTCAGTGGGCTTTACGCTTGAGTCTTGATGATACTCCTCTGGGACCCCAGATTCCCAGGACCCCACCCTCAGCTATTCAGATTCGGTAGGACTGGGACCCTCCCCTTACATCAACCTCATGTTGGAGCGGTGAGTTGGATACCTTCCACGTATCCACTCTCTGCCTTTCTTACCCTGCTCTATGCCGTGGGATACTGACTGATAGGGACTACCTAAATGGATTCCCCTGTCCTCTGGATTCTGAGCTCAGCCAGCGGGAACCCTAGTAGGAGATGGGTGGGCTGAAACTTCAACTCAGGGCATAAATAAATAAATCCGCCCCCCCAGCTCTGTCCCTGCTAGTTGCTGGGATTGGTTCCTGCTGGGCGGCCATCATCATACAGCTTCCTCCCTGGGCTCCCGTAATGTCTCCCTTGCTTCACTCCTTAGACCTAGAGGCAGTGACAGCTCCCAACTGTTACTGGCCTTGGGGTGCTGCACCATCACTCATTTTCTTTTCCCCGAGCCGTTTCCACATGTTATTACGCTCTCACCAGTCTGATAAAACTCTCTCTCCTTGCCCAGCTTCAGTACGCCACCTGGTCCTGCCAGGGCTCTGATCCATTCAGGGATTGTCCATAAAGCTGCCTTTTAAGCAAGGGGCCCATCTTAAACATGGAGAACTTTTAGAAATACTGCTTTATGGCCTTTTATGCTCTCTAGTTCTTTTTCAGTCCCTTGGCGCTTAACTCATTTGAGACTAAGGTGATGTTTTGCAAAGGCAACTTTACCAGAAAATGAAGTTAAAAAAAAAAAAGACTGTTCAATGGGAAAATATAAAAGCATAGGGACATATCCATAAAGCCTAACCTCCTTGTCTGTAAGGAGACCGATATGCGTGCAGCCTGGCATGACCCCTTCCCAGACAATAGGCCTCCATTCCCCCCATTTTTGAGAAAATCCCACCCCAATCAAATACGTGAAACAATGCAAAACTGTATGAATTAATCCTAAATATTATTCCACTGTCCAATTCTCTTTAACTCTAACGCCTTTCGATAACTTTGTGTATATCCTCCCAGATATTTTTCTGAACATTTATAAACCCATATATATTATGGTTTTTTTTTTTTTTTACAAAAATAAGCCATTTACTGTTCTACTTTCCTTTTTCATTCAGCATGCTTTCTTAAAGATCTTTCTGTGTCCATGCATATAACCACCTCATTATTCTTTAAGGATTTTTAAAACAGCTTTATTGACTATAATTTACTTACAATAAAATTCACCTGCTTTAAGTATATACCATCCAATGACTTTTGGCAATTTTCCAGAGTCGTATGACTATTACCACAATCCAGATGTAGAATATTTCCACTGCCCCTAAAAGTAGTCTTGTGCCTGCCTTCAATCATTCCCTGCTCCCATCCCGAGCCCTACGGCCCACCGGATCTCTGTCTCTGTAGATACGCCTTTTTCAGACATTTTATGTTGATGGAATCATACAACATGTGATTTTCTATTCTGACTTTTTCCACTGAACACCATGTTTTTACCTTGTGTTTAAACCACTGCATTCAATGCATTCCATGGTGTGGGTGTTCCTTCGAACCTTATTGCATCTTTCCCTCCTGTTGAACATTTAGGTTGTCTCGAAGATTTGAGTTTTAACAGCAATGCAGTGACAAATATCCTTTGTCTACCTGTGTGGGTATTTGTATAGGGTAGATTTCTAGAAGAGTAATTCCCGGGTCAGAAGGTATATACACTAAAATAATACAATCATATTACCTTCTCTAAAGGGTGTCCCTATTTACCCTGCTACCAAGTATGGGTGATGATATTGTCTTCTAATCTGGTGGATTCTGACCCCCAAAACTATAGGATGTGGCAGCCTCCCCTTGACTCCCTGCAGTGGCTGCTCCAAATGACCAGAGTTGTCCTTTGTTCTTCTGGTAACTTTCTTCATATTCTTTCCCTTAATTTTAGTGATTAAAAGCACTTTTATGGTGACTAGAACACATACTGCAGGTTGTAGAAAACTAATGTTTTTAGCTTTAAGAATAATGATACATCAGGGGCGCCTGGGTGGCTCAGTTAGTTAAGCGTCTGACTTCGGCTCAGGTTATGCTCTCACAGTTTGTGAGTTCGAGCCCCCGGTGGAACTCAGCACAGAGCTGGCTTCGGATCCTCGGTCTCCCTGGCTTTATCTGCCCCTCCCCCACTCGCACGCACGCTCGTTCTCTCAAATATAAATAAACGTTTAAAAAAATTTTTTTTTTCAACGTTTATTTATTTTTGGGACAGAGAGAGACAGAGCATGAACGGGGGAGGGGCAGAGAGAGAGGGAGACACAGAATCGGAAACAGGCTCCAGGTTCTGAGCCATCAGCCCAGAGCCTGACGCGGGGCTTGAACTCACGGACCGCGAGATCGTGACCTGGCTGAAGTCGGACGCTTAACCGACTGCGCCACCCAGGCGCCCCTAAATAAACGTTTTAAAAAAAGAATAGTGACGCAACAAATCCCAGGTATCCATAACCTAGGTAAAGAAAGGGAATATTACCAGCATCCTCAAAAGCCCCAGTGTGTTCCTCTCTGATGGATTCAAACCCTAAGTAAACATTATCCAGATTTCGGTGGTAACCATTCTTCTTCTTTCGAGTCTGCACCTATGTTTGTGTGGAAGATTTGTAATGAGTTGTTGTAGTTACACTGGCATCACGCTTCCTCAAGCTCCCTTTCTTGCCTAGTTCCGCCTCAGCCGTCGGCCAGGAGAGACTTCTGTGTGAGCTTTACCAGCACAAGCTGCATTCTTTTTATGCTCTGGAAGGTCAGCGCGAGGCAGCAGATGCTGATCTATGTTGTGCCTCATTTGCCGGCTCCTCTTGTTAGTGGGGGGCGGCTGCTGAATCCGCAGCACCTCCTGCTCCAGAGCCAGGTGTTCTCTGACCTTCATGACGCAGGCATTGGCGTGTCCCGCAGGCCATCACACGTTGAACTTGAAGGCCATGAGAGGCCAGCGCAGGTCTCAGTCTGTCGTGGCACGGTCCAGCTTGTCCTATTCTCTGCTTCATGTGATCTCTCCTTCTCAGCCACCTGTCCTGCCACTTCCGGGTCCCAGCACCAGAAGCAAAGACCGCAGCCTGACCTAGACTGTCTAGCCAGCTCCCACAACTGCATACAGTCAGATCCCTATAACCCATCTCTCCTCCAAGGGGTCCCGCTTTCCTAATGGAACGCTGCGCGACAGCGCGTGTGTCCTCCATAGAGGGTTTAGGGCTGCCTGTCTTTGCACTTTGTACTGGGTTCCAATTGTCTCTTTAACTGGCTTGCGTACCAGCTCAGAATACGGTAACCCTGTTCTGAGCCTGCTCCCAACCCTGGGCCCCAAGCCTCAGTTGGCCCTTACCTCTATCATATGAGTGTAGGCACTGAAGTAGAGACTGGCCCTACCTGTATGAGCGGAATGCTCTGAGACGTTCATGTATATATTTCCCCCATCTGTTTGTAAGGGGCCTGAAGTCTCACCACTAGAAAAGCAAAATATCTGAAAAAACGAACCACACTAGGAATTTTCATTGCGCTCTACTCTGACCCAGCCATGAGATTTTGATGAAGTTGCTTTGTTCGGGCCTCAGTTTCCTCATTTATGTACTGCAAGGGTTGGTGGGGAGGGAGGGGGGCTCCAGGTTGCCTCCGGCTCCACTATGGCAGTGGTGGCATGGTTTTCCACGTGGGTCTGCATGCGATGAATTTCAATGTGATATGCAAACTGGAGGTACTTCTTTATGTCACCCAAGAGAGACTGGAGGCTGTCCTGATCTCATGAACAGAGGGAGCCCATCCCGCAGAGAATGGGGAGGGGTTGCTGTGGAGGAAGGCGGTATAAACTTGGGACACAGAGAAAAAAGGGTGTTCGTGCAAGTAGGGGAATATATCTCCAGAAGCAAGAGCCCCCCTCGCCCCCCTCACCCCCCTGCTTAGATGGAGCAGGCAGATCTAGACAGAAAGGAGCTGGGCCCTAGGGACGCCTGGGTGGCTCAGTCAGTTAAGCGTCTGACTTCGGCTCAGGTCATGATCTCACAGTTCTGTTTGTTCTGTTTGTGAGTTTGAGCCCCGCGTCGGGCTCTGTGCTGACAGCTCCGAGCCTGGAGCCTGCTTTGGATTCTGTGTCTCCCTCTCTCTCTGCGCCCCCCACCCCTGCCGCCCCCGCTCGTGCTCTGTCTCTCTCTCAAAAATAAATAAACCTTAAAAAAAAAAAAAAAAAAGGAGCTGGGCCCTGCCAGTGGGACTCAGGCCTGGAAACTTGGGAGGGAAGGAAGAAATCAACAACTCAAAGGCAGGCCCAGGATTTGCCTCCTCCTAGTGATGGCTTGGTCGGTCAGTCCCTTGTGCCAAGGGAGGAGGGAGGGAGAGAGTGAGAAAGAGAAACATTAACAGACACCTAATTGCAACTGAGTCTCTGCCTGATTGCTCCTGGGCTTGTTTTATCCTCTTATTTTCCTTGGAGAAACATGCTTCCTCGAGCCCTTGTTATAGGAGGAAAGAGCAGAGCCCCGGAACCAGAGTGAAACTTCCCACTGACAATGATCTCAGGGAGCCATCTGGCCCATCCACTGTGCCAGGTCAGAACACCACCGGCCCCTCTGGCAACTCGGGTGTTCCCTCTAGTAAATACATGCTCACCTGCCTTTCCCACCTGCTGAATCAGAAGCTGCTCTGGAGGCTTGGCCAGCGCGGTGGGTCATGCCTGAACCTGAGCTTAGCACAGTGCCTGGCACAGAATGAGCTCAGAACAAGGGATAAATCGTTGCCTGGATTAATCCTGTTTGCACTTTCCTGAGTTGGGAGTGCTAGTTACGTGCCCTTCGAATACTCCAGCTCAAGAGATTTGCTCCTGCCTCCCTGGAGAGGCCTGTTTTCAGGCTTCTGATTTAGTGGTCAGAGAGCTGGTAACAGGAAGGGGATCAGAACCTGGTAAAGTTTGGGGACTGCGCACTTCAACTCCCCTTGACGTTTTATTTCCTTAGCAGGCTGCTCAGAGCTCTCTTGTCCCCTGCAGAGACAAGGCCTGTGAACAGGAGGGCTGCCGGGGAAGGCTCTGCCATATTCCAGAGCCCTGAGCTGGCAGGCCCTTAATAAATACTGCGAAAGCAGTGAGTTGAAGCCTTTGTTTTGTGCGGAAATCAGTTCCCTGTGCTGCAAGAGTGTGCTTTTGCCAGTCCTGAATGATGGGCGTATGTGTGCACGTGTGTGTGTGAGTGTACGTTTTGTGTGAGACTCGAAGTAGGGGTTGCTGACTGGGCTCAGGAGAGCTCTCTGACTTCCTGCTCCCCCGTCTATCCGATCTGGTCAACACACTTGGCTTTTCTAATCCCATCCTTGACACTCTTGACTATGGTTTCACCCAAAGTCATGAGAAGCACTAAATGACCCCGGGACACATTTCCTTCCATAACACATGACCAGCAACAAGCTTGGGCTCAGGATGAAGGAGGTAGAAAGGCTGGCCTCGATCTCTATTTCTTTTTTTTTTTTTTTTTAATTTTTTTTTTCAACGTTTATTTATTTTGGGGACAGAGAGAGACAGAGCATGAACAGGGGAGGGGCAGAGAGAGAGGGAGACACAGAATCGGAAACAGGCTCCAGGCTCTGAGCCATCAGCCCAGAGCCTGACGCGGGGCTCAAACTCACGGACCGCGAGATCGTGACCTGGCTGAAGTCACACGCTTAACCGACTGCGCCACCCAGGCGCCCCTCGATCTCTATTTCAATCCTTCTCTCTGTGTGTCCAATAAACAGCAAAGGGGTTTATTTATTGTAAATAAATTTTCACTCGGGACCTCTGCTCACCCTTATCTGACTTTCCAGTTTGGATGCTTTTTGTTGCAAGTAATTAAATACTCGACTAAAAGTGGTTTATATATAAAAAAAGACATTTAATTATCTCCCTTAACAAGAAATTATTGGTAGATGGTTCCATGGCTGGTTCAGTGGCTACAATTTGTCTTTTGGGACCTAGTTTTTTTTTTTTTTTTTCATTGCGGTAAAATACACATAACATAGACTTTACCATTTTTACCATTTGTAAGTGTACTATTTAGGGGCATTAAGCACATCCACACTGTTGTACAACTATCACCACAAGCCATCTTCAGAACCTTTTATCTTCCTCAAATGAATTCTGTACTCATTAAACAATAACTTCCCATTTTCTCCTCTTTCCAGTTCCTGGTAACTGTTATTTTACTTTTCGTCTATGAACTTGACTCTTCTCGGTACTTCCAATAAGTAGAATCATACGCTATTTCTGTCTGGCTTATTTCGCTTAGTGTAATGTTTTCAAGGTTCATCCATGTTGTAGCCTGTATCAGAACTTCATTCCTTTTTAAGACTGAAGACAAAATTCCATTGTACGTATATCCAACATTTTGTTTGTCCATCATCCACTGAAGGACATTTGGGTTGTTTTCCCCTCTTGGCTATCATGAATAATGCTGCTATGAACACTGGTGTACCAATATCTGAGTCTCTGCTTTCAGTTCTTTTGGGTATACACTTAGACATGGAATTGCCAGATCGTATAGCAATTCTAGGTGTCATCTTTTGAGGCACTGTTTCTCATGGCAACTGCACCATTTCACATTCCCACCAACAGTGCACGAGGGTTCCACCAGTTTTTCCATATCCTTGTCAACACTTGTTATTGTCTGTTGTTGTTGAATTGTAGGGATTCTTTATATATTGTGGAAAGTAACCTGTATAAGATATATGATTTGCAAATATTTTCTTCCATTTCGTGGTTTCCCTTTCCACTCTGTTGATGGTACCCTTTGACATACATAAGGTTTTGCCTTTGATGAGATCTAATTTATCTATTTATTCTTTTGTTGCCTGTGCTTTTGGTGTCATATCCAAGGAATCATTGTTGAATCCAATGTTATAAAATTTTTCCTCTGTTTCTACTAAGAGTTTTATCATTGAAACTCTCATGTTGAGGTCTTTGATCCATTTTCAGTTAACTTTTGTGTATAGTGTAAGAGAAGAGACCAAGTTCATTCTTGTGCACGTGAATAGTTTTCCCAGCACCACTTGTTGAAAGACTATCCTTTCCCCACTGAAGAGTCTTGACGCCCTTGTTGAAAACAATTTGACCATTTATGCTTAGGTTTCTTTCTGGGCTCTTCATTCTTGGGTCCTTTTTATACTTTGACTCCATCTGCCTAAGTATGTTGGGCATACTTAGTTTTTGCCACTTTGTCACATTATATCCTACAACCATATTTAAAGGCAAGAACCAAGGGTGTGTGTGTGTGTGTATGTGTGTGTGTGTGTGTGTTTAATCAGGAGTACTTCCCAGGAGCCCTCCGGTCCCAACAGACTTCCTCTTAAGCAATGCTGCACTGAAGCCAGTTTGTACCTGCTTGTGAAAGCAGATCATTACATTTCCTAGATTTTTGTGAGCTGGTTGCTAAACACCACCACCCGTGACATCGCCACGGTGGGAGCATTTACACCAGGCAACTTGGCAAATGCTACAAATCAGGACTTTTTTTTCCCCAGGAGAGTGGTTCACCAGCACACTAATGCCCTTAAATCTTATTAGTCAGAAGTGAATGATAAGGCCACTCCTAGCAAAAAGGAGTCTTAGAAAGGAGTACCTGTCCTTTCTGGCCTCTCTCAAGGGAAGTGGACTTTGCTGACAGGCGAGAAAGAGGGAGTTGGGGCAGCAACCAATGCTGTTTGCCACTAATGGCTCCCAATGGTGGGAACTTTCTGTAGTCACTTAAAAGAATGTCTGTTAAATGTCTTTAAGTGTCTCAGGGGACAGGGTGCTATGGGCTCAGTGGTAGGATGGACTGAGCTCTAGCAGCTGACATAGCAACTACAGTAAGGGGAGGGGCAGCAGGGCAGGCTTTCTCAACCATACATATCAGGAGGGCCTGATAAGGACGTGACCCCAGTAACTTCCTGTAACCACAACGGGGGCTGCCTTGACATAGAGACTGTGGACAGCCAGTGGGCGTGAGGCTTAGAATGGGGTGCTGATGGCAAGGGAGGAGCCCCGAGGGGCTGCAACAGGGGCAGGGGCCTAGAAGGTAGTAGAAGTGTTCCCTGAAGAAGAGCCAACAAAGGAAGGCCTGCTGTCCTTGGACAAGTGCTCCTTGCTGATGAGGCCATGGATGGCCATGATCTTGATGAGGCCATGGCGAAACTTCTGGCCAATGAAGGCGTAGATGATGGGATTGAGGCAGCTGTGGAAGAAGCCCAGAATCTCGGTGGCATCCAGGGCCCGGCCAATGTCATTGCGGCGCTCACAGGTCTCTTTGATCGCCCGGAGCCTCATGAGGGTGTCTGCGATCAGGACCAGGTTGTAGGGCAGCCAGCAGAGCAGGAAGATGAGCACGACAGCAAAGATGACCCTCATGGCCCGGTGTTTCTGCCCCATGTGGGCCTCAAACAGCGTGCGCAGGGTGAGTCCATAGCAAAATAGCATGACCATCAAAGGTATGAGGAAGCCAAAGGTCTGGGGCAGGACCCGCATCACCATCCTCCATTTTGTAGTATTGGCACCCATGTCCTCATAGCAGACTGGGCTGGAATAGGGGGGATAGATGGCCCTGCGGAAGATGAAGATGGGCAGGGACAGGATCAGGGACAGGGCCCAGATGCCTAAGCATATGAACTTGACCCAGTGCCGCTTCTGAGTCAGTGTGCGTGTGGCATGGACAATGGCCAAGTAGCGGTCCACGCTGATGCAGGCCAGCAGCAGGATGCTGCTGTAGAAGTTGATTTCTTTCAGGAGCGAGACCACCTTGCAAAGGGCTGTGCCAAAGATCCAGCCCTTTGCCTTGGAGGCAGCCCAGATAGGCAAGGTCAGGGCAAAGAGCAAGTCGGCTATGGCCAGGTTCAGCAGATAGACATCAGTGACAGATCGGCTGACCTGACTGTATAAGACAACCAGTATCACTAAGGAGTTTCCCAGTAGGCTGAGCACGAAGACCAGGGCATAGACGACCACCATGGCATACTGATTGATTTCCAGAGATTCTGGCCTGCATGGGGCAGAGTCTGACAGAAGAGTGGGCAGGTCAGTGTTGTAACTATAATTTTCCATGTCGAAGAGATCTTCCAAGCTGTAATTATCCCAGTCTATTTCCATATTTGAGGCAAACTTAAATCCTGGCCTAGAGAAGAGAGGTGAGAGTTACTGCACAGGAACATCTCCCCAGACTCTAGCCTGTTTGCCCATAAACCTCTGACTCTTCGATTTGGCTTGTATATTACATGCAAGCAAGTTTCATGTTAGGAAATAGTGGCTCTAGGGTTTTGAGACTCATTTACTTAGTGATAAGTGGTACATTGCATGAAGAGTGTAGTTCCCTTCAAAGCCAGAGAGGTTCTGAGCACTTTCTACGACACCACCATCACCCAAAACATTGTTGAAACTTCCCTTCAAATAATCCCTATAGAGCATGTCTTGGATTCTTCAGTGGTGAGCATGTCTGGCTGTTGAGGCTGAATTTAATGTCAGAAACATGAGGTACCATTTAGTTCTTGATCTGGGGGATGAAGCAGGCAATCCAGTTGGGTTTGACCACTAGAAAAAGATCAAGGTTTGACTATAAAGCTGAGGGAGGAAGCCCTTTGTCCAACTTTTTGAAAGTTATTTAAAAGAAGTGTGCGGGGAAACAGATTTAGCGGTAACAGCATACAGTTGCAAGATACTTGAGCTAGAAGAAGGAGAGTTTACTCAGTACAGCCCAGTATTTTCCTTTCAGGATGCAGGAGACCTGCAGTGGGAGTATTTGTGTAGTTTGGAAAAAATATCTTAAAAATCCTAAGCAGGTGGCTGATTGATTCTCCAAGTGGGTGGCAATGAAACAGAGTGGCTTGGGAGCTCTGAGGAGCCATATTCTGTCATGCAGAGGTGAGCAGAGAAAGCCAGCGTGCTCCCAGCATGAGGAGCAGAGGCAGCAGGAAGCAGAGAAGACAGGTGGAGACACACTATCCTTGTTTTGGTGGCTTTCCAGTTCTGGTGGGGATACTCTCTGTCCTGCTAGGGAGTGCCTTCATCCATCATTGACTCCCCAGCACCCCCAGACTCTCCCCAGGTAAACCCACTTCTCTTGGCTCTGCCCTTGTTACGGGGATAGCCCAAAGCCTGCCTCTGGAGGAAGCTGCAGTCACTCTGAAATATGAACCCAGTTTTCAAACAGGAAGTAAATTAAAATAGACTAGCTACCAAATTAGTTCCTTTTGAACCACAAAATATGTCACCATTGTGCCATTTCTTTATACCGAGGTATGACCATCCTGTGACCATATGCAAGTCTGTGACCCAATTCAAAATGGAACCAGTGTCAAAGAGAAAAAACATAAAGTAAATGGTTCTGGAATTACTTCAATACTAACTAGGATCACCATAATAAAACAAGATGGACAGCAACGATGTTGACAAGGATGTGGAGAAATTGGACCCCTCATACATTGTAAGTGGGAATGTAACATGGTGCAGCTACCTTGGAAAACAGTCTGGCAGTTGTTCAAAAAGTTAAACACAGTTACCAATGACCCAGCAATTTTACTTCTAGATATGTACGCAAGGGAATTGAAAACGCATGTCCACACAAAAAGTTGTACACAGATGTTCATAGCAGCATAATAGCCAAAAAGTGGAAACAATCCAAATGTCCATCATCCAATTAAAGGATAAACAAATTGTGGTCTATACAAACAAGGCAATATTATTCAACCACAAAAAGAAATGAAGTACTGATCTATGCTACAACGTGAGTGAATCTTGAAAACATTATTCCAAGTGAAAAAAGCCAGACATAAATGGCTTCATACTGGATGAGTCCATGTATGAAGGAATAGGCAAATCAGTAAAGACAGAAAGCAGATCTGTGGTTGCCAGGGGCTGGAGGGAGGGGAATATTAATGAGTACAGGCTCTCTTTTCAAGGTGATGAAAGTGTTCAGGAATCAGACCGTGGTGATGATTGTATAACTTTGTGCATATATTAAGAACCACGGGTTGTACATTGGAAGTGGGTGACTTTGACAGTGTGTGAATTATATCTCAACCAGAAAAAAAATAACCAAAGGGCAAATACATTGAAAAGCAAATACAAATAGTAAAACAATAGCATCAACAACGAAACTCCCAGGGAGCTTTTCTCTTTAACAGAAGAAAGTCTGTTATTGTCAATCACACATAGTAAAGAAGAAAGCTGGGTAGGGATAAGAGACACCAGAAACGTAATGCCCTTTCCCCTAGAGTGACAGAATTCTTAGCCTTCACTTTCCTGAGAGGTTATTACTTTTTTGCCTAGATGATGGAGGTCAGTTAAGTTAGCCTCTTAGCCCATGGAGACCACGCACAGAGCAGATTCGATCAGTCTGTGCTGGTGGTGGTGCCCTGTCTGGCCAGGAGGAGAAGGTGGTTGTGGGATAGGCAGATGGTCCAGCTGGCTCAGCCATGGTTGTTGGCAAGACCTGCAAGTCATTGGCTCCTCAGTCCCATAGTCAAGAGCATGTTTATCCCAGGGTCACATCCAAGGAAGTCACAAGGTCAAGGGTAGGTCGCCTCTGGGAACTGATGATCAAAGGTGCTCTCAAGGGAAACAAGTGACCTAAGAGAAGGCCCATTTTTGAAAGTGGGTGCAGAACTTGTGCCCACAGAGGAGACCCCTTCCTCCCCCCAGTTATGAGCATTGGCTGTGAGAAGACAGGGCTACGGTGGCCACAGAAACTTCCCTATCAGGACAGGACAGGCAGCAGTCAAGTATATTTCACAGATATGCCCTCATTCTGGATAATCCAGTGCTCAGCTGTACTTCGACAAAGTGTCAGTTGGAGGGTCCAGAGGGAGACCCCGCAAACCAGGATAGAAGGTAGAGGACTCGGGAAAGAGAACCAGGCCAGGGCAATGACCCCCAGCCACTGGGAGATGGCGGGGGGGGGGGACGAGGTTTGTTGTTGCCTGTTGGGTTTTCAATTTACCAATCTCTAGGGAGGATGTTTTGACAGTTAAAGGGAGAAACTAAGGGAAGGGAGTTAACATATCTGAGATCTGCTTTGTGCCTCATAGGTACATGATCTCCCTTGATGGTTACAAATAGATATGATTAGCCCCTGTTTACAGATGAGAAGAGAGGCCCAGAGAGGCACAAAAACCAGCCCAGGGTCACAGAGCCTACAAGTGCTGCAGCCAGGATTCCATGTAGGTGTGGACATCTCCACATGCTACTTACAGTCTACAGACCTGCTTCATGAAAAAAAAACATACCTCATATATTAAATATACTTCTAAGCTAAGTTCTCAAGATCTCATGAAGTCAGACTGTATACGGTTGACTCCCATCATTTGCTGTTTTGTGCAGTGCTTTCTTAGCTATTCTGTAGACCCAGAATGAAATCTACAGCAGCCCTTGCAGGAATGATAAACCAAACGCCTTTGAACTGGCTAGCTGCTACTGACCACCCAGTCCTGTTCTCGGTGAACAAGCAGGAGACTCCCTCATTGAGTGAGATGGCCATACCCTTGATGACTCATGGCCGTTCAGAAACTCCACAGATGAGGGGTGCCTGGGTGGCTCAGTCGGTTGGGCGACCGACTTCGGCTCAGGTCATGATCTCACACTCCGTGAGTTCGAGCCCCGCAACGGGCTCTGTGCTGACAGCTCAGAGCCTGGAGCCTGTTTCAGATTCTGTGTCTCCCTCTCTCTCTGACCCTCCCCCGTTCATGCTCTGTCTCTCTGCCTCAAAAATAAATAAACGTCAAATAAAAAAAAAAAAAAAAAGAAACTCCACAGATGGGATGAGTCCAACTTATTTTATGAAAATGCTATAAAACGGAGACATTTATAAGATCCCAAACATTGAAGGCAATCTTTTCAACAGCAATGGAAAATTCAATCATCTCAATACAATTTTAGCATTTTTTCTCTCTATAAATATAATCCACACATATTTGCATTTAATATAGTAGACGGGGTGGGGGGTGGAACTCAGCAATGTCTGTCCCTTCCTCAGACCCAATCCTAGCCAAAGCAGGAGAGCTCGCTGAGTTAGGAAGGGAAGGGGGTGTGAAGAGAGTTGCCCTAAGTGGTTGTTGGAGAGAGGTGTAGGGATGAAGGGCAGAAGCTCTCCCTTTGGGGGCAGGGAGGCCTAAAAATGGATAAAGCCCACCCAGGGTGGGGAGAGGTGTCTGGGATAAACAGAGGCTGGTGTTAAGAAGAATAGAGAACAGAAACATTCTGGAAGGTGAGAGGGTAGGTGTTCCAAGACTTACCAGGAGTCTGGGACTTTCACCTGTACAATGCGATGCGTCCAGGAGGGTAGATGTGCCTGACTGACAGGGCGGCTGTGGTGAGAACACAGTGGAGGAAGTGAGCGGAGGATTCAGATTGCTCAATTCTAGGGTGGAGTCCTCAGGGTGCTGGATACTTTTGATAACTTGAATAATTAATTCCCAGGTCAGCTCTTGGGTCACAAGTAATTTTCTGGACCGGTAGAGTTCCATATTGGTAAGGGACATATGGTATTTTCTAGACAATCTTTTCCATTTCACAGATGAGGCAATTGAGGCCCACACAAAGGCAGCAGTTTGCCCAGGACAGCATGGGTTTATCTCACCTTTGCCCTGGTCTCAGCAGCCCCTGGTTCTTTCAGCTGCCTTGTCTGACTCTCTTCACACTCCAGCTGCCTGGGGCAGCTCCTGGCTCATGAACCTCTTTCACATCTCAAAGGAGAGTGACTCATGAAGACGACAGAGAGACAGAGATCGTTTCCTCCTGCCTCCTGTCCCATCCCATTCACCCCAGGAACCCTTAAAGCCTCACAGATTCCTTCTCCATGTCACATCCTTGTGAGAACTCCCACCCCCAAGTGGGGGCCCCACTCTCTTGTCTTTCACCTCCCTGCCCAACCATCTGCCCTGACCAGGGGCTCCTCTAAGGGCATTGCGATTCTTTCTCGGCTTGTACACTTGGGATTGGCTCTGCTGTAGCTACCGTCTTTGGAGCATCGGATTTGGAAAGAAAGCCTTTCGGGAAAAATTAACAACGTATCCAAGTCCAAACAGTTTTGAAAGCAGTGCTGGGTGGCACTAGGAATAGATTTTGTCACATTGGCTATCGATTACAATGGAAAGGATGAACACGGGCAGAGCAGTGAACACGAATTCACGGCTCCCTCCCAAGCCCCCACCCCAGCAAACGATACCTCCATCCCCTCCACTACACCTTACCCTAGCCTGTTAGTCCGTGTGTCCCTGCAGAATATTCTCAAAGCCTGCAGCAGACTCACCCAGGCTGCCGGCCCCTACAAAAGAACCTCTGAGTCCCACTGTTTAGCACACATTCTTCGTCACCCTTCTCTTTCCCATGCCGGAGAAGAACGCAGTGACTCCTGACCAGGTGATGCCAAAACCAGACAGAAGCTCGTTATACATGGAGGGAGGAACATGAAAGCAGGATAAGGATTCTGCTAGCCGAGCAGCTCTAGGCAAGTGACTTTTCCTTTCCAAGTCTCAGTTTACTCATCTGTAAGATGAGACCAATGATAGCATCTAACTCGTCAGGTTGTCCTGAGGATTGACTGAAGAATTACCCGTAAAGTTCTTAAGACATACAGAAAGCGTGATGTTAGCTTTTGTCCTCGTGATCTTTAAAAAAAATTTTTTTTCATGTTTATTTATTTTTGAGAGACAGAGAGACAGAGCGTGAGCAAGGGAGGGGCAGAGAGAGAGAGGGAGACACAGAATCCGAAGCAGGCTCCAAGCTCTGAGCTGTCAGCACAGAGCACAAAGCAGGGCTCGAACTCACAGACTGTGAGATCATGACCTGAGCCGAAGTCGGACGCTTAACCGAGTGAGCCACCCAGGCGCCCCTATCATTGTGATCTTTATTACTGAAATAGTGTATCAACTATACGATGACGTCTCTCCACTATACCCCCAGGCAAGGAAAAGCAGTGGGTATGCTTTCCAGGCTGACTCTGATGTACATCTTCACTTTCTCTGACCTGGATAACAATAGTCACATTAGCTATAATGTTGAGTGCCTACCAGGGTCCAGCTCCTGGGAAAAGTGCTTTCCAGAATTTGTATTTTAGGGGCGCCTGGCTGGCTCAGACAGTGGAGTAAACAACTCTTGATCTCAGGGTTGTGAGTTTGAACCCCATGTTGGGTGTGAAGAGTACTTAAACATAAAATCTTAAAAAAAAAAAAAAAGAATCTGTACATTTAATCCTCTCAACAAACCCATGAAGTACACATTTGGTGAATGAGGAAACTGGACTCTGGGAGTTAAGCAACTTCGTCAGAGTGACGCAGGGAACTGGGTTTTAAACAATTTTTTTAAAAAATGTATTTATTTTTGGGAGAGTGCAAGTGGGGAAGGACAGAGAGAGGGGGACAGAGGATCTGAAGTGGGCTCTGTGCTGACAGGCTGACAGCAGTGAGCCCGATGTGGGGCTTGGACTCACGAACTGCGAGATCATGACCTGAGCTGAAGTTGGACGCTCATCTGACTGAGCCACCCAGGTGCCCCTTAAACAATTTTTAAGCAATGTTTTTTACTGGACCTTAAATCCTGTATTCTTTCCACTGTTAACAAGGGGCCGGATCCTAACCTCAGGTTTCTGAGCTCTGTTAGGTACCTCTCTGTCCCAGACAACTAAATGAAAAGGTGTCGAAAGTGGAGACCAGATTTAAAAAAAAATTTTTTTTTTTAATGTTTATTTATTTTTGAGACAGAGAGAGACAGAGCATGAACGGGGGAGGGTCAGAGAGAGAGGGAGACACAGAATCTGAAGCAGGCTCCAGGCTCTGAGCTGGCAGCACAGAGCCCAATGCGGGGCTCAAACTCACAGACCGTGACATCATGACGTGAGCCGAAGTCAGATGCTTAACCGACTGAGCCACCCAGGCGCCCCGCAGGGGGAGCCCAGATTTGACATTTCCCCACCTGCCAGCTTCTTGACGTCCACCGGGTTGATTTCACTTCCCCTGAACCCACCACCTGCATATGGATGTTGGGGTGAATAAAGAACAGGCTGGTTCTGCTGCTGATGGTCAGGGTGAACTAAGACAAGTCAATTCTCTCTGGGCCTTGACGTGGCCCGTTGGAAAATGAGGCGATTGTTCTAGATCTGCATTGTCCAGTACGATAGCCACTAGACACATGGAGCTACTTAACATGAGTTAAAGTGAAACAAAACACTTAGTTCCTCAGTCATAGCAGCCATCTTTCAAGGGTTCAAGAGCCATGCGTGGCTATCACGTTGGACGGTGCAGATACAGAGTCTCTCACACTTGCAGTAAGTTCTTTTGTACCATATGCTGTCCGGGTGAAGATTTTGTTAGCTTTAGCTCGAAAACTCATCACCCCGGTTCTCGGGGGCTCCGTGGAGGAGACTGAAGTTTCAAAGTCACGTCCATCAGAAAAATGCCCCCGGCGGCCCTCAGCCCGAACACTCACTTACCTGCTGTCGCCGCTACAGCTGCTGTTGTGATTGGAGTGGTCACTGGTACCTCCTCTGTGACTCAGGGCTGGAAGCAGTCAGGGCTGTCGGACAGGAAAAAGAGTGAAGTGGACTTTATGGGGAAACCTCGAACCTGGAGTTGCCCAGGGTGAATTCCAGGAGGCCCACCAGGGGGAGAGTTCCCTCGGAGGAATGAGGTCTGTCCGGAGACTCTGACTCCAGGCCCAGGATCTGCCTGGAGATTCTGTGATGAGCGCTGGGGATTTTCATGCCTACCTGAAAGTCTAATGGCTGCTGGAGGAGCCTGCCAGTCTGAAGGTGGAAGTATGCCTAGTCTACCTCTGTCGCCGAGCGTGTGGAAACTGCACCTCCTTCTTTACAAGGAAGATGCGGGCGACCCCGGTCCCCGTGAACAGGCTTGCGCGCCCTTGTTGCACACCTTCTTCCTTCCTCGTAGAGTCAGCGTGAGAAGTGTCCCTCCTTCTCTTTCTGGTAAATTCCTGCACTGTCTGTGGAACACACTGCCTCTCACATCCTCGAGGGTCCTGCCTCCCGGCCTCTCTGCCCCATCCCCCATCCCGTTCCCTGAGCTCACCCTCCCTCTGTCGGAGGACCCCTCCAGCTACCGCTCCCCTAGTGCCCTCCTCGCAGGCAGACTTCTGGAGAAAGCGGGGACTGTCTTCACCTCGCCACCTCTTGTTCACCGCTCAGCCCGCTGCAGCTAGCTCCCTTCCCACCGCTCTGCTGACGCAGCTCTTGCCAACATTACCAATGACCTCAGGCCACGGCCTCCAATAAGCCCTTTTCTGAAATCAAGCCACTTTAATATTGGAAAAACAAAGCAGGACTATGGTAAAGAATAGAGGCACCACAGAAGCATCTGAAGTCAAACAGGAAGGACTCTTTCCATCCTTAGATTCACATATACCTTGTGTCCATCTTTCCAGACTTTTCCCCATGCATACACAAGCATGTTTTCCTTCCTTCCTTCCCTAAAACAAGTGATAGTTAACTACATGTACCATCCTGCACCTTAATACGCTGTCGCGGACCTATTAACACATCAGTGCATGTAGATCCGTCTTTCTCTTTTCAGTGACAGATACTGGCCCGTGGTGCGGATGTATCACGATTCATTCGATAATTACCTTATGGACGAATATTTAAATTTTGCTACGAGCATCTTTGGGCCCAGGTCTTTGGGAACTTGTATGATTGTATGTGTGACTTAATTATAATTTTGCTGGGTCATATCTGTGCATGTTTAAATTTTGATAAGGCCGTACCAGCTTACGGGGGCTCTACTTACCGTGATGAGCAGGGCGTGATGTCCACAGAATTGTCCACACCACCGTGTTGTACGCCTGAAAGTAATATAACATTATATGTCAACCATACTTCAAGAAAAAGACTGTATCAATTTATTCTCCCTTTGTCAGTTTACAAAAGGGCCCCTTACCCCGTCTACTCATGTCTGCCAATTATGTTAAAATATTCCCCCCCCCCCCCCCCGTTGCATGCCCTGTAACCGTATTTACAGTGAAATGGTTATTGTTCAAGTCTTATTTCACCTCTGTAGCACTTAATCCCCTTGACCTCATTCTTTTTTTATTTCTCCTGCACCTCTCTTCATCTCACTTTGGAGCATTATTTCTCAATTCATTCCTCAAATCTGGATGTTCCTCCGGGCTCTGCCTGGGTCCTCCTCTCTCCCTGCCCTCCCCAGGCCAGCCTACCTGCCCCCGTTGGCTTCAACGGCCACCCAGTAAGGGCCAGGATCTCCCATACCTTTTGCTCCTGACTCGCCTCCTGCACTTCTCGCCTAAGCTCCAACTCCTCACGGGGCCACCTCTTGAAATTTCTGCTGAGGCTCCACAGGTGCTGCAAGCTGAGCAGGTAGAAAACCAGTCTCGTGGAATTCTGACCCCACCCTCCTAGCCGGGCATCTGCCCAACCGGAACGGCCCGCCCCTCACACACCCCTGTCTCAGAGGCTATCTGTTTAGCATCTCTTGATTATCGCCATCTTCGCTGACAGTGTTAGGCAACACCGCAGTCCTCAGGCAATAGCTGTGGATTCTGGAGCTGGACTGTAGACCTTGGGGAGGTTCTTTAGTCTCACTGGGTCTCAGTCTCATCATCTGGAAAATGGGGCTGTTGAAAACACCTACTGCATGTTAGAGTGTTGTCATGCAGATTAAATGAGTCTATATTTATAAAGCACTTGGAATGGTGCTTGGCACCGTTTGCTACTGCTGTTCCTACTACTACTAATCACCAATACCACTAGATCACCGTCCCCACCACCACGACAGCTACAACTATTCTCCTAAGTGATCTCGGCCTCAAATCTTTCCCCTTTAAACCATCCTCTACTCTGCTCTCAGAACCATCTTCCAAAAGTGTGAATTTGATCGTGTTCTTTTCCTTTTAAAACCCTTGGAGGACCCCCATTGACCTCAGGTAGAGCCCATCTCCCGATTATGGGCAACTGGTGCCCCTGCATGTGACCTTGTGTACTTCTCCAGCCTTGTTGCTGGCCACATCCCCCTGACCCCTTAACTACAGCCACAGGGAACTACTTGCAGTTCCCCAAAGAGCTGTTTGGTTCCCCCACAGAGCCTGGCATGCATTTCCCTTCCCCTTGGAAGGTTCTTCCTTACCCTCTTGGTCTGGTCAACTGTTCATTTTCCTTTAAAAAGTTTTTTAAGTTTGGGGTGCCTGGGTGGGCCAGTCAGTTAAGCATCCAACTTCGGCTCGGGTCATGATCTCGCAGTTTGTGAGTTTGAACCCCATGTTGGGCTCTGTGCCTACAGCTCAGAGCCTGGAGCCTGCTTCATAATCTGCGTGTCCCTCTCTCTCTCTCTCTCTCTCTCTCTCTCTGCCCCTCCCCCTCTTACTCTGTCTGTCTCTTTTTCTCTCTCAAAAGTAAACATTACAAAATTAAAATTTTTTTTAGGGGCGCCTGGGTGGCGCAGTCGGTTAAGTGTCCGACTTCAGCCAGGTCACGATCTTGCGGTCCATGAGTTCGAGCCCCACGTCGGGCTCTGGGCTGATGGCTCAGAGCCTGGAGCCTGTTTCCGATTCTGTGTCTCCTTCTCTCTCTGCCCCTCCCCCGTTCATGCTCTGTCTCTCACTGTCCCAAAAATAAATCAACGTTGAAAAAAAAAAATTAAAAAAAAATTTTTTTAAAGTTTACTTATTTTGAGAGAGAGTGCACACAAGTATGGTGGGGACAGAGAGAGAATCCCAAGCAGGCTCCACACCATCAGCACAGAGCCTGACGCAGGGCTCGAACTCACAAACCTCGAGATCGTGACCTGAGTGGAAATCAAGAGTCAGATGCTTAACTAACTGAGCCACCCAGGCACCTCTCCTTTTTCCTTTTAGATTCAGCCCAGTCATGACCTGTATGGAATGCAGCCCTTTCTCTCTGTGTTGTCCACACCCTTAGGCTTACCTCTATCATGGCTTCAGTTAGGGGTTTTGTAATCTCTGGCTGCTCCCTCCTCCCCACTGTGAGGTTCTTCAAAGCAAGGATTTTATATATAATAAGTAATATACATATAAAAATATAAACATAAATAAATAAATACAGACTATATATACATACATATATATATATACATATATATATATATATATATATATATATATATATATATACTTGACAAAGTAGGGGGATTGATGTACATTGGAGGATCTGAATGACATCTAATTGAAAGAAATAATTATGTTGCCAAAATTTCCCACCACATCAATAGCAGTAATAGTCAATAGTCACATCAATAGCAGTAAACCCAAATAGCACTGGCTTAAACCCTCTGTGCTCATTCAGGGCTTCATCCCCCTGTAAGGTGCTCTCCAGGAATTTTGAGGGGGTCTGTTGGGAATGTCTCCTGGGCTGCACTAGACATGTGTGCTGGAGTCACTGCTGAAGGACTGGTACCCTTGGTGACCCTTGTGGAACCTTCTGCCAGAGGATTCCCCAAGGTCTAACAAGCTCTTCTAATGTCTTTGTGGAGCTTTTGTGCTCTTCATTGGAGTTGGTGTGGACTCTTTGGGGGGCAGTGTTGAGCTAGAGACTGGTCCTCAGCATAGCCCTTCCATCCCACCCAAACGGGGAGAAGGTCAAGCTCCCCCATTTCTGGCCCCTGATTTCCTTCCGATGAGTTCTTGTCCAGGAGCATCTTGTCTTCTCTTTGAACATTGGCTTCTGCTACCTCTCTTCTCTCCCATCAGTTCATCGGGCATGCCTGAACTCGACACTGGAGTTCAACTAGAACATGATGTCGTCCACTATAGTAAGAACCTAATAAAAGTA
Source organism: Leopardus geoffroyi (assembly GCF_018350155.1). Classification (NCBI taxonomy): domain Eukaryota; kingdom Metazoa; phylum Chordata; class Mammalia; order Carnivora; family Felidae; genus Leopardus; species Leopardus geoffroyi. The sequence continues at coordinate 202,644,057 of NC_059328.1, read as the reverse complement.
TCTGAGCAAATCTAATCCTTAACAAGGGATCGCTGTCCTTTAGGGTAGGGGTGATTCTATTGCCCTGATTGCTCCAGAGCCCCAGCCCTGCCCCCACCCCCACTCCCTCCATTCCGTGCCCCTCACCTTGTTGTAGCTTTTGCTAAGGAGAAGTTCTTACCAGCTCTCCAGGGCAGGAACTGCTATTGCAAAACTCTTGCTCCATGCTATGGTAATGGGATGCAACTCTGGGTGTCCCTGACCCCAAGAGGCGGTCCACAGGCGCTGGTCAGAGCCACAAGGTTGCCCAACTGCTGCAGAGGCTCTGGCAGTCTGTGTGAGGCAGAGGGGATGGGGATAATAGCACGCATGCCTATTTGGGGCCACAGAGTCTGCCCTGGAGCCCAGATAGGGCAGCTAATCCCTATCTGGTACAGAGTGGGGCCTGTGCTTCTTCTGAAACAGTATCCTCAGAAGCACCACAATTGGGAGTCCAGGGAATGACACAGAATTTGTGTAAGACTTCTTGGGCAGTCAAGGGATATGATCTTGTACCATGAAGGGACACAAATCCTCATAACTATCTTTACTAAAGTTTAGTTGAGTGAGCACTGCATAGAGAGTTACCTAGTCTCAGCTCCTCCGTCCAGGCACTCACAACTGGGGACTGACCAAGTCACCACAGTGGTTGGAAGGGCAGGACAGAGAGGCCCAAGCCTCATGTCTGAGCCTCCTCTCCTGCCCACTAAACCAGATGCTCTGCGAAGCGGCTGACCCTCCCACACACTGCTGGTGGGAGGGGCCAACACACAATTCTTTTGGGAACAACTCAGCAGTTTCTTAAAAGTTAAACATATACTTATCATATGACCTGGCAATTTCATTCCTAGGTATTTACCCAAGAGAAATAAAAGCAAAGGTCTAGGGACACCTGGCTGGCTCAGTGGATAGAGCATGCAACTCTTGATCTTGGAATTGTGAGTTTAAGCCCCACATTGGGTGTACAGATTACTTTAAAAAACAAAAATCTTAAAAAAAAAAAAAGTAAACGTCTATGCAAAGATTTGTACACAGATGGTTATAGGAAATGTATTTGTAACAGTCTCAAACTGGAAATAATCCAAATGTCAGGCAACAGTTGCATGTGTAAACAAATTGTGGTATATCCATGCAGTGGAATACTACTCAATAGTAAAAAGGGACTATTGAAGGCAGACAATAGAGAGTGTATAATTAGGATTCCATTTATATAAAATTCTGGAAAACTAGTCTCCAGTGATAGAAAGCAAATAAGTGGGTGCCGGGGAGAGAGGAGGAGGAGGGAGAGGTTACAAAGGGCATGAAGAAATTTGGGGAATGATGGGAATG